>NC_071414.1:14448906-15083073 GCF_017976375.1 Cuculus canorus
CTCCATGCTGCCCTGGCACATTCCCTGCAGCCCCAGCCCCAAACAGGCACCACAGCATTGCTCAAGACAGCCTTTGCACTTTGGGCAGAGAGACGTGCTCAGTCTCATCCCACAAAGTCTCTACAAAGTGGTGCACGGTGGCCCAGGGCTGCTGCAGCGGTGCCGTGGCACGTCCTTGGAGGAAGCAGCCAGGCCTAGCCGCTCAAAAACAAGTGCTGCAGTAACTGCCAGCAGCCCTTGGCGTTTCACTTCCCTCCCTGAGTCATTACATCCCTAGGACATGACAGAGCTCAGGTGGTTTCTCCCACTGAAACAAGGTTGGGAGCTTCCCCCTGGGCTGTCAGCTCCCACCATGGGTCTCCTCGTGCCCATCGTCCTGGCTTACAGAGCCCAATGCGCTCATCACTGGGCTGCTCCATGCCTCATTCCCTCAAGGGCAGCTCATTCCCATAACCACTGCCGGGTATTTCTCGGTAGCCAGTGGTTCCAGGAAGCTCTGCCTTCCCTCGTCCCATGGAGACATGTCCAGCACGTACCTTCACAGGGGTGACCATGGCCTTGCTGCTGCTGACACTCGCACTGACACGCAGGCTCCCCGGGATGCTGATGGGGTCGGGGGCCACGGAGAGGCTCTGCAGCACCACGGGGTCCCTCCCATTACCGCAGTCCTCCCAGGCAAAGCCACCAACCTGCGGCACCAAGGGACAGGAGGAGTTAAGAGCCAGGGAGAGCCTTGCCTTGCCTTTGCAGGAGGTTTCCAAAGTGCTGAACCCCCAACCCCCCCTGCAAACATCTGCTCACAAACATAGCCAGAAAATGACCTTCAGCCTCACTTCAAATGCCAAATAAATATTTCCCTCAGCATTTCTTGCACTCTGAGCTCTCAGAGTCTGAGGGCATTGCAGAAACTCTCCCTCTGGCCCTGCATGTACTTTACACCAAAAAAGGGTTACCAGGCTGAAGTGTCCAAACGCGCCTCAGCTCAGCCTCTGAAAGCTTTGCATGTGAACAAGGTGAGAAGCATCCTTCAGGCCACCACCAACAGCACCAAGCAGGGTATGGGAGAGCAAAGGTGAGACGGCAAGCAGGGACCAGCGCAGGGCAGCGGTGGCCACGCTGGCTGGGGGGATGCTGTGCTCTTGGGGGGCTGCAAGGCTGGCACAGCCTCCCAGCTCACCCAGCCCAGCTTTTGCGAGCCCTCATCCGCTGGCTCCAGCCACCCGGTCCCACGCAGGAGCAGGAATCACACTCACACATTGCATTTCAAACATAGTTTAACTTTTCCACCTCCTTTCACGGTCGGGGGACAGGTAAGCTGGGCTAATTCCTTGCCCAGATAAACCCCAGAGACCTGATGCTGACCTGGTTTAGTCTGAATGAGCCAGGGAAGCATCGTTCCATGAGAGAACGAAAATCCACACACACAGAATGTCACCTGGATGGGGGGACATCACTTGTGTGTTCCGGTGGGGCCAGGAGCTGTGCTTGGAGACCTCTCCTGTTTCCACCGTGTCCCACCAGCCTCCCCGGCTGCCGACAGCGCTGGCAACAGTGCCAGAGCCCTTTGCTCTCACATGTCAAGCTCAAAGGATGACAGCACTCACCTGCAACAACTGCCCCTGAAGCCAGCAGGGAGACTCCCACCCCAGCTCCCTCCCCAAGAAGGCTCCAGCCTAATCGCAGATCTTTTCCCAGTGGTGAGAGGAGAGGACGCCTGGGCTGCGCACCCCAAGCAGGTTTGGCCAGAGCAGCCCATCTCCGCGGGCGCGGGGCTCTCCCTACCTGCTCAGCAGCCGCAGAACCGGTGGAAGCTGTATTACCTGGTGCCAGGCGGCAGCCCCAGCGGGCAGCGCTGCCCACGCAAGCGAGAAGCTCGTCCTGCCGTCCTGCTCGCCAGCCGGGAGCAGCCTGGGGTGCAGGGCAGGATGTGGGGCTCAGGACAAGCCAGGGCATGGGGCAGGCTGCGCCCCAGCATTTAGCAAGAGCTGGGAGCCCCTCGCCTGCGGGTCTGCGGGCAAAGAGCCTTCGTGGGAACTAAATATCAGCATGTGGCTGCCTCTAGAGTGCTGTGTCGCAGCCCCTCTGCTGCCCCGCAAGTGCCTTCCTAACCGGCTCCCCCTTCCCTGGGGCAACATCAGCTATCCTGGAAAATAAAGGAAGAGATATTTCCCTCTACACCGCGTGACAGGCACACATCTTAACGAGCTGTATCTTAATCAGCGCATGCTGATGAGCCCAGCCCAGGGCTGCGTGGGAACCAGGAGGCAGCAGCCGGGGCTGGAAAATGCCACTGAATGAGACACATGGAAGCTGAGGGGGCTGGGAGCAGGGATGGAAGCTGGGGAGCAGGGATGGAAGCTGAGGGCCTGGGAGCAGGGATGGAAGCTGGGGAGCTGGGTGCAGGGGTGGAAGCTGGGGGGCTGGGAGCAGGGGTGGAAGCTGAGGGCCTGGGAGCAGGGATGGAAGCTGGGGGGCTGGGAGCTGGGATGGAAGTTGGGGGGCTGGGTGCAGGGGTGGAAGCTGGGGGGCTGGGAGCAGGGATGGAAGCTGAGGGCCTGGGAGCAGGGATGGAAGCTGTGGAGCTGGGAGCAGCGATGGAAGCTGAGGGGCTGGGAGCAGGGATGGAAGCTGGGGAGCTGGGAGCAGCGATGGAAGCTGAGGGCCCGGGAGCAGCGATGGAAGCTGAGGGGCCGGGAGCAGCGATGGAAGCTGAGGGCCCGGGAGCAGCGATGGAAGCTGGAGGTCTGGGAGCTTAGGGATGGAAGCTTTGGGGCTAGAAGGCTGCAGGGAAAGCTCAGCCGAAGAAAACAGAGGCCTCTCGGTCCAGAACAGTTTGTCAACACCCAAATCGCGTCCTGCCGGGAGGCTGAACCCGAACCCGCAGCCGGGCTCCCCCAACGCGGTCAGGGCTTCGGGATCCCAACCGCACACACGCACCCAGAACCAGCCCTTGTGAGGCTGAAAACGCTTTTGATTCCTTGCAAAAAAAAAACCCCATCAGGACGGTGAAAGCTTCCCAAGCTGCTCGGTGTGCCTCCCTATCCCCCTCCCCGCAGCCCGTGCCCCGCGGGTCCCTCACCTGGCTGAGCCTGCGGGAGCCGCTCCGCTCCACCAGCAGCTGCGGGTGCGCGGCCAGGCAGAGCTGCAGGGCGCACAGCGCCAGCCCCGCTCCCAGCATCCCTGGGCGCCGAGGAACCGCGGGGGGAGGCAGGCGAGAGCGCGGGGCTCCGGCAGCGCCGAGACTGAGCCGTGCCGAGCGCTGCGATGCACCCTGCTGGTTCCCCGCTCCCGGTTCCCCTCCCTCGCTCAGATCTTCCCTTCCTCCCACCCTCCTCGCTTCGCGGTTTTGGTGTCAAGCGCAGGACTGGAGTCGCAGGGATGCTGGAATGGGATGCTGAGCTTTCCCAGGGATCCATGGAGTGCCCTCTGCCGGGGGACAGAGAGGGATCATGGAATCATAGAATAGTTTGGGTTGGAAGGGTGCTTAAAGATCATCCAGTTCCAAATTCCCTGCCATGGCAGGGACACCTCCCACTGGATCAGGCAGCCCAAGGTCCCATCCAACCTGGCCTGGAACACCTCCAGGGATGGGGCAGCCACAGCTTCCCTGGGCAACCTCGGCTAGTGTCTCACCACTCGCACAGTGAAGAAATTCTTCCTTATATCAAGCCTAAATCTGCCTCTGTCCAGTTTATACCCATTGCCCCTTGTCCTATCACCACAAGCCTTTATGAATAGTCCCTCCACAGCTTTCTTGTAGCCCCTTTCAGGTACTGGAAGGTCACTATAAGGTCTCCTCGGAGCCTTCTCCAGGCTGAACAACACTAACTCTCTCAGCCTGTCCTCACACAGGAGGTGCTCCAGACATCTGATCATCTTTGTAACCTCCTCTGGACCCATTCCAACAGCTCCATATCCTCCTTATGTTGAGGATTCCAGAACTGGAATGCTGAGGGACACCCACACCACCCAGTTCCAATGGGTGAAACCAGACCACCTCCCCATCGCTCTACTCCCACTGCATCTCTTCTCACACCTCACTCAGACGTCTGCGGGTGTGCAAAGGGGTCTGTAGTTCCAACCCCGGGCAAGCACTGGGGACCCCTGTGCTCCCCCTCACCGCAGGCACCGAGGACCACCACAACTCCTTCCCTGCACTCAGCACAGAGCAGGAGGCAGCTGGAGGGCAGAGACATTTGAGACTCTGAACCCGATGCTTTCAGTGCTGTGGAGGGGTGGGGCACCCTGGCATCGGGTAGCCCCTAACTGGGCTGTTTGCTGCAGCACCCCACCACCCACCTATCCACCAGTTCCCATTTAACACTCTTGTCTTCCACCCTTCCCCCTTCAGTTGCCCATTTTCCAGCCAGAGCTGCCCCCTGTCACACTGAAATGGTCCCCCACTACTCCACCATCACAGATGGCACAGGAGTGGGGGTTTTCCCATATATTTGGGTGGAGAGGCGTTTTTCCCTGTGGAAACCTGGAAAGGGCTGATCTGACTGCACACAGAGGACACAAGTGTGGCAGGTCCCAGACCTTCCCCTCACTGAAACATGGTCAAGACCCATGTGTTGGACCCTTCCCCACAGGCAGCTCAGCTTTCCCTCTCCCACTGATGCTGGCTGGCCTCCCCGCATCGCTTTTGGCCCTGGGAAGGGTTGCTTGGCTTGTCCAAACCCCTGCCTCTGTTCTATTTTTAGCCTTTCATCCTTATTTAGCAGCGAGGCCAGCCGGGAGTGTGCAGGCAAGGCGTGAGAGCAGGCAGGGGCTGGGACGGATGCTGCTGCCCACTGCACGCCAGCAGTGACAACTGCGTCGCCGATCCACTGCAGGGGCTTAAGGGCAAGGAATAAATAGCCCCATTCCTCCCACTCAGGAGAAGGACGGAAAGTTACCCTCTGGGATAGTTTTCACTTTGAGGCCCTGGAGCAGCTGGGGGATGGGGACGGGGATTGGGATGTGTGGGGAGAAGTGTGAGCACTGCTTTCAGAACTGATGGGGAAGTACAACCCCTCACCTCGAGCCCCCAGCACCGCGTGCTTTCCTGCTTCTCACATGGGTGAAGGTTCCTCTTCCCCATTGCTGTCCTTTCCCCCTCCATTTTGCCATGGGAATAAAAGAGAATAAAGGACTATAAGGACAGGTTAACCCACATCTTTTCACTTGGAGAATCACAGGCAGGGGCAGGAATGACTTGAATTTGCTGCTTTGCCACAAGGGAGAAGCATGCATGACCTATATCCCCACCAGCATAGTCTATGGCCTTTTTTTGGGCTCTAGTACATGCAAAATCCTCTGCGGTTTAGTTTGCTGAGCTATCTTACCCATACAAAGCCTGAGTCACAAGGTCTAGATCTGGCTATACATCTTTGATTTGCATTGAAGAAAAGCAGCCAGCACAGAGAGGTGACAGAGTTAATGACTTCATTAGGTCTTGTTTACAAAAGCAAACAGATCACAAATAATGCATGGGGCCAAGGAGCCCGAATACAAACTGCCCTTTCTCCATCACCCATGCCACTATCTCTGCTGAGATCGACAAGGCATCAACCTCATTGCGCAAAAGCCTTCCAGCAAAATCTTTCCCCCCCTTTTTTTTTTTCCATACTGGGTTTCTGAAGAAAAAAAAGAAAACAAAAAATTAATGACCCCAACTGTGCTTATGGGACCACTCTGCACACAAGGACGTGCAGGGCTGCGTCTCAGATGGAAACGCCATGTGCTGGCACCAACACTGCCTTCTACCCACCCTGACCTGCCCAGTCCTTACCAGACGGAACTGGAGAGAGAGTTGAGACTCTTTAACAGCTTGCATAAATACTTCTCTTATCCATAAGCTTTGGCAAACACTTTAAGTGACCATTGGTACAAATTAACTCAACGTTCGGCCAGCTGTTGTCCCATTTACAGCAATTCAGCCAAGCATGAGATAAACCCTCCTAGGCTCGCTTTTCCAGGCAAACCCCTTGAGATGTCTCCAGCCGCCGTCTGCTGGGGAGAGATCACAATAACACCAAAAAAGACATTGGGTCTGCTGCACACCACCTCTGCTTTTATGTCTTCACATGGGCAGAAATCCCCTTGCTGCCATGGTCCTCGTCATCTCTAGCTCTTCTGTGAGCAGCCTCTGGCAACCCCAAACCCGTGTGCTCCTTGGTTCTCCAGGCTCCTCCTGTTGGAGAGAGGGGAATGAGTTGTTGTAAGCATGAATCCCACCCTTACAATGCCATGGAAAGCCCCTGCTTTGCTCTAAAACAGATGTACAGACAAGTTTGTGGTTATTAAAGTGCTGGTTGGCAAAGGAAGCAAGTTATCAATGCGTTGGGGCAGAGGAAGATGAAGCGAGGCTGAGATGGGACATCTCTCTAGCAGGGAGCCTGCACAGGAAAGACAGCAGAAACTGAGAAATTGTTAAAATCAAGCTAAAATAAGGGATCTTTGGGGCAGCACAGGCAGAGCCTCCGGCAGGCAGCCTCACAGACTTGCCTGTGGGCTGAAGGAAGGATGAAATGTGATCTGGTGTGTCACCTTCTCTGAAAGTTAGTGATTTATAGAAGTGCTGTCATGGTGAGGACCGCACGCCAGAGCCTGCAGCAGCAGTGTGGGGCGCAGAGCTGGGGAGCAGGGCTCTGGAGCCGGCCTCGCTGCACATCCCCAACTCCAAGCCCCAGATCTGCCATGATTCTTTAGCCTGAGGTGACCAAATCCTCTGTTTTTTCTCCACTATTAGCAGAAGAAACCCCACCCAGAGCCCTGCTTTGTGGCAGAGCGACATCCCAGTGCATCTCCAGTAAAATCAGAAATTACCACGAGGACGTGTGCAAACTGCTGGACCTTTGTGCACCAGCAAGACGTGATGGCAGCTGGACAGGCTCCTCATCAGCTGCTCACACAGTTGCTTCTGTTCCCAGTCGGGGCCCCAGCGATGCAAATTCAGCCCAGAAACATGCATGTGCTTTTGTTCTTGCTCTGTACGCCTTCAGTCTCCAAAATCTGGACCAGGATTTTTAAGTAACCCTGGAGAGGTGGAGAGCAGCACCTTGCACAGTTTTTTATCCCGAAAAAGATCTCCTCAGCCCAAATAAGTACTCTCAGGCAGGGAAGGAGCCTTGCTGCATGTATGAAGTGCTGGGGGAGATAAGAACAGAGACGCTCTCGGTGGTTTCTGAGCAGTGGGAACCGATGCCAGGAAGCTGCTCTGACTCACGGAACTTGACTCAGGTTAAGAAGCACCTACCCAAGAAGACAAAGGCACCTGGTCTCACCAGCCATGGGCTTGCCCCTCACCTTCCCCACCCTTCTATCCAAGTGGTGTTTCACAATTTCCCTACTCCCAAGGTTACCCAAACAGAAAGCAAACACCTCCAAGTCGCAGAGGATGGGGTGACCACACACCTCCGCTCCCTCGCTGGCTGGGCAGGCGGTACCAGAACAGTGGCCAAATGCCAGTGTGCTGGCAGCCCCTGAGCCACAGGCGGCTTGGACTTCTCCCAGGGGATATTTGGAAAATGTCAGAATAGAAACTTGTTGACAAAAACTGGCAGTGTTTTCATACCGGCACAGCCTTGTGACCAGGTTCAAACGCTCCTATTTCAGCAGTGTTGGGTGGCAACAGTTGATTTTTCAGGTCAAGATGTGTGTTAATTTAGAAATGTCTATTCTTTCACAGCATTTAGAAAAGCCACCAAAACAAAAACATTTGGAGAAACCTGTCTTTCCTCCCGTTAACTTTTAGACAGGACACTTCCAAATTCATGTGTTTCCGTACCTCTTCGGGACGGATTTCCAAAGTGCAGGATTTTCTCCTGGAAAAGGGCACCCTGGCTCCAGGCCCAGTATTTGGCCTGGAGAGGGGCAGATTTACACTGGACATTAGGAGGAATTTCTTCACCATGAGAGTGGTGAGACAGCGGAACAGGTTGCCCAGGGAAGCGGTGGCTGCTCCATCCCTGGAGGTGTTCAAGGCCAGGTTGGATGGGCCTTGGGCAGCCTGGGCCAGGGGGATGTCCCTGCCCATGGCAGAGGTTGGAACTGGATGGGCTTTAAGGTCCCTTCCAACCCAAACTATTCTGTGATTCTGTGATTCTGTGATTCTATGATTCTATGATTCTATGATTCTATGATTCTATGATCTGGGGTGTTTGGGATACTCAGGAGGGGAGTTGCCAGGATGTAGCCCCCAGGTGATAAGGACCACACCAACAGCCCCCTCCAGCCAGCACAGCTACACCCGGAGCAGAGCTTCTGCCAGAAGAAAAACACCCCAAACCCACTACTTTTACACATCCACCTTATATAATCCATCTTCATGGAATGATGGCCAGGATGGATCCTGCCTGCGCCCCTCATCTCCCTCCTCCCAGGGTGGGTTCAAGCCCCCTGAGCCAGCCCCGCTCCAGCTGCGCTCCAGCCCCCTTCCCCGCTCAGGATGGAGCATCCTCAGCTCGGGGACTGAGCATTCCCGGGCCAGGGGGACCCTGCACCCTGCTGGGCTCGGGGCAGAGCACCCGGGGCGGGGACACCCCGGTGTGGTGGGGAGCAGGGGTGCGCAGGGCCAGCCCCGGGGGCGGGCAGGCTGCACAGCACCCTCTCCTGGCGCTGCCCTCCAGCAGCTGCTGGGACTTTTTTTTTTCCTTTTCTTTTTTTTTTTTCTTCTTCTTTTTTTTTTTTTTTTCCTGCCTGCCCGCCCCAGCTGGGGCGGCTCGTCCCGTCCCGTCCCGTCCCGTCCCGTCCCGTTCCATCCCGTCCCGTTCCATCCCGCCCCGGGGGATGCAGCGCCCCGCGCCCCGCGGCTGAGCGGCTCCGGCTCCATGGGCGGCACCGGCAGCGCCCTGCGCTGCTGCCCCGCCGGCGGCAAGGTACGGGCTGGGGGGCGGCGGGGGTGGGCTTCGGGGGAGCACGGGGCTCGCCTGGGACCGGGCGAGAGAGGGGTTGGGGTTCACGTGGGGTTGGGGTTCGCATGGGGTTAGGGTTTGCAAGGAGTTGGGGTTCGCATGAGGTTGGGGTTTGCGAGAGGCTGGGGTTTGTATTTAGCTGAGGTTTGCTTGGAGTTGGGATTTGTAAGGAGTTGGGGTTTGCAAGGGGTTGGCGTTTGCATGGAGTTGGGGTTTGCATGGAGTTGGGGTTTGCATGGAGTTGGAGTTTGTAAGGAGTTGGGGTTCGCAAGGGGTTGGGGTTTGCATGGAGTTGGGGTTCGTAAGTAGTAGGGGTTCGCAGGGTGTTGGGGTTTGCATGGAGTTGGGGTTCATGTGGAGTTGGAGTTTGCAAGGGGATGAGGTTTGTGTGGAGTTGGGATTTTCATGGGATTGGGGTTTGTATGGGGTTGGAGTTTGCAAGAAGTTGGGGTTTGTAAGGAGTTGGGTTTGTAAGGAGTTGGGGTTTGTGTGGGGTTGGGTTTTGCGTGGGGTTGGGTTTTGCGTGGGGTTCAGGTTCATGTGGGGGTGGGGTTTGCATGGGGCTGAAGTTTGCATGGAGTTGGGGTTCACGTGAGGCTGGGGTTTGTATGGAGTTCAGGTTCACGTGGGGCCACGGCTTGCAGAGATTTGGGGTTCGAATGGAGTTGGGCTTTGTGTGAGGTCGGGGTTTTTGTGGAGTTGGAGTTTGCATGAGGCCGGGGTTTGCACGGGGCTGGGGCTTACATATATTTGGGGTTTGCGTGCAGTTGGGGTTCAGGTGGAGCCAGGGCTTACATGGAGCCAGGGTTTTTATGGAGTTGCTCACGTGTGGTTGGGATTTGCATGGAGTTAGGGTTCACAAGGGGCTGGGGTCTGCGTGGAGCTGGGGTTTACACGAGCTCTACTTGCACTGCTGTGGGGATGCGCTTTGGGCCCCTCTGCCCAGGGCGGAACAGCAGGACTGGGCAGTGCGGCTGCCCCCCAGCTGCCCGCCACCCCACCAGCGCTGAGTCCAGGGAGCGGGCACCAGCCAGAGCCGGAGAGAGCAGCCACCTGCCCTGCTGCACCCTGCGGCATTCCTCTGGGAGCAGGGGGAGAGCCCCCACATCACAGGAATCCCATACTAGAGGGGATGCAGTGTCTGGAGTGGCAGTGCTTGTTGGGAACAGTGGTCCCATAGAGGACAGAGATGGGTTCCCCCAAGTAGATCCCTGCCATACTCCCACAGCATCTCCTCCTTGTCCCAAAAGCTGCTTCCTGCCCTGTGTTGGGTCCCTTCTTGTGCCCCTTCTGTGTCCCAGCAGATCTTGGTTCATTGCTCTGCATTGAAGAGCTCTTCTTGGAGTTTAGGTCTAGAAATTATCTACTGCTAATTATTGTCATTATTTGATGTTCTCCTGCTGCCTTTGCACCCCGCCATCAGCCTCAGGAGTTGTTTGTGTAGTCAAATGCACTGTGTGTACTGGTGTCAGTGGGTTGTGATCTCCGGAGCGTGGCGGAGGCAGGACTGTGGGAAAAGCCCCGCGGTGCAGCCGTGCCCCCCTGCACGGACAGCCTTTGCAGGGGCAGCTGTGAGTGCTCAGCCGCCCACACCATCGGCCCAGCCCGCTGCTGGGGTGTGCGTGGGGAGCAGGCGCAGAGATTGAACAGCCTGAGAGCCAGCAAGTGTCTTTATTTACAGCACTCGCAGGCTTGGCTTCTTCTCCGTATCATGGAAAAAATCCTTGCTCTCCTTTGTCTCATCAGATCAGACACTTCTGGGCTGGTCTGCGACTTTGAAAACTCACAAGGAGGGACGTGGGACAGGGAGAAAGAGCAGCCCTGAGGTCGCAGGTGTTGAGAGCTGCACGTTTACCGAAAAGCGGAAATTTAAGTCCGAGTCATTTGCCCGCAGACACCTCCCTTCCTGCTTTTGCCCGCGCTCAAGCTCCTCTGCTCAGCCTCACGGTGCTGCTCACTGCCATTTGTGCCCCATGAAACAGCCCTGCTCTGAGACTAAGTTACAAGTTAAACTCAAAAGTAGCTCTGAAAATCTCCTTTATGGCATAGAGGAGTAAGGGCAGACATTGAGCTGCTCCTGCCCACGTTCTCGTGTTCAGGGTACCACGAACATGAGACATGCAAAGCTGGTCCCTTGGGGTTGCTTGGGGCTGGAGGGAGCCCTCAAACCCCAGAGGCGAGGGGGCTGTCACAGGTCTGGGGGTTGTGGAGGCTTTTGGGGCTGTTCTCAAGTTGGAGATGACCTTGGGGAACCTGTGCCAGGCTGTGTCCTGTGGGTGGATGGCACCCCAGGTGCTGCTGTGTGCACCAGGGGAAGCAGTTTGGCATCCTCCTGTCCCCATCCCAGCGGCAGCAGGGTGATAAGGAGGCACCAGCACAGGTGCCACAGCCCTGAGCTGCGGGTACTACACCCGGAGATGCCTTTCCCTTCCAGCTTCATCCACCCATCTCAGACTCTTGCCATCATTCCTCACTGTTCATCCACGCTCCTAGCGTGAGAGAGGCCAAGACGCCTTCCCAAAAGATCAGCGCTGAGGCTTGGCCGCCTTCCAGGGCTGGGGTGAATTTATTTTTGAGATATAGGAACTATATGTAGCAGCGGGAGTCAGGGAAAGGTCAGGATGCAAAACGTGGGGCTGGCAACGGCGTGAAGGGTTTGCGTACAGTCTGTGGCACAGATCTGACTGCAGGGGAGGTGATAGCCATCCCATAACACAACTGTCGCCTGAGGAAAACCAGCAGCAGGGTCAAAGACAGGTCTGTCAGACCTGTGCCATTGGTGCAGAGCATCCGCTGGTGGTGCTGAGCATTCTCTGGTGGTGCTGAGCATCTGCTGCGGGTCCTGAGGAGGTTTTAGGGTCATGGGCCAAATGCTGTCCCCCTTCTCCACAGCCACAAAGCAAAACCTCATCCCTAGGAACAAGGTCAGGATTTAAATGCTTGTTTCCTGCCTCTTTGTGATTTTGTTCTCTCACAGTAACGTTGCACTGTTGAATTACTTAAGATACTTGTGAAACAGGAAAAGAGGAAGAAAAACACAATACAAAACCCCACCTCACACTAAAAGCTGAAGCAGAGGCTGCGGTTTACCCTGCTGTCCGCGCTGTGCCGGCTGCCCCTGGGTGGATGCTCCACTCCACTGGCACCTTCTGAGGTGCCTCAGGTTCTGCTGGGAATCCTGTTAATGAAGAGTTTCGCTCCAGACTGTCAGTAGTACTCAGTTCTAAGATACATGGAACTGTAGATACATTTTTTTATAGCTAGGAGGTGTTTTTTGGCCTGAGCCTCTTCAAAGCCAAGGCTGGATGTTTCCATGCTGAGACCTTGCGGGATAAGCAGTGCTGTCAATGGCCAGCACCTGTGGAACATTTTGGGCTGCTTCTTCCCCCAGCCAAAGCCATTCCAGCTGGAGCAACTCCCAGCCTTCCTTTTGTGCACACAGTGGATACTGGGACCATCTTCCACCTCTCCAAGATGCACCAGGTGATACCAGATGCAGGTGTCACATGCTGCTCTGGAAGTGGCAGTGGAAAGTGCCTCTAAATTTTGATTGTTTTCAGCTACATTTTGCTTTTGACCCTGGCTTGGCTGTAGAGCTCCCATCACAAAGCACAATTGAGTGTTTAGGAGTAAAATTAGCTCCAGACACTATTTTAATTGCTCCTAGAAGTAGGAAGGGTGCCTTGCTCAAAGCCTCAGGGCGGGTATTTAGATCTGTCTGCTGATGCTGGCATTCTTATTGCTCCCTTTAGCCACTTCTGTGTTCAGTGCAGTTGTCTCGAGTCCCCCTCCTTGAGCAGCTGAGGGGCTCTGAGGCCCCATTCTGCTGGGTTTGGAGCATTAGGAAGAGGCAGAAGTGCCCTGGATCCGTACTGGGGACATGCCCATGCTACTGAGTGACCAGGGGTGACCAGCCCTGGGCTCTCTGTCTTTGGCCATTGCCTTTGCCAGTGAGCAGGATGCACGCAGTGAGGGTCATTTGCTTTAGGTAAGGTTGTTCAGCAGTCTGTCCTGGAGAAGATACCAGTATCTCACTCCCAGCAAGGCTCGGATCACCCAAAACCCTTGGGTGATCTGTGGCCCCACCATACCAGGACGATCCACACGCTCAGCCTTTGCTTTCTCGCAGCAAAAGCTGAGGAAGGATTCTGAGGTTCTTGTGGAGCCCCCAGGCTTGCAAAGCCCCGTCTCATCCACCCACCACCACCAGACTCCAAAACCCAACACAGGACACAGGGTACATAAAGTAGCAGAGGGGATGCACATCAGCATGAGATGGGTGCAGGGCGCAGGCTGGAGATCCTGGAAACCCTTTGCAGGCAGGGCAGCATACCCAGGCACCTCACATTTGCAAGGCGAGCTGTGTCAGCAATTAAAACAAGCCCTGCAAATGCCTGGTGCCTCCTCGCCCACTGCCCGGGCCGCGTTCAATGCCGAGGCTGCTCTCGCCATAGAAGGGAAGATAAAGCTGTGGCTTCCCAGGGACTCAAGAGTTTTCCTGTGCTCTCTCTGGCAACTGCGTTTCCCTCCAGCTTCAGGAGGGGGGCTGCAGGGGTGGTGGAGGCAGGGACGCCTGTTTGCTTTGCCTTGCTTTTTTCCCAAGCCAAGCTCCCTAATCTGGTTTGTATTTGGCCGCCCCACTGTGACAGCGGGGCCAAGCCACGGTGCAGCCGGCACAGCGGGGTCCCCAGCACCCCATGGGCTGCAGGGCTGCTTTCATGAGAGACTGGTATTTCTAGGAGAGGCTTTGGCAGGGGCTGGAGAGCAGCGACATGTCTGCAGGTGGATTCCCTCACCTGCGGCGCATCAACGCCCCTTCCCCAGACGCACGAAGGTGCTGGGCACCAAGGGCAAGGTTTGTCCCACACCAGGGAGGCAGAGCTGTGTGGGCCAGTGAGCTTTGCTTCTATCTTTCAGCAACAGGCAAAAATATATCCATCTCTCTTTTTTTTTTCTTTTTTTTTTTTTCCCTCCTCCCTCCCCAGGTGACTAAATTAAACCCATGCAGGGCTGAAAGGCATCCCGGGGAGCCGTGTTGCTGAAGGCAGCTCCCGGCTCTAGGTTATATCAGCCCCAAAGCAGCAGTGGGAGTGTGCAGGAGCACGCAGGGCAGAGCAGCACATTCCTGCGCTCCTGAGGTCATTGCTTGCTCCGCCGCCAGCCGTCGCCTGCTGCCAGCCCTGCACGGGGTCAACATCGCCTCTGATTTATGGTTATTTTTCATTTCTCGCTCCTGCTCCAGCACAGGCTGTGTCAAAGCCCAGCTGTGTAAAGCACTTGCAGAGGGGTGTGCTTGGAGAGCTGCGAGGTGCCAGGGACCAGGCTGAACCTGAGCATCCCAGCACAGCAGGGAGCAGGGCAGGAGGAGGGTGGTGAGGATGTGCCACAGCCAGACCCTTGCCAAGCACTGCTTGCTCTCTCCCACCACATATTCTGCAGCTGGACCCTACTTTGCACCATGTCAGGGTGGGTTGTCAGCACCCTCCCAGTTTTTCCAGCCACTGTCTAGCAATGCCATGTGGTAAAATGTATGGGGGACAGGTGGACAGCACAAGCTCGGGGCTGCCTGCCAGGCAGCACGGGCGCACCCATGGGTGCTCAGGGCTGGCAGAGGGCAAGGAGCCAGGGAGGGACCACTGCTGCTAAAGGACCTGTGTTTTACAATGGCTGAAGCAGGTTCAGCGCAGGGTACCTGGCTGCAGGATGTCCTCCTTTGTCCCCTCTTGCTCCAGCCCCCTCTTTTTCTGCCAGAGACAGCTAAAAGCCCAGCAGCAGAAAGGATCAGTTTCCCAGGAGCTCACGGCCTTGAAGATAGAGAACGGTGAGAAGAAAATGTTTGTCTCCCCCTCACTGTGCTTTCTCCGTGTGATATTAAGAAAGCAGTAGGACAGACCCCAGGGTCGCCAGCCTGCACTGGGGCCGGGGACGACCGGGGTGATGGCTGCAGCCTCCACGTGGCACTGGTGCAGGTGAGCAGACATCCCAGAGACGATGGCATCCCAGAGACGATGGCATCCCATCCTCTCAGGCAGACCGGTTGTTCCCAAGGCAAGAGGCCCAACAAACTGCATCCTCTCTGAGCTTGCCAGCTCCATCCCAATTAGTGCTAATTTGTACCAGTGAGATGGGAGGGACATATTTCTCCGGCGGGAAGAGGGCAGGGGCTGAACCCAGGCCACTGCACTGGCTGGTCAGCCCAGGACATCCAAGCACCCGGTTAGCAGGATGCAGCCAGCGCCGTTTCAGCCGTGTTTGTGTTGCAGCCAATGAGGATGGGAAGGAGAAGGCAGCCCTGCAAGAGGAGTGGACGGAGAGCACAAAACTCTTCCAAGGCCAGGAGGAGGAGCGGCTGCAGGATGCCGGCCAGGCAGGCACTGCGAGAATCGCCAAGGATGTTAATGTCCAGGTTGGTCAAGAGAAGGAAGAAGGAGAAGTGTTCAAGAGAAGGAGGGTGAAGGTCTGGCAAGGAGTCATGGAGGGGCAGGGAGAGCCGGGACATCCCTTGTGTACCTTAAACACCTTAGAGTTTGTCATCTCCCGGCTTCCCAGGTGGAAAAGGGAAAAGATGTGGAGCTGCAGGAGCAGTTCGATGCGCTGAAGAGGGAACACACGGCGACCCTGCAAGGTGTGTGCCAGGAAAGCAGGGCTCCCCACAGCTCCCCAGCACTGCCGGTGCCCCTCTGGCTTCATGTGGGGTCATGAGGATGCTGCTGCCCCCCTCCATGGCATCGTGGAGCTCAGGTGGAGCTCACTGCTCCAGTGTCCTTGCACCAGTGATGTTCAGTTCATGTCCCCCATGCAGAGCTCCAGAGAGTGCATGAGCAGGAGAAGCTGCTGCTGGCAGAGTCTCACCACAGGTCCCAGGCGGCCTTACAGGTACCCATGGAGAAATACCTGGGGAGAGGGTGCTCCTGAAGGGCTTGAGGACCACCTGCTAACTCTGCCATGGTGCCCTGAGCTCCTCAGAGGCCACCTTGCTCCCTGGTGTGCCCGGGGACCACGCGGGCTCCTCCAGCTGTGGGGTTAGCAGAGTGCCCCAGCTCAGGAAGAAATCCCAGACACCTCCCATCCTGCTTTTTCCCCAACTGCGCTAGGAGACAATCCAGGCACTGAATTCCCAGCTGAAGTCCTTCCAGGAGAGGATGAAGCGGGTGGAAGAGTCACTCTTGAGCACAGACTACAAGAAACACATCCAGGTACAGGAGATGCAGTGCCAGTGGCCTCTGCAGAGGGCTGTCAGGGCGGGGACATGTTCCAGGTGCTGCCCCAGGGGCACGGGTGCCTCTCAGATGGACCCTGCGAGTGGGGGTCTGGAGGCGGGGGTGGGGGGGACACAGGACAGCTGAAGCGAGGAGCAAAGCCCCATCCCTGGGAGGTGCGTGGGCTGTCAGGGTCTCTTGAATACAAGTGATGAGAGAAACATGGTGCCATGTGGATACAAACCCATCCTGGGCCACGCAGGGCCCCGGCTGAGATCACTGGGGTCACGCGTCAGGGTATGAACCATGGCAGATGCCCCGAGGGCCCACTCCACTGTGGCTGCCACATCCCTGTGCCCCACAGGAGCACGGGAGCCCCAGCCCCTTCTGGGAGCAGGAACTGGAGAGCCTGCACTTCGTCATCGAGATGAAGAACGAGTATATCCACAGCCTGGACAAGAAGCTGCTGAACTTGGAGACTGTGGTGGGTTTCAAATTTGTGTGTGTGTGTGTGGAGGGGATTGCAGGTGGGCTTTCCTCACTCCATCTCTTTTCCCCACCTGAATTCTGTCCAGAATTTGCAGCTGAAGTGGAGCGGGTGGAGCCCGGCTCCTCTCTTGGAGCAGGAAGGGGATGTGGGTGTAATGTCACCACAATCCCACCAAGCCAGCTTTCCCCCTAAGATATGGTAGCAAGGGGTTAAGAAGTGCTTCTCAGCGCCCTCCTTACCCTTGTACCCCTCTTCCAGGCGGAGAGGAACCTCCTGCTGGAGGAGAAAGTGAAGACCCTCCAGCAGGAGAACGAGGACCTGCAGGTTCGCACCCAAAACCACTTGATCACGGCAAGGTAAGTCCTGGTCCCACTGTCTCCCTGGTGCACGGTGGCAGGGTGACGGCAGTCGCAGGTGGCATCTCTGATGGGGTGAGAGGTGGCAGTGCAGGGAGAATACACCACAGCCTATGGTGCCACCAGGCGCTTTGTGGGGAGCAGAGTGGGCTCATGGGCTCTTTGCCCAGCAGTTGCAGCAATGTGTGCTGTTTGCCTGCAGGCAGCTGTCGGAGGAGCTCCTGGCCGCCCGCGGGGCACTGGAGAAGGAGGCACAGCTGCGGGAACAGGCTTGTCACGAGAAAGAGGAGCTGCTGTACCGCGTGCTCAATGGAGTGGATGGCTCCCCCTTCCCCATCGCTGCCGGCGAGGTGCCCCTCATCGCCACGTAGCACGCTGCCGACTGGCACCACACGCTGCTGGGAGGGCTGTCGGGGCTTTCCTCGAGACGTGGGAGCCCAGGGCTGCTCTCACAAGTGGTCCTGCCACCAGGGCAGGCTGTCAGGGCAGCCGAGCCCTTGGGGTGGCCCCATCCAACCGAGGCGATGGAGCATTTCACAAGACACTTGTGCCTGCCTTTCCCCAGCCCGCGTGGGGATGCAGAGGTCCCTGACCAGCCCCCCTGTGCCGTTCCTGCACCCCTTCATCTGTTGGGAGGCAGTGGGGGCCTTGCTAGGGGATAAAAGGGGTCAGACAGGACTCACAGATGCGCACTGGGCTGGATCCCACCCAGCGCTTGGCTCTCAGCATAACCAGCATCAGTGCTGTCCAGGGGCATGGAGGGGAAGGCGAGTTGGTCACTGGGATGGGACAGGGATGAGAACCAAGAGGGTGTGGAGGCCGCTGGGGATGTGGTTCTGTTAAGGTACCTCACCCTCTTGGGAGCATCTCTGGGAAGTGCACGACCAAGCCCAGGGCTGGGCCACAGAGGCTTTCATAGGTGGCACCAAAAGGCAGGAAGGAGGGGGGAACTGGGTGAATCTGCCACCTCCAGCACTGCCCTTGCCGTAGACCATATCAACCCATCCCATTTTGGGGTTCAGCCTCCTGCGTGGGCTGCTCTGAGCTGACACCACCCCCTCAGGCTGAAGCAAGGGTCTTCCTTGGAACTGCCTCGCTGCCTGGGGAGGGTAGCCAGGCATGGCTCCCCTCCATCCCCTCCTCTCTCCATCGCCTCCTCCACCTTCAGCAAACAGCTCCCAGGGAATGCCCAGGCACGCCCCCACTGACCACCATATGGACACCAAGCCCTCCTTGTCCTCCACTGCCCGGCAGCACCACCAGCCCCATCGTCTTCCCCCAAAGCTGGACAGAGGTGCACATTCAGGGAGCAGACCATCCTCCCACTTTGGGAGCAGGCAGCTGCCAGCAAGTCACATCCCTCCCTGCTCCGAGCCAGTGCATCTCACCATAGGAGACGCTGTCAGCACAGCAGTGGGGCCACAGGTCACGGCTGGATGCACACAGGCACTTTCCACTGGAGTGTGGTGGGACAGTCACTGCACCAGGGGCTGGTGCTGGGCTGTCCCCTCCCCGAGGCTGTTCAGCTGAGGGGTGAGTGTGTGTGCACACACATGTGTATGTATTTGCACCAGGCCAACGTGCCGCTGGCTGTAACAATTACAAGTTTGTAAGAAGCAGTAGCCTCCAAATCTCACATCAGTGGGTTTGGGTACCAGTATGGGAGCATCTCACACGGGAGCCACGTGCGCTGCACCTAGGGCAGAACGAGAATGGGGAGGGGTGGGAGCAGGCACCACAGAACCACGACAAGGGAGCCCCAGAGGAGGCCTCGCTGTATGTCCCCCATTTCATTTCAATGCGCTCCAAAAGCACAGGGCAGATCCTGACCCTCCCAAGGCAGCAGAGACACTGAAACAGCCGCTTCCATCCTTTATGCTGATCCTTATCTGGAAAGCATTGACTGAACAAGGCAGACAGGAAAACAACATGAATGTGGGGACCAGCTCTCACCCAAACACCTGCACAGAGTGCCCAGAGTGGGAAACTGGGATGCTTGTTGTGTCAGAGCAATGTCCCTGCAGGGCATCCACTGTTCCATGCATCCTCACAGCTCTGGGCGTGGGTGGTGGAGCAGCCTCCAGCTTTGCACAGCAACCTCAGGGATGCGAGGGGATGTGCCAGCTGTTAGAGCAACGGAGCAGGAGAAATGGGATGGGTCTCTGCCCCAGCAAATCCTGCCTGGCTGTGGTTGAAGAGGCAGGATATCTGGGCAAAGGGAGATGATGCTCATGGGGTCTGGGATCCTGCTCAGGGCGGCTGGGACCAGGTCCTGCTGCCCTGCAGGCAGTTCCTGTGTGGAACCTGGAGGAATGTGCCCAGTTCTGGGAAAGGCGAGTGCTAGGGACTGAGGAGGAGGAATAAATGGGCCTGGAAATGGCCTCGCCCACAGTAAGGAGGAAACAGCCCCGCATAGTCAGTGCCTCGGCAGTCAGCTAGGGGGGACAGACAGGTCAGCATGACCCCCAAAGAATGGGGTCACACCTTCATGCCGTTACACAGAAGCAGTGGCTGGCCCACAAGCAGAGGTTTCACAGCTGAATTCAGCTCTTTGCCAAAAGGCCAGGGGAAGCCCAGTCTGGCTGTCAGGTTTGGAGATCTAAGTTAGGACTGCAGCTTGCGCTAGAGAAAGATGCGCGTGGAGGGTGGGTCGGTTGGCAGGTCCTACACTAGATCAGAAAGTACTGCAGAATTTGAGAGAGGGCAGTAAACCACTAGCAAAAACAAGGCAAGGTGTCAAGACCAGGTATCCTTTTTTACTGAAGAGCAGCTTCAAATCATGCAACAGGCATTGGTCTCAGCTGGGAATGCAGGAGGTGTCCCTGTGGCCTGTGAGATCTGGGGAGAAGAACCAGGCAGCCTGCATGGTCCCTACAGAAAACCGCAGGAACTGTGCAGTGCCTCCAACAGCACTTTGCTCAATATGGATGCAGCAAAGGTCTGTGATCTAAAGCAGAGGGAACCCCCTCAATGCAACATAACCCCTTCCCCACAGGGCTGTGGCACTTGCTCCTCTCCATCACCCAGGTCTTTCTCCTTGGGGACAGACCCAAGGGCTGGGCCGTGTGCTCACCATGAAAGATGCTCTCTCCCAGCTCTGAGGCTGCCTCCAGATGAGCAAAGCTGCCAGCGGGATACCCAGTGGAGGCACAACCAGAGCTGTGACGCACCAGGCACCCCCAGTCCAGAGACAGGGCAGCCCAGTGGTGCTCACCCAGCTCATGGCACGGACCAGGGCAGCTGCGGATGGACCATGGCAGTGAGTCAGGGCAGCAGCTTTCCTGGGCTGAGCCCGTCTCTCTCCCAGGGTGCAGCATCCAGGCCGCCATGGTGGGAGAGACAAAGGACAACCAGAGGACAGGGCTGGGTGGCTTGTCATGGCAAGTTTAGCTTTTCTCTCCAGTTCTGGGAAGCTGCGAGTGCGGGAGGCTTCCTGAGGTCCTGTTAGGACAGCCAGCTGTGCAGCAGTCGGGAGAGGGCAGGAGGGAGCCAGGCAGAGCAGACCCTGTCTGCATCCTACTGCCGGGTGGTTTTCAGGGAGCAGGAGCCTGCCAGCCTGTGCCACACCAGCGAGGTCCCCTGTGGGTTCCCGTACAACACCCTTTAAAGCGCATCCATCACTCCCAGACACACCTACAGCTGTTAGAGCCCAGGCCACCACAGCAAAGGAACGTGGGGTGGGATGTGGGGGCAGACAGACAAGATGGTCCCACCAGAGCTGCACAGCTGGGACCTTCCCCACCAGAGTGTCCTGAGCTCTGGGTCCAGGCCAATACCTGAGGAGAAGATGTTGGATGTCAAAGGTATGTAAGTGTTCACTTGCAGTCCACCAAGGCCAGTACCTTGCCCCAGGCACGGCCAACATCAGAAATTTGTTAAGCCTTGTCGCCTGTCCTCCTCACCTGTCCCCAGCAGTCTCACCTGAGCAGCAGCACACAGCCAGCCACCAGTGAGTAGGCCAGCAGTGTGCCAATGGACATGACGTCAGCCAGGGCTTTCAGGTCAAAAAGGAGGGCCAGGAGAGCTGTGAGGATGAGAAGCCCCTTCAGCCTCCCAGCAAAGCTGGGATACTGCTGCTGTGCCCATCTCAGCTGTGCTCTCCCTCTGCCCCCTTGGGTCCCCATAGCACATGTCGCAACAGGCTAAAACACCTTGATGAGCTGGTGATGCTTTGATCACTGGTGCAAAACATCATGCCATCTCCTGCCTGGCAACAAGGAGAGGCTGAACTGGTGTCTGGGACAACATTGAGGTCAAATGGTCCTCTACCACAGTGAGGAGACATCTCTCTGGGTGGAGATATATTGCTCAGACAGGTCCCGGTAAGCTAGCGGATTTGTGTTGTCCTGCTGAAAGAGAACATCCACCAACTCCTGCTTAAGGTTAAATGGTAACCCACTCACTCACCCACCTACCACTCCTCCAGATAACAGTGCTGCCACCACCGGGCACTGAAGGTGACTAACTTTGGCCAAAGGTTTGAAGAGGAGCCCGTCTCCAGCCACTGCATACAGGATCCATGGCATGGGGAACATGGAGCCCAGGAGGCTGCAGAAAAGGGAGGAGATGGGCGAGAAGAGGGCAGGAATACAGAAGGTGCCATCCTGCCTTTTGCTCCTCCTTGGGTGCCATCTGTATGATCCATAACCTTCTCAGGATCACACTGATGAGACCATTGTGCCCTTTACCATCAAATGAGGGACAGTATTGGTTAAGTGATGTCCACAGGTCACCAGGAACTCTGTGTACATAGAAACATCCCAGCCTGCTCCTGCTGCCATGGTGCCACCAAACACCTGGCCACTTCCTCCAGCTTTGTGCTATAAGTGTCATCCCAAGCAATTTGGTTGCTCTTCTTGATCAGGAGGGGCCAAGCTGGGAGCAACAGATTTTGCTAGGAGGGGATTAGGGATTTTGGCAGAGGAGGGCAGTCAGGAGCAGGGGATTGGGGATAACTCCTGCACATGTTATAGCTCCAGTGCAACCTTGGTCTGAGCCACAGAGCTGCTATCAAGGGCTGCCCCTCACCTGGTCATCAGGGCACACAGTGACCCCACAGCCACAGCATGCTTTGCACTGCTCCAGCCAATGTATTCAAAAGCCACTGGGAGCGGGCTCATGGTGTCCAGGAGGTAGTAGGGCATCATCAGGGTGAGTGCAGGAGACACCCCAAAGTATGCCAGGAAGCAGAAGAGGAGAGAGAGCACCATGCCTATGGGGATGGATTTCTGCGGGTTCCTCACTTCTTCCCCTGGGGAATAAGCTCAGCTGTAAAAACATATGCTCAGTTAATATCCCATATCTACCCCGTACGAGGGAACATAGAGGCCTTCTAGCAAGAACCACTAGACCTCCTGGGCTATAGGGTTTTGTGGATATAGACTGTCTCTGCTTCAGTTCTAGCCCAGTGGTGCCAGATGGACTCCTACAGTTCCTCCTCTGAACCCAGAGGGCAGGAGAGAGCATCTGAGGCACAGGGCCAACAATATGCCCATTCCCATCCCAGCCCTACACCAGCTGTCGAGGCTGTGGGGACAATCGCTGCCACGGCCCCTGGCACGCAGGGCATATATCCCACCATCATCTCTTCCCGCCTCACTGACCCATGGTAGCGATGCAGTCAAATCCAACAAAGGCATAGAAACAAGTAGAGCCTCCAGCCAAGGAGATGTGGTTACTTTAGGTAACTTTGTGTATAAATGATGGCAACAAACCCTTTGAGGTGTGCTTGAGTTGAGGAAAAAAAATCTTTAAGTGCCTGGGATGTGAACAAACCTGCATAAACAAAGTCTCTCACATTGATGCAGTGACTGGATTGCACACCGGGTAACAGGTCCACGTTTTGGACACCACCAGGAGGACAGCGGGGCTGTTCTGCACTGTAGCACAGGGGGAACAAAGCCATGCTTGTCACCCACGACATCTCACATGAGCAAGGTCTCCAGACACCAATGCCAGCTGAGGGAACATTGCTTCGACAGAACAACAGGGCAGGAAGGAGCAGCCTGTGCTGGCTGGCTAGGAGGATTAGCTCCTCGCCTGGTGCCTCCGGTCTTAGGGTGGGGGGTACAGGACAAGACACAGCCCTATGGCTGCATGCCCGTCATCAGGTACATCACACTCAGCCCTCCTCAGGGTCCCTCCTGCTCAGGACTGCTGTCCCTTAGGACAGGCAGGGCTGAGCAGCTCGGCTGCCCTGCAGCCCTGGAGAGATGCTCCAGCCAGCAGGTACCACCACGGCTTGGATGCCCACGTGCCAGCAGCCTTCAAGATCTTGAGGAAGCCCTTGGTTTTATCTGTTCCTGCTGCCATCAATTGGACCACGAACACCACTGTCTATGGCTCCTGGAGAGCCCCACCAACTCCTCCAGCCCTGCTGTGGCTTTGGTGCTATCTGGGTCAGAGGGTGGTGGTAAGGAAGGAGCAGAGTGAATCTGAGTGAGGCAAGGAAGGAAAGGGCCTTGGGGTGCTGCAGGCGGCAGTGCAGCCTGCCAGGAGCATCTCAGCCTCCATCTCCACCCACGGCTGCGCTGCAAGGTCTTTTCATCCCTGTGTCTGCACTGGGAGGGAAGGTCAGGGGAACAGTTTGCTGCCTGTGCTAGCTCAGCTCCTGCACCACGGATGCTTCTTGCAGAGCTCTAGTCAGCACCTTCCTCCTTAAGCAGGTTCTGGGGAGCCAAATTCCACCCCTCCAACTTGGCTTTTGCAGAGAGAGTCAGAGATGGATGTTTCCCAACCCTGATCGAAGAAGGGGGTGCTTTAGTGCAGGCAGAGGTGGCAGGACCAGCAGGGTACCCGGCACCCCAGCGTTTGCCAGGAAACCAGAGCAGGGGGGACGGAAGGGGGTGACATTTCCGCAATCAAAGTGCAATCACCGTTATCCTTTTGTATTGTGCACCTCATCGTTGCTGGAACGCAGCCCTTGCGCACACCGGTGGGGCTCTTCTGCCAAGTGACCCCCTTCCTCACACCCTGCCAGGGGTAAGGTGCTTCTGTGGGTGGCATCGGGTCCCCCTGCACTGTGGGCACCCAAACCCGAGGGGTTGAGGTCTGGCATGGCCGAGAGGGTGGGAATATGGCCCTGATCCCAGTGCCACGGCAGGCGGGGACTGGAGGGCTCACGAGCAGTGACGTTTCGCCTCGCCGGGAGGAAACAGCTGCACACCAAGGACGAGCGCACGGCCACAAGTACGCACTGAGCGTGCCGGTGGCTGGCTCTTCCTGAAGGCACACCCGGACAGGCCTCGGTGCCATTCGTAAGTGTGCACTGGTGTGTGGGGAGACCGTGCCGGCAGGAGAGGGGACGGTGCTGGTGTGCAAAGCCACTGCAGTGGCGTGCGAGGGGAGGCGAGCCTTGGCGGGGTGGTGAGCTGTGCAAGCCGAGGCTCCTGCATGGGGTGGCTGCAGGGGGGGATCCTTGTTTTCTTTTTCTTTTTCTTTTTAGGAAAACTTCTTCCTTTTTAACAAAAGCCTGGGGGGGCTGCACTGCCTGCGGGTGCATTTTTGAGTGGGTGCAGGCCCATGGGTGTGTCCCAGCTGGGATGCTCTTTTGTCCCTGTTGCGGTGGCCACAGAAACGCCCTTCTCTTCCCGGTGGGGTGTGATCTGAGCTCAGTGGGGAGCATCCCCTCATTTGGTACCTGCTGAGTTTTGCACAACGAACACCCTGTGCCACACCACAGTGACACAGAGCTCTAGAACGGCAGTGGGACTTTTTGGCACTGGGATGGGGCAGGGGACTTTGGGGACATCCCTAGCTTCGCAGGGAGGATGGATGCTGCTTTTTTTAACCCAGTGAAGCTCCCTTTCCACCCCACAGGCAGGACGATGGACGGTGGGGTGTTGGGTGTGTCATGGTCTCAGCAACAGGGAGCCATGCTGTGAGAGCCCCACTAGGCACGGGCTGCGAAAATAACTGCCGCCTCCTGGGGTGAAATCCCTGAGCCCGAAGCTGTGGAGAGGCTGGCAGGGTGCACGCTGCTGGGGTACGGAGGCTTTTTTGCAAGGGTGCGTTGTTCTGCACAGGGGATGTGCTATGCACATCATTTAGGGTTTCTCATGGCACTTTCTGTCCAGGGACTCCCACAGTCTAAGCTTTTCCACCATTTGAGGGGCAGGTACCTCCCTATGCCTGGGTGGGCAGCCTCCAGGTTTTGCCACCTTCCCCGTGGATGCCCAGGCATCCTCCCTGAATTGCCTGCTGGCAGGGTAGGAGCCGGGGCTGCTCCCCCAGCCTCTGTGGAGGTGCCAGCAGCGGTGGGGGACAAGGACAAGGCACTGCAGGGGCACTGGGTGTGGCCCCCAATTCTCCAGCACTGCTGTAATGAGTTGAGCAGCCTCAGCCTAGCTGCCGCATGCATGGGGCAAAGCCGAAGGTCTATGCCACGCAGGGCTTTCTCCATTCCCCAGAGCGTATGCATATATGTATATATATCTACATACACCCAATATGCATGTACAAGCTCCTCAGTGGCATTAAAAGGCTGCACGGGCCGGGGACTGTGATCCACTGGTGCCCATCCAGCCCCCAGCCGCAATGCAGCCCCGGTACACACAGGGCATGCAGGGGCTCTCCTCCAGTCAGGGGCCGCAGGGAAGGGCATCCAAAGCTTGCAACCTCCCCAGCTGAAAAGAGAAGGGGAGGTGAACGCAGCTCTGGTTTTCTGCAAAACTTCCTCCCCTTGGCAAGGATGACTGCGGGTGCCAGAAAGCTTCCTGCACGCGAGCAGGGTAACCCAGCCATGCCGACGGCTCAGGGCTGAGTCTCCCTGTCCATGTTTGCTCTCATAGGGATGTGGGGGCCAAGCAAGGGAAGTTATTGTGATTTCCCTTGCTCACTCCATGGCTTGAAACAGCGCTCAGCTGGGTAAAAAAATCCCCCCAGCGCGGCCCTGCTGTGCCTTGAGCTTTCCTGCAACGTGTCTGGAAGGGAGGGTGAGCGCTGGCAAGGAAGGGGCTGTGCCTCAAGGCTGGAGCTCAGCTGACGCTCAGCGGTTCATTCATGGCCAGGCTCCATTTTCCAGCTGTTTCTCTCCCTCCATCAGCTTTCTCGAACAAAACAGCATTGTCTGGGGACTTTCTCAGGATGCGTGGGGGAGAGCCCACATTGCAGCCGTTTGCAGCTATAAACGGTGCTGGTGTTAGAAAATAACCTGCAAGTTACCCTGGAAACCCTGCTGCGTTTCCTGGGCTCTGCTGGGCGTGTGGGACTGATGGTGGCCTTGACATGGTGCGCGGAAACTCAGATAAAAGCTGGTGGCATCTTGTGGGGGTTGCCCAGCCCCTTGCAGCAACGGACCATTTCCATCAGCTGCTGAAGCTGGGATGGTGCCAGGACTTGGGGGAACAGAGGGAGCATTGCGGGGTGCAGCAAGGAGAGTCAGCCCTGCAGAGGATGCTCGGCCCATTTCCACGTATTCAGCAGTTTCTTCCCCTCCCAGTTTCTCTCAACATTTTCAGGAAGCTTTGAGGGGGCCCATCTCCACTGCCCTCAGCCTGTGGGGTCCTCGGCTTGGTCCTAGATACCAAACGACCTCAGCTCCAGGGTGGCTGGTGAAGCCCTTCTCCCTGAGCCCCCCCAGCAGCACCCAGCCATCGCCCTCCCATGGGTCCCATGCCCACAGCAATGCGTGGCAGCAGCGTCCGAGGGAGGGAGCAATGTCTCCCTAAACTAACACAGCCCACAGAGAGGGTTATTTGTCTCACACAGGCTTTTCTGTTCCCTCCTGCAGCTCCTCCTTGCCCTCACTCCCGTGAATTCCAGCTGGGGAAGCCATGGCACCCAAAGGAAAGGTAAGGGTGGCCCATACGTGGCAGGGATGGGCACCGAGGGTGCCACAAGGCAGCCCCCAGAGCCAGGGCAGAGTCTCCATTGTGCAGCAAGGATGATGGTGACGTGCACGGAGCGCGATGCTGCCTGGAGCCTGTTTACATTCCTGCCTCTCCAGCCAGTGATGCAGATGGGGGAAGTGCTGGGATGAGGAGCTGGGAGAGCAGGGACAGCGAGGATCAGAAATCCTTTTGGACCACAGAGGAATGGTGGAGAGAAGTGGGGTTATGAGAAGAGACGTTGCCTTGGGGATCTGGGCTTTTGCTGGAGAGAAATCCTGTCTGTGCCTGAGTCCACCTCAAGGCGTACAGCCCCACTTCGGCCTCTCCCCCGCAGCATGGATTTCTCCCCCCTCTGAGCCAGGGCTGGTGCAATGTAACAGCTGGGAGAGCAGGTGCTTCCTAGCAGCCAGGAAAACATCTCGGCGTGGGTGGAAAAACCCTGTCTCGGAGGGCAGCTGTGCTGGTGCTGTGCAGCCTGCCTGCGGGGTGGCACACAGGCAAGGAGTTCAAGTCCAGAACCTGTCCTCTCTACTGCTTGGGGCCAGGCTCTGCTTTCCATTCCCTTGAGAAATCAAGTAATTGTTGCCTCAAACCCAATTACCTGTGGCTTCCTGCCCAGCCAAGGGATGGCTGCCTCTGAGCGGGAGACTGAGGCACAGCACCAGTGAGCATCAGCCCTGCGGTGGTCCAGGGCCCCGACCACTGTGCGATAGGAGACAGCGAAGCTACGCTGGGAATTTTGCTTCCACTCTCACAGCCCCAGCCTGGCTTATTTTTAGCTGGGAGGTCCTGTGCAGGCTGGGATGACTCAGAGACTGGAGGAGGGGAGGCAGAGGCCCCGGCTGCTGAGGCAGGGATGGAAGGGAGGATGGGAGTGCGAGGAGGGAGCAGTGGACAGGATGCTGTTTCCCTCTCAAGCAGTGTTTCTGCATCTCCCTAGGGCTTGTTCCCACAAGGGTGCAGGGACTGTAGGGTAATACACAGCTCTGAGCTCCTGCCTTAGTTTCCCTTGCCACAGCAGCGCTGTGGCAAGGAAGGTGGCTTGTGTTTCCATGTCTCAGCAGGCAGAAGCTCAGCTCTGCTCTTCCTTCCCATTCAACCAGGGTCAACATCTTCTTTTCCCATCAACCACCCGTGCAACCCCAGCACCTTCCAATCCCCTTCATCCCCTCCTGCTGCCTCTAGGCACCTCCTTTGCTCTGCAACTCCTTATTTACTTCTCCACAAGGCATGTGTGTGGGCAGTAGCTTGCACTGAGCCAGGAGGCTCTGGGAGCTGTCGGGAAGCGGGGCTAAATCCAGCTCTCTGGATGAATTGCCTGCAATCCGATCTGTCCCTGTGCCTGCCCGGCTCTCTAGAAGGGCAGCGTCTCCTCTTATCTGACCTGGTCCCCCCCACGTGGGACACCAGTGCCAGCAGCTCCTCCCAAGGGGACTTGTGGGATGTGCACAGCCAGAGTGATTTTTCTCTGGAAAATGGGGGTACAGAGGCCAGCTATGAGATGCACAGTGGGGCTGTGGGGCTGCAGCATTGGGATGGAGCCCAATGGGGTCACAGGTACATCTCCTTGGGTTTGTTCCTGGAGGCACTTGCTAGGTTAGGGATGCTGGCATTGGTGCTGCCTGCCCGATGCCCATTTTCTCTGGGAATGGGTTGGGTTTAGATGCCCACGCTGGCAACAGCCCTTGGGGATTTTAAAAATGTGCTGCAGCAGATCCTGAGCAAACCCTGAACCCGGCTGGCACATGATACAGGCAGAGCTAAGGGAGGGTGCTCAGTCTCCCAGGGTGCTGACATGGCTGAGAAACCTGGCTCAGCCCTATCACTACCCAGCAAAACCACTAAAGAAAGCTGCTGTTCAGCTCCTTCCACTCCCTGCCTCCAGCAGGGATAAGTCCCAGTTCCTTACACATTGCTGAGCTGGTTTCACATCTGCTTCTAGCGAGGGTTTGTGCTGATGTTGTTCAGAGTCTGGCCCCAGGCTCCCCTGAGGTGAATTCCATGGGCAAAGCTGACCTGGGGAAGGAAAGCCCGGTCCCTGCTTTTTCCTGAGCTTGAACACAGGGCATAAATAGCAAACAGAGAGCAATGCCAGAGAGCTACGAGGAAAGGCTTTGTACTCCAGTGATCCGGCAGGCAAACAATGTGCACAGCAGGGAGAGCAAACAGGAAACAATTGAGGAGAAGAACAAGTGTCTATGTTTGAGGCTGAGTTTTGCCTTCAGGCAGGACTGGATCTTACCCAAATCCTGCTCAGCTTCAACTTCTTCCCCCATCCCATAGAGGATGCTCCTTCCCCTTTCACCTTCTCCCTTCCTTTCCCCTAGGTCTACAGGGGATCAGTGAAGGATTTCCCAGGCTTTGATGCCAATCAGGATGCAGAAGCGTTGTACAATGCCATGAAAGGATTTGGTATGGACATTTCTTTAGATTATCACCCCGGGGCCAATCATGATGTCCCCTTTTCCCTTGGTTGACCCTTGCATGGCTGGGCATCCTTCCCTCTCAGCTCCCTGTCTGCTTTAGCAGTGTGCCAGGACCTGTCCTGGCTCGCTGTTCCTCCCTACAGACAGCTCTGCTGCGCTCCTTCTCTTGTCCCCAAGTCACAAGCGGCTTTGGGCACAGCAGGATGGCTACGATAAGCCTGGCCATGGGGGTTGAGACCCAGCTGTGGGGATAATTGTGACTCCTGGCTTTCCCCACAGGCAGCGACAAAGAGGCTATCCTCGACCTCATCACATCCAGAAGCAACAAGCAGCGAGTGGAGATCTGTCAAGCCTACAAGTCTCTCTATGGGAAGGTAACAACTCCCTGGTCCGTGTCCCCACTGCAGATGCAGGTGGCAGTGGCTGCCACCAACCAGTTCATGTAGGAACCTACCGCTCCCTGGACCCACTCAGAAATGCTGTGGAGCAAAGGGTCCACCAGCCCCTTTCTCTCCCTCCACCAGGACCTCATTGCAGACCTCAAGTATGAGCTGACAGGGAAGTTTGAGAGGCTGATCGTGAGTCTGATGCGGCCCCCGGCTTATGGTGATGCCAAGGAGATCAAAGATGCCATAGGGGTAAGGGGTGGGCAGCCCCACTGGGACCCCTCCAAGGACTCCCTGGCTGGCCCCGCTGCTCATGGCACTGCATCTCTGCCTGCAGGGAATCGGCACAGATGAGAAGTGCCTCATTGAGATCCTTGCGTCCCGCACCAACCAGGAGATCCATGATCTGGTGGCTGCCTACAAAGATGGTGAGGGCTGGGGAAGGGCAGGGGCTGCCCTGTGTCCCCTTGGGCCAGGAGGAAGGGCAGAGGTGAGGGGATCCAGTTTTCCAGGCCCTGACCTGTCCCTCTTCCACCAGCCTATGAGAGAGACCTGGAAGCTGACATTGTTGGAGACACATCAGGCCACTTCAAGAAGATGCTTGTCGTTCTGCTTCAGGTATGTCCATCTGTCCAGCATCTGCAGGTGGCGGGTGACTGCAGCAAGCAGGGCTGAGCCTGCCTCTGTCTCACAGGGCGCCAGGGAGGAGGATGACGTTGTGAGCGATGACCTGGTAGAGCAGGATGCCAAGGTGAGGCTTGACAGGTCACTTGGATGGGTGGCATCCAGGCAGGGACAGGGCTGGTGGCACTGGGACCATCCAGACTTAGGCCTGTGAAAGGCAGGTGTGCACCAAGGGAGCCCATGCTTGGGCAGAGCCCCCTGTGAGCAGTACCTTGACTCAGTCCCTGCCGCCTTCCTCATCCCACAAGGACCTGCTGGAAGCTGGTGAGCTGAAATGGGGCACAGATGAGGCCCAGTTCATCTACATCCTTGGCCGGCGAAGCAAGCAACACCTCCGCCTGGGTGAGCATCTCTTGTGAGCTTGAGGTTGGGCTTGAAGGTATCTTGGCAACTTCTCCAGGCATTATCTCACTCCCATCTTGCAGTCTTTGATGAGTACCTGAAGATTTCTGGGAAGCCAATTGAGAGGAGCATCCGGGGAGAGCTCTCTGGTGACTTTGAGAAGCTGATGTTGGCCGTGGGTATGTCAGCCCCTGAGTGCAGAGTGCTGTGAAAACATGCTGCTGGTCATGATGGGGTGGGAGGGCTCCGTGCAAGAACCAGTGGGGTCAGGATTGTGGCTGTGCCTGGTTTTAGAGAGTACTTTCAGGGCAGATGAGGAGGCTGGATGTGGTGCCCAAGGGGCACGAGTGCTCAGAAGCTGGGCCAGCATTTCTTACCACACTTCTATTTCCTCGCAGTGAAGTGCATCAGAAGCACAGCAGAGTATTTTGCTGAAAGGCTCTACAAGGCCATGAAGGTGAGTGGATCACCCCTTCTCCAGGGGGCCCCCACAGTGTTGAGAAGACAAGGCCAGAGGATGGGTCCTCTTGCTGTGGGATGTTGCTGAGTGACACAGCTCCATGAACACAGGACCTGTGCCCTGGAGTCTCTACTCTTCCCTCCAAAGGAGTTATTCCTTCAGACCCGCACCTGGGTAGAAATCTGATAGAGGGTCCCAGATGTGATGGGCTGAGCAGGGTTGCTTGGCCACCCCAGGCTTGATGTGGGGACTCCTCTTTTTCAGGGACTGGGCACAAGAGACAACACGCTGATCCGCATCATGGTGTCCCGCAGCGAGATCGACATGCTGGACATCCGGGAGGTGTTCAGGACCAAGTATGAGAAATCCCTCTACAACATGATAAAGGTAAGTGCTGGAGGTCCCTGGTCACCCTCCGAGCAGCTGCTAGTGCTGTGTCCCTCATGATACCAGTGACTGTGGGAAGGCTGAGCGCTCTGAGGTCCATCTCTGAGGACCTCCTCACAAGCCCGTCCCAGGCCCCATACCCTGACCCTCCATGCCGCATGACTTTCTCTCCATCTGTCTTTCCAGGAGGACACCTCTGGGGAGTACAAGAAGGCCCTGCTGAAGCTGTGTGGAGGGGATGATGAGTAAGACTGCCTGTCACTCATTGTTTCATCTCCCTGGTGCTGGGTACGAACCTCCGGGTCAGAGCCTGGTGGAGCACCCGGATCGATGGCACCTTCAGTGACAGTGGTTCAGTACAGGGGGCCCTGTGGCCCATCTGCATGACCAGCCACAATGCCATGCTCCCTTCTTGGCACCTGGTAGACATTTGGAGGGAGGATGTTCTGGTGGGGGTGGTTGGGATTCACCACCCACTTCCCCCCATACCCACCCAGCCCCACAGCAAGCACCCAGCTCCTGCCCACCCGCGCCTGGCACCTGGCTGGTGCCAAACACCTCTCGTAGAGGGGCAGGATGGGGTGCAGGGCTGAGCAGGAGGTGGTTGTTGGTGGGGCATGGGGTCCCCATGACTCACTGTGCGCTGTCCTTACCCTCCCATTGCAGTGCCGCAGGTGAGTTCTTCCCCGAGGCGGCGCAGGTGGCCTATCGGATGTGGGAGCTTAGCGCGGTGGCCAAAGTAGAGGTCAGCACTCCCCAGCCCCCCCATACTCCTCTCAGCTCCCTGCCAGCTTGGGACACGTGGCTGCTTCTCTCTGCCATGGGGTATGGCCAGCCCCACACCTCTGCTCTGCCTCTCGCTCTGTGGCTTCTCTCAACACCTTTCTCTGGTTTGGGGGTACGAGGTTGGTGGGATGGAACCCCAGCAGGGCTGGCCACCCCTCATGGCTCCACTAACCCCTTCCTGTCTTTGAGGCTTCCCTCCCTCGGGGCAGCAGGCCCTGCATGTCTGTGCAAAGCATCACGTGCAGCCTTGGGTCTGGTGACACAGAGAACTCCTGCTCCCCAGGGCAGCACAGCCTGACACCGGGGATGGCCAGGGCACAGCACCCTGCATGCAGCTGGAGGCACCCGCAAAAGGGTGCTTTGGTATATGCAGAAAAGGCAGCCTGAGCCCTACGTGCAATGGGAAGACAGAGATGTGCTGTAAGGAGGATAGAATTACAAGGCAGGAGTGAGTATCCTTTCAGTGACTCCTCTTCTGGCTCTCAGCTGATGTGGTCAGTCCTGGCTGAGGTGTCCCAGCACTAGGGGAGGGGCGTATAAGACTGAGCAGGACACTAAGACTCCAGGGACTGTCTGTTGCTGTCTTCTCCCCGCTCTCTGCTGGCCTGGCTATGGTTTGCCCCTTGATGGAAGGGGCGACAGTGGCAGGGACATCCTCACTGAGCCCCAGGTGCTTGCACTAACACACAACTTGCTTTGGCCTCGGCTTACCAGGTGGCACCTTGCCCCTCTTCCTACTTCCCTGCCTCTCTTGCCCCTTCCCTCTCTCCGTCCTGCCTGGCTCAGGAATGAACCCAACCCCCTCTTCTCTACATCCACAGCTGCGAGGAACTGTGCAGCCCGCAGCAGGCTTCAACGATGATGGGGACGCACAGGTGCTGAGGAAGGCGATGAAGGGCCTGGGTAAGTGGGGACCATGCACCCAGCCCCTTCAGCTCCTCAAGAGCTCCTGGGGCAGAAAACCCGCCCTGGCCCATGTGTGTAAAAGCCCTGTGGAGCAGAAAAAGACTCAGTTTTGGAGCTGTGGGAGCTCCCTCTTCCCCATTTCCAAATTATGGGGGGGACAGAGATGTACCCACAGTTAGAAGTGACATGGTGTGGCTCTGCTGGCCGCCTCAGCTCTCCCAGCTCTCCCAGCGTCACTGCTGTCATTGCAGGCACGGACGAAGGGGCCATCATTGATGTGCTGACACAGAGGAGCAACGCCCAGAGGCAGCAGATCCTAAAGGCTTACAAGGCTCACTATGGCAGGGTACTGCTGGCTTCCTTCCCACTCTGTTCCTTCTGCCCACACTCTGACCCCTCCTGCATGAAGATCTGCCCCTTGCTGAAAGAAATCCTGCCTGGGGAGCACCTGGCAGCCAGGGCACCTGCTTTGCTCTGTGGTGACTCCCACAAGGAAGACCAAGTTGTCAATCATCCTCCTGTTGTGGGTGATCCACCAGCACGAGGGTAGGGCATCCCTTCCCCTTCGCTTGGCCAATCCTCAGTCTCACACAAAGGGCTCCAGAGCCAGGATCTCCCTAGAGCCACCTCCCAGAATATCACCTTAAACAACACCAAGCATCTTCCCAGATATTTCCCACCTCCGTGCTCTCCTCCCCTGTTCTTTCCCTGGTGTTGCTTTGGCTGGTCCATTCCTTCAGAAGGAGCCGGGCTGGGCTGAGCTGAACTGCACCCAACTGCTTTTGCAGGACCTGATGGCAGACCTGAAATCTGAGCTGTCGGGGAGCTTGGCCAAGCTGATCCTCGGGCTCATGTTGACGCCGGCGCAGTACGATGCCAAGCAGCTGAGGAAGGCTGTGGAGGTAACCGCCACACTGGTGGGATCAGCTTCAGCACGTGAGAACAAGGCGGGTTTTGCTGTGGTTATATCCAAACTGCCAGCAGCCCAGGGCTGTGAGCGCACCCCAGGAAAGCAGAGCACAAAGCACCAGGACAAAGACCTAATTTGCAGTCAAGATCTGCTCGGAGTCCAGCTAAGCCTCTTTACAGCCCAGCCAGCTCGTGTATAAAGCCTCTCAGGGAGGCCTCCCACTGCTTTAAAGAGCATCCCCAGGCTGCAGCAGGAGCAATGCCCTGCCGGATGCAGGCAGCCACAGCAGAACCAGGGTAGGGCTAAACCAGTGGTGTGCAGCACTATCCACCAGTCACACCAGCTGGGTCTCCACTTGGACACTTCTGTGCTGGTTCCTATCAGCACTTGGGACCATTTGCTGGACATGGACTCTCAGCACGTGCTAGTCCTGGGGTTAGAGAAGCTCCTCCTCACCTGGCACTGGTGGGGTGATGCTGCGGTATCCAGCGGTGGCACCTGCAGCATCCCACCATGCTGCTCTCTTCCAGGGGGCTGGCACAGATGAGAGTGTCCTCATTGAAATCATGGCCACGCGGAACAACCAGGAGATCGTGGCTATCAATGAAGCGTATCAGGAAGGTACGGCAGAGGAGGGACATGGGGAGCACTCCAAATCCTGGGCATGGATGGCATTTAACACTGTACAAAGCCTTCTTCAGAGTCCAGGGTACAATTTTTGTTTCTGGGCTGGATTCATGGCTTGGTTTTGTGAAGATCTGTTAGTGCCTTCAGGAAAGAGCAGCTTGTTCACCTTATTAAAGAGAAGTGGAAACCTGGGATGAGGCTGGCAGCAGCCCTCAAATCCACCCTGTGATTTCTCACCCCCACACCCTGCACCCCTCTTTCCCTTCCATCATGCCGCCCTTCTCCCTAGGGAACAAGAGCTGCCAGCTCCAGGTTGAATCCCCAGCCCATTCTCCCTCAGAGAGCCCGTGATTTCAAACAGAAAGCTCCGTGGCTGGTCACCCTCAGCAGAGTACTGGTCCTGGTCTCTCTCCACGTCACGGTGACATGCCCCAGCTCTGCCACCACCATCTTCTCCCCTGAGAGCTGTTTCACTATGACCCCTTTCTCTCAGGAGCACCTGGAGCAAGAGGCTGTGCTTGTGGCCAGGTTGTTAGACCTGCTGGGCTGATCCCCAGGCCTGAAAATAAGAGATGGAGGCATCTGCTCCAGCCACGCAAAGGCTGAGGTGTAGTCACCACCATCCACAGGCCCCACGGGAATCATGGCACAAGAGGCACTTGGGTGGGAAGCAGATCCACAGACGAGGTGCAGGGCTCAGCCTTCTCCTTCTCCACAGCCTACCACAAGCGCCTGGAAGATGACCTGAGCTCTGACACCTCGGGGCACTTCAAGAGGATCCTGGTCTCCCTGGCTCTGGTAAGAGCAGGTGGGGGTTGTCCCCTCCCTGCCACGGGGAGTGGTGGGAATCTGCACGGCATGGCTACAGAGGAGACAGAGCATCACTGCCTGTCTGGGCAGCGCTGCTGGACCCTGTCTGCCACCCTCTCGCTTGAGGCTCTCCAGGAGATGTCCCTTTCCCAGCTCCATGATTTTTCTGTTAAACCGACAGGGCAACCGTGATGAGGGACCAGAGAACCTCACACAGGCGCATGAAGATGCCAAGGTAAGAACAGTAGTGGCAGTGCTGTCACAGGCTCTGCATTAAAAAGATGGGAATGTTGGGATGGCATTCTCAAGGAAGTGAATGCTGCTGGGGCAGGATCTCTGTCAGGTGCAGGGGGAGGGTGCCAGGTGAAGTGACACCCTTGAGGTAAGGCTCCAGGCCTTATTTCTCATTCCCTAAGCTCTGCTGCTCCATGAACAGAGGAGCTGCAAACCATGAGAGCAGCCCTGAGGCTCAGGTGCAGGGAGCTCCCAACCAGGACTGCACCATTTCTTGTGCAGAGCTGCCACTCTCAGGTCCAGTAACACACGCTGATGCTGAAATCAGGCACTTGAGCTCCAAAAGCAGCTTTGGGCTGGTCTGTAGGAGCCACCCACCTCTTAGTCTTATGCATGGGGCAGCCCTGAAATCTAAGCTGCTTTTCATCCAGGCAACATGCCAGAATGCCAGCCCCAGCCCTCAAACTTGTCTTTACTGAGCTGTGATGAGCCAAGAATGGAAAGGGAGGGCTCTTCAGCTACAGTGCTGGGAGGGTGGGAGGGTGCTGGGACCTCACCGCCTTGGCTCAACTTCCAGTCCCAGGAGACCTGTGACCCTCAGCCTCCCGTTCCTTTTGGCCAAGTATTTTCTGAAAGGAGCTGGGAAGCGAGGCGCAGGCATGCTCTCACTTGGCTGTCCTGCCCCAGTGCCGCTTGCTCCATCGCATGCTGGCAGCCTGCAGACATGTGGCTCCCCCAGTAGGGCTTCTGCCGGCAGAGGGAGCGGATGCTGCGCTGCCTGCACCCTGCCACATGCACTGCTGCTCACCTCAGCCTGCTGCAGAGAAAGAGAGAGACAGGGATGGCAAACACAGGGACGAGCCAGGCAGTTGGCCTGCTGTCGAGCTGTATTTTGACAGCAAAGCTGCCTTTCCCCTCCTCCCACTGCCTGCGCCTGGCAGACATGGGCAGGCTGGTGTGAGCTGGCTGGCTGCCATGCAAGGATGCTCCCCAAGGAGCAATGTGCTGGTACCCAAGCCCCAGGGGTGTGGAGCTTACTTTGCTTTCCCAAAGTCCAGCCCCCACCCCAGGTAGTGGTGTAGAGGCCAAACTGGAGGAGGACATAGGTCCTAAGATCAGGCTCACCCATGGGGAAGAAAGGTAGCTGGAGACAGGTCATTTTAGGGGGTTTTGCTCAACTTCCCTTGCTTTGTCAGGGAAGGATAAACATTGAGAAGCAACTTCTGACCCTGTTGTCTTGCTGTCTCTCTCTTTCTCTCCACCAGGTTGTGGCTGAGACCCTGGTGAGTGCCTGGCCTTTCGCTCCTCAGCCTTCTGCTTGTTTGAGAGGATGCTGGGGTTCTTGGGTGCAGGGCTGGGGCTTGGAGGAGCAGCCCCACACACTGGTTCTTTAGGCCATGCAAGCTATGCTTGATTGTGCAGGGCTCCAGAGTCCTTGCAGGAGGATGGAGTGGCAAGGGGACAGATGGAACCTGCACAAGGGAGCTTCCCTGCAGTGCTGAGCAAGGAAAAGGCAGGGCAGAGGAGAGGGAAAGCCACCTTCCTGCTCTTGAGAGGGCTGGGGACTAATTCTATCTGCATGTAGGACATGTTCCTGGCGGTGTGGGGCATGGGGCTGGCTTCCTTGGCTCACCAAAAGTGGGAAGTGGGGAAAGGATGACTTTCTATTGCAATAGCCTAATGGGCACAGTGAGTACAGCATCCTCGCTGAGCCCCGCAGCGGCGGTGGAAGCTTTTACACCCATGGGCAGCACTAGTGTGGGCCAGGTTGAGGGAGGCTCCTGTGCCTGGCAGCTCTGAATTCCCTCTTCAATATTGGCCACCTTCAAAACATCCTCCTCAACATACAAAAAAAAAAAGGGTCCTAACTGGAAAACATATTTTCTTAGAGGTAATGTGTGAGTGTGCAGCTGTGCACCTTCACACCCACACCTCTTCTGGGGAAAAAAAAAAAAAAGCTATTTTCCTGCTCATAAGAGGCCACCCTCTTTGTGAGAGGGTGTTTAGGACTGGCTGTCCCGGAAAGAACTGTTTGACATCTTTGCCCCTCTCTGCTATGCCTGCACCCTGGACCCTTTTTCACTCTTGGTTGCTCTCTCAGAAACTTGCTGATGTCTCCAGCAATGACTCCAAGGACTCCCTGGAGACCCGCTTCCTCAGCATCCTCTGCACCCGCAGCTATCCCCACCTCCGCAGAGGTAAGACCCCATTTCTCCATCGCTGCCAACTCTCAGCTGCAACACAAGTGCTTTGATTTGGGCTGGATGGGACTCCCAGTCAGCAGGATGTTGGGGTGGTCCGGTCTCCCCACTGGTAGGAGGAGATGGTATTTGGGGTGGCTGGATGAGGTCAGCAAAGTCTGCCCTTGTCCTGTCTGGTCCAGAAGTCTCCATGGTTGAGGCTTGGGTCTCCTGGATGCCTAGGGCTTGGAGTGAATGACTTGAAAGTGACCCTCACCTCTCCCCATACCCAGTGTTTCAGGAGTTCATCAAAATGACCAACCATGATGTGGAGCATGCTATCAGGAAGCGGATGTCAGGAGACGTGAGGGACGCCTTCCTGGCCATAGGTCAGTGCCTGGTGGCTGCTTCCTCAGGGCTGGGCTGAAGGGAGGAGGGTGGGCAACCTCTTCACTTGTGTCTGCCAAACAATGCAAAGGCAGATTCCTGCTGCCTGTCGGTCATGTAGACTGCCAGTGTGGCATGGGGTCGGGACATTTAGAGGGTGTCCTATGGGGTCAAGTCTGCACCCCTGTATGAAGGAGGTCTTGCAGCTGACCCAGTGAGTGGCACAGCTCCCTGCTGTGATGTGCTCCCTGGGTGCTGTGAGCCAGGAGCCCATTTTCTCTCCCCTCTGTGTATTGTAGTCCGGAGTGTGAAGAACAAACCAGCCTTCTTCGCTGACAAGCTCTACAAGTCCATGAAGGTGCAGTTGGGCTCTCCTGGGGCTGGGCTGCGGGAGGGGGCTATGGTGGGCAGACACCCTTTGAGACTCAGTGTTTTAACCCCACAGCAGTGATGGGGTCTGGCCCCAGCTGTCCCCAGCAGGGCAGGGCTGAGCTCAGAAAGCTGTGGTTGGCAGGGCACACAGCAGGCTTCAGCACACATCCAAGGGGAGATCCACAGCTTGGACTGTGCTGGAGATGCCGGGAGGGTCCCTGACCCCAGCCCCTCCAGGTTTATTTGTTCAAGCTCCCCTTTGCAGGGTGCTGGCACGGATGAGAGGACCCTCACCCGGATCATGATTTCCCGGAGTGAGATCGACCTGTTAAATATCCGAGGAGAGTTCATAGACCTGTTTGACAAATCGCTGCACCACATGATTGAGGTGAGGGGAAGTGGGCATCCCTCCTCAGCTTGTCGCCTTTGCTGGCTGAGCCCTAGCCATGAGCCCTGCAGGGACCTGAGCCATGAGCGGCACAGGGGCTGAGCATTGCCTGGGGAGCAGGATCCTGCCCCAGCCAGCCTTGGTGTTGGCAGATCTGGGTGTAGAGGGGATGTGCTGACAGCTTCCACTGCTGTGTGGGTGCCTGTGGGGTGGCCAGGGCGTGGAGCTGTGCCTTTCCCATGCTCAGCACCTTGAACTGGGCTCCCTGGGTGCTGTCATCAGCAGGAAGCTCTCTGACGTGGGTCTCCTTCTTGCAGAAAGACACCTCTGGTGACTACCGCAAGGCTCTGCTGGCCCTGTGCGGTGGGGAGGATTAGGTGGCCACAGAAGCCCCTTCTTCGTGTCTGAGCCAGCACGCACGCACCCACCGCCTTGATGTCACTGCAGCTTCGGGGGCTTCAGGGGATGCTCGGTTCCCTGCAGCGGACAACTCACTTTGTGCTGGAAAGCAACACTGCATTGCAAGTGGGGGAGTCTTGGGGAGGGAAGCAGAGGGTTCTGGGTTGGGGAATTATTGTCTGCCTCAGTGCAAAATAATTCACACTCAAACATGTCACTAACCCAGGAATTTACCCAGATGGAAAGAAAATTTTAAATGTCATAAATAAAACCTTACTGTTGCTGACCCTGGGGCAAGAGCAGTCCATTTATTGGGGCAGGTTTGGGTGGGAAAGAACCCTTGCTGAGAAGTCCCAGTGTCTCCTTGCTGCTGCAGGCAAACGTGGGCAGAAGCCCTGCCTCAGCCCCAGGGAGGGTCCTGGAGACCCCAAAGCCCCTCTGAGCACCACCACAGGGTTCCCTGCTGCTGAGAAAGGGGCTCGAAATGTGTCAAGGGCTGGCAGCAGCTGGCAGGGATTTTGCTGAGAGCTTCAACTCATGCCTCTGAAAACCCCCGGCAGAGTTCATGCTATTGTGTGTATGACGCTTTTATAAAACAGAGATACAAATCGGACTTGATGGCATCCACCCGTCCTCGTACATGGTTTCCTGTGCTTTCAAGCTGCTGAACAAGCAGTTGAAGGCACATGCCATAGAGGCTACACCCCCAAACAGTTAATGTTTGCACTTCCCCCCAGTGCCCAAGAGAAAAGAACTGGAATTTCCAAAAGTGGGAAATTCCAGCACTTTCAATTGTTTCCAAGTCGGAACACAAAGTCTTAAATACCCAAGTCTTCCTCAGAACAGAGGAGTGAGGAAAGCTTCACCTTCAAAATATCAAAGCAGCATTAGGAATAATAACACGATATTATTATAACAGTTCAAAACCAGCTGAAGTCAAGAAGCACCAACATGTAGAGACAAACTAGGGAACCTGAAGCACCTCAGACAGTTGTTATTCCACTGGAAGCTCCCTTGATGCATTCCTGTGAAACATCCCCTTATAATAAAAATCACCTTTCTCAGGGCAAAACAGCCTGGTTCAAGCTCTTTCCCACAGAGACATGGGCTCCTCTGTCTTGCCCCTGTGTGTAATGAGGAATGGGCATCCCAGTCCTGGTGGCACCTGGGTGGGTTGAGCACACCCCATGCCCACAGCAGCTCACAGGTCATTTTCTTGGCTGGGAACCTGCTGCAAAGGCTTTGAGAGATGCAGAAGATGTTTTGAAAGGAGGATATAACTCTGATCTTCATCTGCGTGTCTCTTCCTGTGGCTCAGCACCACAGCTGTCAGCTTTGCAGCAGAGGCGTGAGGTTGCCAGAGAGCAGAAAACAGCCAGCAGCCTTTTAATCACTGACTTAAGCATGCTCAACAGCCTCTTTAAGCATAGGATATTCCAGCATCCTGCACCCACCCTGCTGGTGTTGGTGGCACACCTGGGTTTGCTCATGGTGGGCTGCCCTTCCAGGGAGAACCACCAACTCGACTGAGCTGCCCATCCCAAGAACAATGCCAGGAGGGTGATGGCATCTTGGGAGGCACAAGCATGGCCTCTGGGACTCACTCTGCACCTGGGACATTTTCTTCTCGTTCCTCACCCTCACGCTTTCTTGCAGAATTTGATGAACTTGTAGCCAGCTCCTGCTTGAGACCTGCTCCCCTTTGGTGTCATGCATCGCAGTGAATGCATCACTCACTGCCAACCAAATTAAACTCCTGTTGTCTTCCCGTGCTGGAGAGCCTGAGGACTCTGTGCCAGGCCAAAGAAATGAGATGCTCTGGTTAAAAGCAGCCAGGAGGAAGGAGGAGGCGCTGCACAAAGATGTTGCTTTAGAAGGACTCCAAGCAAATGAGAAGAACCTAGGACCAGCAGCACCAAGACAAACTGCAGACACGGACACAGAGAAGCCCAGAGGAGTGGAAGAAACCAGGTAAGAAGCACAGGGAAGTGGCAGCCAAAATGTTACACGTAACCTGTCACCTTACCAAAGGATTTGGGATGGAGTGAGAGCAAATTGCAGTGAAACAAGGAACACTGAATCTAGGAAGGAGAAAGAATATGTTTGGCCTAAGACAAGCCTGGGGAAGGGAGAACACTTGTGTTGTTTAATGCCCAAATCACTCACTAGCAATTTATGTTAGTTTACAATAAATTAAATAAGAATTCCCTGAGTGAGCACTGTTTTGCCCATGCAACCTTCTCTACAGGTCATGGACCCTTCTGACAAAGCAGCTTCCTCCCTGTAGCATCCTGGTCTCTAGAGAAAACAGACTTCATAGCACTTCTCTCCAGGAACACCTATGCTCTGCCCGCTGGCTCCAACCAGCCCAGTCCAAGGGCAATCAGTGGCAAATCTCATGCCTTGCCTCTGTTATCAACACGAAGGCAAGCGGTTCAAGAAAGGCAAGGAAAGAAAAAGGGAGGATGAAACGATGAGCACCAAAGAAAAGGGGAAATATTCAAAAGGCTGTGAGCCAGGCAGGGGCTGGAGGTAGGTCTGTGCTGGCCACCCATCCTTCAGTCTTCCAGGCTGCTGCAGAGAAGCTGCTGCCAGGTTCTGGGATTTACACACCAGCATCTGGCACACGGCTGTTTTGCACATTGACCAGCAATGCAGGGGGCAAAGGGCTCACTTCCAGGCAAAGCCAAAGCCACATTTCATGGGTTGCAACATCAAAAAAAACCCCACAAGCCTGTGTTTGGTGTACAGAGGGTCAGACCTCTTCCTCTGAGTCAGCACTGGGGGCCACTCTCTTCACCACCAGATCCTGGGAGGAGCTGTGTGTTATGCAGACACAGGTGGGACGTTGGCCCAATGCTCCAACATGCATCTCACCCACCATCCTCCCCTTCTCCCAGCGGAGATCCTAGCCTTGAATCTTGGAAGCCGAGAGAGGTTTTTTCTTCAGCTCTTCCTCTCCCCAAGCCAAAGGAGGAAGCAGCAGCCTTGCCCCTCACATCCATGAGCTGCTTACTGGGCAGCCTGTTCCCACCGGTGAGCTGAGGCTGGGGAAATGGCTGAGCTCATTGGGACTGCTCTCCTGACACTGTCATCCCTGGAGTCAGCTTTCCAGGACATGATGACCACTGAGGAACCCTTTTCTCAGGCATTGCAACTGGACGAGAGGAAGAGGGGGAAAACCCCTTTGTGAATGCTGTTGATCTTGCAATTTGGACTCTGAATAATTCAAAGCTCAAGGTGCATAAGGAAATTCTTTGACCACTCCCAGACCCAGTTCCCACAGCTCTTGGCATATCAGCTGTGGGGCTGCACCAGGTCCTATCATAACCCATCCCCTGCTGACTGTGGAGGAGTGAAGGGGAGGATGATGAGGTTGTGGAGGAAGGCAGGAGGTGGTTTCTCCTGAAAAGCAGGTGACACTGAGCCTTGCCTCACACTCATTCAGCGAGAGGGTAAACCCAGCAAAGTGAAAGCATCCCTGGAAAGCCACTGTGTGACTCCAGCCCCCTGCGAAAGTGGGGCACTGCAGGAGGTCTGGAGGAGTGAGATCACTCCCTAGTACCTCCCTTCTCCATCTTTCTGCTGACCTCTCGCCTATCCTGATCCTTTCCATGCCTCCTCCTTCCCTCTCCCAACAGCCCACCCTCCCGGGCTCTCTCCCCTGCCTCCCCCTTGCCCTCCATCCCAGAGGCCTGCATTCCTGCCAGGTTAATTTGAGTTCCTGATTTGCATAGGCAGCAGATCGCTATGTTCTGGAAATCCCCTTCTGTGGCCAGAGCTTCCTCCCCACTCTCACAGCGTCATTGTCAGCCTTCTGCTTCCCTTCCCTCGCTGGAGCACCAGGAACCATCCAGTAAGGGCAGCATAAGCAGCAGCCCCCAGCAAACCCCATTGCTGATGCCAAGAGGTACCCATGGGCAGCACCCTGCAGCTGAGGGCAGGTGGATTTACTGGGCACTGGGCGCTGCTAAGCCACTTCCACTCAGGATTTCCACCACTCAGGATTTTTCCACTTGCACAAGACCCACTCTGCTCACCTGAGTGGAGTCAACCCAAAGAAAGCCAGACCTGATCCGAAACAAGCAGGAGTAGAGGGCAGGAGACCTCTGTCAAGCCCACTGTGCTCTTTCTTGCCCAGTTTCCCGCAGCACAGATGCAATCAGGGTGCCTTCACGTGATCAAGCCATCACTGAAGGTGCTGAACCCAACCCTCCAGGCCAAAAAAAACCCTGGTATGTAAAAATGTCAGCTATGAACACATCTTTAGAGCCATGCAGGCGTGTTCATGAATCACAGTTGCCATCAGGTGAGTTTTCTCCCCTCAGAGCACAGCGGGACCGAAGGAATGAGGAAGGACTCACAGGACCAAGAATCTTTGGTTTTCATAGTGAAAGTCACCCTGGCGTTTGTGCCAGCCTGAGCTGGAAACCCCAGCTAGAAATGCAAAGAGCAGCTGGCTAGAGGTGAAGAGGCAGGAGGAGAGAGCACACCATCGACTGACCACCTTTATGGGTACTGAGGCTGCAGGCAGACCCCAAATCCATGGCTCTTCATCCCTCCTGCCAAGCACCCATGCTCCTACCACCCATATCAGCTGGACTAAAGCAGGGCCTCACATTACACCTAGAAAGCGTAGACCAAACGTCCTGCCAGGGACAGCATTGTGCCTCCTGGTGAGGAGCTGGGAAGATGGAATTGGCCTCTTTAAACCAGAAACACTTCAATCCTTGGTGTTTATTCTAGCATCAGCTGGATCCAGCCTTGGTTCTGACCATCACTTATCTTGGCAGACAGTTTCCAGAGACCTGGATATGCAACCCTGGCACATCACCACCTGTCCAGCTTCACCAGCAGTCAGCTCCTCCCCACTCCCTTGGGAAGATGAATCCTGTTCTGACTCCAGACATGAACAAGAATGGGATGGAAATATGTGTGGGACAATGACGACATCTCTCACAAGATGCAGCAGGTTCCCTGGGGAGAAGCATGATGTGTTTGCACATCTGGTGAAGTCACTCAGAAACCAGGCAAGGAGAATGATGTAACCAGGTTCTCCAGTTGTCCAAAAGTGAATCACAGCCACTACCACAGCGTGCGCACACACACACACACACACCATCCCTCCTTTTGCTGACTAATACCTGATGTGGCTTGGCAGCCCCTGGAAGGGACGGCACAGGAGAGCCCTTTAAGTGGTGCCTGGCTCCTTATCAAAACTGCGTAGAGGCTGTCTGGGGCCTCCATCATGGGGAATTCCCCTTCTCCATGCCTAAAAGTAAGCTCAGCTGGGCTGGCCTTCCTGTGTTTGGGGATCGCAGTCAGAGAGCGCCTGATCTGAAGGACTCTCACGCCCTGAGCTCCTCCACAACCTGGCCAGGTGAGTAGTGTGATGCTTTTTTTCGGATCCGAGAGTGCCCAAGGCAGAGCAAGGGGAAGGCAGGCAGCTTTTCAGCTGTCAGCCGGAGCTGTGCCACCTCCCCTCCTCTCCTCACAGAAATAGAGCGGGGTTTGATTATTTTTTGCAGGCTGAGACACTGTCTTATAAATATGATGCTTCTTGGTTCTGAGGGGCTACATTTAACTTTGAAGCCAGGATTTCTGAGGGTTTACAGACCGCTGGGCTTCTGGGGTAAAAGAAGCTCTTCGGGAAACAAGGGAAGATGTTGTCTGTGCGTGGGGTCCTGCTGTCTCATCTGCAGTTGAGACCTTGGACACAAGCTCAGCTGAAGAGCACATGAGGGTCCCAGCACCCGCTGAGCTGTCTCATAACCCAGCCAGGCTGCCAGGGTAATGTCCTTGTTGGAGCGAAGTGCAGTCAGGGAAAACAGCTTGGCTTTATTTCATTTTTACGACCCAAATCAACAAATTGCCAAGAAGCGGTAGAACTGTCTGAACAGAGCTGAGTAGAAAGCCAGGGCTGGGACAGCTGGAAACAGGATGATTGCCAGTGAAGGACACCTCCGTGAGTCCAGCAGCAGCCACCCAAGGGGGAAATGTCAGGAGTACAGGCAGAGAGCAAGCAGCACATCTGCTTCCAGCAGGCTATCTTTGCTTCTGGTTTGTTGTTTTATATATGTATGTATAAACACCTCCCTTGTGGTGAAATCAACACAAGAAAGAAAAATGAGTAGCTATGGAGCAATTACTGAAGAACTACCAGAAGGCATTCCCTGCGATTCTTGCTCCTCTGGCTGCCTTCTGTTGCTCATGAATGCACAACTATCAAAGCATCGGCACAGAGGAAAAGGATCCGTGATCATAAACGCTCCGGCTAGGGGGTGTAATTTCCTTGCGTAACATTAACTCAGATACAGACTCAGTGGGGATTCTCCCTGCTTAGTTACCGAGAAGGAAAGTCCTGGGAAACCTCAGCGGACTTGCAGGAGCTCGCAAGCCACCTCCCCAGGGCTGAGGGGAGCCTGGGACTGCCACAGCCCACCAGCCAGAACGGTCATGGACCTGGGGACACCTCAGCACAGCCTTCCAGCAGCTATTAAGCAATGCTTACAGAGGGCTTATAAAAAAGATGACAAAAAAACCCCCACGTTTTCGCAAGGTCTGTAGCAACAGGACAAGGGAGAGTGGTTTCAAACTAAAAGAGGAGAAGTTTAGGCTGGATATTAGAAAGATTTTTTTTTATAGTGAGGATGGCAAAACAGTGGCTCGAGTTGTCCAAAGAGCTGGTGGATGCCCCATCCTGGAAACATTTAGGGTTGCGCTGGATGAGGCTCTGTGCAACCTGATTGGGTTGAAGATGTTGAGCACCAGGTTGAGGGAGGTGATTCTCCCCCTCTGCTCTTGTGAGACCCCACCCAGAGTCCTGTGTCCAGTCTGGAATCACCAACATATGGACCTGCTCAAATGGGTCCAGAGGAGGCCACGATCTGAGGGCTGGAGAACAGGCCGAGAGAGTTGGGGTTGTTCAGCCTAGAGAAGAGAAGGCTCTGGGGGGACCTTAAAGCAACTTCCAGTGCTAAAGGGGGGCTACAAGAAAGCTGCGGAGGGACTTCTTGCAAAGGCACGGTTATAAGACAAGGCAGAACAGCTTTAAATTTGACGGATGAAGATTTAGATTAGACATTAGGAAGAAATTCCTCATGCTGAGGGTGGGCAGGTCCTGGTCCAGGCTTCCCAGAGGAGCTGTGCCTGCCCCATCCCTGGAGGTGTTCCAGGCCGGGTTGGATGGGGCTGCGAGCAATAGGATCCAGGGGGAGGTGTCCCTGCCCGTGGCAGGGGGTTGGAACTGGATGGGCTTTAAGGTCTCTTCCAACCAAAACCTTTCTGTGATTCCATGATTCCGTGATTCCACGTTCCCCGCGCACTGCAGGGGGTTGGACTGGATGGGATTTCAGGTCCCTTCCAACCCAACCCATCCCACGACTCTGTTTACCCCCCCCTCCCCCAGCCCCGCCATTTTGTCTCTCGACAAACACCGGAGCCGCCGCGGGTTCGGAGCCGCCGCTGCCACCGAGCAGAGCCGCCTCGGTCCCGATCCCGGTCCCGGTCAGTGTCACCCCCTGAGCCCCCCCCCCCCGCGCCCATTGACTGCGGCGCCCGCCCGTCACCGCGGGGATTTCCCGGGGCGGGGCCCGGGCTGACCCCCCCCATCCCCGCTGCTGCCTCCGGGGCGGGGCCAGCGGGAACGGCACCGGCACCGGGAGCAAGCGGCAGCGACACCGGGACCGGGACCGATAGCTGCAATAGCAGCACCAGCAGCAACTTCACCGGCGGCGCCACCGGGACCGGTATCAGCGGCAGCGACACCGGTACTGGTATCAACAACAGCAGCTGCATCGGCGCCGGTACCGGTATCAGCACCGGTAGCGGCAGCAGTACCAGGTCCATCACCAGTACCGGTATCAGCACCAGCAGCGGCACCGGTACCGGTAGCAGCAGCGGTACCGGTATCAGCACCAGCAGCTGCACCAGTACCAGCCCCGGTACCAGCCCCTCCACCAGTACCGGTACCAGCCCCGCCTCGGGCACGCACCAGGTGAGCTGAGAGCGGAGCGAGGCTCTGCTGCCCTTGGGGAGAGGAGCTCTACCCGGGGCACTGGGCTCTTACCGGGCACCGCTGAGGGCTTGGTGGGGCTTGGCTTTGCTTGTTGGATGGACATGACCTGGCTCTCAGGTGGTCGGGATCGGCTCATCCCGTGTCGCGACAGTCGTGCTGTGCCTCAGTTTCCCCTCTCCAGGGCCAGCCTGGGTTCCCCACACCTTTTGGATCCCCCAGCTCAGCCCTCCCTACGCTCCCTCTTGCACAATCCTGGTGTTTCCACAACCCAACGCTTCTGCTTTCTCAATATTTGTGGGCTGGCGGTGCGTGGATCCCACCCTGGGGTGCTGAGTGGCCACGGCTCTAAGGAGCCACCAGTCTATGGAAGAGTCCTCATCAGATGCAGATCCAGGGGCTGGAATAGCTGGAGTGGGGATGGCAGCATCCCCACCCAGTTTGCCTTCCTATCTCCCCTCCCTAAGGCCTCACTGAGGACAGAGGAGAGAAAGATGCTGCTTGTCAGCCCTGCTTTTGGATGAAAATAGATCTGCATGGGACTTGCTGGGAACCTGCAGCCGCTCTGAGACCTGTCTGTCCCAACCAGGGCACAGGTTGCTCCCCGTATCAGGGAGGCAAACGCAGCCTTCCCCCTTCAGCCCCTTTATTTCCACCTGCTTGGGTGAGCAGGAACTGTTTTGCTGCCACAAGCTCTTTTGGAGCGTAGATTTCATCAAGCACGCTGGCAAAGGCGATCAAAGCTGTGAGACCGGACTTTGAGCGCTGGCGTGAGTTCTGGAGGCAGGAAGGCTCCAGACAGGCACGTCCTTGAGCTGGCTCTGTGGTGAGGCGAAATAAGCCAGGAGAAGAGAGGCTTTTTGCAGCCTTTGGCATTGTTCCTGGCTTTGCAAGAAATCCCACGATGCCCTTTTGCCCTGACGCATGCCAACAGCCCTATTTAGCACAGGGCTGTGGGTTCTCACTTGCCAGCAGCTGGTACAAAACACTGTGAAGGAAACTGAAGCAGCTACTCCTGCAGCATTGCAGATTTTCGTTTTAAAGAACAATTCTCACGCTTTGGGGGAGAGAGGTGGCTTTGCTGGTGTAGCTTTGTGGTTCTGCTGTCGTCTGCTGCTTGATTGTTGCCTGGCTGAAGCACACCGGGTTGGAGAGGAGTAGCCTGGGTTGTGCTGGAGCTGCAAGGACAGGGGCGGCTGTGCCTTGCTCTGTTTTTGAGCGCTTTGTCAAGCAGCCATGATAGCTCCTGAGCAATGTTGGGGGAGAAACAGAGCAGGCAGCATGAAGCAAGATGTCTTTGTAGCAGAAGACTGAAAACATCTCTGCGCTGCCCAGGGAACGCCACCACTCTGTCTGGCTGCCTTGTTGGAAGCAGGTTGTTTTGTGAAGCCTCTGTGGGAGATGTGTTTCGCAGGCAAGGGTGGAATTTCTGGCTGGAGCACGACTGTAACATCTGCTGCGTTTCAGATGGGGTTCTTGCCTTTCCCACCCTCTCTCTGCAGCTGGCCAGGGTGGGAAGAAAAATGCTTTAAGTGGAGGTCCCGACTTTCCCTTTGAGCCCTGAGCCTTGCAATGTCTGCTTTTCCTCTTATTACTCCCAGCTCAGTGGCTGGCAGTGTTTATTGCTTCCTCCTAAAGCCAGCTCTGCTTTTGCTTCCCTGCAAATGAGATTGGCCCAGAAACCCAGGAGTTGTCCCTGGGGCTGGGGAGGAAAAGAAACCAGGCTGGTAGCTGTGACATTTTGTTGATTTCCAGTAAAACCATCAAACAAAAAATCCCTCCATAGTGTCTATCTGAGTGGCTTTTGCTTTTCCTCTGAGGAGGAGGGATGCCAGGGGCCAGGCAGCACTGGTCATGGGAAAACAGTGCTAGAATCCTGCAGAGGTTTGCTTTTGCTTCGTGCAATCCTAGCTGGGAGGAGACTTCCTGGGAATGTTGCACGCCTGAGTAAGGAAAACCCCACTCTCCAAAGGGCTGGGCCAAGCTCCCACTGTGGATCGCAGGATGGGAATTGATGGGCTGCCAAGCCTGCCACTTTTGGAGTCTGGCCCACTCGCTATGCAGGATTTGCATTCTCTGCCTTTGTATCTTCACCTGTTTGGTAATTTAAAAGCAAGAATCATTTCCTTCTCCCACTCCTGCATGGCCAGTGTGGGAATGGCTGTGGTGGTGATGCATGGTGGGCAACAGCCTGGCGATGGTTACGTGGTGCCAGCTCTCTCCCAAGCTGCAGCACAGCTATGTAAATACCATCCTGCTTTCATCTTCGCCTAGGAGTCTCCCCTGCCTGCTTGCTCTCTCATTCTCTCCCTTTGCTGAGTTGTCATAAAAATTTACTACCTAAAGGTCTCGGTGCCCTGCTTGGGACCAGCAACGCCCACGGGCGACCGCGACGTCTGGCAGCCTCTGCCAGCGGCTGGGCACAGAGACAGTGAGCTATACATAGGCAGCCATGGTCCATGGCTGGCTCTCAACCTCCAGGGCTGTGAAATACTGTCAGGTTAGCTTAGAAACTGTTGACTAGCAAAGGAAAAAAAAAAGAAGTGTTTTCTGGTGGTTTGATGGTTTCTTCTGGAGTTTGTGGTAGTCATGTTTTCTTTGCATTTCTAATCATTGTTAGGTGCTGGTCTGTAGTCCTGTCTCTCCTCCCCTGTTGTTTTTCTTGAAACATGAGACTTTTCACTTTAAATATCACCTTTCGGAACTCTTAAGGAAAAAAACACAAAACAAAGCAGGACTGGGAACAGTGATCTGGTCCAGGGTTCTGTCCACACGGTGACAACTTGGTCCCAGCGGCTCCTTGCTGAAATGCAGCTGTTCCTCCACCCTGGGCAAACCCACTCTGACCCCAACAAAGAGTTTGGATGCAGTGGAAACCATCCCTTCCTGCCGAGTCTTGTTTGTTGGTGAATTCATGGCTGGTTGTGCTTCTGTCAGCTGGAGATAGTTCAGTTCCTCCCCCTGGCTGCTGTTTGAAAACAGCTCCCGTAGCTCCTCTACTGATACCTCCCTGGTGGGGTGCAGACCTTGCGTAGAAAAATCGATGATAAAACCTGAAGAACTGGAAATAGCAGAGGCTTTCGGTGGCTCTATCCACCTGGAAGAATATGGGGTTGCTGTGAGTGAGCCCTGCCTGTTGGCAAGGTGGTCAGTGCAGCTGGTTCATATTTGAGTCTTCCATTCAGGAGTGCACAGGGGCAGGGACAAGGTAGAAAACCTCCCAGTTTGGGGTCTGGAATGCAAGAAAATGGGGTCTGGTATTTCAGGCTGCTGTAAAGCCATACAGGGAAAGGATGCCACATGAGAGGGCAGTTTGTCCCCACCTTCCCCAGCCCACGTGTGGGTTCATCCCACTGGAGTTCACAGGTGCCTCGCAACATGCTCACAGCAAGATTGCTTTGCTCACCAGCTCCTCCCTGAGCCCCAGGTTTGGGATGTGGAGCAGCATGTGGTGACCGGACACCAGTGAGAATCAGGCTCAGGTCCCCAGTGTTAAAGAGAAGTTTGAACCTTAATTCTGTCACAGGGTTGGTTTATTACAGCCCAGGCTGGGTGTCTCCTTGCAGAGATACAGAACAAAGAACCTTTAAACTGTAAAGGGTGTAATTGTCCAAGTTCCCACCCCCTAGGCATTCTTTGCATGCTGTCCATGCAAAAGTTGCTCCATAGATTTTTCTGGGCCGGGGTCTTCTATTCCGTATTTGATTTCTTTCCTTTTTCCAGGCAAGTTGCCCTTTTCTTATCTTCAAGGTATGTAGCTGGTCATAATCCCTTATTTTGTTGCCCAAATTTGTCCCTGGGTCTTCTGCAACTCAGCATAAGTTAAACACAAATCCATCTTCCCATAGATCTGTCAGCCCTATACCTTCTTCCCACCTTAGCTATCCACGTTAATGAACAAGTGTTCGTTTAAAGTTCACTTATGGTAAGTTTTTAACAGAGTCTACTCGTGCGAAACTGTAAGTGAACACGCACGTGATTCTAATTTAACCAATCTCTAAGCAATCACACAATTAATTCTAATGTTCTATGAGTTTACTTTTTTTTTAATCCCTTACGGGCAGCCTGCCTGTGCTGCTGTTCTCATCCTCTGCCGGGCAGGTAGCCTGGCCACAGGTGATGGCATTTCCCTGTGGTGGAGGTGCCACCATGTCCCCAGGCCATGTGCGTGCTGCCCTGCTGGATTCTGTGCTACCCACCAGCATGTCTGCTCTGGGAATTTTCTCCATCCTAAGGCACGGGGCTGGAAGGGATTTTGTACTGGCTTTGGTGATGCTGCCCGGTGCCGGGACCCACAGCATGGAAACTGCCACGGTTCTTCTGCAGCTTCCTGTCAGCTGCTGTGGGCTCCAGAAATAGCCGCTCCTCAGCCCACCCTGCAGCTGGTCAGCTTCTGGCAGTCACCACCTCCATCTGCTTGTGATGAGGCTGCTGGGTCCCTGCAGGGTCCACAGGCGACCGGGAGCTTGGCAGCACAGCAGGAAATTGGGGAGATCTACAGACAGATGCGTCTCCCAAAAGCAGAGCACTGCTGAGGCCATGTGTAGTTACCTGCTGCTGAGGCAGGCTTTAATTGCTGCTTTGGTTGCGGATGCTGCCAGGTGGCAGTTGTCATCTGGAAAGTCCCTGCCGCTCCCTGGCTGGCAGGTCATCTGAACTGGTGATCAGCCTGGATCACTCGTGGCTTGAGTATTAGTCTGAGGTTGAGATGGTTTCGGGTACGTGCTGCCCCCCTTCCCCTTTCAAAACGCCCGCCCTGTGTCCCCTCCCACTCAGGAGCACCCAGCTGCCTTGGTGGGGTGGAAGCGCACTTGGAGGTGTCTGTGGGTGCTCCTGTGGTTCCCCCAGACAGCACCCAGCTCTGGCTGGCATTACCTCCCAAGGCTGTCTGGGCTGCTTTATAACCAGCTGGCAGCAGGAGGGATATTTTTGATGTCGCGCTTTAATTCAGAGCAGCTTCATTATCACCCTGAAGAGATGGGTGAGTCCTGGAGCCAGGATCCTGTCCAGCCATTCCCTGGCCAGACCTGAGCGAGGGGAGGCCTTAGGCCACCCACAAACACAGGGAATTAAAAAAAGCAAATGGCAATGCTGTCTGTGGGTGTTTCTTCTCGTACTTTGCCCCCAGCTTGGCACACACCTGCCTGTTCCCTGTGCCTTGATTCAGGGAGCCGGTCCTTGCCTGGCTGCTGAGGCTCATCCCCTGCTGCCCTAACTGCCCGCCAGCTGCAAGTTAAGGCTTTTGGACCTGCAGACACTGCCCTTCTCCAAATCCTTCGTAGGATTGCCCCCTAGAACCCTTTCTCCTCCCTAAAAATACCCTGCTCCGATGCTCCGATGACAGTGCCTGGGTCCATGCTCATATGGTTAGATGCTCCTGGGCTGGGTCTCCTCTCTCCTAGGATGCAGCAGCAGGTGGCTGCCACCTCCTCAGGGCCTCCTGTGCCCCGAAAGGGCAAGAGCCAGCCCCAAGCAGGGCTGCTGGTGATGCCTCCTCGCATGACGCTTCTCATGGCTTTGAGTCACCCCGACACGTTCACCACAAGCAGGGGTGGAGGGGGAAGTGCCTTCACCTGGGACACTTCTTCGCTGGCTGGTGAGCAGGGAGGCAGCAGTGCCTCTGCCAGCACGGCACCCCAGACCCCTGCACGGTGGGGATCAAGGGACCGCAGTGCCGTCTGGAGCTGGAGGAAGGTGACACTGTGCTCCATTGCCTTGCAGGGATGCCTGGCTGGGAGGTAGGCGACTGAATGGCAGGCATGGAAGGAAGAGGACCGTACCGCATCTATGACCCTGGCGGGAGTTCGGAAGAAAATATATCCACAGCCTTTGAGCGGCTGGTGGAGGAGAACACCCGTCTTAAAGAGAAGATGCAGGGGATCAAGTCTATCGGTAACTGTTGCGTGGCAGGGGGATGAGATTGGCCTTTGGGGCAGCTCAGCCTGCGTGCACCAAGCCTGAAGGTTTCTCACTCTATTTGGAGGTGCTCTAAAAGGCTGGGGGACTTGGCGTGGGCAGCAGTGAAGCTCTCCGCATCCTGGGGACTGAGCAGGGTGTGTGGGTTTTTTCAGATGGGGGTACAGAGGGAGAAAGGCTTTTGATGAACACCTGAGGTGCTTTATGGTGGGATAAATGGCTGAAAAAGAAAGGCAAATGATGGAGCAAGGTAAACTCCTTGGACTCCTGCAGTGGCAGGTCACAGAGATGCCAGGATCCACTCTGCCTTTGGTGAAGGCCCCCTCCTCCTGCAAACCCTGTCAGATCATGGGCTTTTCCCGGGTGCTGCTCAAAAGCTGTGGCACTGGGAGTTCCTTGTAGCGGCAGGGACATGCTTGTGTTGAAACTCTCCAGCTGAGTCGTGCCACCCTCTTTCTCCTCCTTGGCTGCCTTCCCCCGCCTGCCCCCAGTTTTGCTTTTGGTCTCGTGACCCAACTTCCACTTTCAAGTCCTGCTTCTGCAGCCAAATTTCCAGCTGTCTTATGATTCCCATCGTGTCACCATGCTCCTACCTGGGACCAAGACCCACTGGTGTGGGAACAGACACCTGGAGTGGGGAGAAGATAGCATTGCCTGGGCCAGACCCCTGAGCTGGCAGGCTTGACCCTGCATCTCTTAGGTTTAAATTCAGACCTTCTGGGAAGTGGAGGAGAGCTTTGAGAGGTGCAGTGCAGCCCTTCTGCCTCCTGTGACCAATCCTCTGTGTGTCAGCGTGCAGGACTCCGTAGGCAGTGAGCCATTGATGTAGTTTTGCTGTTGGATTTGGCCAGGAAAAGTTCTTTCTGGATGAAGAAGGAACATGCTGTGCACTTTTCATAGAATCACAGAACGGTTTGGCTTGGAAGGGACCTTGAAGATCATCCAGTTCAACCTCCCTGCCATGGACAGGGACACCTCCCACTGGACCAGGCTGCTCAAAACCCCATCCAACCTGGCCTTGGACACCTCCAGGGATGGAGGGGCATCCACAGCTTCTCTGGGCAACCTGGGCCAATGCCTCACCACCCTTACAGCAAAAAAAAATCCTTCCTAGTATCTAATCTAAATCTCCCCTCTTTCAGCTTAAAACCATTACCCCTCGTCCTATCACTGTGCTCCCTGATCAAGAGCCGCTCCCCAGCCTTCCTGTAGTCTCATCTTTTCTCCCGAGGCAGGGGCTTGGTGCTGCTGGATGGAGCTGCTGCAGGGCAGGCACTTGGGGAAGGGAGGTTGAGTACCTTTCTGTTATCCATGACAGGAGAGCTGCTGGAGGAGTCCCAGGTGGAGGCATCCAAGCTGCGGCAGAAGGCAGAGGACCTCGTGAAGGATAACAAAATGCTGATAGGATCATCTTCCTTGGAGGACCTGGTGGAAACCGGAGGTAGGAGATAGGAGGCTCACTGGGGAGGGATAACCTGATGGCTTAGGATCCTGAGCTCAGAGGAAGGGTGTGAAAGAGACTTTTGAGAAGGTTTCTTGCAGCCCTGTCATCTCTGGAGTGTATTGAACTACTGCCATACTTCTGTCTCCTGGAGGGAGGTTTCTGTCCCATTTCCACTGCTCGGGTAGAAACCATCTGGGGGTGTGTCTGCTCTCTGCATCCCAGCGCCAGGCAGGGAGAGGCCCTGCTCTCCCAAAGGCTCATGGCTACTTTCTCTCCCCTCTTCTCAGCTGTCGGCCCTGATTCCAGCTCCACACAGGCCACCCCAGGCAGTGCTCAGCCAGACGTGGAAGCTCGGAAATCTCCTCCAAGTGTGAGTCTGGTGAATGCGAGAGCTGGTGCTGGCATGGCTGAAGGGTTGCCATTCCCCAGGGAGACCTGACCTGGCTGCCTCCCCTTGCAGGGATCCTCCTCGGAGTTTGAGATCGTTGCTGTTGAGGCACAGGGGTTTCCCCAGGAGAGCAGGAGAGTGGTGAGTGGCCTCAGTGCCTGTGGGATTTGGTGGGCAGTGGGTGGAGAGCAGAGCTGGTTGGTGCGGTGGTGGTACTGGGAGCGTGGGAGGGTGTGTACGCAGGCAGCGGAGTGCCCTGGTCTCGTAGCTGCTGGCAGGCATGGAAAGGGCTTGGGGAACCAATGTCAAAGCAGCCCGTGGGCAAACCAGAGAGAGATAAACTGCACCTAGGCATTCCTAAAGGAGCAGAGCCAGCTCTATGTGCAGGCCCCAGGACAGGGCTCATGCCGCAGTGCCCAGCCTCTGCCACCCGTGAAGATGAGGGGACCTGGCTGGGCTGCAGGCAGGAGGGAACCACTTAGGTGGTCTTGCCCATAGCTCACTGGGGCCGGAGGGCTCGGGAGCACTGGCACGTGGGTCCCGGCATGGACCACTTCTCTCACCTGGTCAAGGCGGGGAGAGGGGACAATGTGCAGGCTGCCCTCCAAGGGAGAGAGCTCCCAAGGACAGATTGCCTGGCTGGGCTGCCAGGACACAGAGCCAGCAAAGCACCCGCAAGCAGATGGGGACACCTGTGCCTCCAGATGCCATGTGGCAGTGACAGGAAAGGCTGCAATGACCCAAGAAGCTGTCAGCAATGCTCTGATGCTCACCTCTTCATACCTGTACTGGTGGAAGGATGAGGTCTCTTCTCCAAGCCCCGTCATTGTTGATGTGTTCTCTGTTTGCTGTCCCCTGCAAATCCCCCTGGCTGGCACTGCCCTTTGCTGTCCTGCTCTGGCTTTTTACATTTGCTGGAAGGGAGGGGAGCAGGGATGGGAAGCCCAAGGCAGACAAACTTCAGCTTGCGTTGCATGGTGCCAGTAAGGAGACACACTCTCATTACACATTCCTGTTCGCATTGGTGAGAGAGGCTCCAGGAGGTGTTGAGTCTTGTTGGACCCTCTCTGGGTGCAGCCATGGAGTGGTACCTGCCTGGGGATCCGCTGCTGGCGACTGAGCCAAGTCCTAGTCCTGTGCTTGCCCCCCTCCCCGGGCTCTCCCAGGCGCTCCAGCTGGGCTCAGATCCTCACGGCCTCTGTATCCTAGTGGTGGGAGGAGCTGCTCACACTACCTTGCACGCACCCTCCCATGGCAGTTTCAGGGCTTGGGCTGGGGTGCTGGCTGGACTCCTCGCCCCATGGGGTGCCGCCTGGGGCATTCCCATGGGTGGCCATGTGAGTCACAGGGCTGGGAGCAACGCAGGCAAAAGTGTGCGAGCGTGTCCCCACCTCCTCCCTGGCAGTGCTGCTGTGCACCGTGCAGGGCTGTGTTGTGCTTGGGCTGTCTCCTAGGCGATGGAGGAGTTAACCAGCAACACCTGGGGAGGGAGGACCTGCTGGGGACGTCCCTTGTGCATGAGTGGGAGTGTGCCATGACGGTGGTGCATGTGCACCCTCACCCGAGCTCTTCCACACACCATTTAAATTCCATGCACTGTGACTGCCGTCTGCCAGAGAGCCTGGGTTCCCACTCCTGGCATGCCGTGGTGGGCAGGGAGCTGCAGAGCCATGCTGGAGGATGGGAGGAAGGAGGAGGTGGGGTAAGATCACCCCTCACGTGGCAACCTTCAGCTCCCAGCATAGGCCAGGGCATACATAGAAAGGACAGTCTCAGGAGCTGGGATTTCTAGCCCTGATGCCAGCAGAGAGAGCACAGGGAAGAAAGGATCAGGGATGGAGATGCTTCCATTGCTATCAGTGAGCCAGGAGCACGGCCGGCTCTGACTGCCAAGGGCATGGGAAATCCACAGGCTGGGAGAGCTGCTACAGTGTCTCCCTCAACCTGAGGACTTGGTGTCCCCTGTCCAGCAGCTGAGAATCAAACATTTACAAAGCTGGCACAATTTTTCAGCATGCCAAGGGCTGTTGCAGAGTCTCTCGGTGCTGGCCCAGCTCCACACCAGCGCCATGGATGGGCAATGTGGCTCACCAGACTCAAGAGGGAGCTTTGCAATGCTCTTTAAACTGATCTAACCATGCTTCATCTCCATCTCCATCCCTAGGACCTGGAGCAGCTGCCGAATGAGGATGCCAACCTGCTGCCCCAGCTGCAGCAGCTGGAAACCACGCTGAGCGGCTGTGCCAAGGAGGCCAGCAAAGACCAGGTCTTCGTGCGTATGGGTTACATGGCTTCCGAGCTCAAGCGCCTGGCCTCCAAGGTGCACAAGAATGAGCAGAGAACATCGTTCCTGCAGGTGAGCAAGGGCTGGGTGGGCTCTTCATGGGGATTTCCCCTCCCTTTTTTTTTTTTTTCCACCAAGCCCATCCTGTCCACTGTGAGGTGGATGCCCACCTCCATGCCAGGGCTTGGTGGGAGGCAAGGAGCGAAGGAGGCTCCTGGGGCTGGCAGTGGTCCTCATGGCTGCTGGCATTTGCCCCCCAGACACTGTGTGAGACGCTGCACAGTGAGAACAAAGAGCTGCGAACCAAGCTGGAGCGGGACCTAGAGCAGAGAAACCAGGCACTGGAGAAGCTCAGGTGAGGATGGACAGCAAGGAAGAGGGGGATGGGGCTGCCCTGGGTGCTTCTTCCTGCTGACCCATCCCTCGCTGCCCACAGGTGCGAGAACCAGGAGCTCCGGAGGATGGTGATGCTCAGCAGCCAGGACAACGGGAAAAGGGAAGCTGCCGAGCAGCAGCAGGTGAGGGAGCGGCATCACCCTCAGAGAGGGCTGGGAAGGAGGCAGGGAGCCCACTGACACATCAGCGAAGGTGGCTTCATTTTAATCGAGTTCCCAGTTTGTCCCAGTATGACCACAGTGGCTTCCCAAGGTCTCAAGGGGGTGGGGGAGGCTGTGGGAGGGGGAGCTGGCTTCTGTTTAGCTGGCCTCAGGCACAGCCTCCGCAAAAGCCCTGAGGGTCCCCCCCGTGCGCGTCCAGCAGAGCGGGGCTGCGTCGGAGAAGTCACTGGGCAGAGGAGAGCTGGAGGCCAAGGAGAAGAAGGTCAAGATCCTGGAGCACCAGCGCAGGGAGGTGAGGATCAGGCTGGGAGGGAGGCACTGCCAGGAGGAGCAGGGTGGGAGCGGGCAGTGGGGACACATGGCTGGCAATGAAACAGGGAGACTGGGGCAGGGCTGTGGAGCCGCAGGGAAGCGCTGCTGGAGGTGGGACCTCCATCGAGCTGGTCCCCAAGGTGCTTTTTGTGATGGGAGGCTGCTGGGGACTGCCATGGCTTGCTAGGGCCTAAGGTTGGGCTCCCGTTCAGCCATCCCTCTCTCCCCACAGCTGCTGGAGGTAAATAAGCAATGGGATCAGCACTTCCGAGCCACAAAGCAGAAGTATGAGCAGAAGGTAAGGATGGGTGCTTGGAGGAGATGTCTCTGCTGGATGCTGGCTGGCAGACTTGGAGGAGGGGGAGGTTTTGGGGCTGCCTGGGCCTCCTTCCTCCCCATTGTGGGTGGTTCTGGGCAGGCCAACATCCCCACTCCCTCCTGGCAGGTCACAGATCTGCACCAGGAGTTGGCTGACGCGCGCAGGGCACTGACAGAGCTGGAGACGGAGAGGGAGCAAAAGCAACGGGATTTTGACCGCAAGCTGCTCCTGGCCAAGTCCCGGATTGAAACAGAGGAGGCGAGTCCCTCAGGAAGAGTGGCAGGGAGCTACTGGCTCCATTGCCCTGCCATGGCTGATCTCCAACCCCCTGGGTCCTGCAGGCGGAGAAGGAGAGGCTGGCCATGGAGGTGAGGGACCTGCAGCAGAGGATGCGGTTCCTGCAGGAGCAGCTGGCTCCGGTCACCAGGCAGCGGGAGTACCAGGAGAAGGAGATCCAGAGGCTGAACAAGGTGGGGGCCAGGGCACAACCCCTCCATATAAAATGTCTTTTATGCTCTCCAGCCTCTCCTGCTCTCTCAAATCTAAAACTGACTCTGATGGACCCCTTTCTGCCCAGCTCTTTGCCCAGGCAGGAGCTTGTGTCAGGCAATGACCACCACATCTCCTTAGGCTCCCAGGAAAGAAGGATTTGGGGGGATGTCTGTAGTCCTTCTTGCTCTTACTTGGTTATATCCGCTTCCCAACTTGGGCATGTGTCCGTGGCATCTGGGCTGTGGGCACAGCACCTTCCTCTGACCCAGTTCCCTGCTCTTTCTTTTCCTCTCCAGGCACTAGAGGAGGCCCTGAACGTCCAGGCCTCCCCACCACCTCTCTTTGCCAATACCATGGAGCCGTCAGGGAAGGTGCCACAGCAGGAGCTGCTGACCCAGAATGAGCTCCTCAAGCAGCAGGTAGGGAAAGACAAGGAGTGGCTGAAGGCAGGGAGAGACCTCCCTGGCAAAGAGCCTGGTGTGACCAGGAGCAGCCCAGAGCCCAGCAGTCCTAGGGGTGTCTGTGCCATGGTGGTGAGGGGGGCACCCAACTCTGCATCCTTCAGGCTGTCAGCTGGAGGGACTGCAGCCATGGGCTGCTGTGCCAACCAACATGCCTGGAGCCTGGCATAGCTGGTGGGGTAAGGGATCACAAAACAGTGACAGGGGTGCTTCAGGGAGGCGTCCACCGTTGGCCAAGTGCACCCAAACCTCTCCCTCCCGCCAGGTGAAGATTTTTGAGGAGGACTTCCAGCGGGAACGGAGTGATAGAGAGAGGATGAACGAGGAGAAAGAAGAGCTGAAGCAGCAGCTGGAGAAGCTGCAGAAGCAGCTGGTCCTCTCCAACAACCAGGTGAGCAGCACTGGGCATGTCAGGCAGCACGCTGAGAGTCCCATATGCCCCTGGGTGTTTCAGAGGTGTGCTTGTCCCCAGCATCACTGCCCATCTTGGGCCAGGGGCTGAGCAGGGACAGAAAGGCCAGAGCAGTGGTTTTGCTCCTACTTGTCCCTGCCAGAGCATCTTGTTTCAATTATCTCTTGCTCTTGCCCTTCTCCTGGGGGTACTAGTGTGTGTTCCCATGGGGCATCCAACATTGCCTGCCCCACAGAAATGAGGGGTGGGCTCTGCACTAACTCCCCCTTGCTCCCAGCTGCGAGCCTCCAAGGATGACTGCCAGAGGGAGAAGGAGGAGAAGGAGAAGCTGAAGAAGCTGCTGAAACAGCACAAACAGGTGGGAATGGAGGGAAAGCTGCATCCAGGTGGAAGGGCTAAGGGCCTGGTGCTCATCTCCCATTGAAGAGGCAGCTCTGAGCTAGGCCATGGGTGGTGGCAGTGGGCTGCCCTCGGGCTGTCCCCAGCATCTCCCACTTCTCATAGGCTTCTGGAGAGAGACTGCATGCTGAGCCGCTGCAGGGGCCGCTGGGCCCTGCCTGCCCCATGTACCCGTACCAGTACAGTCCCCCCATGGCTCACCCCATGTACCACGGCTTTGACGAGTGGCAGCAGATCCGATACCCCCCAGCGATGCCAGGCGAGCACACACCAGGACAAAACTTCCACCATTTTCCCCCGGTAAGTGTCTACCCGTGCCAGCGTGAGGGTCCTACACAACTGGGTCTGGGGCTCGCTGCTGAGTGAGGTGCTGCTCCAGGACCATGGAGTCCCTGAGCAGGAAGCTGAGCACACTGGTCCTGTTGGCACATGAATAATCAGCCCTCTTCCTCCCCCTCCTTAACATCCTGCTAACTGAACACAGGACACAGCCTTGTGATTCACATCCCTGCTAATTCAGAGTTTCTGTTCCATCTCCTGCAGCCCGAGTACCCTTGGCGCCCGCCCTGCGCCATGGCTCGCAGTCAGAATTCCCAGGCAGTGTCCGGGATGAAACCAGTCCCCAAGGACTTGGGTAAGGCTCAGAACCTCAATGAGGGGAACGCCCCTGTCCTTCACCCTGAGACACGGGGCTGCTGGCTGAAGGCTTGGGGGAGGCATGGGGGGACAGCTAGCCAGGCAGTGGCCATTTCCCTTCAACCCTCACCTCTGATCAGCTGAGGGGACAATTCTGCCCTGGGGTTCATCCCTGCTGCATCCTCCCCTCACCATCCCTGCAGCATCTGGGGATGGGCGTGAGCCTGAGCCCCAGCAGCCCATGAGGTTATGGCTGGGGGATAACAGCCATCCCATGGCTGACATCCCTCTCACGGGGCTTGTCTGGGCAGGAAGAGCTGCACTCACACCATGCTGCCTCTCTTGTGTTTCAGAACAGGCAGGTCCCGGATTGCCCTAACACCAAGGACCAGCTGCACTGCAATATGCGCAGAAGAGGAGTAGGGAGTGAGGGAGTGTGTGTGTGCCCATGTGTATATATCTAGGAGCTTCCTCCGGCTGCGTATCCCTGTGCGTGGATGTGTGGTGGACATGGCGCAGTCATGGCCTGGAGCAGCTCAGCAGTGCATCCCCCCAGGGAAGGTGCAAAGGAGGCACCCAAGATGCCATCGTGGTGGCGGCCAGCACAGTTTCAGCACAGTGGCCATCCCCTTGCCCGTGAGGCATCAAGCCTGGTGTCATTGGAGACCTGAGCCATGTCTTCAGGGAAGAAGGGCCCATGTGTGCCATGAGCTGCTCTGGTCCAGGGGCTTCCCTGTGGGCCTTGGCGTGGTTCTGCCCCTGGAGCAGCGGGTAACAGCAGGGACTCTCCTGGTGGGAAATCCCACGCTTGCAGGCAGGTGCCTGCTGCAGCCACAGCCTGGTCTGAGGGTGGTTGGTGTCTTTGTATTTATTTAAGGACTGAAGTGTAGCTCAGTCTCTGGTTTTATCCTGAACGTTGTTTTCTTTGGGCGTGGGGGGCCTGGGAGGGATACCAAGGCTGCTGGACCCAAGTGCGTGTCCCCCCACTCCATCTGGGCACTCGGCTCAGCCCCTCACTCTCCCCTCTGCTCTTCTCTCCTCTTCTGCCTCCTCTTGCCAGGGCAGGGAAGCCTCTGCTCCTCCACTCCCCCTCTGCCTTTCCTTGCAGCAATGGCCCTGAGGCCAATCTCTCAAATTGCACAGAGCAAGTCTTACTCTAGAAAAGAAGTCAGGAGGGGATAAAAAAAATCAGACCCAACCCTATTTCTGTAAGCCTAGATATCAAATGACAGCGGGAGGAATGACAATCCAGTATCCTCCTCACTGGGGGCTGGTCTCTGCTCCCTGCTCCAAGCCTGTTTTCATCTGCTGTGCTCTGCACCGACACCCCTCCCCACCTCCCATCCTCTACCCAAATGCTGGGCTGTGATGATAAATCCACATTTGCAGTTGCCCTGAAACAAAAACTGGAGTTTCTCCAGCTGGGAGCCATCCCTCCCTGCTGGTACCCCTAGGCTGGCCACTGCCTCCCACTCTCCCTCCCCATTCCTGGCCAAGAACTGAGGCTGCACATTTGCAGAGCCTTTATTTGGCATTTCTATGGCAGGGAACGAGGGACTGGCTGCACCTGGCCAGGAGAGGAGCACGTCTCTGCGCTGGGACCACAGGCAGCTTGAATGCACTGAAGAGCTGCTCTGTGGCCAGCCAGATCAGGCCAGGCCCACCCTGGGGGCTTTCAGGCCAAGCCTTCATGGAGATGTGGTCTTCTACTCCAGGGGCGGCCAACGCCTGCATCCCCCCGCCGCCCAGCAAGGCGGGATGGTAGAGCAGGGGGCACAAGGGGGGCAAGCTGGTGGCCAGGAGATGTCACCACCAGGAGTGGTGGTGGGACACAGGGTTATTAGGAAATGCCCCCCTCCCATCGCTGAGGTCTCTGCCACTGGGTTGCCCAGCAGCATGGCTAGGGGTGCCAGAGATGGGAGCGATGGGTGGGGGGTGCCACAAGGAGGTGGGAGAGGGAGCAGCCCTGTAGCAGCCAGGGGAGGATGCAGGCGGAGGGGAGCGAAGCCAGCCCCAAGGCCAGCAGCCCCAGCCTCTACTGGCTCTCCTCCTCCTCCTGTTGCTGCTGTTGCTGCTGCTGCTGCTGCTGCCTCATGTAAGCGATGATGTCGTTCTTCACAACTGCAATGTTGGCACGGTGGTACCAGCGCATGATGGGCACTCCATCAGGGCCCACCAGGAACTTCTCAAAGTTCCATTTGATGTCGTGGTTTCGCAGAGGTTCCCAGAAGAGGTTCTTGGGGTTCCCAAACTCCTCCGCCACCGGGGGACAGGAGTTCTACAATGGGGAACCAGTGCGTTACTTCCTTGACCACCCGAAAAACAAGCAGGGTGCTACCTCTTCATCCCCCCTTGCCATGGCACCCACCTTCAAGAAGGTGAAGACCTTCTGCTCCTTGGCCCCGTTCACGTCCCCTTTCTGGAAGATCTGGAAGTTGGGGACAAAGCCACCCCCTGGCCGGACGTACCTGCAAGGGGAGGGTGAGCAGAGCGTCATGCAGCCAGCAGCTCTTGGTGTGGCACATGGGCAGGGGGGATCCCCAGGGAACCCCAAGCCCTGTGCTTTTGGGGGCAACAGCTCCAGCCTTGGAGGTGGGAGGTCACAGCCAGCAGGAGCTCCAGCCTGGCTGGAGACCCTAGCCCAGATAAGGGGGCGGGTGCCTCACAGCCCCCTCCATGGTACTCACTTCAGTGCTGGGAGGATCTCCGAGTTCTGGCCCGGTTCCTGCTTCCCAAATTGGTTGGAGGGGAAGCCCAGGACAACGAGCCCATAGGGTCCCAGCTCATTTTGTAGTGCATTCAGTTCTGCATGCAAGTAGAGCCAGAGATGGGTTAGCAGGGGACTGGGTTCACTGGCTCCCTCACAGCATCCTCAGCTGTGCTGGATCCTGGCGTGCCCCCATTACCCTTTCCCCCACCTCCCCAGGGTAGGAAGGAGCATGGGGACCTGCCAAGGGCTGCGTGCCTGGGTGATTGCGCTGGCTCCTTGGCTATGTGCCCTGTCCTTTCGGGTACCCATGTCCCACAGGACCCTTACCAAGGTACTGCAGGGTGAGGCCTCAGTACGTGGCCACGTTGACAAAGAGTACCATCTTCCCTGCGTACTTCCTAAAGGGGACATATTCGTCCCCGTCGATTGTCAAGGCCCCGTAGTCGTAGATGGTGCCTTGCACCGAGTCGTAGCATTTCACCTGCAGAGCAAGAAGCATCCCATGAGATGGGGCTGGGGGCTGCCGGCCACCCCACTCACCCACCCCAGTGGGTCCAGCCCTGCTGCCGGCTGAGATGGCACCTGCCAGCATCGTGTCTCCCACCCCAGTGCTACTGGTGGTGGCCAGGCTCTGTGATGCCAAGGTAACGGTGGTGGGACAGGCTGGTTTGTGCATGCATACGCATGTGCACACACACGCATGTCCAGCCAGCAGGGCTGGCTGCAATTGGAGGGATGTTTACCAGGCCAGGGTCAGTCTGGAAGGCTGGAAAAAACCCTGAGCTGCTGTGCCAACACAGGGGAAGACCAGTCCCACCACCCCTGCATGCACCCCTCTGGGACAGGGACAGCTCGAGTGCAGAGGAGTGACACCAGTTGCTGGGCATGGCAGGGAAGGCTTAGGGCTGGACGAGACCTGTGCAGAGAAGGGTGGAGCACCTTCTGGTTGTGGTGCTCCAGGGATTAGCCAAGCGGAGCCCATCTCCTGTTCCCAACAGGGGACCCAGGCTCACTCAAGTGCCACTGAGGGGCTAATTTGGGAGCTGGCAGGAGATAAAGTCACAAGGGCTCTGTCCAGGGAGCTCAGCCTGCATGAGGCCAGCCGGGTCCTGGTGGCAGGGCTCTGCTTTCTCCAGGGTGGGGATGCTGGCCAGGGAGACAGTCACCCCTGCTCCCTGCCTGCCGGGCTGTGGGGTGACAGTGGCTGGGGTGACGGTCACCCCTGCTCCCTGCCTGGCAGGCTGTGGGGTGACAGTGGCCCCCACACCCTCCAAACATGGGTGCAGAACAAAAGCCCCATACTCTGCCCCTACAGGGGTCACTGGTGGGGGTGACAAGGCTGTGTCCCCGATCTGTCCCCAAGGCAGTGATCCCCCCTTTGCAAAAACTAGCTCAGAACCCCCACCCACCCAATGATCCAGACATCGGGGGAACAGATACAGACATTGGGGGGACGGATACAGGGTCACTGTGCCCCACTGCTGCCCCTAGGAGCCCTGCAGCAAGCCTTGGGTGCCCAGGATGCCACATCCCCCCCTCTGCCCCCCCGGCAGCCCCCGTGGGGGTCTCCTCTCCCCTTACCTTCTCCCTCTCCTGGCTCTGCCCCGGCTGGACGAGCCCAGCCAAGAAAAGGGGCAAAATCCAGGCGATGCGGGACGAGCCCCCCATGGCCGGGGCGGATGTGGGGTCTTCGCACCCCCGGGGGAGGCGCGCACCCCCCTCGCCCTGCGCCTTCTGCCACCTCGGAGCGCGACAGCCGAGAAAAAGCGTCTGGGCTGAGCGAGGGGGGGAGCCAGCGGCCGGGGGGGCCGGGCGAGAGCCCTGTTAACCGTCTGGACACCGGGAGGGACACGGCGGGGCGAGGGGACAGCGGGGGTGGCAGCGCGGGGACAGCCGAGCGCACGGGACAGCCGTGGGAAAATACGCTCAGAAACACAAAATCACAGAATAATTTGGGTTAGGAAAGACCTTTAAGATTATCAAGTTCAACCATAAACCTAACACTGCCCAGTCCACCACTAAACCCTGTCCCTAAGTGCCGCACCTGTATGTCTTTTAAACACCTCCAGGGATGGGGATCCCACCACCCCCCTGGGCAGCCTCTTCCAATGCTTTTGGAGAAGACATTTTTCCTAATATCCAGTCTAAACCTCCCCTGGCCCGACTTGAGGCCATCCCCTCTCGTCCTATCCCTTGTCACTTGGGAGAAGACGCCAGCACCCACATCACCACAACCATCTTTCGAGGAGCTGCAGACAGCGATGAGGTCTCCCCTCAGCCTCCCCAGACTGAGCACCCCCAGATCCCCCAGCTGCTCCCTGCAGGGTGGGCTCTAGAGGGGTTGGGCAATGTCCCCACCCTGCCCAGGTGACATCCCCTCCCTGAGCTGGGACTCGGAGGGCAGGGACCAAAGCACCCCAGCAGCATCCCCGGGATGCGGGGTTGGGGTGCCCTGTGCACCCCTCCCGTAGCTGCCAAGGGGTGGGAAGGGTTAATGGAGCTGCTTTCCTTTGCAGTCCAGCAAATGAGCTGCTCCTAGGAGCAGGGCTGGAGCTGGATCCCTCCCAGGAGGCTGTGGTGGGGCTGTAGCTCCATGGTGACCCCGTTGTGGCCAAGGGCAGGGGACAGCTGTCCCTTAACCCTTGGTGTCCCCAGGGGCAGGAGTTTCCAGGGGCCAGTTTGTATGCCCGGCAAACACAAACATTTGCTCTGGGCTGGCTCCAAGGGAAACATTCATAAGGAGGTGTACATTTACTGAAATCCCACAAAAAAAAAATTATTTGATGAGGGAATTAATCGGGGGGGGGGGGGGGGGGTTGCGGTTTGAGGAGTGATGGAGGGCAGGATGGGGCGGCAGAGGGGAGCCCTGGGGGGACCACAGGTGCCAGGATGAGGTTTGGCTTTACTAGAAAGCTGGGCCAGCCCTGCCAGGGCACTGTCACCCAGCTGGCTGCTAGAGATGTCACCAGGGAAGGGGAGCGGAGCCAGAGCCTCGGGGGAGACTGGGAGCAATCTCCCATCTCATGTCCTTTGCTATCTGGAACGCCATGTCCTGGGAAAGGCTGATGTTCTCTGGCTCCGAGTGCAGCCCCAGCTGGTGTGGGAGGGCTGGGGGTCGGGTACGTCCCCTAGGCACCCCAGGAGCCAATGGTGCAGAGCAGCTGTGGGTCTCTCTGTCACAGGCAGTGTTTCCCAAACCTTTAAACCTGCCCTGCTGCTGGAGAAGTGGCTTATTCCTGCCCTGTCATAGGTCCCTAAGTGGTGCGAGGTGCTCGCCCAGGTCGAGGCAACCCCCCAAGATGCTCAGTGGCTTCCTGGGGACTGCCCAGAGCCCAGTACAATCCACCAACAACCAGGCTGGCTGCAGAGGTGGGTGCTCAGGTCACCCCTCATAGATGTGGCCATGGGTGTGAGGTGGCTCCTTGCCAAAACCAGGGAGTCCGTGGGAGCCAAAACCAGGGTCTTGACCCTTCCCACCCACTTCCTAGGCTCTGTGGAGATATGGGGCCATGGGGCTGCAGCTCCTGGCCAACATGCTGCTTGCACCTTGCTGCATCCTGCAGCCAACAGAGACTGGTGTGTGCCCAGCACAGTGCTGTTCTCCCCAGCCAGGGCTTGAGCCACCTTCCAGGAAACAGGCAGCACAGAGCTGGGAAGCTGCTCTCTGCCCTACTAATTCCCAACATGGAAACAGCCACCCTCTTCTAATTATATCCCCAGATTGCCCGAATGGGGCTTTGGTGGCTTTGCCGAGGTTAACAGGAACTTGGGGGCTGGGAGCGGTAGTGTGGCACGCACAGTGGCGGCACAGCATGGTTATGTCCCTTCCACATGTCCTACATAAAGGCAAAGGCTGAACTACGTTTTCCTAAAACTAAAACAAAAATAAGAGACCTGGTTCCTCAAGTCCCCTCTCCTTGGGTCCTGGTGCCAAATCAGTCTTAGTGGAGGTGAGGAACAGGGGAGGATTTAATGAACCGCAGTTGATGGACCCCCATCTCTGCCACTGAGCTTCCATGGCACCCTGGGCATGTCATCCAGTGTCCCTGCTATGCCGTGGCGTGCCACGCTGGAGGCAGCATGGGAGAGCTGAAGGTACTGGGAGCTCCAGCAAGACCATCTGAGGACAGCGTGCCGCTCCACCCTGCTGGATCCGGGTCCCCCACCCCAAATGGCAGGCGCACTGAGCGGGCTGACCCTCACACGAACTTCCCTCCTCGGTTGTTTTTCCACCAGAGCCCAGCCTGAGCCAGTCCCCGCCTGCTGCAGATGTTTGGCAGGAGTCCGGGGACAGGAGACCAGGCGCTTCCAGCCCCTTGGCTGCCATGCTCACACAGTCCCCAGACTCCTCAGCTGTCCCCAAGCCACAGAACCAGGGGCTGCAGAGACCTCACGTCAGGCTGCAGAGCTATGGTGAGCACCGGGGACACGAAACCAGCATTGGGGACTATGTACCGCTGCTGGCTGGGCTCATCCCAGAGCTGAGCGAGGGAGCTTCTTCCATGCAGAGTAACGGGCTCAGTGCCAGCAGGATGGCAGCGAGGGGCAGCAGTAGGCAGCGTCACCCTGGCTGGCAGCAGCACTGCTTTTCATCTAGCAGCTTGGCACGGCATCAACCCCAGGCCAACCTCTGAACTTTTGTTCTAGGTGTGCAACAGGAGGCAAAAGCAAAACAAGTTCTGCAGGCAAAGAGGCTCCAGCTCTTCTGGAACCCTGCGCTGCTGCCTCCGCAGCTCCCCCAGCCCTCACCATCCTGCCCCAGCCTGTGTGCTCCCGCTGGCACTGCGACAGCAGCCTCCCCACTCAGAACAGTGCTCAGCACCCTTCAGAGTGGGACATGCTTCCCCGAGTGCCCCTACACCCCCAAGCTTCGGCTGGGGCGCTGCCCCCTCTGGCACCCCCAGGCAAAGGTTTGCCCCCTGCAGAAATGCCCCTAGCCCATTGCCCCCCACCCAAGGGGAGCAGGGGCACCCAGTGACCCGCTGCTGCCAAGCAAGGGAGGGGAGATAGGTGGATGCCCCTGCAACATGAGAAGACCCCCAATGAGTGCTCTTATCTCGTGGGGGTCTGCTTCTCCCTGAGACTCGGGAAGGACAAGCCCACCAGCCAGGATGTTTGCGATGTGCTCCTGGAGACCCCACTGCAGCCTGGAGTGGTGAAAGCAGTCTGGGACCCCATAAGCCTCCCTTTGGGGCTAGTGTTTGGCTCCTGTATCAGCAGTTGCCCCCGACAACCTTTTCCCCACAGCGCCCAAGATCTTAGGAGTCAGCTCCTGCTGGGGCTCCCCACAACCTTCCTGCTGAGCCACAGGGTCCATGATGCCCCATCCGGCAGGGATAAGCAGCCAAACTGGGTGTTTGCATGCCCAGCACGGCTCTCATCGCTGCAGAGAGAGGAGGTGAGATCCAGCATCCTGCATCATCTCCTCCCTGCGGGGGCTGCCAGCATCTGCCTCCCCCCACAGCAGCCCCCATGGGCCGGCAGTCGGCTCCCGCCAGCGCTGGCAAGGAGGCATCCTGGTGGATGCTGAATCACCTCAGCACCTGCATCGCGCCTGCCTGCTGCAGCGTCACCGCCACAGCACCCACTCCCCAACGGGCAGGAAAAGGCATTTTTCCTCGGCAAAACGCCACGAAAATGCTGCCTCAGAGCTCCAGCGCTGTTCAGGCACCAAAGCCAGGGACACAGAGAGATTTGCTTATCTGGCTCAGTCCTGGAGGAGGAATTTCCAGCTTGACAGTGAACATCAGATTAAATCCATTCCCCTGTTTTCATGCTTTAAAAATGTCCTGGCTTTTCCCTGCTCTCCCTCCACTACCATTTCGCCCCATGCACTTTGTTGTTGTTGTCATGAGCAAACCCATCTTTCCAAGGCTTTGCAATGCCTTTCCTGGAAATGTTTGCCACTGGCTTGAAACTTCCCAGAAAACTCCATCAAACAAAACCTCTCTCAGCCACCGGCTGCTCATGACAAGGGGTTTGGAGAGGTGGAAACAGCCAGCGGGCACGGTGGCAGGGGCGCGGAGGTTACATGCTTTTCCTCACATGTTTTGCACCAAACTAGGCTTCCTTCTCAAACCACTCCAATATTTGTGGCTTCCTCCCTATTCCTCTTAGAGCGAAGCTGCTCGGCTCGGGTTCCTGGTTCCCGGCTGTAATCTCCTCCAGCTGCAGCCACCACGGGAAGGAGAAAGGCAGAAAACCAGAAATAACTGTTTGCTTCAAATTCTGCAACTTAAGAGGGGAGGGAGAGACACAGCTCGAAACTGAAATTTTTTTCTGAGGCAAGAAATAGGTGTCCGCTCCTTCCCCAGCCTGCACAACCACAGCCTGCCGCTCCAGCACAGCCATTTCCACTCCCCAGGGTCTGTGTCCCTATGCTGGGCCCCTTTCCCCAGGGAGGGAGATGTTCACCTAAGGTCCTGCTTCCTTGGAAATCACATGCCCTGTGGCCCTGATGCCAAAAGCAAACCCAATGCTGGCTATCATGGATCAGGGTGCATGGGGAGGGGATGCTGGGTTTCCAACACTGTGGGGCGGGTTGTTCTTTCCAGCAGAGAAAATGGGATTTAAACAATTCCCACCAGCATCACCGTAGTGTTTCCTCACATCCCAGCCTGATTCATCTCATTATTCATGACCTTTTTCGATGTGAGTCACCAGGACACCGGTTCAGCCACAGGACTCCTGCCACACGCCAGAGCCCGGCATGAAGCTGGTCACCCGAGCTCCTGGTGAGCAGGAGCAATGCTGGTCACCCCAGCAGGAGGAAAGCAGCAGTCACCGCTGTCAGTAGTCCCCGGGGACCCTTCCTGCTCACTGTCTGATGGTCCCGCTGCTATTGCAGCCAGATTTGGGGCTGCACCTCTGGAGCATGTGGCTGTGCCTCCTGTGGGGCTGTGGCCAGCAGGCTCAAAGGCTGGGCAAATACCCCAGGGACTGCAAGCCAAGGCAGTGCAGGTGGTCAGCACGAGAAGGGTTTCTAGAGAGGCTGCAAAGTATGTGATCCTGTGGACAGAGCTGCACAACACACACAGATGTAGAATACAGTCCATTTATTTCATAGCAAGGGGCAACCGAAGAACTTCTGCCTGGGCAGAAACCCTTCTGCTCTCCCTGCTTGCCCAGGCGAGGGACAGGGAGCCTCACCCACCAGGGCAGGGATGCTGTCTGAGTGGTGGGGATCCTCACTACGTGCAGAAGCACCAAGCACAGCCAGCAGGCAGGAGCTGCCCATGCTCCTCCGCTCCATGAGACCCAGAGGAACCCAGTGCTCCACAGAGTTTTCAAACAATTTCAGCAGATCTCTGATAGAGGAGACGCTGGTGCCAGCTGCATGTCTGCTGTGCAGCTGGGTCAGGCTCTGTCACCGATGCTTACAGCCAGATCTCCAAATACACAACCAGAAGCCACATCCATCCCGGTTTTGCCCCTTCTTTCCAAACCACTCCAACAGCTGGGGCTTCAAAGAAGAAATGACTTTACTGTCCATTTCCACTCCTTGCTGCTTGCCTGGGAGGAGACGAGGTGCCAGAAAAGGTGAGACCAGCCTGCCTGCCTCATGGGAGTGAGCTGTTTCTAGCTGGACACATCCACAAAGTCACACATCTCCCGGCTGGAGTCCAGGCTACCGTCTCCCTGATGGTCCCCATGAGCTCAGTGGGTAAATGGGAGGCAGTGGGTTCACCCGGCAATAGCCAGGTACAGGGGCAGGTGTCTGGGTGCTGACCCACCCCAGCTCCTGCACATCTCTCCCCAGCTCCTGGGGTGCCCCATTGGGCTCTGTGAGGTCCCTGGCACAAGGTCCCATGGCTGTCCCCCCTGCTCAGCAAGCCAGCCATCCCTCATCACCTCCGAAGCAACCTCACACGATGCCATTACGCGTTGGGTGAGTCCGTACCCGATAGATAATGACAGCAGTGGCTGGGCAGAGCACCAGGGCTGTCATGATGAGGATGGTGGCCAAGATGATCAAGACAATGACCCAGACATCTAGGATGTGCTTGGGGAGAGCAGCAGCACCCACGGGGTCAGCGATGTCCATCCTGCAAAGGGAGAGGCAGAGGGGTGATGGGGCAGCTCCCTTCATCCCTCTCATAGCCAGAAACCCCTCGTTGCTCTGAGCACCCCACTTGTCTCCCCAAGGAAAACCCTGCGGCCACATCCAGCCTTGGCCGCGAGCTCCTTCAAGAGCAAAGGGCTTTGGTAAAGGCTCCTTTGAGAAGCTCCAGGATTGATAGCGTGGTTTGATGCGCCTGGATAAAAGCCCAGGGGGAAAAAAAAAACTTTCCTATTAATTGCTACCGCTGTTAAAAGAGCTGATAAAGCAAAGCCATAACCAGGCGTCCCTCTGGTCACTCCCGAGCGGGTCATCGGGTCGTCAGGTGGTGAACCAGCGGGACCGGAGCAACCGGAGCCCGGTCCCTCTCGGGGAGCCTCGCACCTCCCGACCCCCATCCCGGTGCCTCCTGCTGAGTCACGGATTTACAGCTTAACCGGCAGCAGGGCTGGGGGCTGAGGGTCCCGCTGGCTCTCCTCCCCCCTTCCCTGCGCCCCGCAGCCCCCCTCCCGGCCAGGGTCCCGGTACCTGCGGTGCCTCCGGCGCTGCCCGGCTCCGGCGAAAGGCAGCGCAGGGTCCCGCGGGGAGGGAGGCTCCGCCCGGGAGGGGCCGGCAGGCAGGGGAGGGGGAAAGGGAGGGGAGGGAGGACGGGGGAGGGCAGGGCAGGCAGGCAGGCGCTCTTTTGTGCACCGCGGAAAAGCGTGAGTCCGCTCCAGCTCATCCCCTCCAGGACGGGATGCAAACCATCGGGGTCAAACCTGAAGGGCTCGGGTGCCAGGGAGGCTGTTTCACAGCCTAAAGGGTTAATAATTTCGAGGTCAGGTTGGATGGGGTGCTGAGCAGTCTGATTGAGGCGAAGGTGTCCCTGCAGACTGCAGGGTGTTGGACTGGATGACCTTCATGGTCCCTTCTATGAGAATTAATTGATAAGTTATCAATTGATTAGTTCTGGAATCCTCAACTTAAGGATATGGAGCTGTTGGAACACATCCAGAGGAGGCTACAAAGATGACCAGAGGGCTGGAGCACCTCCCATATGAGGACAGGCTGAGAGAGTTGGGCTTGTTCAGCCTGGAGAAGGCTCCGAGGAGACCTTATAGTGACCTTCCAGTACCTGGAGGGGGTACAGGAAAGCTGGAGAGAGGCTGTTCATAAAGGCTTGTGGGGATGGGACCATGGGGAACGGGTATAAACTGGAGAGGGGCAGATTTAGACCAGACGTTAGGAAGAATTTCTTCACCATGAGAGTGGTGGTCCCCTGGCCCAGGTTGACCAGGAAAGTTGTGGCTGCCCCATCCCTGGAGGTGTTCAAGGCCAAGTTGGATGGGCCTTGGTCCACTTGGTGTAGTGGGATGTCCCTGCCCATGGCAGCGGTGTTGCCCCTGCCCTGTACCCCTGCTGCCCTCCAGCTTTGCCGACAGCAGAGCTCATGTGCTCCCGCTTGCCTTTGACACCCCCAAGAGCCCCTCGAAACCCCAGCGGTGCAGCACCCCAAGGCTTCTGGCAGGGCTAATTTAGAGAGACACAGGCAGAGAGTTACTCCGGGGAGGCAGCAGACCCATCCCGTCAGCCGGGGACAGCAGCGTTTCTGCTGCCTGGCGGAATATTCCACTTCACCAGTGATGCTGAAGGACAAAGCCAGCAGCAGCTGTTCCCAGCTGGCCCCAGGAAGCAAGGTGGGATGCTCTGATTTTCCTCTTGGATTACAAGCCCAGTGTCACCTGCAGTGGGACTCACACACTGCACCCTTCCCAGGAAACCTGCTGGATTCCTGGTGGCAGAAAACTGCCATGTGGTTTCTCAGACATCCCTGGCCTCTGGGCACTCCCTGATCCCCCAGCGAGCAGCCTCCTCTCTGCTTTCCCAACAGCACATCCCCCTCTGGTTGCTGCTGTCCGATAAAAAACACGTGGGGGGTTTTATCATGAGTGGTGGCAGATCCTTGTGGGCAAGGGCTTCCTCTGGAGCCGCACAGCCGAGCGGCAGGCGGAGGCCAGGCGCTGTGCAGCGACCGATAACAGGGAACAATGTGCAACAGACGCTTGGGCAGCCTGCCCAGGAGCGAACCAGGAGTGCTTTGGTGATGGATTTTGGTGAGGCTCTGCCCTCCGGACATGCAGCACGGCAGGGCACCCTCATACTTTCCTGCTGATCCCACCACCCAAGGATGGTGGTGTTGGCGTCACTTCTAAGGACCCATCTAAACAACCATGAGACTATAAAGAGAAACCACCTTTGAGGCATAAAGACCTCTGTCACCTTGTGGGTTCAGAAGAGAAGATTAGATTAGACACGAGGAAGAAATTCTTCACAGTGAGGATGGTGAGGCCCTGGCCCAGGTTGTCCAGGGAAGCTGTGGCTGCCTCATCCCTGGAGGTGTTCAAGGCCAGGTTGGATGTGGCTTTGAGCAGCCTGATCCTGTGGGAGATGTCCCTGCCTTAGCAGGGGGGTTGGAACTGGGGGGGCTTTAAGGGCCCTTCTGACCCAAACTGATACAAAAAGTAGTTAATATTATAAAAAGTGGAATATTTTTTATTTAAGCTACAGTAAAGTTTCATCTAAGCATTTGTATTTTTTGAAAATTAGTGTCCCTCTGACAGTGTTTTTTTTCTTAGACAGCAAGTTTTCTTTCAGACAGTGTTTTTCCAGACACTGTTCATTCTTTGAAGATGATAATGTCTTGTGTTCAGTGTGATCTGGGCTGAACAGACGTGTCTTCTCCTCTAATCACCTCTGTTTGCAGTCCTTCCCAATATCAAATGCAAGGTCAGGCAGAGCTGGAGCCAGCTCCAAATTAGCAAGAGATTGGACTGTTGTGAAGTTCATAACAACATTAAAATTAGACCTTGAAACGTAACAGAATATGCATAAGATTTCTGGGAAAGTTTATACACGTGCATGTAAGTATGGAATATATTCTGTCCCAGCTTTTGTCTTGCTGCACATGATTGGTGGAGATCACTCCCTTGTGTTGCCACAACTGGTAAAGGGTACTTGCTTTCTAAAACTCCAAAACGAGTCTTAGAGAGTTTCGGCATTTTCAGTATCATAACTTTAAAAAAAAAAATACAATTACTTAGAAGAAACTTCACACTTTTTATAATAGTAACTGCTTCTTGTATCACCTCAGCCCTATCCCTGCCCTGCCTCATCCCCGTTCCCATCCCATTCCATTCAGAAGGAAGGAATAAGTCATTATGTTAAGGGAATGAATTAGCTTAAGTAATAATAATAATAATAATAATAATAATAATATCTTGGCCAGCTTGCAGTAAGAAAGCCTATAATTGTAATAGGAGTTTAGCTTGTTTACTGGTTGAAACAAGCAACAAATCAAGTATTTTGTATCTTAAAGCAACTTATCTCTGACTGATGCTCCAAGTGAGGAAAATGCCGAAACAAAGAACAAACCTGAGCTCACCAAGAGGACGCAGTGAGAAAGTAGATAAGATAAAAGAGCATAAGAGGATTCTGAAAAGACAAAGAAACGGTGATGCACATACAGAGGGTGTAATACTATGTAACAATGAATTTTATGTATGTTTAACCAATGTGATAATGAGTTTTATGTATGTTTTAACCAATGTTTCCTGCAATCTATATGAATATGTATGTTTAACCAGTATAAAAGTCTTGTAGCCAGCCTCAATGGACACACACATACGGTGAAATAACTCCCTGTGTCGGCGTCGTTATTTATTTATTAAAGCAATATCTGCTTAATAATCAAATTGGCACTGATTATTGACTTTGGCCTTCCCACACCACCAATCCCACCCCATCCCCGCTACAACTCCCGCCCCTCCCGCCGGGGTCACGTGGCCGCCGCGGTGACGTCAGACGTCGGCGTCACGGCGTCGCCCGCACCCCGCTCCCAAGATGGCGTCGCTGCTGCAGTCGGAGCGGGTGCTGTACCTGGTGCGCGGCGAGAAGGAGATGCGGGCGCCGCTGTCGCAGCTGTACTTCTGCCGCTACTGCAGCGAGCTCCGGTCCCTGGAGTGCGTCTCGCACGAGGTAACGGCGGGCCGGCCGCGCCCGGGCTGGGCGGCTGGGCGGGACGCTGCCCGCTCCGCGCGCTACATTGGGTGGCGCCGCCGCCGCTCGTTCGCTGTCGGTCTCGCTATTGGCTGGCGGCGCGGGGTGGGGGGCGGGCACAGAAGCGGTACGGGCCGAGGCGATTGGCTGCGGGGACGGTAGGGGGCGTGGCTTGGCGCGGATTGGCCGTGCTGGGCTGCCCGTCGGCGCGGCGCGGGTGGTGATTGGCTACGGCGGCTGCAGTGAGAGGCTGGGAGAGGATAAGCCCCCCCAGACCCGCGCAGGGCCCGGCCCGGGCAGCGGGGAACCCTGGCATGTAGTCCGGGGGGTGACAAATCCCCCCTCCCACGCACACATCCCCTTGAGCCCGGCAACCCCCATGTCTTCCACGAGGTCCAGCCGGGGTGGTGGAGACCCCCTCACGCCTTTACAGAGCCCAGCATAGGGAGACAAAGCTCCCCTCCTATATACGCATTCCTCCTTTGGCCAGGGAAGGGGGTACACTCACCCCCACAGCCCTCTCCACGGGGCTTCCAGCACCCCCCACCCCTCTATGGAGCACTGCTAAGGGGGGAAAAAAAAGCTCCTCTCTCACACACACATCCCACTTTGGTCCAATAAAGGGGGACCCTCAGCACTTCCACGGGGTCCAGCCAGGGTGGCAGGGACCCCGCAGCCCCTCCATGGGGCATGGGTGGAGTGGTGGAGACACCACACCACACCACACCACATGGAGCCTAGCAAGGGGGATGGAGCCCCTCTCCCACTCACACATTCCACCTTGGTACTGGGAAGGGGGAACATCCACTGCCCCACCCCTTCCCATGGGGCATGGTTAGGGTGGTGGGGACCACCCTGCCCCTCCACGGAACTCACCCATGACAGACAAGGCCTTGGTCTCACACACACATCCATCCTGGGCCCAAGAAGGGGGACAGGGATATCCACTGCCCCCCAGCCCTCCATGGGGCCCAGTCTCAATGAAGACTGAGCAGGGCCAGGAGCTCATGCAGTGTTCCCAGGCTCAGTCCAATGCTGTCTCATGGGGGAGAGCTGCTCTCAGGTGGGCCTAGGGCTTGCCCAGGTTTGCTGGATGAGTTGGCATTCACAGCACTTGCTGTCCAAGTGAGAAGCACCAGGCCCTCTGGTAAGATGGTGTGCTGAGGCCAGAGAGCATCATACTTGTTTCGAGAATGAAGTCAGAGTTGAGACTGTTTGGTATGAGTTTATTTTCACCTGGACAAGCTTTTCCCCCACGTTATATAGTGGGATTTCTGCCGTGGGGATTTTGTTCTTTGTCCCGGAATGGCTGCTGCAAAGATGCAGTTTATCATCAATCAGGCTGGATGATGATCTGCTGGTGCTTGGGGGCCTTCTGGGAGTGCTGGTTGTGTACAGAGCAGAATGTGGGCAAGCCGCAATCCTGGGGCTGGCATGCGACTTCAGAGGTGGTCAGAATGAGATTGGTAAAATGAGTTTTGTGGAAGTGAATTAAGAAATTAAGGTAGATTAGAAAAGCTTTGGAAGAATGACTGTGCAATCCCGATCTCAGAAAAGTATCTCTTTGGAAATATGAGAGCCTTTGAAGAATATAAGATAGATTTGTCACCTAGCTGCAACTGTCATGAATTCTTCATAATGTGACGAGTGCATTGATTGTGCGTTTCCACGTTTAACAATAAATTTGCTTTCCCTTCAGGAAGGGGACTCCCTTCTTGCTGATCTTTTAATTAACAAAATTAGTTTGTGACAGCAGACAGATACAAAACGTTTTCTGAAATATATGGATTTCTGATCAGTATTAAGTACAAGGGAAGAATAAATACAGACATAAATGGAAAATAGTGTGTTAAAACCTGCTGGTAAAGCAGCAGAATGAAATCCTGGTAATCTCAGAAGGTCAGTACCCAGTTGTCCTTCTCTCACTTACTAAGTGGAGTAGTTTATTCTGTCCTGACTGAAGAAACTTCTGACTTACATTATTAAAGATCAAAATTTGACTGAAATGGGCTGAGATTTCAGATATTAGGAAAATGTCTCAAATCTTTACTGATTTTTACCTGACTATTGCGAGGCACAAAGCCTTGTTAAATGCGCTGCAGAGTTTCAGGCTGCTGCCAGCGTGCTGTCTAGACAAACGCGTGCCAGGAAGTGTGATGTGACCACTCTCTTCTTCATCAGGTGGACTCTCACTACTGCCCCAGCTGCCTGGAAAACATGCCTTCAGCTGAAGCCAAGCTGAAAAAGAATAGGTAGGATCACTTTGGCTTTTCTCCAAGACGCCCTGTTTCAAACAGCTCCTTCTTTCATCAACACCTGACAGTGTATATCTGATGTCCTCTTCAAAAATTGCATTGCTTCTTGTTACCTGTTAGTCAGTTTTGGGGAATAAGTGTCTTTCCTTCATGTATCGCTTGCTCTTCATGTTTAGTATTTTTGATGACCTGCTCTCATAATACAAAGGGTTTATTAGTATCATCTGTTTCTCACTGTTACCATTCTTCTATTGTCTCTGGACCCCTCATATTTCTGTTGATGGCTCTGTTGCCCATTTTCCCTAATGCTGTTGTATGGGATGAAAAGGTCTGTTAGTTTAATCTTGATTTGCTCGTTAAGAGCATTCTCCTCGGCCTGGGATGCTGGTCAGAGCACTGTCTTACAGACCTTCCTCTTTACAGGTGCGCTAACTGCTTTGACTGCCCCTGCTGCATGCACACCCTTTCTACACGGGCCACGAGCATTCCTTCACCGCTCCCTGATGACCCAGCCAAGACTACCATGAAGAAAGCTTATTACCTGGCCTGTGGATTTTGCCGCTGGACTTCCAGGGATGTGGGCATGGCAGACAAGTCTGTTGGTAAGTGACAGTCAGAGTCTGAAAGCTGAGTAGCAGTAGGAGCCCCGTATATGTTCTGAAGATAACAGATAATCAAATTAGTTTCTGGCTGTATAATATATGTAATATCTGTCCAGGCTTTGAGTCACAGTTGGAAATTCACGGGAAAACGGTTTGTTGCTGACGTCTTGTCTGAATGGCTGAGATGAGTTGGTGGAACATGTGGCCCACTTCCATGCTCACGTTACCTGACTAGGGAGAAAACTGTCAGATGAGGGGCTTTATTAGGTGGTATGCTCTCCCGCAGCTGAGATCGTGTTTGTGTACCTTCAGAGAATTTGAAGTCGCTCGGTCTGACAGCGTAAACATGTAATTTATTTCCTGTCACTTTTGTTCACTTAGACTTATTCCGGAGTTGTCAGTCAGTGTTAGTGCTTGGTTTTTCTCTTTACAACAGCACTGAAACAAAGCTTTCATCCGTTTCTTGGTGCATAAGACATGCAAAGTATCCCTGTCAGGCTCCAGAAATGGGGCTGAGTAGACCAAGCAGATCCTCTGACTTCCAGCATTGATGTGCCTGAAGACTGGGAGCTGGAGGTTCGGAGTCATGGGCAGCCAGTATAGGAGCCCATGTACCTGCTGCTGAAGGGACTCTTGGGTGCTGTTCTGAGTACCTCTCCAACAGCATTTGTGTAAAAACACTATATAAAAGCTGGTGAAGCTCCTTCTGCCCAAAATTGCCTGTGAAAAGCTCTGAGGTGTATATTTGTGAGGGCATGAATTTGAAGAATTGCAATAGTAAGTGCAGCAAAAATAGAGAATGTCATATTTCATGAGTAAGACTGAGATGGTTGAGTGGTAGATGAGATTTCTCTGTGGAATCTGAAAACCTTTTCCTGAGGACTGTGTTTTTTCTTTCTCCCGCAGCTAGTGGTGGCTGGCAGGAGCCGGAGAATCCTAACACACAGAGGGTGAGTGAAGAAGGCCATGCTTAGGCTGAGACACCTCAGCTTGGAAGAGCTGTTAGAGGCGCCAGGCCTTCTCAAGCAGTTTTTCTGCCTTTATATAATCCCTGAGATACCAGTTCCAGTTCCTAATCTCTACATTGACTGAATTCAGTGGAAGGACGGCCTCTTAGAGGCTCTCCTGTGGATACCACAGTATAAAATCTCATTTTCAGAAGAAACTCAGTTGAAAACAACGTATCTAATAGTGTTGTTAAAACAACACCAAAGAATACGCTGTGTATGTATGAAAAAAGCTGTTTTCCAATCAAGAGTGTGTCTAGGATCTGGAAAATGGAACTGCACCTTTACTACCCTTCCCTGTCACCAGTTAGGGCTTTACACTGCATGTGATCAGCCTCGGACCAGGGAAAGATGCTGTTTGCTCTACTAATCCAAATTGCTTGGGTTTGGCCGCATGAAGTTACTCTGTCTTATCGTGGCAAATGCATGAACAAAGTCACAGGTGCCTAACTGCAAAGTGAGAACCAGACACTGCTCTCTGACAGATGCCATTCCCAAAGGACGGTCAGTTTGTCACCCACAATGTGGATTAAGAGGCATACCAGCTTCTTTAAGGCATTTCCTTCAAAATACAGCTAATATAGGAACAGAGTGAAACAAGTAGCAGGAACTCTAGCTTGTTTGTGAGCAAATAGCAGCTGATCTGGCATTTGTTCCCCATTCACTGGATTTCTGTTCCTTTTCTTCCCTCCAGATTAACAAATTGGTTGAGTATTACCAGCAGTTGGCTCAGAAGGAGAAGATTGAGCGGGACCGGAAGAAGCTGGTGCGACGCCGGAACTACTTGCCCCTGGCCTTTTCGGTGAGCTGGGAGTACTGTGATCACGGAGCAGAAGTGATGCACAACAGCCTCAGTGTGGAGAAATAGATAGTTGGTAGCTCAGTAGGGTTACTCAGCCTTTTTTTCTTGATGAGACCAACGTGAAGAAAATGTGCTAGGGCACATGGGTATCTTTAGGGAGAAGTATTGCACCCATTATTGTGTACTACATTGCCTCTCTCTCTGTTTGTCCTCTTGGATAATGCCAAAAGGGTTTATACTTGCCCTTGTTATCCAGCAGTGAAATGTACTGCAGCCACAGTCATGATACCTGTGGTAGCTCTTTCTTGGGACAGTTTCATACCACAGCTCAGTAACAGATTGAGGTTGTCTGGCACTTTCTTGCATGAAGTCTCAATGTAAATTAACCTTAAGAGTTGGATGTGGCCTGGATGACTTGTTTATTGTAACTGGCAGGCAAAAGCTTACTTCATTTAGCTGGATGACCCTGCATATGCTTGCTACTTCTCGATTAACTGTGCTTGCTCTGTGCCCTTGCTTGTGTCTTATGGCTGCATTTTTTGTCTCCGTTGCTACCTGCTGCTATTTTGGGGGCTCTCCACAGCAACACACTATACACGTAGTGGTAAGTCTTTTCACAGTTTCTGCTGGTGTTAAAGCTCTCATGGTACCAACTGAAGGGCGGTAGCAGATCCTGCTCTTCACCTTGCCTCGGGGCCTCTGACTTGGATGTACCTAGAACAAAGGCACTAAGAAAAGATAGTTAGAAGGTAACATTTGTTACCAAAAATATTTGTTGGCAGTTTACAAACAGGGCAGTGGCTTCAGGTAAGTAACCTACACTTGAATCAAAAGTGGTTTCCTTCACAAATCGTGGCAGAGACACAGCCGTCTGCCAGCCTGAGCCAAGTGGCACTGGCATTAATCTTCCAATCTTTGAAAAGTCACTAGGGTAGGCTGATGCTCACATCTCTCATTTGGTGAAAATTCAGGTTTTTGGTCCTGCCCAGAAGGAAGATTTCTGCCTCCAGACACCCTGTGTACAGGAGAAGCTCAGCTGTTCCTTCTAATTGGTAGTGCCTGGCAAGAGAGACCTGTAGATAGCGAGGCTTATAGGTTGGACTTTCCAGCTGCTTCTGCTGCTGCTACAGAGCATTTCAGATGGATGTAGACCCATGTTGACCCAGTTTTTTTGGCAGTTGAGCTCTCTTTCTCTGCTACTTGACATACAGTTGCTCTGAAGAGAAGATCAAGGGAAAAATGTGTCAGTAGTGCAGGCTGGTGATGTAAGGAAAGAGCAAAAGCTTTATAATCAGTAGCCACATCTGTCTATTCCTTCCTGCAGTGCAGTGTTAATTGTTTTCTCCTTACTAACAGTTTGAGTTGGAAAAAAAATTCTTGGGAAGCATTGAATACCTTTCCCTTTTTGCTTTCCTTTGCTTGTCTCCCTATGCTTGTCATGCAGCTCAAAGGATGAGTTTGCAGTAGGTCTTTTTGTCCTGGCAGGAAGCAGATCTGAAGCTGACAGTTCCTTTTTTAATTTCAGGACAAATACGGATTGGGAACCAGGCTTCAACGGCAGAGGCCTGGAGCTCCGATCAGTGCCCTCGCTGGACTCTCGTGAGTGTCAGGGTTGGGGTTACTGTTGTGGGAAGGAGAGAAGGTGTTGGCAGCCTCCTACAGAACAGCAAGGCGGCTTCAGAAGGACAATGAATACATTAGCAGATAGAAGTGAAAGGAGCATTCTTCTTTGGAGCATTAGAGAGATGTCAAATCCACCAGCATCTCTGTGCAGCAGTTCCAGGTGGTTTGCTTTTTCCTCTGAGAAGCAAATGACTGCTCACATCTCCATGCAGTTACTGTTGTCTTGCAATCTCAGCTCTCGCTGCCTTCTGTGTTATAGTGCGTTTGCTGTCATTGCTGTCTGTTGGAGCAGATGTGCTATACTTTGTCTGAGTTGTCCCTCACGTTGCTTCAGGCTGAAAGAAGGAGAGGACCAGAAGGAGATCAAGATCGAGCCAGCTGATGCAGTGGAAGAAGTGGAACCTCTTCCTGAGGATTACTACACAAGACCAATCAATCTGACAGAAGGTAACGCCTTAAAACTCTGTCACTTTTTGCCCTGACCTTTTGTAACATGAGCAGTGGCTGGAAACTTGTCAGTGGGTTCCTAATGGCCTGAGGTTTTAGTAATTTTTATGCTGGGATTGAAATGGTCAGAATATTGGGATTTTTAAAATAGTAACTTTGAATACAGCCTCAGCTTCATGTTGTCCATGGAAAACTCAGAGCCAAAGGCATCCAACCTTTGGCTGTTTCATTTTCTTTCTGACCTTAATTTCTCTGTGTGTGAAGTGTCAGCTTTTGGGTGGAGAAAAGAGCTGATGTCTTTTTTCAAATAATAGCAGGAAATTACAGGTCAGGGCAACCCTGGTATCATTCCAGACGGGGGCACGAAGGAAATGAGAGCAGCCCTGGTGAGAGGGACTTGGGGGTACTGGTGGCTAAAAAGCTGGGTGTGAGCCTGCTGTGTGTGCTCACAGCTCAGAAAGCCAACTGCATCCTGGGCCACATCAGAAGCAGCGTGGCCAGCACGGTGAGGGAGGGGATTCTGCCTCTCTGCTCTACTCTGATGAGACTCCATATGGAGTATTATATACAGATCTGGAGCCCTTGGCGCAAGAAACACATGGATATGTTTGAGGTGGTCCATGAAAATGATCAGAGGGCTGGAGCACCTCTCCTGCCTGGAAAGGCTGAGAGAGTTGGGGCTCTTCATTCTGCAGAAAAGGGGGCTCTGGGAAGACCTTATTGCAGCCTTCCAGTACTTACAGGATGCTCAGAAGAAAGATGGGGGCCAACTCTTTAGCAGGACCTGTTGTGATAGGACATGGGGGAATAGTTTTAACCTAGAAGAGAGGAAATTTATACAGGATATAAGGAAGAATTTTTTTATGCTAAGGGTGGTGAGGCACTGGCGTGGATTGTCCACAGAGGTAGTGGATGCCCCATCCTTGCGAACATTCAGGGTCAGATTGGAGGGGGGTCTGAGCAGCCTGATTGAGTTGAAGATGTCCCTGCTCACTGCAGGGGGGTTGGACTGAGTGGGTCTAAAAGTCCCTTCCAACCCAAACCATTCTAGAATTCTGTAAGGAAGTAGCTGAGCTGCTGAGGAGTTGGAACCTTAACAGAACTGTTAAGTAGCAATTGCGCATTACTTTGACATCACCTTGGAACAGCTTTTGTGCACCCTCGAGTTATTTAGCTGTCTCATGATTTAATCACCAAATATTGTAAATTGGTCAATGAAACTTGGGAACAAATAGGGTAAAACAGCAGGTACAGGAAGTGATCCTGCTGAGATGGCTCTCAGTAGGACAGATGTTCTTGGTAGTCCTGCAGGCCTACGAAGTCCACCAATATTAATTAATTTATGAAGAGTTTATGAAAGGGCTAGATCATCTTGATCTCCATTTCTTGTGAGGCATTGTGAGAGTATGACGCTGGTAGAGAAGACAGCTTCGTGGTTCCCTGCAGTGACGGAAGGGCTGCCAAATGGCTCATTGCCTGTTAGACACAGGGGAACAGTGAGGAGCCTGTTATTGGGAAGAAGCACATGGGAAGTTGGCTGCTGGAGTTACTTGCTTTAGGAACTATGTAATCACAAATTCTGTGCTTGCGTCCGAGTTGTGTAAACTCCTTGCTGAGAAGCTCTACATTGTACTCATGCAGCACCCAGCTGTGAGGGTAACAAAGCTGTGAAAACGGATTTGCCCTTTATGGGGAAAGAACTCATTTTCTAGATGATTGCCAAGTTCTGTTTCCACCCCAGCTGAGCTTTGAATAGAGATCGGGGTCCCTTGTTTCTCCTGGGCTGGCACTGATGCTACTTCTAGCATTGCCGTGCGCAGTCAGGGCAGTTCTTTATACAATTCTTACCTTCCTTTTATCCACTGCTAGAAACAGGGGCGCTTGCCAGTGGCTTCTGAGTTATTTGGTGAAGGTGGAATTAAGTTACTTAGGTAGTAGCATGTTTGCGCACAGTGCACGGCATGCTTGCTCTCAGACCAGTGCATTTATACAATACAGCTCAAGTTTCAGTGCCAGAGTTAGACATGAATTTGGTATTGCTTTCTGTTGTGCTCCCAGTGACAACTCTGCGTCAGCGCCTGCTGCAGCCTGACTTCCAGCCAATCTGTGCTTCCCAGCTCTACCCACGTCATAAGCACCTCCTGATCAAACGTTCGCTGCGCTGTCGGGTAGGTAATTAAATACAAAAAAGCACTTTTTTTAGGCTTACAGAGCTTGGGTTGTGGGAACTACAGTGTATTTCTTTTTAAAAGAAACTGCTCAAATGCTTCTGGTTGTTGAAAGTTCTGAACCAAATTAGTGGTAACTGCACTAGGAAATCATAGAATCAGAGCTGAAATGAGGGAGGCTGTTGCGTCTCTGTTATGAAAGGGGGCCAGCATTGTCAAAGATGCATAAAGAAACAAAGATGGCTTTGCGTAAGTGTGTGCTCTGCCTGGCCAAGGAATCAGAAAAGGCTGCCAGTACAGTCAGAATTAAAAACCTTCTGCTATTACTAAAGACAAAAATCAAGTTGGCAAACAAAATATTAGTGGGAGGCTATGCAGAATGCTGAAGGTGCCCTTAGAGCAAAAGCAGAAAGAGGCTATTCCAGAGAAGAAGAGCAAAGAGTTGGGAAGCAAAGACAGGAAAGAATTATTTTCTCAGAAATAAGTAATGTCAGACTGAGCCTGTGTTTGAAGGAATAGCCCATGAGAGATCAGTCTTGGGTTCCAGCTGTTTGGTTTTAAAGGGTTCTGGAGTGAAAATCAAAGAGCTTGCAGCTATTTGTGTCTTCTTCCTGCTGCAGTCAGTGAGCGTCCAAACGTTTCTAAGCTTGGTTCCAAATCTTGTGTTTCTGAGATTGCACTGGTAGTGCTGGGTATGGCATAGTTGGAGTACCAGTAACTCGACACAGCTGTGACTGCACACACCCCAAGGCAGTTTTTACACACACTGCACTAGAGGCTGGTAACGTCATGCTTTCTGGCACAGTGCTTGTAGCTCAGATTCTTCGCTCTGTGAGTGGATGCTGTCTTTTGATGCTGATTGGAATACCTTTGTGTCTAGAAATGTGAACATAACCTGAGCAAACCAGAATTCAATCCGACATCTATCAAATTCAAGATCCAGCTGGTTGCTGTGTAAGTAAGAGATGGGGATTGGGGAGAACAACCACCTATCTGTGCTTAGTTAATGCCTGCTGTTTTAATTTCTTTTGTATTCTCGGTTTGACCTCTTGTATGGTTGTGTTATCTCTCAGGATGGTGTAATCACCTTCTGAAATGTATTTAGCGTATCTGTAATAGGTATGCTTCCTGAAGTTTGCTGAAGATGTTAGCAGTTGGAATCAGCGCTGCGTGCTGGTGCCAGCCCCACACAGTAGGAGTTTGTAGGGTTAGGGTTGTATAGCAAAAGGGCACTTCATTTTTCTTTTAATGTAAGCTGAGTTTAATAGCATCGAATGAGTTGGATGGATGTCTGTGAATACATCCCTCTATCCAGAGACGAGTTAGGCACAGCAACACAGTCCCTCATGGTCGCTTGTTTTGTTCTTGTTGTAGTAACTACATCCCTGAAGTGAGAATCATGTCTATTCCCAACCTGCGCCACATGAAGGTCAGTAGTTCTTTTCCAGAACTATCTTAGAGACACAGCCAGGAGATGCAGATGTGGGATCTTCCTGGGAGCAGCTGAGAGAGCTGGGGTTGTTTAGCCTGGAGGAGAGGAGGCTGAGGGGAGACCTTATTGCTCTCTACAACTACCTGAAAGGAGGTTGTAGAGAGGAGGGAGCTGGGCTCTTCCTCCAAGTGACAGGGAGCAGGACAAGGGGGAATGGCCTCAAGCTCCGCCACAGGAGATTCAGACTGGACATCAGGAAAAAATTTTTCACGGAAAGGGTCATTGGTCACTGGAACAGGCTGGTTGAGTGGTTGAGTCACCTTCTCTGGAGGTGTTTAAAGGACGAGTGGATGAGGTGCTGAGGGGCATGGTTTTGGGATTGTTAGGAATGGTTGGACTCGATGATCCAGTAGGTGCTTTCCAGCCTAGTGATTCTATGATGTGGTGTGGTGGCTGTTCCCCAAGGGTTTAGAGAGGGTGCAGGGATTAAGGGGGTGGTCAGAATAACACTGCATGTACTTGTCACTGCAGGAGTAGATTACCATGCAGTGTGACGTCTGGCATCACACGTGTACGCCAATATCAGAAGAATAAAAGGTGTGGAGTTGAGATCTTGGCTGGATTCCCAAGATGTATATTTCTTGTATTGGGAAAGAGTGCTGTATGGCATTGACACCTTTCCTGCGGACTGGGGGTGTTTGTTGTCCGTCCCTTAGTGGGATGGATGTATGATGCAGTTTCTGGAGACATTGGTCAGTCACAAAAGATAGAGGCGATAACAGTAATGATGCATTTTTAGAGCAATTGCTTCTTGAACTGTGATTCCTGAATCTCCCCAGGAGAGCCAGGTCCTTCTGACTCTGACCAATCCAGTGGAGAATATCACACATGTAACCCTGCTGGAGTGTGAGGAGGGAGACCCTGACAACATCAACAGCACTGCCAAGGTAGGGTACCATCCTGCTGGAGTGTGAGTCCAAGCCCCTGTCAAGGCTTTCTGCTCCCATTCATCCTTCCATGGGTCACATCTTTCATGGGTACTTCAGTCCCTGATGACTGTGTTACATTTTCCTTCTTGGAGATTAAATGATAGTCACCAATCTAAACATCAGCTTGTAAAATATTTTGAAATTGTGTCTTTGAGATCCAGAAATACACAGTTTCACTGGTTGAGTGGTAACCAGCTGGTACCAGGGCAGAGGAAAGCCGAGGATGAGTCACTTCTCTGTTAAACCATAGTAAAGCAGCCCTCAGAGGGGAGGGTTCTCTCCTGCTCACAGTGTAGGTGGTGGTCAGTGCTGAAAGGCTTCTTCCCTTCATGCTGTGTTCCAGGTGGCAGTTCCTCCCAAGGAGCTTATTCTGGCTGGCAAAGATGCTGCAGCAGAGTATGATGAACTGGCAGAGCCTCAAGACTTCCAGGATGACCCTGAGTGAGTGGTGGGAATTCTGTCCCTTAAATCCTTGGCACTTCAGCAAAGTAACTTCCTTTCTTCTCTGTCTTCAACATTCTTGGGTTTTTTGGGTTTTTTTAAGGTTTTCTTGGGGAGGAGGACTGGTTTGGGGAGGGGGGGTCAGGTATTAGCAATGCAAATCTTTCTGCCTGTGGTTTGAACTATTGAGGAAAGAGACATTGTTCGCTTGGAGGCAAGGTGTGCTGTTACGGCCAGTGAGTTACAGGTGGTGGTACTAAGTCTCTCCAGGAATGCTCTGTGTGAGCCTGCAAGCAAGGGGTTCATGGTAGCAGTGAGAACTACACAGCAGGGTGTGCAACATTGCCTCCAGCTTTCCAAATGGAATGCATTCTGTAGCCTTTTACAGAGCAACTTGAGCTATTTCTGATGGCCCTTCCCTGCTGCACAGCTGGGTGTGTAACGGCTGTGGCCAAAACAGGCCTGTTCTGTTTGACAGATGTGGCAGCAGCCGCCAGCATTCTGATCCTGAGCCAGGAGGGGCTGTGAGACCCCTGCAAAAAGAGCAGCACAGAGCAAGCTACAAAGCAGGGCGGCTGCTCTAGCAGGGCATATTCAGCCCACGGGCCATAAACTGAGCATCCCTCTTATGTAGTGTCAGAATAAATCTCTCAGAACAATGGGTTGAGAACTTGGCTGACCTAGTGTTCTTTTGTTTTCTGCCTTGCAGCGTTATTGCCTTCAGAAAAGCCAATAAGGTAGGAGTTTTCATCAAGGTCACCCCACAGAAAGAAGAGGGCGAAGTGACCGTGAGTTTCAAGATGAAGCACGAGTTTAAAAACCTCGCAGCTCCAATCCGTCCCAACGATGATGGTGATCATAGTAGCTCGGAGGTCATTTGGCTTACCCATCACGTGGAGCTCAGCCTCGGTCCAGTGCTGCCATAAATGCTCCCGACACTTGTGCCCCAACGGCTGGCTGCAGAATGGACTGTCACAGGGAAGGAAGCAGCTGGTGGAACGTTCTGCGAGAGCTCTTTTGTGATGTGTGGGTGTGTGCCATGGGCCCCTGCCAGGCCACAAGGAGGTGGCTGAGGGTGCTTTGGGATGGTTTGTTCTCTCTCCTCTTGTCGTAGTGCCCACTAACTGCCGCTCTGCTTCCCCACGCCGCCACAGCTGGTTTAACTTGGAGCACGTGTTTCAGCACAGAGGAAGATCTGGCTTTCTCTGCACTTGCACTACACCTGTCTGGATTTGGTTTTTTTCAATAGAAAAGAACCCGTATTGGTTTTGCTTCATGTCATCCCTGCTGTTACATACTCAATAGTGAACAACTTTTTCTCACAGAGTTGTCTGCTGCCTGAACAAACGGGGTGGCTGTGTCTGCTGCATTACCGGCAAGCTTTTGGCAGCAGTACGGTGGTTTCTTTTCTTGGTTTTCTGCTTCCTTGTAGGATGCCTCAGCTATAGGGGACTGGGATGTACAACCCTACCGCTCTGGCATGTGTAGCTTGCTTAGCAGAGGTGGCAGATCTGTTTTCACGTGGGAAATGATCAATTTAAACTCAAAATGTAGTGTAATGTTCATGGCTCTGGCTGGCAACTGAGGCTGCTGTCAGCCTGCGGTGTTGCAGCTGGATGTGGTGGCGTAGTGTGCTGCGAGCGGGGAATTTGGGTCCTGCTGCAGCTCTTGACGGAGGCAGAGATGTTCTGGAGAAGCTGCCTGACAGTCGTCAGATCAACAAATGTGTGTTAATAGGGGTAGCAATCAGTATGAAACTGGGACAGTAACATTTAGGTCTGATAAACGTGAACCTAGAGGCTGTTGGAGTTTATACACCTTGTCTTTCCCAATTAGAGTGGGAAGGAGGTAGATGTAAATGTGGACGGACGGTTAGTTAGATGTTAACTAGGATACGCTATACTATAAGGTATTTGATCTAGGGTGTCATTGGGTTGTAGTCCAAGATAAAATCGGTAATTAAGGGCAGTGTCTCCAGGATACTGAGTGCCAGGAACAGCAATGGCTTTAGCGCAGGGGGGTGAGATCGTGCTCCCTGGAGAGCGTTCCCTATTCACACATCAACCTTCATTAAACATTTCTGATGGGCTGTGCGTTGTTATGCTCGGAAAGGCTTGAATACCAGCCAGCCGCGTTGCTGAGACACTTGTGCCATGGTTCTGCCAGCCTGGAGCTGCAAATCCCCTGCACGGGAGGGCAGGAGGTGGCTGCCTGCTCTCCAGGGGAGAGAAAGCGCAAGAAATCTGCCTTGTTGTGCCTGGTGGGACACATGCCTTACGGCCTGGATCCCGCAGCAGGTCTCAAAGTGGCAAGGCACCACGTGTACAACGTGGCGTGGGGTGCACACAGATGCGCAGCATGAGTTTGAGACTTGTAGTGCGTAGTTCATGTCTAGTGCTCGTGCCTGCTGCGGCTTTACCTGTCTGGATAGCAAAGCACTTAACTTTGGGCCTTGACTTCTCCTCCAGTAGCCAAAATAGCTGCTACACTTGCAACACTAACGTGGAAAAGAGCCTGCCAGGGACGAGCTGCCGGCTGACCGAGGCCTCGAGCTGCTGCATGGGGTCCCGCTGGGCTGTGGCTGCCATCCTGCTCCAGAACGCTTGCTTCCTCACTGAAAACGAAAAGGTGCACTGAGTTAGGATATTCTGAGTGGTCTAATTAGCTCGTTGAGGTTTTTTCCCCACTCCCCGTAGGTGCTTGTAGGTGATAGGAAAGGTGTCCTTGCGTCGGTCCCTGCTCCCTGGAGCACTTGTCACCCCCTCTGACTGTTGCCTTACTGCTTGATGTCGTGTAGTGACCTTCAATAAAGCAAACGTGGCTCTCAGAGTCTTTGTGCTGGTTCTTACGCTGCGGTTCATTATTAGTTATTTAAAAACCCCAAAATTTAGCCTTCCCCACCGTCCCTGTCCCAAATGGTCTCGCCCTTGCTTCCCCCCAGCTCCTAATGGTCTCGCCCTCGCTGTCCCCATCCCCAGTGGCTCCGCCCTCTGCGCTCAGCCCCGCCCCGTGCCTCTCTATGGTTCGCCGTGCCTAGAGCGCCCATCCCTCTGCGCTCTGCTCGCCTCCCGCCTCCCCTCTTTCTTCCCTTCAGCGCTTCGTCGGTAGCGGAAGTGACGGTGCTTCCGGCTCCCGCTGGCTGCCGGGATCCAGGAGGGGCGGCCGTGGGCACTGCCGCCATGTCCACATCGCTGGGCTCCAACACCTACAACCGGCAGAACTGGGAGGACGCGGTGAGTCCCGCGGGGCCCAGAAGGAGGCAGCGCGGGCCTCGGGCCGCTCCCCGCCCGCTTCGCGGCTCCTGGGGACGCTGGGCCGCGCCGGTGGCCGCGGTCTTAGGGGCTGGGGCCGTTCTGGGGCGAGAAGCGTGTGCTGGGGACCCCGGGCGGGCCCTGCCGCGCTTAGGCCGCGGGAGAACCGAAATCTCCCGAATATTATTTGTTGGTTCTGGTGATACCGGGAAATCAACTCTCTAAGACTCACTTTGGAGTTTCAGACAGCCAGTACCCCTTATCAGGCCCGGGCAACTCCAGGGAGTGATCTCCATCAGTCCTGTGCAGTGAGACCAGTGCTGGGAGAGAATCTATGTCTCACTTACATGTATAAACTTTCCCAGAAATCTTATGCATATTTTATCACTTTCCGAGGTCTAATTTTAGTGTTATTATGAACTTCACAACAGTCAAATCTCTTGCTAATTTGGAGCTGCCTCCAGCTCTGTCTGACCTTGCATTTGAGACAGACTGCAAACAGAAGTGATTCCCGAATACATATCTGTTCAGCACAAATCACACCGAACACAAGATGTTACCATCTCCAAAGGATGAACGGTGTCTGGGAAAACCCTGCTTCGCAGAAAACATGCTGTCAGGGGGACACTTTGTCTAACTTTCAAAAAAGTACCACTACTTAGATGAAACCTTACTTTAATTTAAATTAAAAAATATTCCATATTTTGTAATAGTAACCATTCTTTGTATCACCGAGCTTCACCTCGGACTGAAACAGCTAGTGGGTGCAGTTCTCTCCTCATACAGGCTGTGGGGTTGCGGCTATGACTCTTTGGCGTCTTCCAAACAGCCTGATTGGTTTAACTCGGCAATGTTTTTTCCGATTTCAGTGATGCAAGTTTGTTGCTCATTTCTGACTTTCTTTCTTCTCGTTCCATTCAGGACTTCCCGATTCTGTGCCAGACATGTCTTGGAGAAAATCCCTACATCCGAATGGTATGTGCCCGCGCGACAGTGTGGTCCTTTCCATGTGTTGGACCTAGAATGCTGGGTTTGGGGGCTAAAATAAGCCTGGCTGTAGGAGGAGGTGCACGTGCACATACATTCCCAATTAGTTGGTTTTGTACAACAGGATTTGGTTCCATTGTTGGTATGTGATGTCATGGCATTAGGTATGCAGTTTAGTGTAAATCAGTCAAAAAGGAGAGCCAGATGACTCAATGCAATGTATAGGGTGGAGGAAATATTAGAAAACAAAACTTTGGTACGGATGTATCAAGTAATACGGACAAGAATGAGCTGCTGAAATGTTAGATAGCTTAAATGTTTAAAATGTGCAGATGTGCACCTCTAAAAATAAGTTAAAACTGTCTTATGAAGTCTAGTAGTAATTTAAATTCTTGTTTGTTTACCATAGTTCCCTCCATGCAGGATGAGTCAGTCGCCTTATATTGTGTTTCTCTGTACTCAGCCTGGTTGCATATGACCTATGCTTAGATTATCTTCCCTTCACCTTTTAATTCCACCACTTTTTCTGAGGCAGATTGTGGTGTTTTTATGAAATAACCTTGTTGCCGGTATAGCTGATATCTCAAAACCTGCTTATTTTCGTGGTTTATTTCATAAAACATCATCTTTGCTTAAAGTATTTGCTTAAAATATTCCATTTCATTCTCACGTTTCAGCAGTGCATGAGGTGAGACTTGGAGCATTGTGGTTTTAGTGCATGTTTCTAAAACAAATATGGATTAAGGTTTTTTCAAGTTTTTCTTTGTCCTGTTGACATGCCAAGGTGTAAGCCCAAAACACAGGAGGTTGTGTCTAAATGCATATAATTAGGAAAAAAACATGTTCTGCTGTAACATCAGTGATGTGTTTCATGTTTTATGTTGAATTGACAGCACTTCATATTTTTCTTTTATTGTTTTTGATTGTATTTCAGACCAAAGAAAAATATGGAAAAGAATGCAAGGTAGGTTTGTTGTCTTTTGGAGAGAGAACATCGAAATCTGTGCACATCTAGGAGGAATACATTTTAATGTTAAAACACGTCAGTTGCGGAAAAGTGCTTATCTAGGTTAACAACTTAAAATGTTTATGTAATTCCATATGTTTTTAGGTTAAGTCTACCATGTGCTTTGTCAAATTCGGTTGATCTTAAAATAGTAAAAGTATTGAAGACTGCTCAGACAGGCTTGGGATTTGCTCCTATTTATCAGAATTGGGCTTTGCAAATATCGCTGTACTGTATTTGAAGGTATTTCTGCATTTTATGTGATCTTGTAGTTTCTCTTGCAAGTTTATTTTTACTCACAAGTGGTGCGTGAATAATTGGAGTTTAGTTTTTGCCATGGATATGTTATTCATGGCTACGTGGTGATTTGTGTTAGATGTCTAAGAAATAAGCCACATTGATTTCTGAGGGTGCAGGAAATACTTAGTGTGGTCTGGACGGAGGAAAATTAAAGTAAGTTTTTTGCTCCTTTTATCAGTTGTCACCTGAGGTGAAGAGAAGGTATGTGTTGAAATTTTGCTTTTTGCTTCTCAAACTGGATGTGCAGTAGCAGCAGATGTGTTGTGCTACCAGAGAAGATCGAGAGCAATAGTCATCTTCTGGACTAAAATTCTCCTAACTTCTCACTGGGCTTGTTGCTGTGCTGGTGGCTGATTTACAATTTATTTGTAGTTCACCTCTAAGAGCTCTGTGCTGACACTGCCTGAAGTGAAGGAGGATTTCTTCTTCCTTGGAGTAGATCTGTTTTCAGCATGTGGGTTATTGTAATAAATCAAAACAACAACAAGAACAAAACCTACTTAAAACTTCCTCCTGACAAAGTAAGACACCAAATAGAAACAAGTATTTCTTGAGGTCTGAGTCTTAGCACTGAGAGGAGGAAGTTGTATAGAGATGAGATGTGGTTGGACTTCTTAAGTTTCCATGCAAGAACCAGAATAGTGACTTTGTTGCTGTGTGACAGTGATACAAGTGTCGACTTTGTCTTGCAGATTTGTGCCAGGCCTTTCACAGTGTTTCGCTGGTGCCCTGGTGTTCGTATGCGTTTCAAGAAAACAGAAGTATGCCAGACATGCAGCAAGCTGAAGAATGTCTGTCAGACCTGTCTGCTTGACCTGGAATATGGTGTGTACCAAAAAATGTGAACTTAAAGAAGCTGCCGCTTGCCTCTGAAATTAAGGGTGGTGAAAAGTCTTTAAGTGGATGCGTGTAATTGGCATAGTTGCCTCTGTACAGTCTTCCAGAAGAGCTAGTCTTCATGATGACACCTCTTCTGAGGTTCGGGGGCAGCGTTCTGTTCCTGAGCGGTAGAGGAGTTCTCTCTGGCTGGTGCGGTTTGCAACAACTACTGCTCTTTCAGCTTATGCTTCATATGAATTTATTGGGGTTTGGTTTGTTTGATTCTAGGTTTGCCTATTCAAGTCCGAGATGCAGGACTCTCCCTTAAGGATGAAATGCCGAAGTCTGATGTCAATAAGGAGTACTACACCCAGAACATGGAACGAGAGGTAGGAAAGTGGGATTATAATCACGCTTTGTACATATATGGGGGAGGGAATGTGACAGACTTGCTTTTATGAAAAGGAATGACTCGTCTTGTCTTAAAATTATTTGCTTGCTCTGAATCTGTGCGTTAGGTTCCAATGGTGATAAAAATCTCATCATTTTCCTTTTAATGACTGTTTAGATAGCCAATTCTGATGGCACTAGACCAGTTGGTGCACTAGGAAAAGCTACTTCTACCAGTGACATGCTGCTGAAGCTGGCTCGGACCACGCCTTACTACAAACGTAACCGTCCTCACATCTGTTCCTTTTGGGTAAAAGGAGAATGCAAGAGAGGAGAAGAGTGTCCTTACAGGTACAGATACAGCTGAAACATTTAATCTGTTTGCCATGGGCAGACACAACTCCCCTGAGGGCTGAGAGAGCAGGAAATGGTGCAGTGGACAGAAGAGACAGCACTGTGATTGGGGTCAGCGTGACGCTTGCGGTCAGTTGGCACGCAGCAGCTGTGAATGAATCTTTGTTGCGGCAAGTTCCCTTGTGAGAAATTAGCTGTGTGGCCTTGTAGTGTTTTGCTGAAGTGGTGGCTGCAGCTCTTCTCTTGCATAGTTCATTTTTTCCTTTTGTGGCGTCAGCCCCCTCAATCAGAGATCTTTGTATTTGAACAAGAGGCCATTTGAAACCCAGCTCTTGTATTTTGCAGTGCTGGATGCTGAGCTGTCAGAGGTGCCATTCACTCAGAACTTGAGGCAGTCCTGACTGCAGTTTAAGTTCTCCAGGCTGGTTTTTCTTTTTTTTTTCCATTTTGGTATGTTTATGTAAACAGAGTTTCGCATATAAGCAACCAGAGCTTTTCAGAGGGGAAGGCAGCAGTTATAGTCATTTTGATCTGATGCAGCTGTGACTGGTGTTCTGAAATGCTTTATTTGCTAAACCTTAGACATGAGAAACCTACAGATCCAGACGACCCTCTGGCTGATCAGAACATCAAAGATCGTTACTATGGAATTAATGATCCTGTGGCTGATAAACTTCTGAAACGAGCATCAACCATGCCTCGTCTGGACCCCCCTGATGACAAGACTATTACTACATTGTATGTTGGAGGGCTTGGAGATACTATCACTGAATCAGATCTCAGGTGTGTTGGTGAATTTGTATCATCCTTGCCTTTGTATGTGATGCTTTTATTACTGCCCTTACTTAAAGGGAGGAAATCTTTCTTGCAAGGCAAAAAAATGTGTCTGGTTTTCCTGAATGGGGAGCTGGTTGGTGGGCAAGTGCAGAGGAGTGCCAGCTTGTTGGAGAACAGGTGAACAGACACATTTCAAACTCTTTGGTTAAAATTTCTCTCTTTAAGGATGAGTCATCCTTTGAGCTGTTCAGAATACTGTGTTACACTTCTTACAACAAGTCCCACGGCCTCTCTATAGCTAGTTGATGAGAAAAGCTGCTGCAGAGTTTTTGTTGCTCCATAATTGCACAGAGGGGCAAGAGACTCGATTTCTGATGGTTAGTCAGAACTGGTAATGGAGAAAAGAGAGGATTTGAGCATATCTATTTCTGCACATGATGAGAATCCTACTCTGCTATGTACCCTGTGGCCTGCAGGAATGGGCTTTCATAACCACTTTTTTCCTCCCCACAGAAATCACTTTTACCAGTTTGGGGAGATTCGGACAATAACTGTAGTGCAGAGGCAGCAGTGTGCTTTCATCCAGTTCGCCACCCGGCAGGCTGCGGAAGTGGCTGCTGAGAAATCCTTCAACAAACTCATTGTCAATGGTCGCAGGCTGAATGTCAAATGGGGAAGGTGAGTGCGCGGAAAGATGCTGCCACAAAGTTCTTCGCACAGTTTATGCAGTCTTGAAGAGCAGGATTGGATATTAAGTTGAAGTAGAGACTGTGTTGGTAAATATTTGGGGTCTTGTTACAGTTTGCTTTTATTTCAGCAGTGGGATCTGGGTTGAAATTTACATAAATTGCACAAAATATGTAAAGAGTTTCCTGGCTGAGGGTTGTGAATGAGTTTCTGTAGTTCTGCTTCTAATCCAGCTGCCATAAACACTGCGTGCTTTGTACCAGCTGTCTCTGATATTCTGTGAACTTCTCATCTTCAATCTAGAGCAACGGATTAGATTAGCTAATATGATGCTCTTGTGGTGTGAGTATTTGCTTAACCTGCCTTTTCTCATCCTTGTCCTAAAACAAACCTTGTCTGTTTTTTAGGTCTCAGGCAGCAAGGGGAAAAGAAAAGGACAAGGAAGGTACTACAGAATCCGGGATAAAGCTGGAGCCAGTTCCAGGACTTCCCGGAGGTGAGGGATTTGTCATCTCTGAAACACTTAGATGTTGACCTGCTTCCATGAGGGAGGCTGGTGTTAAACCCTTGGGAACAGCAACAGAGTTCAGGACAGTAGAGGCACTGATGAGCCCAGAGCGAGCAGTTACAGTAGGTTTGCAGCAGATCCAACAAGGATGAGAGGTGAGCTTTGGAAGCAAATTCTTGATGAAAAGACTTCTTTTATGTGATGAGTGAAAAGTTAAAGCTGAATTCAAGTTGCTTAGGTCTGAGATGCTGTCAACCTGTGCTTTTCAAGGCTTGCGTAATGTTTCCCTAATCCACTGGGTGTTGCTCTGGTTCAGACAGCCAATAGTAGCAGCAGTTTGCCCTTGTAGAAGAACTGATTGCGTCTGATTGCCTATCTGAAGGCACATACTCTGTGTATCTTGACTGAGAGATTTTTCCATAACCACAGTGTGTGTTTTCTGCAGCTCTCCCCCCTCCTCCAGCTGCAGAAGAGGAGGCTTCTGCGAATTACTTCAACCTACCTCCGAGTGGCCCTCCAGCCGTGGTTAACATTGCCTTGCCGCCTCCTCCTGGCATTGCTCCACCACCACCTCCAGGTACTTGTGTTTCCCCTTCAAAGGGGGTGTTTGACTTGATGTCAGACGATTTAGTATTCTCTGCTCGGCTGCACTGCAGCACTGATGCATACCCTGAGTTGATTTTCCTCATCCCTAATCCCATAATGTAAACGGATGATTTAAAATGAGCTGTCAGCACAGTTTAATTAAACTGAGCCGCCTGTTGCGGTATGTATTCACTTGCAAATTCCCTGGCATGTCAGAGATCCCTGTTACTGGTACTGAGACCTACTCTGTGCTTTTGCTGGCTGTGCAAATGCCTCATTAACGTGAACTTCAAAGGGTAATTCTGCAGCTGGCAGAATGCCAACCTGTGTTTGGCCGTGTGTATATATATCCATCCAGCGACCCCTCTTTTATGGGGTGTCAGACTCGTGGATGTGTTTGCTTTGCTCCACGGTTGAGTAGAAAGCATTTGGATTGGCATTACAGACACTGTCCAGTGACCCACTAGCTTTTATCTGGGGGTAACGGTGTGTACTGGGTAAGGATTGCTCCCAGTTGCGCTGGAGAGAGGGTAGAGAGCTTGGAGATTTGAGGAATCACAGGAGAGGTGCATCTTTTTAAGGCACAGCTGCAAGCCAGCTGTTTTCTGTCAGTAGTTTCAAACACTTGTACAGCTGCCTTGGTTCTGTTGCTTTGTCTGAACGTGACAACTTTCTTTCTGCAGGTTTTGGACCACACATGTTCCACGCCATGGGGCCCCCGCCTCCCTTCATGAGAGCCCCAGGCCCCATTCACTATCCGTCTCAGGATCCCCAGAGGATGGGGGCCCACGCGGGAAAGCACAGCAGCCCCTAACACGTCATCCTGCCCTCATCCTTTAAGTAAATGCTATTTTCTAGTTACCGTGGTAGCACCGTATGTTGAGCTGTGGGTGAGCTAGAAAAGCTTTATGTCCCTGCTTGCAGACACTGGGCACACTGAGCTCTGTGTCTCCACTAGCTAGTTGGATCATTGACAAATCCCAGATCTTTCATTTAGTGTTGAGGGGTGGGAGGGGATTTGGGACAGACAGAAGGGCTGTCGGGGGTCTGTGGATCAGGTGTACCGGAATTACAGTGCTGTGCGTGTATCCCATTGGCACTCTTTTGAAATAAACTTCCGGGAAAACAAAACCAAGCCCATTCGATATCCTCAGTCTGAACAATATTGACTGTTTTGATGTAACCAGAGATTTTTCTCTTTGTCAGGTAACCAATGACTTATTCTAATGAGATATTAAACCAGGACTGAATAAGAGCTGAAAAACAAGCCTATCAGACATGCCAAACCCATGGCTTTGCTTTATTATTGGCACAGAATTTTCCTCGCTCCTTTTTCCTGACATCTTGTTTAAAAAAAAAAAACAGACAAAAACTCCAAGCTGTTTTGATGCTCCACTTCTAATCCTGTGCCTCCTGAGCCAGATAAGGGTCAGGTCATAGCAGCAGCCCCAAGTGTTGTGGTGTGGCAGGTTAGGAGTTGCCTCTTTTAGCCTGGTGAGGGCCCCCTTGGTGGCCTCGTGGCTGGGCTTGTGTTGCCGGCAGCTGTGAGAGAGAATGTGGGGCAGCTGCAAGCTTGTCCAGGGTATATTTGAGGAATGATCATGACTTTGGGGGCCTGTGGATACAGTCTCTTCTTAAACTGTGAGGTGGATCCCACTTCATCCTGTTCTGAAAAGACATGATACTTTTCTTTCTGCTCTAGCTAGAGTGATTGTCCAGGAGAACTGTGCCCTGCATGGAGCCTGCCGTTGATTAAGGTGTATGTACACGCGGCTGGAGGATTTTAAGTTTATCTGTATGTCAGCTGCTTTCGCGTAATGGATCTGTGGACATCTTTCTGTGAAGCAAACCATGATGGGACCTGTTCTGAAGCCTCATTTCCTTGTTTAAAAAAAAATACATTAAAATATTTGGATTTTTCAACACTTTGCTTAGACCCTGCTTCCTGGAGGTTGGTGTCTGAGGTCCTTGTTTTTTATTTGGCTGCTGCCAAAGCCAAGATGCAGAGTCTATGGTGGCAGCGGGCCCATATTTAGTTTTATTTGCTGTCCTCTATGATGCCACTGTGTCCCCTGCTGAACTGCTGGAGGTGACATAGCATGTGTGGCACCAGCGGCATGGCTGGCAGGCAGGCTGGCTTTCTCGGGAGGAAGCTGTGCTTTGAGTGCAGGGCATTAGTTTTCACTAGGTAAGAGCCATCACAGGGTGGTGTTGGAGGACGAGCAGGGACGTGCTGGTGGCTCGGGGGAAGCTGTGGCATTTGCCACTGCTCTGGCCCCAAATCTCTATAGTCAGGGCCCATGAGGGCTGTGCAGACAGATTTTGGACACAAGCGAGCTTTACGTTATCACAATTTATTTATTTACAGCCAATCACCAGGGTGTACATGGGTTCTTCAGCTGATGGAGAAAGAAGAGATAGATGGGTTTGGAACAGGACAGCAGTTGAGCATCATCAGTTTTTAATGTTGAAGGATCAGAGCTTTTTTATTTCCATTTGTTTGTCCACTCCTGCTTCTGTGGGAAGAACAGAGCCTTGGAAGGTGCGGTGTGTCAGCAGAATCCCTGTGTGGGATTTCTCTGCACATCTGTCAGCACAGCAATTACAAATACTTTTGAGAAGTGATGCAGCTGTTAACTGCACTTCTACCACAAATGTACTTGCCTGGTTTATTCACAGTCGTGAAAAAGTTACTTTTATCTTGATGCTCCTGCTTTTGCAAGATTAAATAACTTGCAAGATTAAATAAGGGTAAACTTAAGAACCTGACAAAAACGATTGTGGAAATTAAGAAGTTAGAGATTTTTGGGATTTCCAGCTGTTTCAATGACTCCTACAGACTGCTGTTAATGCATGCCCCACTGTCACTGCTGAAAACCTGCAGTTCAATCCTCGCTGCTGATTTTTGCATTCGCAGAGAAGCCTGTGATTGCTCTGGTGTCATGGCTCTGCTGCTTTTCCTTCCCACTGATGCAGAAGTTGCCGCAAAACCCTGGCAATGTCTTCAGACTTGTGCAATTCTGCAGCACAGCTGGTCCAGGCAGGGCTGGATTCTTATTGACCATCTATATGAAACAAATCTGGTGTAAGTCAATCAGAGGGTTTAGGTGTTTATGCAAGGCATGCAAATAGCAGTAGGAAGGGGAAAATATCAGCTGCCAGGTGCTAGCTGGTAGCTTGTGGAAAGCAAGGCACAAGTTTCCAATTCCCAGTGTTCCTCTCCCTTATATCCTGGCTGTGCTGTGTTGGTAAATGGGCAGATTCTCAGTTCCTCATTTGTGTTTGTTGTCCAGCCAAGCCCAAGATAAGTGCTTTTAACATGCCAGTGCCTCCAGTAACTTGTTTTGCTGCTGCTCTTCAATTATCGCCTCCTCTCACTGTCCTGCCTGGAATGACAGATGTAGAGTTGTCCTGAAGATGGAATTTCTCTGCAAAGGCGAGCAGCTGTCAGAGCAGGTCTTGTGTGTCAGTGAAGAAGCAGCGAGACAGCTCAGTGCGTTGCAGCTGGCAGTCCTGCCGTTTTCCACAAGGCGAAGAAGAGGACGGGCTGTACGGAGTATTTTGTACAGGAGCTTACGGGGATCTGTTTGCATTATCAGTGAGAACTTGGCTGGTTAGCTTTGCTTTAAATGCCCTTGAGAGAATCACTGGTACGAGGGGAATTCAAAATGGTCCCAGTCTTGAGCTTGTTCAAATCCCTTTGAAGAGGATGACAACCCGAGACCACTAGTTTAGCTTTTGTGAAGAACACTTACTCCCCTCTCCCCTACTGTGCAAAGTATGAGCAAGAAAAGCAGCCGTGGCGATGGGGAAGGGAGCGCGTGTCCTATAGCTCTTCACTCTCTGGGAGGATCCGCACCCAACCTTGCGCCACTCTGTTGAAGTTGGGTCTGTGGGCGATCACCTCCAGAGCGCTCAGGTTATCCAGATCCACGGCAGGTGTGGAGAACAGGTCACCGACCAGTGTTTTGTCAAATGGGGTAGGAGTCCTGTGACACAAGGAAAAAACGGGCTTAGCGCATCATGAGGGTGGTCCTGCGTGTTGTAAATGTGATAGGAAAATCACTTCTGGATTTAGCAGCAACCTAGCAATGCCTGCAGCAATGCTCTTCTTCCTCCCCAGGATGTTGTTGGAGCCTCTGCTAGCCCAGCGAGGAGCTTCTCTTGTACAGACCCAACCTCAGCTTGAGCTTTGGCAGGCCTGGAGAGTGGGGTTTAATGCCTGAGTGCCAGTGGCTGTGCAGGAGAGGGTAGAGCATGGTGTTACCTTTACAGTAGTGTCTTGCAGTGTGCTCCACCACCAGCAGTAGAGCTGTGCTGTGCATGGAAGAGGTTAGGCTAAGGGAGCAGGTGATGGTGACAAACCCCCTGGTCTTTAGGAAGTGACTCGTTCACAGGCAATGTGTTCTGCAGAGTGCTGAGCTGACAGTGCTGTGTCCTGACTGCTCCAGCACATGTGCAGAATGAAGGTCTTTCTCTTGGCCCTGGCTCCAGTCTGCGTTTTGGACAGCTTCTCGTGGACTGTGACTAACAGGAGGAGCTGGGGGTGGGGGGGTAGGAGCTGTCATCCCTTTTTGGAGAAATGTGGAAAGGCAGCAGGGAAGAGAGTGCCAGCCCCCAAAAAGCCACAAATGTTGGTTTTGGAGCAGCGTATGGAGACTGAGCTATCAATGAGGCATAGCTGGGAATGTTTGCTTTGGGAAGCACTGCTCGAACATGAGTAACGTGGCACTGTTTTGCAACAGAGGAAAAATAAGGGGGGAAAGGTAAATGAGAGAGGTTTATTCCAGAAAACTCGTTTCTGGGAAAAGACAGACAAGCTTTTCAAAGCTTGTTTTTCACTCTCTGGAGGCAGCACACTTTAGCAAGGTGGCCGAAGGTCTGTGCATCACAGCCTGAGTGTTTACAGTTGGGAGTAGATTGGTCTGCCTTAATGCAGTTGCTGTTGAGATGGTGAACTTGCCCTCTGACCCGTGCGAGCTGTGCTGGGATTCCCCTAGCTTTAGGCAAGGCGACTGGCTGAAAAACTTCAAGCTGCTTTTTCTGCAGTTCAGTATTTGATGAACTGAGAAGTGATTTGAAAGCCAACAGCTTGGAAGATCATGAAAAGCCCCCAGTTAAAAGCAGATTGGGTCTTTGAATCTTAATGCCTCAGTGAAGAATTAGAGGAGGTGGCAAGAGGCTTGGTGTTAAATTAGTATCCGTCTGTATTAAATAACAGTTCAAGGCTTTAAATAGAAAGGCAGCATGTGAGAGGGGAGAAATGGTGCAGGGTGAAGCATTATTCAGAAACATGCCCTTGCTTCTGTCCCTGTCTGTAAATAAATACTGAGGCAGGAAAACAGCTAAATGTTGGAAGAAAAGAGACAAGCGTCTGCAGCAGCTCCTTGTCCTCCTACTACGGCACCTCCTCTGATGTTACTGCTCTAGGAGAGCTTGCGAGGGCTGAGGAACTGGGAAGGAGACCCTGAGGGAAGAGCTAATGCAGTCCTTTTATTTCTCCGCTCTTGCCTGTGACTTCTTGTCTCTTCTGTTCATTCCGCCACCTCTTCCCTCGCTCCCTCAGACTCATTCCAGTGCAAACCAGTGTGCTGCCACTCTCTCTGGTGGGGGAAGGGAAATACAGCAGGGGTTCATCGTGCCACAGCCTTGTTCTCTGCACCTCGCCAGGCCCCACAGCAAAGCCCCCAGGGCTGAGGGAGAGGAGAGCAGCGAAGGGACAGTGATGGCTGCCCTTTAGGATGCTGTTCCCACACAGAGGGGTTGTCACTCCCCCAGACCCTTCTGCCAAGCATTCAAAGTGCAGCAATCCTGTTCTGAACCTCCCCAAATCCAACCTGGGTGCTTAGGAAAGCTGCCATCTGCAGAGTCCCAGCGCAGCACCACATGATCTGATGGGGAGCAATGCGGTGTCCGGGCAGGGAGGTCCAGTGAGAGCTTGCCTGCTGGAAGGTGACTTTGGCCAGGCCACCAAGGCTAACATACTTTTACCCTCAAGAAAGGCTTTCAGTGAGGAGTGCCAGGACCTTGCCTTGTGCATTCCCTGTGATGATCAGCTTGAAAGTTCAGTTCTTATTATTCTACATTGGGCTGCTGGTGCTCTGCTACCATCACCTCTCCAAATTCTGAATCCCCACTAAGGACCTTTCCTGAAAGGAGATTTTCCTTGGTGGTTTCTGCTCCCAGCCTTGACTCCAGTGTAATTTGGAGATGCCCAGGAGATGCAGGGTGTGGAGTTTGCCAGGCTGAACCACCATAAATGAGCTAGGAGACTTCAATCTCAAGCAGGAGAAAGGAATCTAGTGATCTCTTAGCACCTTGTGGGAAGATTAACCTTATACCCCCACCACTTCCAGCAGCTGCTTGGATACCTTAAGGAAATTAGGAAAGGGACTTGGCAGTGTTTGTGCCGTTCCCCTACCCAGCCCAGAGCTGAGCCCAGCTGGGAACAGCAGTGATTCCTTCCCCAAGAACACGTGCATGAGAATTAGTCCTCCCAGATTTCATCCCCGAGGCTACCCAGTACGATCAAGCTCTTAATGCTGCACAAACTGGGTGGTGGAGATGAGAGGAGATCTGAGGAGCTGCTGGAGGCAGGGATCTTTGCAGAGGAGCCACATAGTTGCTCCTGACCAGGCAAAGAGCAACCTGAGCCCTTGCTGCTCCCCTGTGGTGTATAAAGAGGGTGTGGACCATTGTATTTCCCTGGCAGGATGTTCGATTCTTCTTGGGGCTGAAGGGCTTGACCAAGGGATGGACAGGTTGGCAGTGTCTGCTCCTTGGCCAGCATTACCTGTTGAAGCTCCTGAAGTCCCATGGGGCGGGTTTCACGGGCAGCTGGGTCTTGCCATACACAGCATTGTTCTCATTACTGAGGAGCTCCTGCCACGGGGATCGGTAGCCTTTGGGGATGGCGGTGACATTGAACTTCTCCGGGGGGACTTCTTTGAGGGGGCTTGAGTATCCTGTGTGGGAGGAGAGACAGCATGGGCTGCTGCGACCGCAGCCTGGCTGGGGCAACATCCCGAGCAGGTGAGAGGGGCCTGGGAGCAGCTCTGCCTTTGCATGCTCACAGAGGACCTGCTGCTGGGAGCAGCATTGCAAATCTATAACATAAATATTTATATATAGAAAGACTCTGGGGAGGGTTTTGGGGAGAACCCCTTGGCAAGCAGCAGCTCGCTGCCTCCAGCCCCGCTTTACCGAGATAACAATGGTGTCAGCTTTGGTGTGGATGTGGCATTTACCCGGCGCCAGGGCATCAGGGTTGAGGACTTTGCTCATCTGCAAAACTTTCTCTGTCTTCTTGGGCACTTTGGGGGGGCCACCCTGGGGTGATGCTGCCACGTGGAGCTCAGAGTGATAGTTCTGCTGGTCCTCGGCGTCCTCCCCTGCCTGCAGAGGGGAGAGTCAGTGGGGCATGGGGAGCTGTCGAAAGCACCTCAGAGCTTCCTCCACCTACTCACCATCCACTCATTTGCCGTTCCCTCCGCATCACCTTTCTCGCCGTGGTGTGAGCCACCTGCCCTCATCCCTGTGTGCTGTGGGAGGTGAGGAGAGGGGTCAGGGGGTGCAGGGGGGGCAGCACCCTTGCTTTTTGTTGAAAGCCAAACCTGATGCTCATCCCATCTCCACCCACAGCCCACCAAGACATCTCTCCTCTCCCTTTGTCTCGGCATAACAGCCAGCTCCCAGCCCCACAAGGGATCACTTCTCTGCAAAGTCTGTGAGAGCCGGGGAAAGGCTGTACTGCTTGGAGTAGGGAGGTGAGCTACACACCCACCTCCCTGTAGTTGCTGGGATGCTCAAAGACAAAGCGCTGCATCCTCCTCTGACGCTGCTGGAAGAGCTGTGAGCCACGGTTGTTCCGCAGGGAGAGTTCCTCAATCATCAGGTCCTGCGGTGTGCTCATCTTCTTGCCCAGGTCCAACCGGGGCACTGAGGAGGTCAGGGGAGAGTGCAGGCACAGCTGAGGGTGCTGCAGGGCTGAGGACCCCCGTGCCCAGCACAAGAGCAGCGTGTCCCCTTCCCAGGGTCCCTGTCGCACAGCTCAGCCCTGTGCCGACACTGTGAGGTGCACCAGGGACCAGCATTTCCTCAATGTGGGGGATTGTTAGGGATTATCCCCGGCCCAGAAGCTCAAACAGCTTCTCCTGCCCCCGTGCATGAATCTTCCAGCCTTCAACATGCAATTGCTGCCCCTTGGGGCCGTAGTGCAAAAAGGGACCAAGAAAGCAAGCACTGAGGCCCTGGGTATTGTGGCTAGTAGCCTCAACCAGAGCTGTGTCTGGCCGCTAGGCAGGGGGGCAGCACTGCCCTGGGGCTGGTGGCACCCGCTGACTGCCTTACCCTCTTCAGGTTCTGGTCTCATGATGGTCATCGCCTGCTGCCACGCTCCCAGGGCAACTCTGTGGGACGAGGATGGATCCTGCCCAGCTGGAAGAGAGAGGCAGCCCTGGGGTGATGCTGAGTGTGGGGATGCATCAGCCCCAGGAGTGCCACGGGGAGAGGCCAGGCTTTGGCTGAGAATTTCACAGGACAGCATCATCCCTGAACTTCATCTCCCCTGGCCAGCATCATCTCTGAACATCTCTCGTGACCAGGGTCATTCCTGCCCTGCTTTCTGTTCCTTTCAACAGATACAGGGAAACGTTAGAAGCCCCTTATCCCTTGCTTGTCATCTCTCCTCTCTGCCTTTCTGCAGGGCAGAAAACGTCCCCACCTCTGCCCTTGCCTACAGTGAGCTTGTGTCCTCGTCTCCTGAGTCTCCTCGGAGCAGCACCCACTGCCCGCAGCCTGCTAAGTGAGCAGGGCCCCTGGCTGCTCCCCCACCAACACCTCCGCCTTAGCAGAACTATTTTCAGCTGCTGGCCTCAAGGGTGCAGGAGCTTCAACCCTGACCCAGCCGTGGAGCTGGAGAGCCCAGCCAGCAGCGAGGCAGGACACAGAGCCACTGGACACGGTTGCTCCTTCACAGGGAGGCAGCTGGAAACCAGCCCTGGTCTGAGTGCCCCGAGCTACCCATCCGCAGCAGCACCCTCCTCGTGGCCGGTGTGTTCCGCTCAGCAAGCACAAGGTTTGGCCCTGTTTGGTGCATCCCACATCCCTTGGCTTGGGCTGGTGCTGTGCAGCTTCCCCTGAGAGCCCTGGAGAGCAGGGGGTCTCTGTGGAGCTGCCACTGCCTGGCACACAGTTCCCTGCCAGCTCCGAGTTCAAGATCCACCACCTGCACGATGAGCCTGGGACCTGTGCACCATCCTGCCCTCGACCTCGCTCCAGGCACCTGCTGTGTCCCCTGGGAGGCCATACCCTGCCCCCCGTGGTGATGTCCCCACCACCAAGGCTGGGTCATCCCCAAGCTCCATGCACACACGCACCCACCAACCCCAGTGCGGGACCTCTTCTCCCCTACCTGGCCAGGGGATGGCCCAAGATGTTGAGAACCAAAGATGCTCTCCTGCTGCACTGCGGACAAGGCTGAAGCTACGCTGTTGCCACCAGTGCTTGGTGGTCCTGGCTGGGCCTCCACGGCACCCGCGGGCTCCCTGCTGCTCGCCTCAGCCCGTGCTGGGCTCCAGCCCAGAAGCCAAGGTCTGGCCACAGGACAGCAGTTATTTCTGGCTGAGAAAGGGGGCGGAGCAGGGCTGACCCTTGGGGACTGGGATGCCGTCACCCGGGCACGGAGCAGGGCTGACCCTTAGAATCATAGAACAATAGAATCACTAGGTTGGAAAAGACATCTTGGATCATCGAGTCCAGCCCTTGGGGACTGGGATGCCATCACCCCAGCGCAAAGGAGGTCCAGCACTTGGAGACAGGGATGCTGTTACTCTGGCATAGAGTGGGGCTGACCCTTGGGGGCATGGATGCTGTCAGCCTGGTATGGAGCAGGGCTGAACCTTGGGGACCAGGGTGGTGGCAGTGTGCCACATGTGCCCAGGTCACCTTGGGGATGGATGGGAGCCAGGCAGGCCAGGTCAAGTGTGATAACGGCAGTTTATTTCTGAGCTGGATACACAACTGTGTGGTGGAGGCGCGTGCTGGTGGCTGGTGAGCAAGGGGGGCTGTGTCCTTAGAAGGGCAGGCTGTGGGGCAGGGGGATCCCAGGGGAAGGGCTGGGCTGGCTCAGGCAGCGTGTCATGGGGAAAGGGAAGGGGTGGCAGGACCTCCCTGAACCCTGACACCGCAATGCATCCTCCTTCCTCATTGCTGGTCTTACCAGCATCAAGCCTGCATCCCCTGGGCTGTGGTCACTGCCGTGGCATCTCCTGGCATCCAACCAACTCCTACTCATCTGTGGGTGGGGACAAGGACTTTGGGGGCCCATTGCCCTCCTACGCACCCACTGCTCTCCCCAGGCTCTGCCACATAAGTGTGTCCATCCCTCCTCTCATCACCCCCTGAGCCTCCCCCAAATACTGCTGTCCTCAGGGTGGAGTGTCTGCCCCCCAGTCCCTTGCAGGGCACCGGCCCTTTGCAGGTCCCCATGGGGACACCAGCCTGTCCCCAAGACACTCAGCATCGCCTCCTGCACCAACACCTCCTTCAAACCTTCTGCAACCTGTACTGCTTCCTTCACCCCCCTCCTCCTGCCCACCGTGGATGCCCCAGCACCCGCTGGTCCCCCAGTGCCCCTCCATCCCGGGGGTGATGGGTCAGGGACCGGATGAGCCTGGGGATGGGGACAGGGTTTGGGATGGGGCTGTCCCTCTCTTCACCTGGGTGGGGTGGAAGGGCACCTGTAAATGGTCCCCTTGACATGGAAATAAATAACTTTGGCTCTTTTTTTTTGGTCACCAGGGAAGGATTTTGGGGGAATTTCTTTAAGAAGGGATCAAAAGAGGAAAATATAATAATAAAAAAAGCCATGAAGAATGGGGAAGGGGGGGCGGGGCTGGAATTAAAAATGAACTTTTCCTCCTCAAAATCTGGTTTCAATTGAAACCAGCCAGATCTGGAGGCTGGAAGAGGGTGGGAGAGGGTCCCTGGCCACAACACCCACTTGGCACTGCCCACCCCCGTGTCCCCACAGGCAGCAGCACCGGCTGTGCCGCCCGGGGAAGCAGAGCTGGGGGGTGCTGGGCTCTGTGACACCCAGCGCTGGGGACAGGGGGCTCGCAGGGGACCACCGAGCTCATCCCCATCCCTTCTCCATGGGGCAGGGGCTGCGGAGGGAGGGGGCAGTGCTGGGGGCTGCCTCCCCTCTGCTGCTGCTGACCAGGCAGTCCTGCCCGAAAGGTTAGGGTGGTAAAAATAGAGCGGGGCCATGGGATGGTGGACAGGCAAGGAGGCACCTGACCCCACCGGCATGCCAAGGGGCCGCAGCAGCTCCACCAGGGAGCGGGGAAAATGGATTTTGGGAACCACAGCTCAGGCGTTGGGGCGTTCCCGCTTGGGGAGTCAACGGGTGGCATCTCTCAGGCTGGCAGGGCTGGGGACAGGGTGGCCTGGCAGGTCTAGGAGGTACAGGGGGCCCCCGAGGGCAGCCCCCCCGGCTTCATCCGCAGGCTGCCGGTCCAGCCCCGCGGGCACAGGTTGAAGCTGTGGATGCCCGGGCTCTTGGCCCCCGAGTCTTCGGAGTCGAGGGAGACGTCCGAGTCTGTCGGGGACCGGGAGGTGCAGCGCTTGGCCGAGGATCGCTTGCCCACGACGGGGGATGGCAGGGGGCTCTTAGGGCTGGGGGACAGCCCGGGGACAGGGCAGGAGGACAGGCTGGGTGGCAGCAGGAGCTGGCGACCTTCTGCCCAAGTGGCTCGGAGCATCCCAGGGGAGGCACAAAACTGGGGGCCGTCAGCCCGGGGTGATCGCAGGGGGCTTTTGTGGGTGGGCGAGGGGCTGCCCAGGCTCCCCAGCACCCCGCTGGCAGCCGGCGGTGCCGGGGCTCTGGAGCCCTCTGGCCGTGCCAGCCGAGGGGACTGGGGCAGACTGGGGGGGCTGGCGGGGATGGGGGTGAACGGCCGGGAGCCCTCCAGCCCCACCGCTTTGGGAGAGGAGCTTTTCCTCCGGGCAGCGTTGATGATGTTCCTGGCGAGCCGTGCTTGCATCTGCCGGCTGGCTCGGGGGTCAGCGTCCTGCCGCAGCGGGGACAGGGACCTCTCGCTCCATGGAGGGGACACTGGGGGTCCCTCATCCAGCTCGAGCACCGAGGCCGGGCTGGCCCAGCCGTCCAGGCTGCCCGGGCGCCTCGCCAGCCGCGGCGTCCAGGTGGGGGAGGCGGGCAGCGATGACCGCCTTTCCTGGAGGGGGACAGAGAGTGGGTTAGTGCGAGACAGCTTAGGGGGATGAAGGGGACAGAGCAGAGAGATGGGGGCAGGATTGGTTCTGTGGCCACTTTGGTGCTGGCTCAGCCCCATGGGAACTAGAGATGTGTCTGTGCATGTTGCGCCCCCAACAAGGGCTCCCCAAAAATGCTTCTCAGCAGGCGAGGTGTGGGGCAGGCTGAGCCTGCAGTTAATTATCCTTGGCCAAAAGGATATCCTGGCCAAAATGACCCAGGACATCTCTCTGCCTGCAGCTTCCCACAGCCTCCCTCCAGGTGATGAATCATAGAATCATACAATCATAGAATAGTTTGGGTTGGAAGGGCCCTTAAAGATCACCCAGTTCCAAACCCCCTGCCATGGGCAGGGACACCTCCCACTGGATCAGGATGCCCAATGGAGCCCCCCCAGTGCCGCCTTGGGGATCCATCGCCCGGCAGCTGCTCCCAGCCGGCAGGAAAGAGAAAAGCCTGGTCTGACAGCATAGAGAGTGTATTCAGAAGAAGAGAAAAAGAAAAACCAGAGGAGAAATAAAAGCACAGTCGAAAGGCAACTCGTTACCGCAGGGAGCACAGCCGGAGCCAGGACCAGGCAGAGGCACGGCTGGAGCACAAGCATCGGGCTGAGCATCGCCCAGCAGCCCTGGCACAGCCCTCGCTCCAGGCCGTGCCAAGCAGTGGTGCCCGACCCCAGCTCCGGCACCGAGTGCAGGGTGGGATGGGGATCCTGCAGTGTCCCCAGCTCTGTGGGGCTCTGCCGTTCCCCCAGGGATGTGGCTCTCCTCTGTGGCATGGAAGCAAATGAGGACAGATCCTGAAGGAACAGCAAAAGAGACAGGAGCAGGCACAGTGCAGCGGAAAGGCTGTGTCCCCCCTCGGGGTTTGCTTTGGTAGGAGGCCGATAGGGGCCAGCAAGACAGACGGGCTGCAGGTGAGCAGGCAGAGCCGGCAGCTGCTGCCTATGAGAGCTGGAAAGGCAGGAGGCAAGGAAAGGACAGAGCCACAGGTGCGATGCTCCATACAGTTTCCAGGTGAGAGAAGAGAGAAAATGCCGGCAGTCCCATGGGATGGTCAGGCTCCTGTCAGTTCTTTGGGATCTCATGTGCCCTCATCCTCGACTCCTACTGCCTCCCTGGGACGCCTTTGGCTCCCATTACATCTATTTATCCTTCTTCCCCCTCCCTCCCCCCTTCTCTGTGATTGGTTTGGCTTTTGGCACATCCATGAGCAGTTAGGGAGGACTCAGGGGGCAGAGGGAAGCCTAAAACCCCAGTGTTTTTCTCTCCACCACTGCTACTTGTAGTAAAAAGAAGGTTTCCACACCTGCGGCTCGATGCCGGCATTCCTGGTGGAGTAGGAGGGCCGGGGTGCCTGGAAGCCCCCCTTGGCTCGGGGCGGCAGCAGGCGGCACGGGGACGCCAGCAGCACCTCGGTCGGGGCTCCGGGACTGGCACGGCTGCCGTGAGTCAGGGGCAGAGCCCCGGTGGTGCTTGAGACAGGGCTGGAGGTGGTCTGGCCGGCGCTGGGCACCACAGCGGGATGCCAAACAGGAGAAGGAGGCAGCGGAGAGGTCGGGCAGGAGGTTTGCTGGGGATAGGGGTAGGCATCAGGAAGAGAGGGTCTGGGTGGAGGCACCTCCTGGGGCATGGACCTTGCCGGCCCCTTGGATGGGGAGAGGACGAAAAGCGAAGATTGGAGCTGGTAGGGCTGGTGCTTGGAGATCTCCAGCTCCTTCTGGGAGACCTCATTCTCCATCAGGTTGCCACCATACAGAGAGGCTGGAGGGGTTTTGGAGGGCCTAGAAGGACTCTTGGATGGGTGTCTGGAGACCATGGGTGACAGGCAAGCATTGGCATCGTACTTCCAGGAAGGAGGCAAGGACATGGTGGGTGATGGGGACCGCAGCAGCTCAGGCTGGGAGGGAGCCTCGATGATGAACTTCTCCATCCTGGACTGCCGGCGGGCAAAGAGCTCAGCCCCCTTCCCTCTCGCTTCGCTGAGGTTGTGGCTGGGCTGAGGCTTTGGCTTGGGCTGGATAGTGGGAGATTTGAGGCAGGAGGACCATGCTGGAGCATCATTGGCTGGTGGAAGGTGCTGCCCACCCCTGGCCGTGTTGTTGGGGACAAAGTTAGCAGCTTCAGCCCCAAGGGCAAAGGGCTCGTCCTCGGCACCAGCCTCCCCCTGCTCCTTCTGCTTCTTCCTGTTGTCCGCGCTCTGGACCAGGTCCAGAAGATCGGGGTTGGGGCCCAGCTTCGGTTTCTCAACAAAGGTGAACATGGACTTTTTGCCAGCTCTCCGGGCAGCCGACTCCTCCAGGATCCCCGTTTTGGGGAGAGGGTTCGGTCCGCTCACGCCGCAGCTCAAGGCAGGACCCGGCATCATCTTCTGCTCCCGGGGAGGGTACAGAGCCGAGTAGGCGGGGGGCGAGCGGACACGGGTGAGAGGCGGAGGGCTGCTCAGGGTCTCCGCATAGGTGGGTGGTGGGGGCAGCTCAGCAGTAGGAGGTCCCTCCGTCGGCTGGCTGCTGGTGGGGGACGCCTGAATGCCAAAGGGTCTGGCCGTTCGGTTCTTCACAGGCTTGGGCTTGGCCAGGGTGAGATGAACCTCATAGTATTGCCGGCCCTGCACCCCATTCTGCTGGCTGGCTGGGGAAGCTGTTCCCGTGGTGGTCCCCACCGGCACATCGGGTGCCTTGCCAGGCACTTCGCTGGGCACTTCGCTGTTCTTCCTCTCCTCAGGGCTCTGCAGCGGGGTGAGAGCCGCTGCGTTTGGCTCCACAGGGGCTCCTACATCCCCGAGCCCCCCTACCCTGCTCTCCATCCCGCTGGCTGCCTGTTCCTGCACGCCGTTGGTGGTGGCCGATGCCATGTTCTCCTTCAGGTAAATGCTAAGTGGGACCTGTTGGGTTTCAGCAGGCAGCTCTTGGCACGGGGAGGCATTCACCTGCAGCCCCTCTCCCGCGGCACCGTGTTGGCCGGACTCTGGCTGTGTCCCCTGCCCCTCGCCTTCCTCCATGGCTGCTGGCCGAGGCCGGGGTGCGGGGCTCAGCGGCAGCCCCCCGCCATGCCCAGCCTCGGCAAGCCCATCGACACGCTGCTTGCGGCGGTTGAAAAGCAGAACTCCCTTGGAGCTGGGGCCAGGGGCCGTGGTGAGCTGTGCCGCGATCCTCCGGCTCCGCGCCTTCGCCTCCTTCAGCTCCTTCTCAGAGAGGCTGGCGCTACGGGAGAGACCTGGGCAGAGGGAACAGAGGGGTTAAGAGGGCTCAGCAAGGATGTGGGACCCCAGCCTTCCCTGCCCAGGAGCCGTAGCCCTTCCTCCAAGTATCCCCTGGCATCCCAACTGCAGGTGGAAGGCAGGAGGGATGCTCCGGGGCTGGGGCACATCGGGGGACATTGCACTCCAGGGGTGATGGGGATCCACCGAGATGCTGAGCTGCAGCTCTGCACAACAGATGGCAAAGCCCAGGTGACACCCAGGGCCTCTCAGGACCTTTCCTCCCAGCCCACCCCTTTCAGCTGGGCTCTGCACCCCCACCGAGGTGACTGTATGGGAAAGGAATTTCTCCGAGGGCTTCAGCAGGTCTCAGGTTGCAGCTCACATGGTTTTGGCCCCTGGCTCAAACAGGCAACATCCAGGGAAGGGGTCAGCGCATGTTCCCCGTAGCCCCTTACCCCAAATCCCGGCACTCTCAGCCCTGGGCAGGCAGGAAAGCATCACTGGGAAGATGCCAGCCCTCCACAACCTCACGGCAAGGCTGATAGCCACCTCTATCTATCCACTCATTTATGGAGCAACACGAGATGGCAGCAGCCGACAGAAGCTGTGCAGATGCCGACCCACCAGATAGGACACAGCCTGCAGCAAGGCACCAACCTCGTGCCTTTGGAGCCTACGCAAGTGCTAAAAGCAAAGTGCTAGAAATCCAGTGAAAGCCCTGCAGCAAGTGGTCCGAATGCCGCTGGGCTTCCCATGTGCTGGCCAAAAGGTCAAGGCACCAGCCCTTCCGAGAGGCCAAAAGGATGTGGAGCTGCCGGGAACACATTTTCTCGGGGTGAGCAATTTCCTACAAACTTGCCCTGAAGCACTCGTGGGAAGGGCAATGTCCCCAGCCCCAGCAAGGCCACTGCTTGAAGGGTGCAGAGCATCACCATCACCCACCCAATGCGCAGCCCCCTCCCCAGCTTGCTGCCGGGACGGCTGTGACAGCATGTCCAGCCCCAGAAGGGAGGTGGGTGGCCAGGAGCCCCACTCCTCCGGGCGCCGCCAGCGCCTGCTCCCCTTCCCTTCCTTCATGTGTTTCTCATTTTCTTGCCTTCTGTGCTGCTTGGGAGCCTTCCAGGATATTTTCAGCAGTGGCTCAGCCTACCAGCGAGGGAAGGGATGAATGACTAAGCCAAATCCTTGCAGCGAGCCCACAGTGAAGCAGGAGGGCTGTTGCAAGCTTGGCATCTCCTCTTCTTCACTTTTCATCCCTCCTACTTCCCTCAGCACCCAGCGAGTCCCTGCCCTGGCCCCAGCACAGAGTGTGGGATGGTCCTGCCTCCCCAGAGGGGCAGAGAGGAGAAGGATGAGGATGGATGAAGCCTTTGGGCTGCCTGATGGGAGAGTTTTGGCCAGGAACGGAGGAGAGGAGGAGAGGCAAGGATGCCAGTGGAAACTCGCTCCTGGAGACAAGGAGCTTGTCAGCAGCGGTGACGCCGGCAGCCAACATCTCCCCCGGTTAGCGCCCGGCATTGTCTAACGCCCCATTTCTATTTGCTTTGGCGGCAGCACAGAGCGGGGCCGCAGTTTCCTCCGGCCAGGCTGGCTGGAGAGCGGCCAGCACCGAAGCTCCCGCTTCACAGGGTCACCCTCGCCGCCTTTATCTCTGAAACGGAGGAGAAATACAGCCAAGGAGCTGTTGAGAAACAAGCCACAGGCTCCAGATGTCTGTGAAATTCGTGCTCTGAGCTGAGCATCCCTGCTTTCTCGGAGGCCGAGGCCGCCTAAGAAGCCAAGCTCTCGGCGGAGCCATTTCGCAGCCTCTCGCTCTTGCTACTGCCTCTTAACGGCAACCGAGGGGCCTTGGGGGATCTCCTCCACGCTGGAGGGATGACTCAGCTCTTGGCCAGCCCATTCTTGCTTGGACTTGCCGCCAGATATGCTCCCACATAGCCAGGACCAGCACCAGGATTTGCCCCCTGGGATTTTATTGCCATCCCTTGCTGCCACCCCAGGCTCAGGCGTCTCTCTGGGCTATGGGGTGCTGCAGGGTGGGAGCCCCCCATCTGAAATCCCCCACCTGGCAGACGCTCCCAACATCGCCTTGTGGAGCGCTATTCCCTATGCGCTTCCAGCAGTCCCCCTGCTGATCTGTCATTCCCAGGCTGCTCAACCCAAGCCTGCCGGAAAGGAATCCCTCAAGATACTAATGGGGATGGGAGGGGGTAATACCTGTTTTTCACATCCAATTTTTATCGCACGGATGGAGAGCACCGAGGCCTCCGGCAGGCCAGAGGAAATTGCAAAGACCAACACTGCACATCGCCGCACTTGCACAGCCACACAGAGCCCAGTGGATGGACAGACGGACATCACAGCCCTGCACACTGTGCCACTCCGTGGCATGGTTGCAAGTAGCCATTGTTTGACCCAGGGTGACACTCCATCTACAGATGAGGGATGGGGACCGCTTCCCTCACCTCTCCCTTCCAGCCTGAGCCATAGGGTGGGGTTACTCAACCTGGTGTGAAAGCATTTAGCCATCTGCTGTGGCAGCTGGAGGGATTCCCCATCACTCAGGGCAGCTCCTGCATCCCTTGCTCCCCTCCCAGCTGCAAGGAACATCGCTTCATCCTTCCCTGCCATCCCCTGCCAGACGGGGAGCCTTGGGTGGGCTCTGTCTGTGCGCTTCCTCAGGCCCCAGGCAGACAAAAGGGATCTCAACACCCTGAAAATGTCCAGGTGTTGGGGAGGAGGAGGGGGGGCTCAGGGCTGAAGGCAGCCTGAGGGACATGAGGAGGAGGAGGTGAAAGCAAAACTATGCACAGCTGAGGGTGTTGGGGCTTGTGCAGAGCTGGAAACAGGTTTCCGCCTCTTAACAGGAGTCCGGTCCAAAATCCAAAGGGTGACTGGCTCTTCTCACACTCTTCCACTCTTCCTTCCTTCCTTCCTTCTCACGGCTCGTCACCATGCTGCCCTTTGGCAAGGAAACATCTCCCCTCTCCAAACGTCCCAGCTTCTTCCAAGAACAATGAATCCAGCCCCAGCAGCCCTCTCCACCATGTCGGGGAGGTCCCCTGGCCCCTAGTCCAAGGATCCCAGGGAAGGAGGTGCTCCCTGTGCCCGGCAGGGTCTCTGGACCAGCAGCACATGCAAGCAGCCAGCCCCTGAGAGCTATCTCAGTGCAATGTGCTTCATCTCCGGCCAGAGGAGCCTCTAGTTTATCTATATGCTTATACAGGCACTTGCTCCATACGTTTCCTATTGCTCCAGGGGTGACTTCCACCAGCACTCCCCAAGTGCAGGGCTTAACAGCTTCTTACCGAGCCATCAGTCATCCTTCCCCCAGCACGTACTGTGCTCTCTCCTCCAGAGCGAGGATGACGAGGGTGATGAAAGGCATTTTTGTTGCTCTCCCCTCCAGGCCAGATGGGGAAAATAATTCCTTCCAGCTCATCTTTCCATACAAAGGATGGGTCCCCCCGCACAGCACTGCTGCAGAGCATCTGAAGTTCAGCCAGAGTCACCATCTGACCCCCAAATGATGGTGAAGGATGTATCAGATCCTGCTTGTGGCCTGCCCTGCTCTGACATGGACTCCAAGAGCTGGAATGAGATGAGGATCTGTCCCCACATTGCAGGCAGACGAGATACCCCAGGGCTCTCTGAACTGAGAGATTCAGTGGAAGTTGCTCATCTTGACACAGCCAGGATGTCACAAGAAGGAAAGCAGTGACTTGGAAGCTGTCACCTTGCAGGTGTGGGTGGCTGCAAGCACCGAGAATGGTGGTGAGAAGTCCTTACACGGAGAAGCACAGAGGTACCAGAGACCCCAGGAGTCCAGCTGGATGGAACACGGCATGTGGAATCTTGGACTCAAGGCTGGTAGGTAACTCCAAAATTACCCCTAGTCTGCCCTTGATTTGGATGCTCAGCCACCCCAATGCTGCAGCCCATCTTGGCCAGCTTGCAGGATGATGCTCAAGATGTCCCACCAGATCACGTGCTGGCCTCAGGTCTGCCCAGTGCCGGGCAGAGCATGGACCAGAAACCCCAAATCCACCTTCACAGAGCGCAGCAGCCACCATTTGAAACCCACAGGCACTTCTCCCCCTTTCTGATCATTTCTTGGGCTGTGGTGGGTCAACCCAAATGATGCCTCTGGGCAAATCCAAGAATGAAACCGAGACAAACCTCATCTCCAGAGAGACACACACTGCCACCGCACCACCTCCCTGCCACAAACCCGAATGCACACTACAGCCGGGCGGTGTTGGGATGGGGAGGGATTCAGTGTTTTCACCCAAACATTGAGGGCTTTGGACACTAAGGAAATGTAAGCAGGTTTTTTGGCAGAGAAGCCAACTGGCCTTCTGCCCCAACTACAGCTGTGCAGGATTTTTTGCAATGTGCATGAAGTCGCACACATTTAAGTCTGCTCTTTCCTCCAGCTCCCAGTTATCCCAAATAATCTGCTGCTGGGAAAACAAGGAGGGTAACACAGAGAGGCAGCCGAGCTAGCTAGAAACAGATACGACTCCAACATGCAGATAAAAATACGACAATTTTCTGCCTCGTTCCCAGCTTCCATCCCTCCTATACCCCAGATGTAAAAGCTCAATGAAGTTTTCATCCATACTGACCCTGCAGACCCAAAAATCCCCGGCTCAAGCGGTGGGTGCCGTGGTGGGAGCAGCTTTCCCTGCTTGGCAAGGCACACTGTGCTGGGCCTCTCTTTGCGGGCGCTTTTGCCAGTGACAAAATCTGGCACAGCGAGAAAATTCGATGCGCTTGCAAGTTTTCCCTGTGCTCTGTTCGCAGGGGCTTTGCTGGATTTGGAGCTGTTTGCCTCCCCATACTCCTCCCAGCTCGCTGCTGTGTCTCTGCCTTGCCCAGCACCCAAATCCTGCTGAAAATCACCCCGCAGTCTCCAAGCACCGAGCCCTGGAGCACCCATCTGCCACTCGGAGGAGTAGGAGAAGAGGCTGGGGCGGTTTCTTCTCTTTAATAGGGGTTGGCTGCCCCAGCCCTGCTTCCGCGGGGGGCACCAAGCCAAGGGGATGCAGCGAGCAGCCCCAGCCCCGTGTGCTGGCAAAGAAGCGGCTGTTGCTACTGCGAAAGCAGAGTTAGCACCTTCCCCCAGCGAGCCAAAATTAAGCTTTTAGATTTGCAGAAGGAGGCTAGAGCCAGGCAGACCTCCTCCAGGCTGCCCCACCATCCATCCACCCGGCACAATGCAGAGCCAGCCCATCCCATGGCCAGGAACCACGGAGACCCCATCCCACCTGGCAGGTGAGTCCCAACCCCACTACACCGACTGGTGTTTGGACTCCCTGTGACACATCCCAGGCTGACAGGGCCCAGGTGACAGCCCTGCCGGGCTGGTGCCATGAGCAGGACGCACTGGCCTGGTGGGAGAAGGTCATCTGGCTCATCCCCCCGGATGGACGGAGCAGGGAGGGCAGCGGGATGAAACAGGGCCTTTGCCCGTCCCTTGCACAACCCGTAAGGGATCCATCCCGCTGGCTGCCAAGCAGGAGGCACAGACCTCGTGTCTCCAGCGCGAGGTGGCACGGCCAGAGCAGATCATGTCCCTGCCAGGGGGGGACAGGGGACATTGCCTGGAAAGACGTTCCACAAAGCCAGGAGGTGCAAACCTGCTGAGCCTCAGGGAGACCCCTACATCCCCTACATCCACCCAGAGCCTCCCATGCCCCACACTGGACCCAGGGTGTGGGCAGAGGGAACCCACAGCCACACGGCTCAGTTTTATAGAGAGAGAAACCCTGCTCAGCCCTGGTCTCCCCCCGGGCTGCCTGCGGCTCCACTTGCCAGCCCCTTGCCCACCATCAGCGACACACAGGGGGGCTCGGTGTGCACCCCCAGACCCCCCTGCACCCCCGGACCTCCTGCACCCTCAGAACCCCCTGCATCCCAGACTTCCTGCACCCCCAGACCCCCTGCACCCCCAGAGCCCTGTGCACCCCCAGACCTCCCTGCACCACAGACTTCCCCTGCAGCCCCAAACCTTGTGCACCCCAAATCCTTTGCACACCCAGACCTCCCTGCACCCCCAAACCCCGTGCACCCCCAGACTCGGTGCAGCCCCAGACCTCCCTGCACCCCCAAACCCCGTGCACCCCCAGACACCCCGGCACTCTTAGACCTCCCTGCACCCCCAGAACCCTCTGCATCCCCAGATCTCCCTGCGCTCCCAGGCTCAGTGCATTTCTAGACCCTTTGTACCCCCACAACCCCGTGCACCCCCAAACCCGTGCACCCCCAGACCTCCCTACACCCTCAGACTTCCCTGCACCACAGACCTCCCCGCACCCCCAGACTCGGGGCACCCCCAGACCCGGTGCACTGCCAGCCCTCGGCATCCCCGCTCCCCCCGGGATGCCGCCCCCCTGCCCGTGCTCCCACCTGCCCGCCCCGTGCCCATCCCTACCGCAGCGCCGGTGCCGCCGCCGCCCCTCGCAGCCCGACTGCACCGCGGAGGAGGCGGCGGGCAGGAAAGTTGAGGCAGCTCCGCCCTCGGAGCGGCCCGGGGGGTGGCGGGTCCCGCAGCCCTGCCCCTGCCCCTGCCCGCTCCGCCCGACAGACCCGCGGGACGGGGCTCCCTCCCCGCGGCACCGGCAGCCGCTCCCGGCCCGGCTGGGGCTGCGCTGAGCCCGCTGCCGGCGGGAGAGAGCCCATATCCTGCCCTGCAATCCTCTTATTCCATGCTGGGGCTGCCCCCTTACCCAGCCCTGCACACACCCCTTACCCAGCCCTGTGCATCCCCTTACCCAGCCCTTTGTATCTCCTTACCCAGCCCCGTGCATCCCTTTACCCAGCCCCACGCATCCCCTTATCCAGCCCCGTGCATCCCCTTACCCAGCCCTTTGCATCCCCTTATCCAGCCCTTCACATCCCTGTGCATCCCCTTATCCAGCCCCGTGCATCCCCTTATCCAGCCCTTCACATCCCTGTGCATCCCCTTATCCAGCCCTTCACATCCCTGTGCATCCCCTTATCCAGCCCTTCACATCCCCTTAATCAGCTCTGCACATCCCCTTACTCAGCCCTTCATGTCCCCCTTACCCATCTCTGTGCATCCCTTTTCCCATCCTTGCACATCCCCTTCCCCAGCCCCTCACATCCCTTTATCCCGTACCTGAGCATCCCTTGGCCCCACCTCTCACCCTCTTTCCCTCTTCCCAGCACTGCTGGGGACCTGCAGTTCCAGACTGTGGTGAGGAAGCAGGGCTTCCCTGAGCTGCTGGTTTCCTCCGTGCCTGAAGAGTTGGGGCACTTGGGTCCAAATGTCACCAGTGTCACCACCCTGGGGACCTCCTGAGAAGAGCACGGATAGCCCTCTGCCAGGGGTGGTCTGCTTGCTCGCAGTGACAAGGGGGACCAGAACCCTGAGCAAGATGATTCCTGGGGAGCCAGCATCACCTCCACCACCCTGCTCCGACTGGGACCAGCAGTGGGACTGGCCTCACCCGCTTCCCGTGCCTGTCCACACCGCAGGATGAGCTCTTGGCCTTATTTTTTTTTGCCTTTCTAATTTCCTTTCTTCCTTCCACTCTTTGCTTTTTTATGCTTTTCTGGTTTTTGAGGGAGATTGGTGCTGGCTCGGCAGCCCCCGGGGAGCAAAACCTTCCATTTATTTGCACACCAGACAGAGAAACCAGTCCTGCCTCCTGCATCTCCCAGCCACTGCCTCTACCCGGGGCTCCTGCGCTCCCCAGCCTGCCCTGAGAGGTGCCAACCAGCCTGGGCCGCTGCGCCGGATATTTGGGAGCAGCCTTGGGCTGCTGGATGGGGACCAAAGGGACACCCAGGACCTGCCTGGGTGGGTCTGCAACCATGTGCCTCCAGCTCTTAAGGCCACCCATGCACCGTTTTGGGTGTGGATGGGTGTACCTCCTTCTCCGTCGGGAGCTGCAGGGGATGGGGATTCCTGCACCCTCAGCCAGCTGAGGAGAAGAGGAGCAAATCCCTGATCCCTCCTGGTGATGCTCCTGCTGCAGAGGCAGCCCCAGTGCCACCTGCGCGGGGACCTGCCCTTCTCTCCTCTGCCACAGTCCCTGCTCCGAACTCAGCCTCTCCTTCACAAACCTGCAGGATTTTCACATGGTCCCAGCACCGCTGCTGGCACTAAGGACCCTCCGTGACATCCTGCCTGGAGGCTCTGGAAAGTCTGACGGGTCCCGCAGGCAGTGGCTGGTGGTGATCTCACTCAGAGGAGGAGGAAGCGGGACAGACAAACTCTTTCCAACGAACCTGTTGAGTTACTTTAAAATTCCAGGCTGGCAGCAAAAGTGCTGGATGATGGCTCGGGTTAGGAAAATGCTGAGCCTGGACAGAGTCAGGCCTGACCTTTCCCTGCTGCAGATCTGCCATCCCAGAGCAGAGTGAGAAATGAGAAGACTATTTGGGTCCGTCTGCTGGGCTCTGAAACACGACGCCCGTGCAGCTGGGAGACCTGCTGGGGCAGAGCGAGCCAAAGAGTTTGGCTGAGATTCCCAGTCCTCATCCCATCCAGGGAGCTGCTGGCTTTGAGGACATCTGACACCCCAGAAAGGTGGGGAATGGCTTCTGTATACCACATTCACGTTGAGCATCCCTAGCTGGTCCTGTGCCTCCCCATCCTGGGGGCTGCTTCGGAAAACGCAGGCTCTGAGGAGAGCAGCAGCATCCGATAACACCATCCCATGGGGACAGTGACACACCTGCCGTGGCGCCGTGTGGCAGCTGAGATAACAGCTGGGCAGGAGCAAAATAGAAAGAGGGGTGGAAGCGGGATTTAAAAATGGGTTTGATGCCTGTAAAAGGATGGGTCTAATCCTGCGGGAGCATATCCCCGGGGTGGGTGTGGGAGTGGCTGTGGTAACCCTACATATGTGCCTGTCATTGTGTCACTGTGGCGAAGGGACAGTCACAGAGAGGAATGGCTGCGTAACAGGGCTGTGAAGTGAGGCGATTGCAGAGAGCATTGTAGGAACCACCCAGCCTGAAATAAAGTGCTACATTTTTAAACCGGAGGCTGAAAGAGAGATGGCCCCAAGCCACATAACGGATGCTTGGACATCCCCACCCCAACAGAGAGGTATCTCTGTCCCAGGAAGCACAGCAGGAGATGGTCCTGATCACCCCCCCTTTTGGCAGGTCCTGATGAGCCTCAGAGCCGATGTAAGAGCCGGGAACCCCACTCATGTCACATGTGGGGTTCAGTTGAGATCTCAGAGACCACAGAAACGCAACTGCTGCCTTCCCACACCCCCCTCCTGAGAAAAGCCACAAATTCCTCCTTATTTTTAAGGCCAGAGAGATCATCTCGAGCTAAAAAAGTCCCAGCAGCTCGCAGGGAGCCTGGGACCTCTAACCCAGTGAAGGTCTTGCCCTGGGAAGAGCTGGGTGTTCCCACAGCTTTACCAGGCAATGGGCAGCCCCGGCGCTGGGATCACAACAGTGCTTTTTGGAGTGCGGGATGGTGGCCAAAGGGGGTTTCTCTTACCTGCTTTCCTTGGCTCCACGACGGGGTTGATGAGGACCCGTTGGATCTTCACCACTTTCCACTCCTGGCTGGGGTCAGCCGTGGGGCTGGCTGCTGGGATGGGCAGCTCTGGGGCAGAGCCAGGGCATTTTGCGGGGACCGCGGGCTCAGTCACCGAGGCCAGGCTGTTGCCATCCAATGTGGGACCTGGCGTATCCCCGTTGAGCCCCCCAGGCTCCTGCCAGTGGCTCTGGCTTCCCTTGCCTCCTGCTGGCCCCAACCATCCCTCCTGTTTGACTGGCTCACAAGCAGGAACGTCCCAGACCTGACTGCACATCTGTACCCCTCTGCTCCCTCTCTCCTGCCAACAGCCACTGTCCCCCTCGGTGTCCCCCTCAGTCACCCCACAGACACACGGGTTTTGCACAGCTTTGCCGGGCGGGAGGCAGCTGGGCTGGGTTTGCAGGCAGGGCTGCCGGAGCGTTGTCTTCAGCATCTTTGCTGCTTTCCCTCCTTTGCACTCCATGGCCTTTCAAACCCACTCTGCATCACTGGAGGACTGGCTCCTCCCCGGCAGCATCCCTGGGAGCGTGGGAGCATCCGAGAGCGAGGACGGCCACGTGCTGGGCATAAGCCTAGCTTTACTCTACTTGCAGGCAGGAGGACCAGGCACGACGGTGTGGGAGTGGGCAGCTTTTGGAGACCCAACCACAGGGATTTGCCTGGAGGACACACGTCGCCAAGCAGGATTTTGCAGGAATTTGTCTTGTCCAGGCAGGCAGATGAGCAGCATCTACTGACCACTGTAAAGGGAAGAGGGAACATTGAGGATGCTTGTATATATACTGATTTCCTCTGGCTGCAGCCAGCAAAGTAGTTCTCAGTGTCCCCAGCCTGTGCTCCAGCCCCAGCACTGCTCCACATAAGGAAAGAGCCACTGAGATAGGAACACTCCTTACCAGCTCACCTGGAAACGTCCCCTCACTCCATCAGCTGCTCCAGTGCCACGGTCACCACCCCAGCGCCCTCACCCACTTGTCCTCACCCCGCGGGCACCTCCCGGGGCTGGAGCACAGTGCCTCTTTGCTTGAGCAGCCCAGATGTGGCTGCAGAGACCGCCGCTTGCGGGCAGTGCTGGGGGAAGGCTGCTGCCCAGGAGATGGGAGGGTTCAGGGTAGAAGCTTGTTCCCTGCAGATGTGGGTTTGCTCAGGGTTAGCAGGAGCCCTGACTCCCAATTCCATCCTGCTGGAAACCGAAATTCCCAGCATCCAGCTAACAAAGCTATGTTTAACCATTGAGTGACTCATGCGGCGCCAGGACAAGCGCAGACAGACCCGCTTCCCTTCTGCTGAGCATAAATCCTGCTGAATGACGAACGCATGCACCAGCACAGTTGAGAGGCGAGGTATCAGCTGGGAGAGGGGGGTGTCATCGCTCCCAGAGCAGGATACGGATTACAGCATGGGGGGAAATTCCTGTGCCGTGAGTCCTCCACAGCCACTCAGCACAGCCTCGCCCAGCTGCGCTTGCTGTAAGGCTGGGTCCCAGGAAAGCGCCTGCTGGGGCATCGCTGCTGCTGAGACACCCGCAGAGCCCATGGCACACGGGCTGTGATGGATTTTCCGGGTGCTGGTTGATAAGCTCAACATGAACCAGCAATGTGCACTTGCAACCCAGAAGGCCAACTGTATCCAGAAGAAGCGTGGCCAGCAGGGTGAGGGGGGGGATTCTCCCCCTCTAACTCACTCTAGAGAGACCTCTCCTGGAGTCCTGCATCCAGGTCTGGAATCCGCAACCTAAGAAGGATACAAAACTGTTGGAATGGGTCTGGAGGAGTCTACAAGATGATCCGAAGGCTGGAGAAACTCTGATATGAGGACAGGCTCAGAGAGTTGTCGTTGTTCAGCCTGGAGAAGAGAAGGCTTTGGGAAACCTTAGAGCATCTTCCAGTAGCTGAAGGGGGCTACAGGAAAGCTGGGGAGGGACTTTTTACAAGGGCATGGAGTGATAGGATGAGGGGTAACAGCTTTAAATTGGAAAGGGGAAGATTTAGATTAGACATTAGGAAGAAATTCTTCACTATGAGGGTGGTGAGGCACTGGCCCAGGTTGCCCAGGGAAGTCATGGTTGTCCCATCCCTGGAGATGTTCAAGGCCAGGTTGGATGGGACTTTGAGCAACCTGGTCCAGTGGGAAGTGTCCCTGCCCATGGCAGGAGGTAGATTGGATGGGCTTTAAGGTCCCTTCCAATCCAAACCATTCTATGATTCTAACAGGCAGCTGAGGAGGAAAAAGTGTTTCTGCTTGACTCCAAACCCTCTCTGAGTCACTGCAAGGTTTTTCAATGAAATAATGAAATGCACGAGGTCAGTGCCACGGGGTCAGCTCTGGCAGCAAAAGAGCCTGTAGCTTCATCTGGGGCTCACACAGCTTCTCACAAAACTTTGCCCATCCTTGGCAAGGTTATTTTGGAATTGAAGGCAGATTTGAAAACACCTATTGAGAGCTTTGCAGATGAACAGGCTCTTGGGCATTTCCCAAACGCAGGGCTGCATTTTGTTCAGAATGCCCAAAGGAAACCTTCTGCCCTTTCTGAAATCCTTCCTCCTGCTTTGCTCTGCTGCAATTATTCAACACGGATTTGCAAAGAGATCCTGGGGGGAAAATTGCAATGTTTCACTCTGAAAAAGGAATCTCATCCTGCTCTTTACGTAACTCCAGGCCCCAATAGTTGCGGGAAGCCACCCACATCTTTCCTTAGAAACAAGTTGTGGGAGCTGGCTTATCTCAAACGAGGACAAAGAGAAAGTTGCTGAAAATAGCCCCAGCCCAGCTCGGGTCAGCAGAAATCCTCTGAGAGGGGCTCTGCTCCCACTCCCTCGCCCCATCCACAGGGAGGTTTCTTAGGCATCACGATTCCTGCCCATGCTACACCTCAACTGGGCAAGCCTGTACCACCCTGAAAACCATCTCCCAGTGCCACCCCCTTCCATTTCGGGAGCACTTTCTGCAGACAGGCGTATCCTGGGGACGGGCGCCCACGGTCCTGGTGTTCCCCAGGCAAACACCTCCTTGGTGAGACCCAAGTGGCGGCGTTCCCTGAGGACACACTGTAGGGACGGGGCTGCCCACACTGCCGAAATAATGAGTCACACGTCTGCTGCCTCTCTGGGGACCCGTCTGAGCCCAGCACCGCGGCAGGGGAACAGCAATGAAGATGCTGGCAGAGAAACTGCCTTCCCCCTGAGACACATCTCTTGGGCTCTGCGAGCAGCACAGTAAGGGAATATTTATGGGTACTGTGCAACTCTAGCAACTGCTGTGGGGCTGATCCTGCTTGCTAGAAGACTGCCCAGGTAGGATGGGTATATGTGCCTCAAGTGCATCATTGCACCAAGAAAGAGGAGGAGCATCTCCAGCCACGACCACAAAACCAAACTGAGGTTAAAATTGCCTACTTGAGCACCCCCCCGCCCCACCTGCAAAATGAGGCTGTAAAGGAGTGGGAGAGCCATTTCAGGGACCATTTCAGGGGCGCAGCACTGAACTGGGGAGCAATGAACGCTCACGTAGGGCACTGGTGCCCAGGTCAGCCCCAAAAAGGCTCTGCCCTCCCAGGGAAGCACCTCCTGCTCCCCAGCAGCAGCGAGTCCCTGCAAGAAGCTGCAAAACTGTGCCAAGGGAGGGAAGAATAATAACTAAAAAATCCTTCAGTTCACAAAGTGCTGAAATCTGGCAGCAGGGAGACCTTTTGCTCGGCTATCTTTCACTGCCCACTTACTGGTGAGTGATGCACAGCCCCCCCGCCTGCCTTTCTCACACCCTGCCACCCCCTACCATTGAAAAAAAGGAAAACTAAAGTTAACTTTCCACCTCCCACACAAATATTTTTGGCAGACGTTGCTGGTATTCAGGCTGCTGAGCTGGGGGAGATGAGGCCTGCACAAAGTCGTCTTCTCTGTCTGCCCACAACTCCCCAGCGGGGGCACCTGGGGGATCGGGGAGGACTGGACTAGCCCTGTCTCAGCCATAGCAAAGAGGCAGGAGGTGGCACAGCCATAAAAAAGTGAGGTGCATCTCCAGGACAGCCCTGGGGACCGCTGGTGGCCCGACCACAATGGCACAATAGGGTGGGAATCAGATGTGCACCCAAGCTCGGGCTCCATCCCCAGCTGCCTGCCTTGTCCCCAGCCACATCCCTGCCCAATGCTTGGTTTTCATCATCATTAAACAAGCTAGGATAGGGGGTAGGAAGGGGTGTGAAAGCTGTCCCCAGCACAGCGCAGGCTCTCAGGTTTCCTTAGGTCAGGCAGTGGGTCGCTGTCACTCAGGCAGGACCCTGCTGTCCAGACTTGCAGTCCCCAGCTCCGGTCACAAGATCAGCTCAGTCCCTTTCCAAAATAGCCTAGCCGTGATGTAAACATCTGGGGATCTTCACACCTTTCCTGTGCCAGCAGCTGAATGTCCCCTTGGAGGAGGTGGGAACCTTCCCCTGTTGTCACCTTCTCTCTGTGGTCCTACACAGGGCAAGGATTCTGGGTCGTCTGCATCCCCAAAGGGCAATCACACATCCTTGGGGGTCCCAGGAGCACTGCCTTCGAGGCTGATATGGGACACGTCTTTGCAGCGTAGCTGTCACCCAGCAGCATTTGGAGCTGCGCCTGGGCCACCCTGTGCACAGACACTCTCCCATCTCTCGCAACCCAATATCCCCTCCAGGTACCTGGCCGAGAGCGCTGCCGAGCTGCGTGCTGGGGGAAGGAATAGCCGAGCTGCCCGTGGGGTGACCCTCCTGCACAAGGACCTCGATGCTAAACCTCAAAGCCCTGCAGGGCTGTGGCCAGCTTGGTGTCACCCTGTGCCATCCCAACATCTTCCACAGGAGAGTGGGACTGCTTCCAGCAGGGGAGGGATGGCAGTGGGAGGGATGAAGCCAGGCTGTGTGGAATGGATGGAGGGAAGGCTCCTCTGTGGGGGTCCAGTGCTCAGGGGTGTCATAGGATTGCCCCCCATGGCATGGTGGGTCCCCAGCCCTGCTGGGCTAGGATGAACCACATCCCCGGGGCAAGTCCTGGAAGCATGGGTATGGATGGCCGCATCCTGATCCCTGCCGGGGAGGCAGGGGCTGGCAGGCACAGCAGCCGCCAGCATGCTGGGGAAAACAAAGCCTTTTGCAGGGCTGATTTACTACCTTGATGGAAACCAGGATGGAAGAAAACAACATTCTAAGTGCCTGTCCCCATGCAACCCTCATGGTCCCCAATGCCCTGGGCTGCCTGCGGGGCCATGAGGCTGCAAGTCCTGGCACACGAGCTGTGTCCTCATCCCCTGCCCACAGCTGGTGGGGAGAAGCAGCAGGAGAAAAGCCTGGGAGCAGCATGGGTCTGCAGGGCACCAGAGGAGTTGTCCTGATTAAGTGGTGAGTGGAGGAGGGAGGACAGTGGCATCCCGGACAGCTGGACCATGTCCCTTCCCTCCTCCACCCCACACTGGAAGCCAGGGCTGGATGTGGCTGCAGGGGCTGCTCTGCATCCCTTTGCACTGTGATTCCTCATGCAGGCCCTGCGCTTGTCCCGCTGTTGCTCAGGGAGAGGACAGGAGTCAATCCTGAGCAGCTCACCTCTCTGCTCAAGGAGGCTGAGTGTGGGCTGGGGTGGAGGATGGGGCTGGAGGGGATGTCAATCCCTTGGAGGGCACCACAGTGCAGAACTTGGGGTAAAGCACATTTTGTATCCCTGCACAAACATCCCATACCAAGCCCCAGAGGGTCTTTGCACCAGGTCCACCGACTTGGCTCCCAGGGGTACTTTTTGTCAGGTTACAGTGTTCAGCAAACTCACTCCCATCCTCCCACGTTTTGGTGGGGTACTTCAGCAAACCCGGATTCTCCCTGGGGCTTTGCAGCCACTGAACATCAACCTGTGGGCTGCAGCTCAGCAACACTGACTCCAATCAGCCCTCCTGGCTGCATCCAGAAGCCAATCTACACTCTCCTCATCACCCCTAATGGGCTCAGATGACCAGGGTGTCCCATCCAGACCACCCCTGGAGCTGCCTGTGCCCCAGCTGCACAGTACAGCCCTGTGTGGGGCAGATCCCAGCTTGTCCTATTGCCTTTTGCTTATCTTGGACTCTGCAGGGCCAGATCCAAACTTCAGCTTCAGCTGCTGTGTTCTTGCGGGTGAGGACAGCCCCAACCTTGTTGTTAGAGCTGCCCTGAGCCCTTCTCCGAGCGGTTTTGGAGAGCAAAGCACCAGGTTGCTGAGTACTGGAGACCCTACGTCGCACCAGCTGCAGCTCAGTGCAAGCGCAAAGTACCACTGAGGTGGGTGACCCCTGGCCACTGCCTCTTGGGGACACAGGGCGGTCAGCTGGAGCCCCGGCAGATCGCTGTGGGAAGCCAGGGTTGAAACTGCAGCTCAGCCTTTTCAAAGCTCAGATGAAATGTTAAACCAGGGAGGTCTGCGAGAGAAGACGACCTTAAAGATCAAGCTCTGGGCTGATGGCGGCTGGGGGAAGGGGGGGAGAAGCCCAGCCCAGCCCCACTTCTATAAACTCATATGCTGAAGGCTGAATGATGAACCAGGGGCTCCTTTCAGCCCCGGGACACACGGAGCCAATGCGGCTGGCCAAGGAGGCAGAGCAGGGATGCTCCTGCCAGTTGGGTTCAAGCAGTCTGTGTGGCAGCACAGCACAGCTCTCCTCACAGCTGGCAGCACCGCAGCTGCAAAACAGACCCAAGCCATGTTGGAGAGAGCCAACTCGGTGAGCTGGGTACAGGCAGCTCCCGGCCCCGGGCTCCACACATCCCTGCGTGCCCTGGGCAGCTTGTCTTCATTATCCATCACGCGGGAACGGCTCCGGCTGCGCAGCCACAGGCTCGCCGGCACAGCAGGTCCCACACCCAAATTTCCCCACAGAGCTCCAGCAGCAGATGCCGGAGGGAAGGCTGGCACGACTGTGCCTTCACACCTTTCCCAAGCAATACCACCGACCATTTGCTGGAGGGGGAATGATGAATTTTCACTAATTAAACAAAATCCCATTCCTGGAGGTGAGCACGGTGGGGATGGGGTCACCCCCAGCTGTCAGAGACCCCACTGTTTTGCCAGAAACTTGCCTGGATGAGGAGGGCAGGGGAACCTCCTGCAGTAGGGTTGGGGCTCACCCCACAGCCACATTGATGCTGGTGAGCTCAGATTCAGCAGACATAAAACACACCCCATTAAGTAGGCAGAAAAACCCACAGGGGCTCGAAATGCCAGTTTAAGCAACCTCTGAGTATTCAGAGCTGCCTGAGCTGGGGTGACTGACAGCCAGAGCATCTCAGTTGTCCTGGGTCCAAGGGCTGCTGAGATTCCTGAGCCACTGCCTGATTTCACAGCCATGTTCACCGCTGTCACATCCTCCCTGCTTTCCCCAAGCAGACAAACGAAGGGCCATGACCTGGGGCTGCAGGGATCACAGCACGAGACCTTCCCACACGTAGATGCAAGGTCAATGGCAGAGCCAAGTGGCTCGACTGAGGTTTGCCGAGCCTCAGTAGCCCCATCCTCTCCACTGTTACAGCCCCACTGCAGGCATTCCTGAAGCCTGGAGGAGAAGGACGGGAATGGGATGGTGCTTCTAGGAGAGGAAGAGCTGCTCCCTGCCAGCTCCCGCACCCACAGCCCTGGCCAGTCCCTCCATCCCTAGCTCTGATCCCAGAGAGACAGGACAGTACCCAAGAGGAAAGATGGATGCACACAGCCTAGGGATCTCCAGGACAAGGATAATGGACATTTTAGCAGCTCAGTGAGAAGACAAGGACTAAGTACCCCCAAGCGCAGAGTGTGGCCCCTCCACACCCCATGGGCAGCTCTCAGGGACAGTCTATGAGAAACAAAGAGCAACATGGGGAAGGGGTTGTTTTCTTTCCAGCCCAGGAAAGCAGCCAAACCCCAGCACATGCCTGTTCCCAGGCCTTGGCCCCAGTGGCACAGTGGGCTGCTGGCCTTGGAACATGAGGTTTGCTCCCATCCGGCTCACCCGAGGCTGCAAGCCCAGTCGCAGCAGGCAGGGTGGGGGCAGGCGAGGCAGGAGGGCAGCGCTGCAGCTCGGCCGGGCTGCTGGGGTCCCCAAGGCCAGGGCATGGCCACCAGCCATCGGTCCTCAGAGCGGTCCCCATGCGATTCGTAATGCAGAGGGAAATGGGCAGGAGGTGGAAGAGGAAGGGTGCGACTGTAAAGTGTTTAGGATGGGGCTATGCTTGTGTGAGCGACAGAAGCAGTGTGTGTGTGTGTGTGTGTCTGTGTCTGTATGTGTGTCTGTGCAGCGTGCTCAGCAGTCTGGCTCTTGGTCTGGCAAAAGTGCTTGTGCAGTAGGAATAAACACGCCGAGGACACATCCAAGCCAGTGCAAACAGCCCCTGACCAAGCTCTCTCCCAACCCTCTGTTTTCTTTCTCCGCTTTTCCTCTCCTCTCTTAACCCCTTCGGCAGCCGGAGGGACCAGTGCCGGCAACCCAGGGAGCTGCTTAAGCCAAACCCTGTGAACCCCTCCAGATCCGGCTGTGAGGAATATCTGTCCATGTGAGGGGACATGGATGGTGTGCCCAGCTCCCTGCTAGGCATGGGATTGCCACAGTCTTCTTTCCCCTGCCTCGCATCTCCCCTCCAGTGCAGTCCCACGGCAGCTCATCCCCTGCCCAGTGGCTCCAGGGACTCCTGGGGAAAGGGTTGCTCCCCCCTTCCAAATCCCAAGCCCACCCCAGCCAAGGGCAGGCTGGATGCTGGCAGGGAGGCACCCTGTCCCAGGCAGGACCGAGGAGCCAAGAGAGCCCCCGGTGTGGGGAAAACATCCCAGGAGTCACAGGGAAGCCCATCTCCACCATCCACTCTACCCGGAGGCCCCTCCGTCCTGGGCTTTGCTGATGCTGTGCCAGAGGAAATGTTCTGTGACACTGCTCTGTCCCCATGCTGTCCCTGGCCAGCACACTGCTGGGATGGCCACGGAGTCCAGGGCAGGTCCAGTAAGCCCAGAGATGCTCATAGTAGGCACACTTACCTCTTTCCCCTTCCTCTTTCTCCTACAGGGAAGCAAAGCTTTCTGCTCTCCATGTGCTCCAACCAAGCCCGGGGGGGTCAAGCCCACGGTCCCCTCTTCATGCCTGGACCCCAGGGTCCCAGCCAAGAGCTGAGGACCAGCGGCGAGCGGGTCTCCTGCACTGCTCTCCTCCAGCCGCTCCGCGCAGGGCAGGGTGTACTGGGGGGAGAGGGGCGGGAGGAGGGGAGTGGGGAAATGAAACTTTAATAGCACAGAGCCCCTTTTGTTTCCCAGCATATGGGATATTTCATACATGCTGAAGGCATTAACCACCTATATTCTTCAAGCGCTCGCTGGGAGCACGGCTGCGTGCTCGGCTCTGGGGCACGGTGTCTGTCCTGAGGGGCTGGAGGCAACAGCAATTGGCCTCTGTGCCCCAGCACCCCTCCCCGCAGGGAGAAAAAACTTCATTACAGCCTAGAAAACTGCTTGGCTCCACCAGGATCATCCCCCCTGCATGATTTTGTCCCTCAAAAAGAACAGCTACCCCCTGTGATTATGAGGCCAGGAAAGGGGTGTCCCTGTTTTGGGGACATGCTGAGTGTCCCTGCAGTGAAGGGTAAGGAACTGGCCCCACAAGTGAGACCACAAACAGCTCAGGGACGTGGCAGAGCCACGTGGTCCCTTAGAGCTGTGATTAACATTGGCAGAGAGGGGTTGGGGAGAGCTGGCACTGTGTTCCCCCCAGCCCACAGCCTGAGGATGTGAGAGCATCCCCAGGAGGAAGGTGCCAGAAGATGGGGCTGACAAACATGCACACTGGAGCCTCATGCTGGTTTTCCCCTCCATTTCCCCCCTCCGTGGCACCCGGGGACAGACTGTTGTGTCTGTAAACCAGGGTGACACCACTTCTGCAAGCAGGGAAAGGGCACCTCCGGGTGCCCGGCAAGGAGGGTGGCTGGCATCGCTCCCTGCAGATCCCACCGGCCAGCTCAGTGTGGTATGGGGGCATCTCCTGCACCAGGACACTCCCTGGCATTGCACCCCTCCCTTATTCCCATAGAAGAGATGTTGGCTTCAACCTTCTGGGAAGAAGAGGACATCATCTGGTGGCAAACCTCTAAGCGGGGCTTGAGATGGAGGGCACTGTCGACATACTCCGTTTTCCCCAGACAGGGTGGACCCTCAGCACTGGGGGTTCTCAACCAAGCCCACCCTCTGCCCCAGCACCCACAGGGGCTCCCAAAGTGGGTTCCCTTTCCCCAGGCCTTATGTTTTCAGCTGGCCAGGGTGTGGAGAAGCACCAGCGCAGCTCAGCTAGGTGAAGGGATGAGTTGTCCGTTGCACAAGGGCACAGATCAGCCCGTCCCCGAGCCCTCAGCCCTGTGTCATGCAGCATACCCGGTAAATCGGTACTTTGTCCGGTGTTTATCCAGTCACACTCTAATTTGAAATAAAAAACACAGCCTGTAAAAGACCTTTATAGCTCTTCAGAGCTCGTAAACCTGCAGCACCGGTGGATGGGGACCAGCTGATTGGGGGCCGCTAGGAAAATTTATTGCAGGTTTTGGTAAGTTAAACATTACGGCTCTGTGAGCCCCCAGGCTGGGTTTGCTGAGCAGCTCCCAGCGGCGGGGATGGAACAAGGGATGCTTTATTGGGCAAGGGAAGGGGAGGGCTTGTAGGTCTCACCCAGGCCCACATCTAACATCAACCTGGTTTTAGACTGGCTCATTTTTAAGGCAAGGCAGGGTTTGAGCAGCCTGGATCCATCCTCATGCCAGGGCTTTTGGACACAGGGCTGCATCAAGTCCTTATGAGCATCCCTGGTCCGATGGTGACTGGGTCTGTGCTGGCACGTCCCGATGCCCTGGCTCCCAGCTCAGCGGGTGACCTCACGCCGAGCTCTGCCGTGGGGCAGGAAGAGCTGGGACGGGGCAGCTGAGCTTGTCGTGGGAGTCAGGAGAATTTGGAGAGAATGAGAGGAAGCAGCCAGGGTGGGGAGCGTGCGAGGGAAGGCGGGTAGCGGCAGAGAAGGCATTTTTTCCTTGCCAGTGTCTTGGCTGCTTCGGTGTGAACTGCTATAAATTTGCTCCTTATCTCTTGGACCATTTAATGTTTTTATGAAAAGAAAATAGTCTGCAGGAAAAAAAAAAAAAAGAAGGCTGATAAAATATCCCTTTGGCGTTGGGAGGAATGTTAAATGTTTCTAATCAGTGGGGTCTGGGGCTCAGGGCGCTCCCAGGGCTGGCAGGGAGCTGGGAAGTTACGGAGACGGGGCAGTGGCTGGAGAAGGCTGGCCCAGCACCCTCCCAGGGGAGGAATGTTGGTATCTGCACCCCTGGGTGCCCCTCACACTGTGAGAGGGGATGGGGAGGGCTGCGCCGGGGACGCGGTGAGGGATGGCAGTGGCTGTAGCTGGGACGGCTCCAGACACGCTGCCTCACAGGCTCTGACATCTCACAAATTAAACCAAATACTGCCAGAAAGTATAAAAAGTGGGCATCCAGGGGTAAATTAGCCACCCCGTGGGAATAAGGATATGGATCCAAATCCTTCTTGCCTGCTGCTCAGAGATGGGCAGGGCAGGAAGGGGCATGGGCTGTGCCAGAGACACACGCGTGGTTTTAGCACCTCTGGCACCCACAGCTCTCACCCATGCTTGTACCCGCAGAGAGGCCAGGATAGAGCCCTAAAAGCCCCACAGCGCTGGAAGCATCCTTCCCTGGGAGAGGTCCCACAGACAAGCCTCTCTTTTGATTCACAGCTGCAAAATTGAATCCTGCAGGAACTTCCCACTGCCAGCTTGGGGGTGGTGGCACAGAACACCCTTGGAGCATCCCTCCTGCCCCTGTGCTAACCATCCCTTTGCTCCCGCTGAGGATTGGGATGCAGGGCTGGGGCACTAACTCGCAGTCCTCAGACAAGAGCATAGCTCGCTGCAGGATCGGGCACTGTTTGGTTGCATTCCTATGACATTAGGGCACTGAATTATATCCAAAGAAGATTTCTTCCTTCCTCCAGGCAATGTGGCTGCCCTGGTCCCACACGTTGGTGCATCCCCAGCTGGGAGCATCCCTGCAGCGTGGCTCCCTGAAGGATTCCCCTGCCTGGCTGCCAGAGACACGGCACGGGGACGTGTGAGCCTCTGAGGCACAGCTTCATGCTGAGGCTGAAAAATAAACAAGCAAGCGAAAAAATGTCACTGCGAAGGAGATTTTCCAGGGTGGGAAAGAATGGTTAGTGCTAAACGTTTCATTTTATATTGCAAGAGATCAGAAAAGCCATTGCAAATGAAAAAAATCAAACCGTTGTCTTTCAATACACTCCTCATCCTAGTGTCCTCACACACCAACACACCCACATACCAGCTCTCCTGCCAGCTGCAGTCCCGGTCCAGCCGCGCCTGTTCCCAAGCAGCGTTTCTCCTTGGCCAGCTCCATATCCATGCATCCCACTTCCCTTGCCAGCCCTGCTCCCGCCATCCACATCCCCGCTCTGCAGGCAAACATATTTTCTTGCACATTCATCACGTGGAAATAGGATGTGCATTTCGGTGCCAAAACACGCACGGATGACTGCGCCAGCAGTGCCTGTACGGCTGCATGGAGCTGCTTGTGTTTTACTGGGTCACACAGTTGACTTTTGTGGGCAGATTTTGGCTGTACCTGGTGAGGAGGAGCCAGAAGCTGGCACTTGCTATAGACACCAACCTGCCAAAATTGGTGTCATGCCAGGTCTCTCACTCTTTGCTTGAACAACTGCCTGTGAGCCTCCTTTCACCTTTCTGTGGGGCATTTTCACATCTTTCAAAGCCAAAACAAATATATTTTGCAAAGGTGGGGGTTGCTTGGCTTGTGGCGTGGAGTGGCAACACCGCTGGCATCGTGGTGGCATCATGGGATGAGGATGGTGACTGTGCATCAGCCCTGGGTGCCCAGAATCCTCCTGCCACCCTGGGGCGGGGGGCACAAGGGTCCTCAGGTCTCACCCTGCCAAGATCCTGGCTGCGGCTCCTCAGGGGCTCCAGCACAGCCCCACCACTGCTGCCAATTTTCCTGCCCTCTGGAAGAACCCCCTGTCCTGCCGCCGTCTGCCTCTGACGCAGGCAGCTTCATTTCCAGACGGGCCATGCACCCCCCGAGCCCGAGCCAAAAGAAAGCCCCTTTGTTCTACTTGGCAAACGGGGCCGTGCTGCCAACTGACCCTACTGCCCCGCACCGACCTCCTCCACCCCAAAACACAGCCCTGCTGTCCCGTGGGGACAGGGGCAGCCCCCGATGCTGCCTCTCAGGTCAAGATCAATGCTCGGGGATGCTGGTATGGGTTGCAGAGGGTTCGTGCTCATGGAGCAGCTCTGCCTTGCCAGAAGGGATGGACAGACAGATGGAAGATTGCTTTACAGCTGAATCGCTCATCTCATGGTTGGTTGAGATGAGCAAACCATCACTGGGAAAGACCAGAACCGCTGAGCTTGCTGGCGTGGGATGGGGGAGTAGGGATGGCACTGAATTTGCTGCTGCTAATGAGAACCAGGAGGAGAGCCCAGCTTGACGCACACACCCCCCCACCCCATCCCTCCTCACCTCTTGGGGTCAGCTTGTGTTTTCTTAAGTGCTGATTGCCGAGAAATTGGAGGCTTGTGTGGTGGTGAGGTCTGATTAACTAACGGCTGGCCCAGGGCAGAGAGCCCCAACACCTCAGAACAGGGTTAAACGCTTGGAAGCAAAGAGAGGATGGGTTTAAGGTTTGGAAAGGGTTGGCAGGGGACCCTGGCACCTCGTACCCAGGCTGAGCAGGGTGCAGGATCCACAGGAAGCTGCCTGCCCTGATCCTTCTCCAGCAGGAGCATCCTGAGTGCACTGGGTTGGGAATGGCAGCAGCCAATCCAGCAGGGCTTGCCTTGGTTCAGGTTTGTGCACGGGAGAAGAACAGCAAGCCGCTGAGCTGGGGAGGAAACGAGCAGAAAAATGTGATAAACAGCTGTAAAACACAGCCCTGGCTCTGCGCTGCTCCCGCCGTCGCGGGTCGGCCGCTCAGACTGTTTATGGAAAGCCCAGTTTGCCGAGAAATCCATCTCCCGTTTCCTGTTGATCGCTGGAAGCCAAGGTCCACACTCAGCCAAGGGCTGCTGCTGCCCGCTCACGTCTCCCAGTAACACAGAGGAAGGGCTGAGCCCAGGTCAGCTCACGGGTCATCCCAGGGATGGGGGTGACAGCCCCGAGGAACTGAGAGCCATATGCCCCCAGGAGCAGATCAAAACTCTCAGGTGAGATGGGACATCACCAGCCCTTCTTAGACCACTGGACAAGAAGGGGGTAGGTGCTTTCCCTGGGGCTGCTCTGCACCAAGAGCTGCTGCGAGGGGGTGCAGGTGGGATGCTCGCACCCACCTGTGGAGATCTGGGGCTGGTAACATCCACCTGCTTCCAGCAACAACCCCTTCAGCCCTTGGTGCATGCAAGTATTCACCAAATACTTTGAGCTCCCTGGCTGGGGGCAAGTGACGGCCCCCGACTTCGCTCCCTCCCTCCTCCTCTCTTCCTACTTTGATCCCGCTCGCTGCCTAAATCAAACCCTGGTGGATGTGGAGTGATCCTGCTGCTCTGGTTAAGTTTGCTCAAGGCCAACACCATTGTTGCTTGAAGCCGTGCCGGACGAAAGTGGAGCCAAGCAGGGTCGGATCTGTGGATGCCGCGGATGCCGCCGCTGTTGGCTGAGTCATTGGCCGGAGGAGCCGTGTGAGGGACAGCCGGCTGCTGACCTGAAACCCAGAGGATTTTTTTCTCTGAATCACAGCAAGCAGGAAGGGGAAAAAGGGCTGGGGGAAGGGAGAAGCGCTAAGTGGGGCCAGGCTGCTCAAATCTCCACTCCTTCCAACTGTTCTGGAGGCAGACAAGGATAAGGCAGCAGCCAGGGTGATGGCAAGAGGCTGTGGAGAACTGGGACTGGGATGGTCACACCAGGGTCTGCAAAGAGAGGGGAAGGTGCTGAGAGAAGCCAGAGGGGCATATGCCCATGTTCTCGCTGCACTTGTCCCAGCTAATTCTTGGAGGAGAAGAAAGGAGGAAAAGAAACAGTGAGAGCCTCCCACACCCTCTGCCGGGTCTTCTCCCTGAGCTGCGGTCCCCATCCAAGGAGGAGACAGAGATGCTTGCCCTGCACATGGCTCATCCAGCCCCAAGTATGTGGTCAGATCCGAGACATCCCCCCAGGGACCATCACATCCCAGCATCCCCGGGGACGGGCAGATCTGGCTCCTGCTGGCCGGGGAGGGGTGGCTGCACCCCAAAAATCACTTCTGAGTGGTCACTTGTGGGAAACGATCCCACCTCATAGCCAGCCAGGACCGACCCTCCTCCTTCCTTCTCCCCCCGCCCCTCCTTCTGTTGCAATGCTGTCTCCCCCAAGCTGCTCAGCAGTAAGATAACTCAAGGGCTCCCAGGGCTGGGCTGTGTGGGTGGGAAGCTGAGCCCCCATCCCTCGGTCCTTCCCCAAACCCCCAGCAGCAATCACTGTTGCAGGAAAATCCTGTAGCCTTTCCATGGGGCTTCCCAGACCCCCCATCAACCCCAGCATGGGAACCAAGGGAGGGCTCCAGACCCCCAGACCCTCCCATCCCTGCCCCCCAGCAGCTCCCCATAAATGGGGAGGGCCCATCAGCCCAGATGGGGAGCGGGGTGGGGGGACACCATCACCCATGTGGTCACCAGCTGCTTGGAAATCTCTCCTTGGCTCTGGTTCATAAGTACAGATTTTTATAATTATTAGCCTTGGTAATTTACCGTAAAATATTTATTCTGGCTCATCGCGAGGCGTTTGATTCGTGTTGGGTCTGCATGGTTTTTGAGGGGTTGTGCAAAGGGAGGCACATGGCTTTGCAGGGCTGGATGCTCCCATCCTGTATAAATATCCCCGTGGCTGTGTGTGGCCCAGGGAAGAGACCCTGCTGGAAGCCCAGAGTGGAGGTCCAGCTCATTGTGCTGCTTCTCGCCCCCTCCCCACTGCAAACACCCCCAAACAGAGCCCTCCACACACCCATAGGCTTCACCCACCTTTGAGCCATGGGGGGCCCCCCTCCCAGCCCACCATAGAGGTCACCTGCATGGGGATGCACAACTGGGACCCCCCCCAGGGATGTCTGCTGTGAGAGCCAGCAGGTCTTGGCTCCAGCGGTGGTGACGCTGCACACTCCAGTGCGTCTGAGTCCACGTCGAGCAGGAGCCCAGCAACTACTCACCCAGTGTGGCCAAAATAAAGGGGCAGCTTCTGTCTGTCCTGTCCCTGCAAGCCATGAGGTGTCTGGGCTGTGTCAGTGGGTGAGCAGGATGGAGTGGGGAAGCCCCACTCTTACCCTTCTTCTTGTGAGGGAAAGGGGCAAAAGTTTTGGGCAGTTTCTGTGAGATGGATTTCCATGCCTCTCCCTGGCATAACATCCCCAGCTTAAGAAGGATATGGAACTGTTGGAATGAGCCAAGAGGAGGCTACAAGGATGATCTGAAGGCTGGAGCACCTCTGCTGTGAGGAAAGGCTGAGAGAGTTGGGGTTGTTCAGCCTGGAGAAGAAAAGTCTTTGGAAGACCTTAGAGCAGCTTCCAGTGCTAAAAGGAACTGCAGGAAAGCTGGGGAGGAACTTGTTCCATGGACATGGGGTGATAGACAAGCGGGAATGGCTTTGCATTGGAAGGGGGAAGATTTAGATTGGACATCAGGAAGGAATTCTTCACGCTGAGAGTGCGGAGGCCCTGGCACTGGCTGTCTGGGGAAGTGGTGGCTGCCCCATCCCTGGAGGTGTTCAAGCCCAGGTTGGGTGGGGCTTTGAACTGTAAGTCCAGTGGCAAGAGGAAACAGATGATCTTTAAGGTCCCTTCCAACCCCAACCATTCTATTATTCTATGATCTTGGCTCTCAAGGCTGCTGGCAGCATTGCTGTCCTGCTCAGCTCGCTCAGCTTGCCAGTCATGCCACGAGCCGCAGCTGGCAGGATGGGCAGTCAGAGCATCTTCTCGGTGGCCCTGGGGATTGTGTGTTGCAGGTGAGTGTGTGTCTGTGTGACAGTGGCATTGTATGTGGACAAGACCTGCCTGTCTCCTCTCTGCCGTGGGGTCTGGCTGTGGCACTGCATGGCACTCATCAGCCTTGCAGAATGTGAAGCAGGGGAGGACAGAAGCAATGCCCTGCTGGGGAGGGACAGTGGGGAGAAAGCATCCTGGCAAACCCAGGTGAGGGTGGTGGATGGAGGTGGCACAGAAGGACAAGGAGCTAGAAGGTCCTTAGAGGTGGCTGGGGTGAGCCCAGCATACCTGGATGGTTGGCTGTTTGTCTCTGACTGCAGAGAACGGCTGGGAAGATGGAAGATGAGGTGGGCTCTGCACCATGCTGAGCTCCCTGTGCAAGGAGGGGAAGATGTCCCTGAGCACCCTTCCCTGCCTGCCCCAATGCTGGGACTCATGTCCTGGCTCTCCAAGCCCCAGCAGCACCGGCAGCAGTGGCCCCATGATGTACAGGGAGGGACCAGCGGCGAAACTCAACCCAGATGTGCAACAGCAGGAAACCTTTTAACATTTCCTTCTGTGTCGAGAGCTGGAAAGCCCCCCTAGCAGACCTGGATCCTGAGCTTCTCTTCTCTTGCTCCCCAGGTGCCCTGCAAAGGGGCCCCAGACCTCGTCCCAGGAAGGGACGAGGACAGGAACTTGCTGGGGGTGCTCTGGGCAGCTCCAAGGTCCTCGGGGAAAGCAGCATCACTGCCCGGGATCAGCGGGCAGGGCAGAGGCAAGCAGCCTGTGACAAGGAGCATCCCAAAAGCAAGCTGTGCCCCAGCAAGCAAACAATGTTGAAGCCCTGCAGGGCTTAAAAACAGGAGGAAAAGTATTAAAATGGTTGAAACCTGTACATTATGTGGGTTGAGTTATACTTTTATGGCAACACTGGCCCCTCGGTGGTCACAATACGCTGTCACTGGCTTTTTGTCATTCCCTGAGCCCAGAGGACTTATATCTGCATTTGTGTGGCTAGAAGCTAAGTTTGCCGAAGGAAAAGCATCTTGTTGCCTTTCGCACACCCTCGACATCTCAAGCTCCATTTTACGTCTGCTTTTGCTTTTCTGCAGGACTTGGCATCACCTCACAGCCCTTTCTCATCCGAAAGCTGCCCCAAGCCTCCTGACCCAGCCTCGCTCCGCCTGCCTCCCAGCTGTCCCCTGCATTATTAAACCAGAAAGAACCATCTTATCAGCCCCTATCTCTTTCCACTCAGGCAAAACCCGCCTGGCTCTGGCTTCGCCAGCCAGCAGGACTCGCATTAGGAGCCAGAAGACACTGGGACACCCCTTCAGCGCTGCCCTTGCCGGTTCCAGCTCTGAGAAAGCCAGCGAGCACCAGTCCTCAGGGAACCCCATTGCTCGGCGAGCTGAAGTTGCCCCTCAAGTTCATTCCCCGCCTTGTCCCTGAGAAGCTTGGGAAGCAGCCCTGGCTCCCCTCAGGCTTAGAGCTGCTTCAACACCTGGTTTTAATAATAAACAGCGTGGGACGGGACAAAGGCGCCTTGTGGGAGGGCGGTGGGATGCAGGGCTGCTGGGGGGGCCGGCAGGTGGGGAAGCAAGGAGGACGTGGGGCTGGGATGAAAGGGCTGCTAAGGGGGACACCAGCCCGGGAGATTTGTGGGGCTGGAGGGGTCTGGCTCCCCGCAGAGCCCTGCAGGGTCACAGCCCCGAGCTGCCCATCACCACGTCTCCTCCACAAAACAAATACTACAAGCAGAACTGGGTTAGCTACAGCCACCGGAAAACCGGGATTAATGGAATTTGGTTATAAAACTATATTCCCGGATGGAAGAAACATCTTTTTGTCATCTGTCCTTTGACATTTCAAGTCTATTTTACATCTCCACCATTTTTCTGATTTAGGCTGTGACATTTAAATGGGCGATTTGTATTTACAGTCTTGGGCGTTGTAAATATCTCCTATACAAATGTCTTCTAATGTACAGAAGACATTCTACAGATTTGTATCTTCCAAACAAGACTTATCTGTGTTCACAGGAAAACACACAACTAAAAAAACATTCCTACAGACTTTGCAATCTTGGGACAGATGAACATATCGTAAAAATACACTGACATTTTTCAGACACCAGAATTTAGCATTATTTTATGGCAAAGTGTCACTTCAAAACAGCGAGAGGCATTAGAAGAGATATTTTGCATGGCTCTTATTCAAGGGCTTGGTGACCTGCACTGTCCCCCTCCCCGTCCTTAGGCATCAACTGCCCTCTGGTCACAGGTCCCAAGACAAGGATGCAGTAAGTGCCAGCGCTGGAGAGCCAAGGTCAGGTCCCAGGGACATGCAAAGGAACACGGCCCTCTGGTGGGGCCGGTACAGCCGCTGTCACCTCCCAGCACTGCTGGGTGACATTGCAAGGAAGCTTTTGGCTTCCTCAGATCCGACCTTCCCTAAGGTCCCACCACCACAGCAGGAGTCTGGCTGCAGCCAGAGCCCCACCAGCAGCACCTCTGCCACCTGCCCATCCATGTAGGTCCCAGCGTGTCACACCTGCACCCCAACTCCAGGACAATATCCCCCAGGAGGAGGTTCCCAGCCTGGAAAACAGTGAAACCATTGCTACTTTCGCAGCTCTGCTGTGGTGAGAAACACTTGCGTCATCTGGCTTTAAGCTCCAGCCATCTGGCTGGGGATGCCTTTCTCGGGGGGCTCCTCTGCAGTGGGTAAGTGCTGTTATTTATAGGGTCCAAACCCACCCTTGCTTCTCCCTGTGACAGAGCAATTTCCGTGGCCCTTCCCAACTCCCTCGCTAGGTTTTCAAAGCTGAGGTCCTGGACAGGTTTATGCTTGCCAGCCTGAGCCCCTTTCATCCTCTTTGAAGGAGAAGGAATAGGTCGACAGCTTAGTGAGGAGAGTCCCAGTGAGATTTCTCCACATGCCCCCAAAGCCTGCGTGGAGCCAGGAGACCCCAGCACCAGCACAGGGGGAGCTGGTCAGGGTGTACATGTACCCCAGCTACCAGCACTGCCACCTCAACCCCTGGCTGGACACCCTGCAAACCCCCCTTCATCCTCTCCTTCCCAGGGCTGGGTAAGCAATGGGGTTTTAAATCAAGCAAGGCTGATAAACTGGGAGCTCCAGTCCTGGCTTTCATGAGTTAGTGCCCACCCTGCTGTGTGGCACACCTGCCCTCTCTAGCAGCAAGTGGAGCTGCCGGAGGAGCTGGGAGCTGTAAATCATTTGCCCTTCCAGGCCTATAACCCTCACAAAGAGATCCCAGCAGGAACCTGGGATCTCTTCAGCCCACCCTGAACCATCTGATGGAGCTCTGGGAGCACAGCGCTGTGCCTCCAGCCCTCCTGCCAGAATCCCTGCCCTGCTGAGACCCGTGCCACACGGCCACCAGCTCGGACCTCAGCAGCAGGTGCCCTCACCGCCCCTCGGTTGGTGTCAATGCAATGTGGGTGGCTCTGTGTGGCTGTGGGGTGACAGCACATCACACACCAGCTGCACATGGGGAGCAGGACCACAGCCATTCCTCTGCTTCAGGAGGCACCTGCGAGGAGGATCCAGCCCCAGTTCTGGGCAGCAGTGCTGGAGACAGCGGAGAGGGACCACAGAAGCCACCTGCATTCCCAGTGAGAAGTTTCCCCATTGCCTATGGGCAGCACCACAGCCCTGTGCTCAGCCAGTGAGCCCTGCACCCTGCTGCCTGCATCCCTCCGTGCCCGCATCCCTCTGTGCCCTCCCGCTGGGCTGTGGTGTGCCCAGCACTGCCTGCCCCCGTGCACCCAGCAGTTTATCCACGTCCCTCCTGCAGCCAGGATTCACTGGCGCATCCCAAGCAGCCAGGGATGATACAAGACATGTTGGGGCACAGACACAGGATGTGTCAGGACGTGGATATGGGACGTGTCAGGGCACGGCTGATGAGTTGAGGTGCAGAGAGCAGCACCCGTGGCTGGACCTGACCCTCTAGCAGGAAAACCAGCCCTCACCACAGCCTTGCTCTCCCCTCCTGCCTGCAGGCTGGGTCTGGAGCAGCCTCCTGCTCAGCCCCGAGACCTTTGAGACCCCCAGAAGGCAGCTCCTTCCCACCCACTTACCTCGCAGCCCCCAGCCCTGGGGGCTCACAGCCGGCCAGGTGCAGCCTTGGGGTTTCCAGCAACTTTGGAAGATGAGGATGCCACAGGACATCCCCGGCTGGGGAGAGGGAGCAGCCTGAGGGCACAGCGGGGTTTGAGCCCCGAGTGGGGATGCTGGCCAGGGCTCTTGCTGCCACTCAACCTTTGGCCCTTGACCAGCCCAGCACTGATTTTGAAGAGTCTGCACATTTTCAGCAGACACAGAAGTTCAAAAACATCACCAGTGCCAACACGGGCCAAGGGTGAGGGGGATGGAGCCTTCCTCCTCCTCCATGGCTCTCCTGTGGCTGTGAGAGGGCAAAGCCACCCTCATCCTCCCAGGCACCCCAGAGGCCATTGCATGGGGCTGAGCTGTGCTCCTGGCACTGTTAATTAACAAGCAATTAACCCAGGGCTGAGCTGGGCAGCAGCTGGTCCCACCTGGGGCAGCCAGGCTGAGCCAGGGGTTTGCATATCGCCCAGAGCTGGAAGGGGACAATGAGGGCTGGAGGCCAGCACCGGGCAGGGGTCCCCCACTCCCTCCTGGGCTTGGGGGTCACCGAGAAGCAAACCATGGGGTGCATGGCCTGGATGGGCTCCAGCATGGTCAAAATCTCATAGAAATCACAGAATCAATCATAGGAAGGTTTGGATTGGAAGGGACCTCAAAGCCCATCCAGTTCCACCCCCTGCCATGGGCAGGGACATCTCCCACTGGATCAGGCTGCTCAAAGCCCCATCCGAACTGGCCTTTATTGAAAAAATATTAAACAATTCAAAGCCTCCTTGTCCCGTCAGGCAGCCCCGGGTGCACGGGCAGGCAGGCAGCCCCCGGCTCTCCCCTCACAGCCCCCTCTCCTCCGTCTGGCAGCTCCTGCTGCACCGCACATCGTTTGTCACTCGGACAGGTTCAAACACACCCGGCTGGGATTCATTAGGCTCCGTCTTGGTTTCCTCCAGCGCTTGGCAGGGGCCAGGCTGCAGGAGGGGGTCGGGAGCAGCAGACGGGCAGGCAGCGACTGGCTAACCGGGCAGGGGGAGAAGGCAAGTGGGGATCCCCTGACTCCCCAAATCCCTGCCCCAGTGCTAATAGAGCCAGTACTGGATGCTGTCCCAGCCGGCTGCGGGCCCCAAGCTCCATCCTGGGAACGCGAGGCGTCTGTGCAGCGTGGCTGGATCCAGGACTAGATGGCTGCTGCCACCTCGTGCATGGAGGGCTGCTCCCATACACCCCCCTTCCTCCCCAATTACCCCCCAAAAATGGGCCCCAAAGCCCCCAAAGGCAGATGGGAGCCCCAGAGGAGGACAGGATCATGCCAGCGAGGAGAAAGAGGCAACAAGCAGCAAGTAAAACCAGAGCCCCCCCCAATTTATTAGTAGTTGGTTCAACAGGACCTTACACCAGTGCCCAGGAGCCTCTCCCCATGCCACCCCACCGAGGGGCAAAGGGGACGTGCAGCCCCCCCTGGCTCCAGGCATGGCTACAGGGCCTCCTGCAAAAATAACCAGTTGGGAAATCCCACTGCCAGCGGTGCCGCTTCATCATCCAGGGTGAAATACTACATTCCCCCTGCACTGCCCTGGCTCTGCTCTGGAGGCAAGAGCAGCATTCCAGGTACTGCCTTCACCTCCAGCAGCAACCGTTGCCATCCCGCATCCTGCAGAGCAGCTCCATCCAAAGGGAAATCTGAGCCTTCATCCCGGTAATCTTGCAATGGCTCAGTCTCATTTGCGAGCCCAGGCAGTGGAACTCGGGGGTGGAGGAGAGGCAGAGTCGGGGCTGCAGCTCCATATAGCACCACCAGTATAAAGACACGTCTCCATCTGGGAAACCTTCCTCAGTTTCCCCACCGACTTTTGTCCATGTCACATGTACCACCAAAGAGACCACATAAAACCCTCAGGGTTTAGGTACAAATTCCCGCACTGAAGAAAAACAACGCCCTGCAAAATGGGAACCAAACAACCCCCCACCCCCTCCCGCACCCCAACATTATTAAAATACTTTCATTTTTAATAGTCAAGAGGTTCGAAGTTCTCAGCATCCTTCCGACTGCTGTTGTCCCAACATCCACCCAGTCCCCAAGGGCCGGTGCTCCTCCACGCTGGGGGACGCTGGACGCTGCTCAGCTTTACCACAGGAAACACCACGTGTGTACAAGATTGCAAAGGGAGGGTTTGGTGGGGATGGAAGCAGGCTGGGGTCAGCACGCTGGGACCAGCACACCGGATCCTTCTGCTCAGCCATGGTCCCACTGCGTTGCCCGTAGACGGGGAGGAAGAGCTTCATAGAATCATAGAATGTCCTCAGTTGGAAGGGACCCACAAGGATCATCAAATCCAACTCAAGATTGAGGAGCTTGAAAACCAACAGAGATGACAGGAGTCTTTGAAAGAAAAATCCACCTTGTTCACAGCTTTTTCAAGTAGATGGTGGGGGAATCCAGCGAGCTCTCCTGCTTCCTGCCACGAGGCCAATGGCAGGAGCGGGTCCAAGTCCTTCCATGCTTTGGGTGTCCACTAGCTTCGTTCCTCTGCTCCAGCTCAGCAAAGTCACCTCCAGCGTGCCCAGAGTTTCTCCTCTGCCCTCGGAGCTTATGATGGATTTACTTTTCCACTGACTACAAGATCTTGTTTATTTGGAAGGAGAATAGAATGTGATACTGGCATCCGATTTCCTCAGGTCTCGGAAGAGCATTGTAAGACTGAAGTAAATGAAAACAAGGAGGCACTACTGCCTAATTTAAATACAGTAAATCCTACGCAGCTGAATGCTGGTTGTTTTCAGGAACCTGTACCTCTGAAGCATGGAGATGTGTCAATTCTTATCATAGAATTAGAGGATGTCCAGAGTTGGAAGGGACCCACAAGGATCATCAAGTCCAGCTCCTGGCCCTGCACAGGACAATCCCTACATTGACACCACAGTTCTGAGCGTGTTGGCCAAATGCTGGGACAAAAGTTGGAATCGATGACCCTTGTGAGCCCCTTCCAACTCGGGATGTTCTATGATTCTAGGCCCAGGGGAGTCAGGGCCTGCTTTGGGCAGAGAAAGGGGGAGTTTGTGCCGCTTCCCCATACTGGAACAGGGCAGAAAAGGACCTCACTGACAGGCCTAGAAATTAAAAAGGAAAACTAAATCAAAGAGAAATGCGAGGTTGGCAGAGAGGTGGCAGCACAGGGACTGCGATCAGGCCACTGCTTGGGCAGCGTCTGGCACAGCTGTCTGCTCCTGGGGTCCCTTCCAAGGCCACGGCCGGGTATTGCTGAGGAAGATCCCGCTGGATGCAGGGCTTGGCCCCGCTCGGGAATTGCTGGGCAGGCAGCGGGCGGCAGCTACCTGGTGCTCTGCAGCTCCTCCCGCAGCCAGGTGGGCAGTGTCTGCCCCATTTTGTACAGGAGCTTGGAGAGCTCTATGTTATGGTCCCTGTAATAGTCCCGCAGGAACGCACGTGACTGCAACAAGAGGAGAAGAGAGAGGAGAGTCAGGAAGACCAGCTCTGAGCCCACCACCCCAACACAGCCCCCCCAGCCCTGCTCAGGGCTGTCCTGGGAGGCTTTCTCCATACTCACATCCGAATCCATCTCAGGGTACTTCCTCCCTTTGCTCTTTCCCAAGCATTTCGTTTTCCCTCCATCCAGAAGCTGACACCAGAATCCTTTCTTTGGATCAAACCTGCAAAGCAAGAGCTCTGCCTCACCTCTTTTGCCCCTACACGACTGCTGCAGCCAAGCACTGCTGCTCAGCCCTGCATGGGAGAACTTCTCCACCTCTTTTTAATTCACAGCCCAGCTAACATCTCATTATTGACCCATTTGTGCAACAGCTTCCTTGTACAGTTGCACAGTAAGTGGCCCAAGAAGGTTCATTCATCACCACATCGCCCTGCTGTGGGGGAACATGGGGATCTACATGGGTTTAATTATTATTTTCTGCAGCACCTTTGGCCCTGGATATCCTCAGGAGCCCCACAACACCAGGGTGCAGGCTTAGGGCAGCCATGTATATGGGCAAGCGTGGCACAGAGGTAAATCATTGCTTTTCTAGCAGCTCTGAAAGCTCCTGTTTCCCATAGTGGGCTTTCATATCTGGAAGACTGAGAGTGGGATGGGACCAACAGAGGTGCCACACGGCCAGCAGCAAGAGCCCCTCTCTGCAGTGTGTGCACGAGCAGCCAGGGTGCCAGGGCTCAACAGTATCACAAGTGGCACAAATGCACCCCTGATCTCTGTTCCAGGAGCCCAGAACTGCTCCTGGGCTGCCCCGGGTGACACCACCAACCGCACTGCAGTGCCTGGATAAGCTCAGCAAGGCAAGGTGCTTGTTGAAGGTTATTTCTGATTGCAGCTACCCCAGCGCAGGGTGCGGTAAGGAGCTGCTGTTCAGGTCTCCACTGAAACCTTGGTCTTATCAAAACCAGCACAGCTCTGCAGCGAGTCCCACGGGCAGACCACTGCACCAGGAGCAATGGCAGGTTGGAGCGAGGAGAAGCTCAGGAAAGGACTCACGCCAGGGTCTTGTGGTAATCGATGAAGTTGGTCACACCAAGGAATTTCTGGACTGTCTCCATCACATTGGCAGGTTCCGTTCGGAGCAGTTTGCCATCCAGGACCAGGATCTGTAAGGAGCAAGGCAGGGCGGTGAGGTCCCGCTACCTCCCAGCGCTGCTCTCCTGGGGCATAATGACACCTTTACCGCACCTTTTGCAATCTCGGAGCCAAATTTACCACCAGCCTGCAGAGGGTCCCCTCTTGAATGCTAATGTGCCCCGGTGTTCACTTACACTGGGGGTTGGAAAATGAAATGCAAAAAAAAAAAAAAAAAAAAGCCAGGGCCAGGATCCATCCAGAAGAACATCAGAGCTTCGGCTCAGGGCCACTCAACTCAGAGCCAGCCAGGATTGCATTACAGCAATTACGCCAGAAGCTGACGACTAATAAACTTTATAAGGTTAAACGATGGTGGAAAATCCATCCAGGGCCTGAGTCTGTGCACTGCCAGCAGCGCTCCACTGTGCAGGTCACAGCGGGGCTGGCATCCAGCCCCCATTTCCCCCGCAGGCAGCTTGAACCATGGGCAGCTTTGCCTGCTATTTTTGTCCTGCTCTGACACGACGGTGACACCAGACAGGGCAGCCCTGCAGGGGTCTGTGGCTGAGAGCAGTGGGTGCCCCTGCAGAGCCACCCACAGCCCTCCACCCCGTGGCCCCCTTTCGACACTGCTTTGCCAGAGGAGCAGCAGAAAGACCGACATGTCCAGGACCAGCACAAAGACATCTTTATGCATCATCCATCACCAATCTCACACTACAACAGCTTCCTCCTTGCACAGTAGCTCCCCTCTGCTCCTTCTCCAAGTACTTTACTCTTCGCTCCATGTTTTTAAGGATACGAGCAAAGCAGCTCCCACGGGAGCAACCTTGCAGCTGACGTTGAGCACAAGCCCTCCTCCCCCTGCATCCTTGCTTGGATGAGGGGGCTCCCAGGGTGCTGCTGCTGTAGGAGTGGGGTGCTCCCATCCCTACCTGGTTAGCGTGGTAGCTGTTCAGCCAGCGCTCGATGTGGGTAGCATACCAGCCTGGCACCAGGCAGCGGTTCTGTAGGGTCCGGAGCTTCGGAGCAGCCTCGGGTCCTGCTGTGATCACCTCATGGAAGGTGTATTTCAGGGCCACCGGGTCATTGTGAGCTCGCTGGTGCTGTCAGGCAGGAGCAAGGCAGGTTTGTTCCTGAGGCAACTCAAATCTTGGGCTGCCCAAACCACCCGCCAAGTCCTTGCGAGTCTTGTTCAGGAAAAAATGTGGCGTCCACAGCCACCCCAACTCCCAAACCAAGCTGACAGAAGGAAGCCCCTTGCCCACCACCCCACGGGGCTGCCCAGGCTGAGGAAGAGGTGGGCAGCTCACCTGATACCAGGAGTAGGCTCGATCTGCAGGGTTGATGAGGATGGTGATGACTTTGGCCTTGGAGAGCAGGGCTGCGGCTCGCCGGGGAGCCACTTCTGAGTCAAAGTAGTTGGCACTTTTCTCAAAGTAGAAGTCAGAGGTGGTGTTGGAGGGGATGGGGAAGAACTCCATGTACCTGGGGGAGACACAGCGTAAGGCAGGCAGATGGGCACCAAGATGTCCCCAGCACCCCTGATTGAAGGTGATATCTCAAACACTGTATAATGCGCTAATCCTGCAGGGTCTCTCCAGATATTTCAGAGGCCCAGGTGTCACCAGATTCCCGAGGCAGATGCCAAAAGGAGGAGGTATCACATGCACACACATTGACCCGGCTTCTGCCAAGGGCACTTCTGAGTCCTGGCAAGTGGCCTTCACCTTCAGGACGACATCTCAGACATAAACCGTGGTGGTGTGATGGCCTGAAGGTGATGTATGAGCGTGCTTTTGTGAAGGGCAGAGCCCATGCAGGATTCATCCAACCTTGCTGCAGCCAGGTACTCTCTGCCAAGAGCCCAGCAGCTGCGAGGTCAATGGGAAAGCCTGCAGCACCATTACTGCTCTTCCGGAAGGAACCAGTGCTCCCAGCTCAGTCCCAGCAGCAAGGAGACCTACCAGTCGATGCCCTTGTGATAGTTGTGTCCGTTGAAGAACTGTATCTCCTCAAAGGTCTCTGAGCTGGGGTAGTTGCTGCTCAGGTCTGGGTGCATCCCCAAGAAGAGATAAAGGGCAGTCGTTCCTGAAACGGAAAGTGAGAGCTGGCTTGGGCCAAACCTCCCTCCAAGCTTTGCTTCAGGGCAGGAGGGCTGACAGGCTCTTTCGGCGTGTGGGGAGGGATACCCATAAGCCTCCCAACATGCTCGTGGCATCAAGGGTGAAGGGAAACACCTGTTTTTTGAGGCCCAATGATGAGAAGCTTTGGGAATCGGTCACAAGTCTTTTCTTTGGACCAAATGTCTTTGTGCCGTTTATCTTCACATGGGTCCTGAAACACAGCGAGGAGGATTAGAGACACGGCAGCCTGGACAGGACAGCACACCACCACTCACAGCTCCCTCAGCCCGAGCAGACACATGGGGAGGGCACACTGTTCAGCGCGCAGGGCAAAGACCAGGCTTATCTCTAGGTCTATGGAGCAAACTCCTTCCTGGCACCGCCCACAGAACCACAGAGAAGTGAAAAAACACTGCCTGCCCAAGGGATCAGAGGTTAATCCGGGTTGGAAGGGACCTGAGGAGGTCACTTAGTCCCATCTCCCGCTTAGAGATATATGCCACTTCCCTTTCCCAGCACAATAAACGAGGCAGCTCCTCCCACTGCAGGCACACGGTCTACCTGCCACAGCGGGTCCTTCTCTTCAGAGAAGATCTGGAAGTATTTCTGTGCCAGCTGCACAGGCGGCAACGTCTGCAGCTTCAAGTTGGTCCAGGAGTTGAGGAAGCGGACCAGGTGCTTGAAGGTGTACAAGCCCAGGCGGTCGTTGCCGTAATTGGACAGATGGGTCATGAAGATGCTGATCTGAAGCGGAGAGGACAAAGCAGGGCTTAGTGGAGCCTCGCCTGGCAGCCATCCCATGCAAATGGCTCCCACCCCGGCTGAGGACATCAGGGAAATCTCCCACAGCGGCACTGGGGAGCGGCACTGTCCGTCTGTCCCCCAGCAGCCGCACGGCAGTACTCACAGGGTTGAGGAGCACAGTCAGGAACAGTTCACCCCCGTTGATGATTTTGTCCAGCTCACTGGAGCCACCGGGGTATTCGTTGTAGAAGATGGTGTGTGTGAAGAGGCCACAGGTTTGACGGGGCAGTACCTGGGGCAGGAGAAAGATATTGATGGAGCAGGAGGAGGAAAGATATAGATGCGGAGGAAGAGTGAGGGCAATGAAACAGCTGCATGGCATCCAGGGCTGGGTCCCCTTCTCCCCTCAAACAAAAAGTGGGTTCTCAAACCCTCATAGGTCACGACCAGCTCCACCATCCTCAACCTGGACCCTGCTACCCACAAGGGATAGAGGTGGACAGATGGAGAAGCCAAAAATTGTATTTATACGAGATTCCTCCGTGTCGGATGAGCAGAGGGCACAGCCCCCTCAAATCAAAGCATCTGAGCCACCCAGAAACCACCCACTGAGGTTCTGGGTTTCAGTGGAGAAGGCAAGAGGAGAGAAGCACCAGAAATAAAGCCTGTCCACCTACCATGATACCATTGTGAATGAAGCCACGGCGATACCGAGCAGGTTTCAGGTGAGGGTACTCTTCCGTGCTCGTCACTTTGATTGACCAAACCTGCTTCCAAGCTTCGTACAACTGCACATGGACAGGATACACACCCGAGTGGTGGGGGGCCACAGCGTACCCCATGTCAGTGGGGATGCCATGCTCCTGCAGAGAAGGGAGCAGGAAGTGGGTGACCATGGAGACCCCAAAATCAATCTGTCCCCAAGGAACTGCCCATTCCCAACTACAAATTGTCTGTTCGTGCCTCTAGAGAGTAGCCAGAGCAGGGTTGTGCCTGTGCATTCTCTCCTAACCAGGGCTGTCACTAGGAAATGGAGCTCAGGAGCAGATGTGCTGAGTGGACCTCACTCTTCTGCTTCACATGGACCACTTTCACCCCTGCCATCTCTGCTGTCACCGACAAAACAACAGCAGTAAAGTTTTACTGTGGAGAACGAGGAGATACATCTATACAGGGCTGTAAATTCGTTTATTATCAGTAGATATAAAACAGTCTGGTAATTCTGATGGACAATTGCCCATCACAATTAGGGGTGGTCTGCTCTCTCTAATTAAGCAACTCTAATTATCAGAAAATGACTTCAAGTTAGCCTGAAGATCCCTCTCTTAGGCCATAGGCTCCAGTTATTATTACTGAGTCTGGCTTTACTCCTTTGGATTCAAGACATCTGTGAGCAAACCAGTCTATGATCTGCTCTCAATGGTAGCTTTATCCAGGGCAGATAAAGAACGCTTCAAGAGGATGGACAACCCCTTACCAAGCAGCACGTCAGAGCCTGTCTTCATAAATCAAACATGTCCCTGACAGCTCGGCCTGCAGAGGGAGTTTCCCTCAGCAGGAGCCTCCCAGCACATTCCCACCATTCCAGAATCCTTCATCCTTCTGCAGAACCATGGATTGGACCCCCACATCACCCAGGTTGGACCTCCCGTTCTCCCCAGGGTCTGACCTCCGCATCCCCCTGGCCTGGCAACGCACAGGCGATGTCTCCCCTCAAACAGACACAGGGCAGCTCTCTGCCACAGCAGCAAGTCGGCTGCTGCAGATAAATCCTTTTGCTCCGGGTACCAGCATATCTATGGATTTACCCACCCAGCTGCAACATGGGGGACGTGACTTAACATCACTACATCCTTTTGCTCTGGCAAGCAGAGAATGTCACCTGGGTGCCCCAGGAAACCTTTCTGCCCCCTTCTCCCATCCTCACCCCACCACAAGTATCCCCACCAGTGGCATCTTACTCACGACAGCGAATTTCTTGTTTAAGGTCATCTGCTCGGCAAGAACCGACTGGTTGTGGAACAGGTGAGGCTGCATGTGGCTCCACATGTGGGGAAACCACCAGAACTCCCTCACGTAGGACAGCAGCAGGTCATCGCCTTCATCCTCAGCATCGGTACCTGGGGGCACAATGCTCACCGTTAGTGCCAGGCACGCAGTGCAACACACGAGCAGCTGGGGCAGAGCCCCTCTCAGTGAGCAGGTGATGGGGGCAGTGGGTGAGATGCTCAAGGACTCTCCCGTGGCCTTGACATCAGGCTCTTTGAGCATCAGTTCATGGCCCAACACCAGCTGTATGGCACTAACATACAAAGTGATGCCCTTGCCCTCCTCACCCGTGTGGAAGAATTTCCCTGAGTATCCCAGGTTGAAGGTGAAGTTCGGGATGTGGGTGCGCAGCTCATTCTGCGTGTTGAACAGCGCCTGCGAGAGAGAGAGCAAGATGTCCTCCACTCACAGCCGCGAGGACTGCTGCCACTCAAGGACGAGGAATCGTGTCCCCGAGAGCTTCACAGTGGTGATCCCAGCAGGCCAGAGGATGCTCTGGGGTCAAAAATGCCCATCCCTGCAATATCTCAGAGCAGGCACAAGTGCCCAGGCTCATGCATCCCCTGCCCACCCAGCCAGGACATCACAGCCGCACCTTGACATCTTCCACCTTCATGCGGGTGCCCTCCTTGCCCACAAAGATGTCATCGATGTCCACCAGGATGTAGCGGTCGAGGGGCAGGGAGAGCCTCTTTCCTGTCAGGAAGGAGACAGAGTCCACGAAGATGAGCTTGTGAAGCCAGAAGTTGAGGTTGTTGCCAAAAAGCACCCTCTGGATGCCGTCGTGGAGGCCCAGGTCCTGCATCACAGTGGTGTGCAGCGCCGCATCCACACTCATGTGCGGGATGGACTCAGCTGACTTGGTCTTGGCCAGGAGAACCGGCTCGTAGGTTGAGTGGTTGGACTGGAAGACGGTCCAGTCCTCCCCAGGGAGCACACCCTTCTCCACCTCGCTGGGGCGAGTGATGTACAGCAGGGGCGATTTGGGGTTGATGCTGCAGTCCTTCAGCGCCAGGTTGGAGTGCAGGAAGAGGGGGAAGCCCTTCAGCTGGGCACTAAGCAGGCTGTTCTCGTTGGCCTGTATGGGGAGAGATGGGAGCTGGAGGAGACAGGATGCCAGGGACAGAGGCATTGAAAGACACGTGAAGTGCCCAGCCTAGTGGTGCAGACAGGGCCTCACCAGGGGCACTGATGGCCATGTCAAGGGGGTAGGAAGCTCACCACCTCCTGAGATCCATGTGCCAGTGCCACAACCCAAGCCTGGACAGGACATGGGTTGCCAAGGGTTGCTGGGATAAGACCCTGGGTCTCCCTGTAGAATTTGTGGATTCAATACCCACTGGGCTAAATGAAGGCAAAACGATGCCAAACGATTGGTCCAAAAAGGAATTTATTTGTATAGGCATTCTTAGGAACAAGATCGGCATTGGCTGCTAAATCCATGTTAAGGGAAAAGAAAGAAAAAGAGAAAAGGGAGGAAAAGGAGTGAGAGAAGTAAGCGCAAAGACACCATCTGGGCTCTAGTCCTTCTCTTCTCCTGCCAGGATGGTGGGCACACAAGTGGCCCCTCTTGCAGAGTATTATTGATTTTTTTTTGCTGGGTCTTCTTCAAGGAAAATTCTGGAACTGAGCTTGTGGGGGATGATGCTGCTTCATAAGGCTCTCCCTACTGGCAAGCACGACCTCTCTGGGCAGCAAGTGCATCTGGGCTGCTTGTGAGAGTGAGATAAGGTGCTGAAGGACACTGCCTCTGCTGCACTTTCAACATCCGAGAACAAATGATTTAAGGCAAACCATTTGAGTAGCAAAAAATCAGCTTCTGATAGCCAGGTCCCCTCCCTTCCTCTCCGAAGCACGGGATGCCCTCATCCCCCTCGCACGCTCAATCCTGCTCATGTTCAACGTGTAAAGTGCCCTGGGGCTGTAAGCCCTGGGCAGGGGGCTGCCAAGCAAAGTACCTGCTCATGCTTCAGGCAAACCCCAGCAAGAGTCACTGCTGGGAAACGAGATGCTAAAAGCAACCGGTCTGATCCCAGAGGTGCATTTCTACCCCCAAAACTCCCAGGGGCTGCACAGCCCTTCCGTGGAAAGAAGGCTAAGATGGTGCTCTCTGCTAGAGGCCTTTGCCCCCTGCCAGGCTGCCGGCTGGTTCTGCCACAACTGCGCTGATTGCAGAAAGTAAAGGGAGAGCAAAGCCCTCTGCTCGCACCCGGCCTGGCCGTGGGGTCTTGGCTCATGCTTACCTTAAAGAAGCCGATGATGCCCACACCGTACTCCACGCAGTATTTGTCCAGCAGCTCCCGGTTCCAGGCGTCCAGGTTGACGTACTTGAGGATGTTCTCGTAGATGATGAGGGCAAAACGTCCCCGGTCTTTGTCAGTCAGTGTGGGCATGTCCCCCTTCCCCGGGGCAATCTCTGTCCTGTACTTGAAGCGGCTCGACTCCAAAATGGCCACGATCTCCTGGCCCAGCTGGGAGTAGAGGCTCTCCACAAAAACCAGCACCAAGGGGTCCGTGCGGGAGGAGTCGGCCACCTTGAGGGCTTTCAGTGGCAGCAAACGAGAAGGGGCGACCTTGGGCTCATCACAGTCCGGACCCACCACATCCCCGGAGGGCTCCAAGCCCCTTTTCCACCCATATAAATAATACGCAGAGATGAAAACACTGAGCAGGCAGAAGATGAAGAGAAGGAGCAACACCACCTGCGGAGAGAGCTGCCGGATACCCCGCCGGGCCCTGGCCAGCACAGTCATCCTTGCATCCGTGGGGCGAGGTGGGGCCCCTCTCCCCTGCTCACCCCCTCCCCTCGCAAGCCCCGGGGAGGGGAAGAAGCAACCAACTTCTTAGTAAAAAAAAAATAGGTAAAACAAAACTGAATACTTCTAATAAATTAAAACACTAGCAGGCAGCCTGTGCAGGCTCTCTCCCTTCCAGCAGTCCGGCGTCCCTCGCTGTCCGCTTCATGTCACCATGGCAGACGCATCGAGGGTCCCCTTGCCAAGCCGAAATCCCCGTGGTGGTGGCAGTGGCAGCAGCAGCCCCATGGCCTCAGCAGGGCGAGGGGGTGGTGGGCAGCCTCGGCGCGGCTCGCGGCACGCACGTAGGCATGGTGGACCCCCGGCTCCACGCGGTGCCCTGCAAGAGAGAGGTGGGATGAGCTGGGAGGGATGGTGTCGGTACCACCACCAACACTTTTATTTACCCCAGTGCGGCAGCCCTGGCAGATCCCTCAGTGAGCTCGCTGGCGTGCCAGGGCTTGCCATGAGAGCGCCGCAAGCTCCTGACGGCGCCGGGGCAGGAATGCAGCACTACACGTGCCACAGGGCATGGCAGCACCTGACAGGTGCTATGGGGGGAACCCGAACCCCCTCAAGAGTCCTCGTTGCACCAAACAGCCCAAGAAGCAGCTCTCAGCAGGAGCCAGGCTGCAGTGGGGAGAACTGCAGGGCATCCGAGCGCTCCATGACCCAGGCTGGATCACAGGGAGGGACGCGGGCAGCCGGCCAGGCGGCATGAGGCCGAGCCAGGAGACGCCAGCCAAGGTCACTGAGACCGGCACGTGGGAGCACCCACGTGGGGCTGAAGGGACCTTGGGAATATTTTTCCCTACCCTGTGAAAAGCCTATTAAAAAAAGGAAAAGAAAGGAAAGAAGAAGGATGGGACACTGGTTGCTGGGAGGTGAAGCAGGCCAGAGGAACATGGATGTGCCCAGTGTGGTTAAGGAAAAAAAGTGGTGGCACTGCGTCTTGCAGAACCATTCCCAAACCCATCCCCAGCACCAAGAATAAGGGCAGAGGTCCCTGGTTCTTCCCAGGGAGAGCTCCCTGTGCTGGCATCGCGGCAGAGCGCCCACCCTACAGACACCAGCCGGGCACATAACAGGATTAAACGTGGCCGGCTGAGCGGTACCGTGGATTACAGGCTGGGGCTTGGCAGGGTAATCCTGTCATCCCTGCCCTTCCCTGCAGCAAGCCGTACTCCAGGCCCTGCTTCCCAACCCTGCTGGCATGACGCTGCTCCACCTGGACCCCACGCATGCTGCTGGCAACCAGCCTCCATCTCCACCACGCGCCAGCAACCTCCTCTGCCAGCGGTGCTGGCCACAGCCGAGCACCTCGTTTTACTGGTTTGTAATTTATCTTTGCACACATGGATGATCTCCAGGCAGGACCAGGAGAGGGTGTTCCTTGCATCCTCAGGTATGACCTGTCCCAGCTCACTCCTTTCTTCCCTCCCACATGTCTGGACCTTCAGCATCCCCAGGAGAACACTCTGCTAGGGTTTTGGGGCAGGTCCGAAAGGAGGAGCACACACAGAATCATAGAACAGTTTGGATTGGAAGGGACCTTAAAGATCATCCAACTCCCCTGCCACGGGCAGGGACATCCCACTAGATCAGGCTGCCCAAGGCCCATCCAACCTGGCCTTGAAGCCCTCCAGGGAAGGGGCAGCCACAACTTCTCCAGGAAACCTGTGCCAGTGCCTCACCACCCTCATTGTGAAGATATTCTTCCTTACGTCTAGAGAAATTCTTCCTTATGTCTAGACACAGACACAGGAATGTTGCTTTTAGAGGTGTACCCATGCAGAAGGAGCATTCCTTGCCAAGGTGCCACCCCTAGGGATACAGAGAGCCAGAATCACGTTATTAAGCATCCCAGCTGTGCCACCCAATTCCCCCTCTGTTTCTCTCGTCTTTTAGGTCTGGGTGCTGGCAGCCACATTCTCATGGCAACAGGAAGGGAAGTGACAATGAGCAGATTTGATGCCAAGCACTGTAGCTGGTGGCTGATGGGCAGGATGGTGTGCCCATCCTCATGGGAAAAGCAGATGGGAACAGGGCCCCGCGTCCACACCACCTGCTGTTTCCAAGGGGGCTTCATTAGTCCATCCTCTTCTAAAAGCTTTTAATTGCAGTAGTTAATGACCAGTCTTTGGAGACAGCATCTCTGTGCAGATGCCAGCTGAGTCTCACTGGGGAGCGAGGTTGCCATGTCAAAGCACGAAGGCAATGCCTGCCCGGGCAGGGGCCAGCGCCGGACCCCTGGAGCAGCCAGGTGTGAGCCAGGACCTGGGCAGGCAGCATCCCGCCCCACGAACCCGCTGCCGAGGCGGAAAGCGGACAGGAATCCTGCTCTGCTGGTTCACTGCCGGAGCAAACCCTCTGCAGGGAAGATGCAGAGGGTTTTAGGGTGATGCTGGCGGCCAGGGTTGCTCCTGCTCAGGGTTCTCCCCACACGAGTGGGTGCTGGTGGCGCACTGCCCAGCAAACCTCTGTGCATCCCTGGCAGCGGTGACAGAACCAACAGCTCCACACCAGAGAATGGAGAAGGTTTAAGTCCAAGAACACAAAACGAGCTCTCAAGACCAAAAGTGTGTCTAAAACAAAAAGTGAAACATGATAGTAAAACAGAAAATAACCGCAAAAGCTGGCAAGGAGACAGCCAAAGTCAAACTGCCTTTTAACCTGATATTTAAAAGCTGCTCAGGTGCCTTTTAAAACCATGGTGGTTATTTAAAAGGCACCGGCTGGAAATGTCAGCCCAAGTGCAACGTGCAAACCTCAGGCCCCCAGAAACACTGCACGGCAGGTCAGGCTCCCATCGGGTGCTCAGCCACAGCCGCACAGCAAGGATCACAGGAGAAAGAGCCCCGGAAAATGCTGCTTTCGGGTGGGTCTCTGAGCAAAGCCCAGGCTCTGCTCGAGAGGAGGCTCGGCAAGGAGGCTTAGCCACAGCACTCTTAATCTGGCCAGCCTGACAAACACAATCAGCATCCAAGCAGCTTCCCTGGCACAGCCAGGAGCCCGCAGCACCCGTGGGGCCGGATCCAACCCCAGGGCAGGCAAGGAGCACAACCAGTGGCCAGGAAAACGCATTATTTTCAGCACTTCAAATCTAAGAGAGCTGGAGGAAGAAGGGGAAAATGGTCAAAAAGCTTTTCCTCCCCTTCCTGGTGTGGTTTGGGGGCTGCAGTTGCCCCCCGGCCAGAGTTAGTGGCCACAAATGCTTTCTGAAGAACCACCGCACCTTGGAGAGGCAAACAGGCAGGAGGGGATGTGAGGCCACAAAACCATCTCCATCAGCAGCTTGTAGCACTCCTCCTTTAACCTCTGGTGGGATTTTACAGGGATGCAATGGAAGGATTAAATATAAGCAAGGAAGTGCAAGCTGATCCGGAAGAAATGGAAGGGCCAGCAGCCCCAACAGACCATTGCAGCAAGGTTTGATTTATCAGGAGTGTGCAATAGGTTCAGCAGCAGGTGCACGCAGGGGAAATCAGGCAGTTCACAAGTCCCATCTGTTGAATAAATCAACTGTCCCAACCCTGTGGCCCAAAGATGGGAGTTAAGCTCAAAAACATGGGTGTGACATGGCAGAAAATCGCTCACGCATCTCCCTCAAGCCACTGGAACGGGGTGCAAGGGAGGAAGCAAGCATCCACCTTCATGGAGAAGAGACCCCAAGACCTACTCCTCACCACGTGCACAAGGACTCCCACTCTGGCATCTCACAGAGCCCCAGTGTTCAGCCCACAGAGACACAGCCACATCCTAATCACTGCAGCCAGATGGGTTGTCCCTCTGCTCTCCTGCCTGCACCCTTCGGGTGGGCATCCCTGCCCCTCACTCCCCATCGCTATGGGGAGAGCCTCACCACGCTGGCACCGCTAGGTAATCACCTTGTCACTGCCACACCAGCTCCACTTCTCCACGTAAGCCAGCCCTGGGGTTAAGCCTGGATGGAGAAGGATTTAGAGGCACGATGCGAAAGTGCATTGCCCAGCTCAGCGATTTGCAATCGCTTCTGCTCGCTCCAATGCTTCCCTTCCTGTGTCCGACCACCGCAGGGGATGCGGCCTCACTGATGTATCTGCTTCATCTCCCACTTGGACACTTGATGGCAAAAGGTTTACTGGTAGATCTAAATTTAGCCAGGCTGGGACCCAAGTCCCCAGCAGTGCCACAGTGCTCAGCCCACCGTGCCCGCTGTCTCTCCCACACCTCATGCATCCTCAGTGGTCACTACCCAGTGCCCCGCAGCCTTGGGACTCACAGACTACCTGTAAAAGCTGCACAACAGGCAGCCAAATTATTATTAATAGGTTTGAGTTCCCTCTAGAGGGAACCCCCTTCAGACTTCTGGTATAGTTTCGAGGGCTGCAGATCTAAAACCACTGAGCTAAGCACATCCTTAAAGAGGAGATTAATGTCACCATATTATTCAAGAGTCAACTGCTTGCTTTGAAAACAAAAAAGTAACTGGCATGAAAAACTTGCCTTGGAACACCTACTTCTGCATCGCTGCCTTTATCATCTCTGACCGGCAGAGACCCAAGCTGTGACAGGAAATACCAGTAAGGAGTTGGGAGTACAGGCATGGGGAAAGAGCCACCACAAGGTACAAAGAACTATGCCTTTGCCTGTCCCTGCCCCGATCACATCCCTCCCCACCTGGGGCCAGATCCACTGGCCAGGAGAAGGCACAATCAGAAGGAAAAGAGCTCCTTTGCTTCGGTGTGCGGTGCTGTGACGACACACACCAATATCAAAGCATGGGGGGCACCAGGTCTCGAATTCCTTGTGCCTCCCATCTCTGAGGTTCTCCTCGAGCAGCGACCAAAGCCCTGTGCTGGAGGGGACGATGCCACAACCCAGCACAGAAGCTTCAACTGCTGGGAAACTGAGGATTTTCCTGGCAATCCCCACTTACTGACAGCCCAGACGAGCCTTTAGGATGGGCCCAAAGAGACACCGATGGAGGGATGAGCTTTATGGGCATCCAGTTGCTTCCTGCCAGGCTGCAAACCCACGGTGTCTGCGCAGCGGAGAAGGATGCGGAGCAGATGGAGACGGGAAAACAAGCAGAAGGGCAGAAATGAGCAGAAACGAGCTCATCCTGGCCGCCTGCTCTCGCTGAGGCTGCCCGTACACCACTGGTGTGGTTTTATAATGCCAGATAAGGAGCGTCTTAGTGGTAGATTACACGGGTTGCTTAAGCGCTTTGCAAACAGTAGTTACAACACGCCAGGGAGAAAAACACCTTGCAGGTGGGCAGTCCCAGCACCACTTTCCTAAAGACACCAGTGTTTCCCTGTTGCCCAAGACGTGCAGAGTTAAAGAAGGACGACAGCAGCCCTGGCATCTGCCCTGGGTCAGCCAGGAGCAGGCAGAAGCAGCCAACAGTGTTCCTCCCACTCCAAACCTACCCACTTGGCTTCTCCTCACCATGCACAGGGTCTGGATAGAAGCAAACATGAGGGAATATTGGGAAAATGTATCCCTGATTTAGTCAAGGTTTGAAGCATTTGCACCCCAGGGAGGACTTCAGCAAGAAAATCCTCAGTTTTTCTCAGCACTTTAAGATCTGATTTTAAAGTCTGGTCAGAAATGAATAGTCAGAGCATCCACCTGAATTGCTGCTGGAAACAAAATTCCAGCTCCAGCTGCCCACCATCTGTCTGCTCCTCAGGGAAAGAAACGAAGATGAGCAATTCACCCAGCAAAAGCAGTCAAAGATTTTCATGTAATAAAAGTTATTTTTGGCCAAAGCACCTAGGTCTCGAAGAGCTGTTTTACACCCAGAAAGCCCTGTTAGCGCTTCAGTTTTACCAGGAAAGATAAAAGCAACACTTTCCCCAAGTTTTCTTCAAAAAAACAATCATGAAAATGTTTCTTTCCCTGCAGAGAGATGAAAAGAGAAGGTTCGGTGTGAGGTGAATCGCTATGAATATTTGCTGAATTTTTAGGGAAGGAAAACCAAAAAACACATGAAAAAAACTCTCAAACCCCTAAACAACTGAGTGAGGTTTCTGGAAGCATGCAATTAAACCTTTTCCATAGCAAAGCAAGTGGCAAGCCCAACTGGCGGGGCTTTTAAGACCAGTTCTAGTAAACCTCCACATCTTAACCCCACTGCTCTGGTCCTGCCACTGCTAAGCCCCGTCTCTCAGCCCCTTCCTCAGCCCCTCACCAGTCCAGCCGGACAGAGGAACCCCCACAGGGGTCACCCTGCTTCTGAGCCTTGGGCACCAGTGGCTGGAAGGTGGCACCGGTGGCTGCCACCCCTTTTGTCCCCAGCACCCTGATCTAGAAAAGCACCTCTCCATGCTCCCCTCCATCTCCCAACACCCACATGAAATCAGCTTCCTTCATAAACTAGGCCAGCAATTAGCAGCAATCATTAGCTTTCCTATGCCCCAGGGATCCTGGGCTGGGCAGCTGACACCCCCCAGCACCGATGTTCCCCAACACTATCCCAATCAAACCCACTCAAACACGCCGTGGAGAGGTTATGGTTTGGTCCACGCCACTGCCTCCCACTGAAAAAGCCAGAACCCTTTGCACATTGCTCCTCCTCATAGGTATTTTTTGCCCTTGAAGCCTTGGGAACAGCCCGAGGAAGCGGAGCTGGGGGAATTCTCCCAAACCTTAATTGAAAAAGGCGCTTAATGAGGAGAGTTTCTTTTGTCTGTTAATTGAAACAGGTTCTTACTGACAAAACTCTCCATGAATTTTAAGTGGGTTCGCAGGGGGGGGGGGGAATCCACTCAATGAATTGGGTTTTCCTGCTTTGAAATGTGCCATGGCAGTTCCTGTGGCTCTCCAAGCACCCAAGAGCCTTTCTGGATAAGCAAGGCCTGAATCCCAAGTGTTTTAAAAAGAAAAAGGACAAGGGGAAATAATCTTGTATGGATTTTTATATTTCCCTGGAACGGCAGCCTGTGCTCTCACCACAGGTTGCATGGGGTGCCAACCAAAAAAACACCGACTGAACCACCTTCTGTTGCTTCCAACACTTTGCTTGGACAGATCTTCCCCATGGAGACGCTGCTGTCATAGGCACAAAGGTGACACTTGATCATGGAGAGCTGTGTGCGGCAGCAATTCCCCCCCCTCAGCCATGCAGTGCTGTGAAGCCCATGGGACAGGGCAGCTGCTTAATTTTCTTAACAGCTTCTCATGACAGGGAATTTGAAGTTGGTAGGAGAGCAGCTCCATCCGACCACAGCACCACCGCCTGCTATTCTGGGGAGCACAGGCTGCCCTGCCAAACACTAACCCAGCCCCAAAATGACACTATTGCAAAGCAGCATCCAAAAAAGCACAGCGTGAACCAGCTCAGGGACAGCAACCAGCCCCCCAGCGCCTGTATTTTAGAGAAATCCCTGCAGGCATGGAGCTGCACCCTTCTCCCAGGGGCTCCCCAGGATGCTCCTGCTGGACCACATCCATCCTGCCTGATGCCCTGAAGCTTCACTGAGCTGCAGTTGACCTCTGCTACGCCCACACTCAGCTGGGACAGCCCCTGCGGGGAGCCTGAAGCACCCATGAGGCTGGGTGGTGGCAGCCAGTATTGAATTAGGAGGCAGGTTGTGAGCGCAGGCGTGCTCCGGTGCTGGCTCTCAGGCTGGCAGGTCCTTTGGGGGAAGGCCAGGCAGCGCACGGGCGGGATGCTCCCAGGGCCAGCGTGCTCCAAGGTCACAGCCGGGCCAGGCGGAGGTCAGATCTTTTATTAGACCAACAGACACAGTTGGAAAAACCGACACGTTTTGGGTGTGCAAGCGTTCCTCAGGCCCAAGAAGACATCTGTTTTTTTCCTAAAGGTACTAGTTAGGCTAATAAAAGATATTACCTCTGCACACAAACTCTGCTACCCTTTAAAAGTACTGGAGGCTGCAATACTCACCAGCCTGGGAGAAATGCAGAGAGCAGGAACAGGCACTTGCAAGATCTATTTTGTTTTCACCCTCCAAGACACTCCCAGTAAAGCCCATATTTGCCTCCTCCAAGTGCAGCATCAGGGCTGCTGGCACTAGATCTGCCTCTGGCCTGCCCTCTATCCAGATCTATGTCTGAGGTTGCACAAACTGAGTGGCATTTCCCTGGGAAGCCTGTTGCTTTCATTTGCCTGCTCCCAGGCTACAGCATCAGCCCTGTCCTATCCTCCTCTACAGGGGCTCAAGGCTCAAAGATCCAACCTCCAATGCCTCAGCTGCCTCTCCATCCCAGCACCGCACTGCCTGTCCCACACACCCAGCTCGTGGTTTCAGCTGTTGAGAGCTAATAAACCACCGGTAACATGTGCTGCTTCCCATCCAAGCAGACAGTGTCTCCACCCAGCCACCAGGCAGAGCACCCCCATCCCATGCTGGGCACCTTGTACAGCCTCCCTCCCTCCCAGCCTCAAATCCCTTCTCTGATGTGAATCTCCAAAGCCATCGGTGCACCTGCACAGCCAAGGCATGAATTGAGGCTGCTGGAGGAGGTACAAAATGGCCTGAACCTTAGGTTTAGCCTTCAGGCATCAATAGCATTTTGCAGCCGTATATCAGGACTGTGCCATTAACCTTTTTTAAGGTAACCTTTTTTTCTAAGCTGGTACCACGGCTTCAGGCTCCAAGCCCTGGGGCTGCAAAGCTGAATAAGTCTGTGAAAAAGCAGACGGTGGTTGGGAAGGAAGGGGAATGCTCAGCAAGATGCTCACACATAGCCAGAAGGGTTTTGCTGAGGCCAAGGCACAGGAGACAGAGCCAAGAGAGCAGCAGGCTGCCCCGAGGAGCGGGGACACCCTGGGAGCCCTTCCAGACCACACGCAGAGCTGTCACACAAGAGGGAACCCCTTGCTGTACACCCAACCCTCAACATATCCAAGCCAAGAGAGACAGAAAACACTTCTTCCTTCTACCCTGCTTTCCATCAGTGATGAGATTTCCAAGACATTTTGGATTCCCTGTCAATAAGAGGGCAGAGCCTCTGAGAGAGCGCCTCAATCTCTCTGAGACAACCTGTATCTCCACGATTTTGGACCAGACCAGCAGCAGGACTGATCTCTGGTCACGCCCCTCGTACAAGTACCAGGGCAGCCCCTCCTGGTGTACCCCAAATTCAGGAATCTCTTGACCTTCTTAAGCCCCTCCAGGGAAGCTCAGACCCCCCTAAAGATAGCACTGAGGATCTGCAGCAAGGTCCTCCTGCTTTTGGGGAGGACACAACAACTGAGGTGCTCCCAGCTCCAGCCCCCTCAACACCCGGCCAGCAGTCACATGTGGGATTTATAGCTTGATATTGATTCGTCTCCTGCAAGCTCTGCCATTACAGCCGGTGGCTTTTGCAGGAAAACAACATGAATCATAAGCTACAGGCTGTCTTCTCCCTGCATCCACGCTGTGTGACTCACTGAGCCCTTCCAGGGGTCCCAGCACAAGGGCTGCCCTGTTCCTCCACACCTGGAGACGGGCGCAGAGATGAGATGCAGGGGATACCACCTCCTGCAGGCACCTAGGGAATGCACTGCCACAGCACCCAAAGTTTGTGAGGTGGTCTCCAAGAAAGCAGTATCACACTTTAGCTCCACCCTGGCCCTCCCCCTGTCTCAGGCTCCAAAGCCACCAGCTCACACGTGACAATGGCACATTGTAAAAATGTACAAAGCAATGCCACCACCTTGGCCAAAAACACACGAGAAAGCCAAGGGCTGGAAACATTGGTGTGATGGGCTGGGAACCCCAGCCCTCCATGGCCATGAAGCAATCACAAGATACAGGAGCTTTATATCTTGCTTCTCTCTCTGACTTAAGTCCTAACCTCACTCTACAGGCACCATCTCAACAGCCAAAACCAAAAAAACAACTCTATAAGGTACATCCAGGAGGTAAAATTCCATAAAATCCCTTTTAACCAAAGCCCTCCATGACCCTACCCCAAAGCGTGAACAGCCAAGAGAGCAGCTCCATCTCCAGAATCCCTCAAGGGATTCAGAATCCCTCAAGACAGGATGCTCAGCAGGACCACGTCCTTCTGTCCCAGTCCAGGCACCCAGAGATGCTCCCAAAATCAAACCTGGTGATAAAAGCCAAGAGCCTGCAGACAGAGACGGGCAGGCTGTGCCAGTGACACTGCAGCAGGGACACACTCAGCAGCGCCATACTTCACCGTGACATGTTACTGAAAAAAATATTAATCATTCCTTCTTCACTCCAGCCTAGTTTTTGACTTGTGAGGGGTCTTTTTCCTTCTGTTTAAATTACCACCAACAGCGCATGAAATATGTCCTGATCTAGAACCCTGACAGCACCTCACAAAAGGAAAGAAAGGGGAAAAAACCTAAAACAACCTATAATAAAAAGTCTGTTTGGCTGGAATGGGTTTTCCATCCCCACCCAAACACAAACAGAGCAGACCCATGAGCTTCCCAAAAGGGCAGAAAGCAGGAAAGGCTTCATGTGTGTGAGCTTTCCCATCAGCATCCACACCAGTGGCTCCAGGCGTGAAGAGGAGGAATTTGGGGGCTGCAGCTGTTGGGGTGGCATGGCACACACCGGGGCCAGGTGAGGTGACCCCATGAGGTGGCTTGGGGACTGGCAGGATGGCTGTGCAGGAGGTCCCAGTTTCTACATAACAACACACCAATGCCCCAGACACAGACGGGTGTCGGGAAACACAACCATCGCCATCACCTTCACCTTCCCTGTCCAACAGGAGTGCTGACACAGGCGAAGCGAAGATGCTCCACCATCCCACCAGAGGCCAGCAAGGTTGAGTTTATTTTTCCTACTGTATAAAGCCCGCACGTTTTTTCTATTGTTTAATTTCCTTCTTCTCCACCCATGGCAAGTTCACTCAGAAGCAAGGAACTTATTTCCTATTGAATTCATCCTGGTTGTTTTATTTGGAAAAGGACGACTTCCTCGGCCGTGGTCCCCATGCGCAGCCGAGAGGAGCAGGCATGGGGCTGCCCACCTCCTCATCTGTGCCAGCCCAGCCCTGGTGAAAAACACTCTTGAGATTCAAGTAACAAAGATACTGCTTTGCTGCAACAAAAGCTGCTGTTCCAAGGCTGTTGCTGACCAAGCAGCATTGCAAAGCGAAGTCTTCTCAACCTTGCGATCACCAGTAGTGGGAAGAAGACCAGCTCCAGGTGAGCTGGGACCACAGAAAAGGAGAATCTGACTGTTGGGATGTGATGGCAGTGCCCGGAGCAAGCACCAGCCTCCAAGCGAAGTAAAGCTCCCCCCCAGGTGATGCCAAAAGGTGGCCAGGGCTGCTGCACCACCAGGCACCACCAGGCACCATCAGCAGGAGACAAAAAACAGCGTAGAGGCAAAAAACATCAGACTTAGGGGAAGTATGAATACAGCCAGGTGTGGAAGGCCCAGGGGCCCACCAGCAGCTGGGTAAATCATTGAATGGTTTGGGTTGGAAGGGACCTTTAAACCCATCCAGTCCAACCCCGCACAGGGAGCAGGGACATCTTCAACTTGATCAGGTTGCTCAGAGTCCTTTCCAACCTGACCTTGAATGTTCCCAGGGATGGGACAGCCACCACCTCTTTGGGCAGCCTGGGCCAGTGTTTCACCATTCTCAGTGTGAGAGATTTCTTCTTCATATCCAGTCTAAACTCCTCTTCTAGTACGAAACCATTCCCCCTTGTCCTATTGCTACAGATCCTGCTAAAAAGTTTTTCCTCGTCTTTCTTATGAGCATCCTTTAAGAGTTGTTCCACCTCTACAGCAAACCAAATGTAAACTTGTAAAGTTTTACATTAAGGTAATCCAGCAAGTGACTGCTTTCTGGTTCCGAGTGATGTAAAGAGGGCTCAGGAGAGTAAAGATGGGAAACGTCAAAGACCTTTGGAAAAAAGGCAGATTGAACCTGACTTTATAGTGCTTACATAGAAACAGTAAGGTTGTAAAGACCTCTAAAATCATCAGGCCTTACAAGGAGTGGCTGAAGGAGCTGGGGTTGTTTAGCCTGGAGAAAAGGAGACTGAGGAGACCTTATCACTGTCTACAACTGCCTGAAAGGAGGTTGTAGCAAGGTGGGTGTTGGTCTGTTCTCCCAAGTGTCAGGCAACAGAACAAGAGGGAATGGCCTCAGCTTGCACCAGGGGAGGTTCAGATTAGATATTGGGAAAAAATTTCTTCACCAAAAGCATTCTCAGGCTCTGGAAATGGGTAGGTGAGGTGCCCAGCGATATGGTTTAGTAGTGGACAAGTACAGTTGGACTTGATGATCTTAAAGGTCTTTTCCAACCTAGCAATTCTATGATTCCATGATCAAGTTCAACCACCATTATGATACCCCTTGTCCTACTGCTAGAGGCCCCGCTAAAAAGTTTTCCCTGATCTTTCCTACGAGCTCCCACAGCAGGGGTGACGAGGGGTCTATGGGGAGCCTAGCCAGGCTGGACACGCTGTGTTGGGCGGGTGGTGAGCAGCACCGAACCTGTTGGACACATCATGCGGATGGTGAGCAGCACCAAACTGACTGAACATGCTGTGCGGATGGCGAGCACCACTGACCCCGCTGGACACGCCATGCTGTGCAGCGGGCAAGCAGCACCGAAAAGGCTGGACACGCCGAGAGATGGCGACTAGCACTGAACATGCTGGACACACCATGCGGATGGCAAGCAGCACTGAACTGGCTGGACATGCTTGTGCAGATGGCGAGCAGCGTGGAACTGGCTGGACATGCTGTGCCGTGCAGATAGCGAGTGGCATTGAACCTGGCTGGACATGCCAGGGGATGGCAAGTAGCACCAAACCCACTGGACTTGTCGTGTCAATGGCGAGCAGCACGGAACCTGTTGGACATGCTGGGGTATGGTGAGCAGCACCAAAGCCACTGAACACACCGTATGGATGGTGAGCAGCACTGAACCCACTGGACACGTCGTGCAGCTGGCAAGCAGCACCGAACTGGCTGGATATACTGTGCCATGTGGATCGCGAGTGGCATCAAACCTATTGGACATGCCATGCTGATGGCTACCAGCATGAAACTGGCTGGGATTGGCGAATGTCACCGAACCCACTGGACACACTTGGATGTATGGGGAGTGGGACCAAACCAGCTAGGATGGCGAGTGGCACCTAACCGGCTGGACATGGTGTGCAGATGGCGAGCAGCATCGAACCTGCTGGGACAGTGAGTGGCACTGAACCCACTGAACACACTGAGCAGCACCAAATCTGCTGGCATGGAGAGCAGCACTGAACCCACTGGACATGCTGTGTGGATCGCAACCAGCTCCGAACCTGCTGGATACACTGTGCCAATGGCAAGCAGCATCAAACCTGCTGGGACAGTGAGTGGCACTGAACCTCCTGGACATGCCAGAGGATGGCAAGTGGCACCGAACCTGCTGGACACACCATGCAGTTCGTGAGCAGCACCAAACCTTCTGGACACACTGTGGCAATGGCAAGCAGCACTAAACCTGCTGGGACAGTGAGTGGCATCAAACTGGCTGGGATGGCGGGTGGCACCGAGCTGCTGGACATGCCAGTGAATGGCAAGCAGCACTGAACCCGCTGCACACACCGTGCAGATGGCGAGCACCCCGAACCTGCTGGGATGGCGAGCAGCCCCGAACCCGCTGGGATGGCGAGCGGCACCGAAGCAGCTGGGATGGCGAGCGGCACCGAACTGGCTGGACACGTTGTGTGGATGGCGAGAAGCACCGAACCCGCTGTACGCGCTGGGGGATGGCGAGTGGCACCGAACCCCCCCGGGATGGCGAGCAGCACCGAGGCGGCTGCACATCCCCTGCGGGTGGTGAGCAGCCCCGACCGCGCCGCACACGCCGGGGCCCGGCGAGCGGCACCGACCGCGCTCCCGGCCGCCCCCGCCCGGTGCCGGTGCGCGCTCCGGCCGGTCCCCAGCCCCGGGAGCTCCGCGCCGGGGCCTCGCTCCGCTCCTCCCGCACCGCGCCGGCCCCGCGGGTACCGCGCCCGCCCTTTGTCCGCGGCTCCCGCCCCGCTCGGCCCCGCACGGCCCCGTACCTGCCGCCCGGCCCGGCCCGCGCCGCTCCGGCCCCGCTCGCACGGCTCCGCCCGGCTCCGCGCGGCTCCGCCCCGCCCGCAGCACCGCCCCGGGGCCGCGATGGGCTGGGGGCGGGGAACGGGGGCGGGAAGGGATGGGGATGGGGATGGGGATGGAGATGGGGTGGGGATGGGGATGGAGATGGAGATGAGATGGGGGAGTGGGTGGGATGGGGATGGGGATGCTATGGGGATGAATCAGAATCGTAGAGTAGTTTGGGTTGGAAGGGACTTTAAAGCCCATCCAGTTCCACCCCCTGCCATGGGCAGGGACACCTCCCACTGGATCAGGCTGCCCAAGGCCCATCCAGCCTGGCCTTGAACACCTCCAGGGATGGGGCAGCCACAACTTCCCTGGGCAGCCTGGGCCAGTGTCTGTTCCCAAGAAGATGGGATGAAGATGGGGATGAAGATGGGATGGAGATGAAGATAGAGATGGGATGGGAATGGCAGGGGGCAGCGCAGGGCTCGGAGATGGGGAGGGTGGAGGGCAGTGCTGGGCAAGGGCCAAGGATGGGGATGGGAAAGGTGGGGGGTAGCACCGGGCAGCAGCACCCTGCACACGGCAGGGCAGGTCCCCCACGGAAGCCCTTCCACTGCTCCGTTTGTCTATGCCTGGGGCAGCTCCGGGATGAGAGCAGCCCCTGCAGCACCAGCCATGTGAAATCTCCCAACAGGAGTGCTCCTTTCATCCCCCAGCCTAGGGCACACAGAATACTCTTCCCAGTGGTGCTCTCACTGTGTCCTGGCTCTCAGCACTGTTTCCCATCACCAGCAGGACAGGTCATCCCAAATTATACAGTCCAGGGTACACCAGCCTTTGGTGTAACTGGAGTGCCAGGCTGATGTCTCCTACAAAGCTGTTTTACCTTTTCCCACTCTGTGTGTGCCCTTCATGTCAGATTTCTGACGCCAGTTAAGCCTGAGATCATCCCCATCCTCCTCCCCAGCCACAGACCCAGGCGTGATTTCTCAGCACCATTTCATCATTTCAGCTTTTCCACCCAAGACCAGCACAAGTACACATCCAAGTCACGGGCTGGCTTCTCCCTGACCTGCAAGTGCACACACAAAATTCCCTTCATTCCTCAGAGAGTGAAAATTGAACTTAACATTGCTCAGCCGCTCTGGTCCTGCCCCTGGCCTCACTGCAGAGGCTGCCGGGGGCTCTGCTGGCATGCGGAGACATGGAGACACACTCCAGTCCAGGGGAAGGGAGACTGCGTTAATTGCCAGCCAAGAGCTGCTCGGGTCCATCTCACTGCCTGCATGAGAAGGGATGCAGTGCATGAAGATGACCCCACCAGGTTTCATGTCCAGCCCATGGGGACAAGATGCGGCAGAAGGTCTGTTGGTTTCGGCTTTGGCAGCGTGTGCTGGGAGAGCTTCCGATGTAACGGGAGGCAAGGAAGAAATTTCAATCAAATGAAACAGGCAGACAAATAAACAAAAATAAAAGAAGAAAGGAAATCACAGGGAAGGAGACACCAAAAATCGCAGACAATTATGGCTGCAGAATTTCTAACGTGCTCTGAAGCTTTCATTGAAGTCAAAGACTTCTTAGCCTTAAACATTTCACTTCCCTCGCAAGCCTTTTCTCTGAAGATCTCTGAATACCTTGCCTAAGCCAAAGTTACTTGAAAGCTCAGAAAACAAAAAGGGACAAACGGGAAGTTTTTCAGCTGCTATAAAGTATATTAAAGGGATTTTTGTTTTCAGCCTCAAATGATTTGCAAACTGAGCCTGACAACATATCTGCACCGGGAACAGCTTCTTGAGGCCACGCTAACCTCCATCAAGGGTTTTGACAGAGGAGATTCATGCACAAATCATGGAGCAAAAAGCCAGCAATGAGTAATCAAAGGCACACACCAAACTCTGAGGACAATCTGCAGAATTTGCAATCTCCAGCAGTAAAGTTTTCCACAGAATAATTACTTCTGAGAAAAAGGAATTTGTTGAATGCTCGGTCTGGCATTTGCTAATACATTTATTTTTTTCAAAAGAATGACCTACTCCCTGGAAACAGAGGCTGCTCAGAAATGCACTGGTGTTTATTAATACCAGCTCTACTATTTTACAGGCTGGAGAGGGTCCAGAGAAGGGCCACTGAGATGATCAGAGGACTAGGAAACCTGCCATATGAAGTAAGGCTGAGAGAACTGGGTTTGTTCAGCCTCGAGAGGAGAATGCTGAGGGGAGACATTATTAGCATGTACCAATACATAAAGGGTGTCTAGCAAGAGGACAGAGACTCCCTGCTTACAAGGAGTCACATGGAAAAGACAAGCAGTAATGAGCATAAGTTGTTCCTGAGATTCCAGAATCCAGATTGGATTCCAGAAGAAAGTTTTTCACCATGAGAACAGTTAAGCATTGGAATAATCTCCCCAGGGAAGTGGTAAATTCCTCTACGCAGGGTTCTGGGCTACCTCACTTAAACTGTATATCACCTAAAAATATTGGACCAGATGATCTGTGAGGTCCCTTCCAACCCGGCTTTCTATGATTCTATGATTTTACATGAGTATCAGGTAGCTTTTTGTTTTGACCTATCTTCTGTTTGCAAACACAAAGGGAACCAGTTCCTCTCCTGCATGCTTTAACTTAGAGGCTCTTCTTGAGCACATCTGTCAGAAAGAAGTTCTGCGGCTTTCCTCCACATTGTCTCCAATTTATTAATCAACACTTCCAGCTCCCTACTGAGTTAAATCAAATTATGGTCCCCTTGAAGTCCATGGCAGCATTTCCACCAACTTCATTAGGACCAGAAACCGGCTCTTGAAGTTCCTGCCAATTCCTTAAGTGCTTTAACGTTAGCATTGGGGATTTCTTTTTTAATCTTCTTATGCCCGCTTCTGACACACCATTTTACATGTGTGCATGCACAAACTGCCTTTCTGAAACTAAAGACGGTCTCAAAAGCAAACGGAAAGGTTTGATTGTTTTACCTGTGAATGGCTGCATTCTCTGAATTTTTCTTTGCCAGGGTTATTAGAGGAAAGATCCTATTTTGAGGAGCCAGGAGCTGTTGCCCACCAGCCCCGTGACAGCCCCAGCCACAGACCCTGCTCTGTACCAAGCAGACAGCTAGGGTTCAGCCTCTGGAGAGAGTTTTGGCGTCTTCCAGCTCCAGCCTCTGTTTCAAGGCCACCAGTAAGGCCACCAGACCAGTGGCTCGTGGGAACGAGACACAGCCACGGAAACAATGACATCTGAGCACCAAAAATTCCCTCTTGGAAGCCAGGACCTTCACAGGTCAGGCCAGTCGTTTCCTGCTGACCCCTCTCAGCCAGGACTGGTTTACAGCAGGGCCAAAGCTCGGGCAGGAGAAAAGGTCAAGAGCAGTGTTTCCATTTGCCTTGGCTCTCGGGCTCTCTTTTTGTTTAGTCACCAGCTGAGTTATGAAATCCGCCTGCAGCGTCACCGTGTCTGTGGGTTTCCCATGGGCTGGAGAGGCTATTACCAAGGAGCAGCTGGAATGTTAATTACCCATAAAGGAACTAAATCTGGGGGATTTCTCAAAGCAAATATACATCTTCTCTGGCACTGACCCCATCCCAGCCTGAGCATCCTCCCCAGCCAGGCTGGAGGATGCAATCCTTGCAGCCCCTGCTGAGTGCCTCCCTTCTCACTCATCCCAGCTTGGGAAGGTCCTTAGCACGGTCCTTAGCAGCTAGGACAGCCTGGCTGGGGCTGGCATTTGAGCCCCAGGAACATTTTGCAGAGCAGGCAGTTTCCTTGCAGACACATCAGGACCAGTGCAAGGCAAAGCAAAAGGAAAAAATTCATGCCGGGGAGTGGAGAATGCCTAATCCCACACACAGCCTGGAGGGGCTGGGAGCAACCTGCCTCTCAGCTGCTCTGGGGCTTAGAGCATTGCTGGAGTTTGAACCACTAGACGGTTGTTTTAGAAGCTCATCTGGTTATTTCAGCCTGTGAGGCTGAAAAAACTCCAGAAGTGGAGGCTTGCCCATTTCCTTGCCTCTGGCTTGCATGTGTTCCAAGGAAACATCTGCAGGCTGGTGCAAGCCTTGCAGAGGATTGTCACAGCCTGCCCTGTGCTCAGGGTGGGGAGAAACCCACCCTGCCTGGCTCAGGCTGCACCATGCACCCTTCACTGTGCCCACAGCCACTTCTTGGACAGGTCACCTGCCGCCACCACGGCACACATGGCTGACACAGGCTGACCTCTGCAGTGCTTCCCTGCTGCTACCGTTTTCCTTCTAATCAGGCCACGGCTGGCGTCACTGGAGTCCTCGGCTGGAATTACAGCAGCTTTGCCAATGTATATTTTACAGCCTCTCCTTCAATATTTAAACGGGATGATCCCTGATGTAGCTGCAAGCTGTTGACAAAGAGAGGAGTGGGTGAGGGTGACCCATGGGCTGAGGTGGCATTAAGGTGGCACCTGTGAGCACTTAAGGACGGAACCTTTTCTCCCTGGTGGCAGCTGACGGGTTTGCCTACTGGAGGGACTTGGGATGCTTGTCCAGTGAAAGGAAAAGGTACCCTGAAATATTCTTTCTTGGCACAAGGATGCTGCCCTCAACATGCAGCACCTCAGAGCTGATGGGTGAGAAGGGGGTCTGAAGTTTCCCACGGGTCAGCATCAAAGTCGGTCAGTCGAGCAGAGGTGCTGGACTCTCCCTGAGGAGGTGTTTTCAAGCCTTTGGACTGTGCAATCCCACTACTGGGGCCGTTCTAAGGCGCGTCCCCTGCTCGCAGGGATGCTCCATTAACCACCCCCCTCCAGCCGCCATCTTGGGAAGGGACCGCAGGTAGGAGCACGCCGCCATCTTGGGAGGGACAGAGGCGTAGGATACCGCCATCTTGGGAAGGGACCCGGTGAGGGTAGGAGGGCGCCGCCATTTTGGGGAGGTCAGCCCGGCTTGCCCTCGGCAGAGCTGTTCGCTGTTTCACGGAGGCGGCCGGCGCTGCGAGATCGAGATCGGGATTGAAGTAAAGCCCTGCGCCTGCGATAGACAAAACGCTGCTTCCCCCACGCTCTCGGCCGCCTCCCGCCATCACTTCCGGGTGATTGGCGGCCACTTCCGCTCGCGACGCCCGGCACTTCCTTTCCTGCGGGGGCCGCCGGAGTAGAGGCGCAGGTGAGCAAGGCGCCGCTCGTATCCGCCGCCATCCGCTCGCCCGCGCTTCCCCGCCGCCTTTCCGCTCCGCCGCCCGCCTCTAGGGGCCCGCGGCTGCGCGGGGCGGCGCGGGGCGGCGCGCCCGGCGCGGGGGAGGCACGGGCGGCGGAGCGGGGCACTGGGCCGCGGAGCGGGGCACTGGGCCGCGGGGAGCCGGGCGATGGCGGGGCGGAGAGGATGGGCTGCGGCCCAGCCCCGTGGGGAGAGCCTCTGAGCGGCCGGGGCGGCTCCAGGCGGTGCTGGGAGCAGCGGGCTCCGTGTCTTGTGGTTAATGGGGTTCGGCACGGCCAAGTGCAAGGTTCTACACCTGGGTCGGAGCAGCCCGCGGTCTCAATACAGCCTGGGGGATGAAGGGTTTGAGAGCAGGCCTGAGGAGAAGGGCTTGAAGTGCTGGTGGGTGAGGAGCTTGACCTGAGCCGGCAATGCGCGCTCGCAGCCCAGAAACTAACTATATCGTGGGCTGCGTCAAAAGCAGTGTGGCCAGCAGAGTGAGGGAGGAGATTATGCTCTGCTCTCGGGACACCCCACTTGGAGTCCATTTCTGGAATTTCAGACGGGTCCAGAGGAGGTAACCAAGTTGATCAGAGAGTGAGCTGGAGCACCTCTGCTGTGAGGGTGGGCTGAGAGAGTTGGGGTTGTTCAGACTGGAGAAGTGCAGGCTTTGAGAGACCTTATAGTGGCCTTCTGGTATCTGGAGGGGCCTACAGGAGAGCTGGGGAGTGACTGTTTACAAGGGTGGTGATAGGATATGGGGGAATGGCTTTAAATTGTAAAGGGAAAATTGAGATTAAACATTAAGAAGAAATTCTTTACAATGAAGGTAGTGAGGCCCTGGCCCAGGTTGCCCAGAGAAGTCATGACTTGTGCATCCCTGGAGATGTTCAAGGCTGGGTTGGATGGGCCTTGAGCAGCCTGATCCAGTGGGAGGTGTTCCTGCCTGTAGCTGTGGGGTGGAACTGGGTGGTCTTTTAAGGTCCCTTACAGCCCAAACCATTCTATGGAGACCGGCATTACAACACCATGGCCTGGCTATTGCTAGCTCTTCTGTGCCAGTGTGGCTGGGCACCCCACTGGGGCCAGTGGTGTCAGGAAGAATGGGCTCTGTCTGAGCCAGGACCGGGTGCGGCAGTAGGTGCTCAGCCTTGGTTTCAGGGGCAGGAGGCTTACTTGGGCCAGTCCCAGGGAGGAGACCATTAAAGCGTGAGAACACCAGTTTGAAAACCTGACGAGCCAGAGTTTTGTGACAGTACCTAGATCTCTAATAGTTTTGGTTAGGTGTTCTGTAACATAAAGTCACATAAATGAGCAGGGAGAAGTTCTCAGTGTTTCTGGTTATCAAGGAGAGGGATTCCTGTGTGCTCGGCTGCAGAAGTGCCTGGGGACATCAGCTGAGATCAAGCACAGCTGGAGACCCTCCTAAACAGTTGTGGGTGGTGGCTTGTCTGCCAGCATCCAGCGAGGCTGGCAATGTTGGGTTTTTTTAACAGGTCCAGTTGAACCCTGTAATTACTCCTTGCCTTTTACTATTGGTAACTCACTTAATGTTGCTTAGTAAAAAGTTGCAGTAGTGAGAAGGTTCATAAAATCCTGTACGAGAATGTTGAGAAGCCCATCATCACTCATAGTTCTCTTTGTTTGTTCAGAAATGGCACCTCGTAAGGGCAAGGAGAAGAAGGAAGAACAGGTCATCAGCTTGGGACCTCAAGTTGCTGAAGGAGAAAACGTGTTCGGCGTCTGCCATATCTTTGCTTCCTTCAATGACACTTTTGTCCATGTAACCGATCTCTCTGGCAAGTGAGTACCAAAGGCTGGTCACCTCCCTGCAGTACCTGGCTTCTTTGGTTTGGAAAATGGAATTAGATTTGGAAGGAGGCTCCACCAGAAGCTCTGAGCTTCTGCTAAGCCATAAGATAAGATGGTGTGCGCATGTGAACATAAACTCAGTAACGTGGTGTGCCTCTCTGAGTATTGTGCTCAGGGTACAGCATGGCAGTTTGTTCATTCAGTAACATTCAAACTGTTTTAACAGGTTCTGTCTGTACCCAGAAGCTGCTTTGTGGGAAGGAGAGCGGGGGAAGAGCTTTTTTTCTGAACATAGTTTTTCCCTTTTGTAGGGAAACAATCTGCCGTGTGACTGGTGGCATGAAGGTGAAGGCCGACAGAGACGAGTCTTCTCCCTATGCAGCTATGCTGGCAGCCCAGGATGTTGCCCAGCGGTGCAAGGAGCTGGGCATCACTGCCCTGCACATCAAGCTGCGTGCTACTGGTGGCAATAGGTATGTTGGAGGGGCTGGGCCTTGGCATTCCTGGAGGATGTGACCAGTCTTAAAACTGTCGGATTGCACCATGTCCCTTCTTTACGCTGTCTCAGCTGCTAAGGCAGTTGCATCCCAGGAATTAGTTGACTTTAAACTTGACCCAAAAGGTGTCCGTCACAGTGTTTGGTGACTGGCTGTCGTGCTCATCTCTCTCTGAGCACGTGGAGCCTGTTCTGAACGGGCTGGAGCTGAGGCATGCAGTTATTTATCTGGAGGTCATATCAGACTTGGATGTGCTATGGGATGACAGCGAAGTGTGATCGTGAGTGGTTTGGGTCTGGGGTCAGGAGGAGTGTGAGTTCTGATATCTATTTTTGTGGTAGGGGAACTGTGATTTTAAAGTTGTCAGTGGCTTGAGAACTGTATTTGATTTCTGAATCATTTAAGGAATTAAGGATTCTGTTTCTCTTCTCCAGGACCAAGACTCCTGGACCTGGTGCCCAGTCAGCCCTGAGAGCTCTGGCCCGATCTGGAATGAAGATTGGCCGCATTGGTGAGTGACGGAGACTGGACGCATGTGTTACTGTGTCAGTGCAGAGCGTCACTGCCTAGGAAATCGGATTTGAAGGGTTATTCATTAAAAGGTGTTCTGCAGGCATATGTGCCACTGGGTGTGATGCTTTAGGATGCTGCGCTTGGCCTCTGTCAGCCGGCACTGTACGAGGTCTGACGCAAAACCTGAGACTGTGCCTGTAACTCTTTTTATTTAACAAATAAGAAAATCAGTTATGATCACCGTCAAAATAGTTTCCCTCTGAGCTGACGCCTTGCTGTGTACGGTGCTGCTAATGTTCAAAGCAATTCTGCAGGTCATTTTCTGAAAAGCTATTGGGGATCTCTGTCAGTTTTGCTTTCTGCTGACAAAGAATGGGGTTCCTTTGAGCACCAACTGGGAAGAGGGAGCCAGGTCTGGCGGGCAGGGTGGCTGCTCAAGAACATTGTTATATTGTTCTGAGCTAAAAACTGCTTCACAGACAAAGCGTCCTGGGCTGGTGTGGTGTCAATGTGAACTTGCTGTTCACTCTTGCACACCGACACTTTCTGACTAAGGGTAAGAAAATGTCTCTATTTGAACACGCATCCACTCGTACTGAGTGAAGCGATGGAGCTGAGCTGTGTCTTGGTGTGACAGGCCAGAACGTGTTCTATAACCATCTCTTTTGTCTCTTCCCTGCCACTCTTGGTTCCTGAGCTATTAGGGCAAGTCTCAGGTTTTTGTGTTGGACTTCATAGGTACGATTTAATTTGAAGAGATTCTAAAAGGGAAGATTCACCAGGAGGTGGCGTGAGCTGACTGCAGAAACCAAGTTTCTGTCTGCACGCTAAATCCCAGCGGTGCAGCAGGACGCTGGTGCCTCTTGACATAACATCATTTGTGCCAGAGCTGCTCAGCCACCTAGAAATAGCGTGCTGGTCTCAGCTTCAGACTGTGACTGAGTAATATCAGGATTCCTCCAACTGTTTGAGGGAAAGCCCTAAACTTCATAGCGGAGGCACAAGAAGCACTGGTGCTGGCTGCTCTAAAAGTTGCATCATGCACCATCAGCTTCTTTGGAAGCACTGTGGCTGCTTTGTTTAAATGGGGTGGAAAATGGAGATCATTGTTTTCTTCCAAAGCACTAAAAGGCCTGAGTGCCCAGTGCTTGCAGGTTCACAAATGCCTTAAACTCCATTGGAGCATTGGTTCTGCCTGTGTGTGGATCCTGCAGTGGCTGCTGCTGAGGTGCAACTGTGGGATGTCAGAGTGACTGCTGGGGCTGGGTTGGTTTCCTGGGGTTCCTCTGGAAGGTAACGGTATTTTGGATTTTCTTCTTGCAGAGGATGTCACTCCCATCCCCTCTGACAGTACACGCAGAAAGGGTGGTCGCCGTGGACGTCGTCTGTAAACCATGCTCTACCTTTCGTTATTAAAGCTCTCTTCTAAACCTCTCCTCAGCTGTGTGTTTTCTTACTGAGGTGCACTGAGAAGTTGAGCGATTTCAGTGTGGTTACATCCACAAATGGCTTATCCCCTAAGCTGGGCATTGGATTGGGGTTGTTGTTAGTGCTGGTGCAGCAGAGGTGCTTCTGAATTTACACAGGGTAAAAGCACTGAAATTAGAGCACCCTCAGCCACTCTGTTTATATATTTAAACTTCCAGAGGTGTTTAAGAAAAATGACTCTTCACTTCTTGACCATGCCATGCTTCCTGCACTCCTGTTTGCCCTCTATGGAGTGTGCTGCCTTCACCAGGAATAAATTCCCGTTTCCAGCAGCGTTCTCTTAGCTCTCCAGACTTTGAAATTGCTGCTGTTCCTGTCGCATCCTTGTCTGCGGCAAGATTTTGGACCCAGAGAAGATTCATGGATGTACAGCAGTTGACGTGCAGCTCAAGATGGGTGGGTGCTGAGTCCTCCTTGTGTCAAGGTGATGGTGGGAGTAGCAGCTGTTCAAGGGAGGTGAAATGGGAAATTGCTGCTGTGCAGTGGTGATGTTGGCCCTTGTACAGCATGGTGCCTGTTCCAGTGTGGGTCCATCTTGCACTGTCCTGCAATCTCCCTGAAAGAGCTTTCCTAGTTTATTGGGGAGACAGCAACAACTTCTGGTTTTCCTCCTGTTGCAGTTGTGTCCTGTTCAGTGGAACTCGGCAGTGACCGAGAGCTCGTCTGGAGCTGGTAAGATGCTTGTCCAGGAATAGTTGTGGTTGGGTATGAGGGATGGCTGTTTATCAGAACTAGTTGTGAAACCGTTGGGTTCTGAGCACTGTTACGTGGCAAACATAATATATGATGATGTGTGACCTACAAAATGAAGCTAGAATGTGGTGAGCTGATGTTCTGGGTCTTGGACAAGGTCTGCCCTTGAGATTCTGAGCTTGAGAACCTTGCTGCTTTTGTGGGGGCTCTTCCCCATGCCTCTGCATCTTAAAATGCTTTATGGGGGATTCCTTTGCCTCCTCTCTCCCTGAGCTTTCTTCCTCTCACAGGAAAGGGTGCTTTGCCCGGCATTGGAGGTGCTTCTCTCTCAAAGCAGGCCCTGTTCTGGTAAAGTCACTCCACCTGGATTGGATCCAGGGCCTCTGGCTCCTCCCAGGCTTGGTCTCCAGTCGTGGAGCCCCAACTCTTTCACAGCAAAAGGGGACAAGTTTCACAGCAGAGGAAACCAGGCGCTCTGATCTGAAGCCATGGTGCGTCTTTGTCTTTATAGTGAAAACTACTTGGATGCTTGTGGTTTCAAAGTGAGTCATGATCTCTTGGAGGTGGCCCTGCTGTGGAAAAGAAAGCTGGGCTTGTGAGCAAGCAAACTGCTGCTGGGGTTTGTGCAAACTGTTGCTTAATACATGACTTCCCTTTTCTGTGGAAAAAAATCTCTGTCCAGACAGATGTTCCTAAGCCAGCACTTCCCTTGGCTCAGCAGTAGTGTTTTATTTGTAATTTTATATATGGCCATGGAAAACTTTATAGAAATAAACTTCCTTTACTGTCCTGAAAGTGCACTATTTGCACTTCAAATCACTGTTTTCCTGTGCTTGAAGTGTTCTCTGAGCTCTGTGGAGAAGGTGTTGAAAACATGAAACCAGCAGTGGTTCTGCCAGCGTGGAGCTGATGGGGAAGAGGGCAGAGGTGTGCAGGGGAGCGGGATGCTGTTTGCAGGAGGTGAAGGGGTGCTGTGTTACTAAGGACTCTTGTCAATCACTTTTTTTATATATACTCTTACATACCTGTTCTGGTAGGTGTTACTTTGCCCCTGAAGAGAAGGGCTTGGGGTTGCTGATGGACAAGAAACTCTACGTGAGCCGTCAACGCATGCTTGCAGGCCAGAAAGCCAACTGCATTCTAGGCTGCATCCAAAGCAGTGGGACCAGCAGGAGGAGGAAGGTGAATCTCCCCCTCTGCTCTGCGCTTGTGAGACCCCACCTGGAGCCCTGCATTCAGTTCTGGAGTCAGCACAGAAAGGACATGGATTTGCTGGAGTGAGACCAGAAGAGGCCAGGAAGATGACCTGAGGGCTGGAGCACCTCTTATCCGAGGACAGGCTGAGAAAGCTGGGGTTGGAGAAGAGAAGGCTCCAGGGAGACCTTAGAGCAGCTTCCAGTGCTGAAAGAGGCTACAGGAAATCTGGGGAGGGGCTCTTGATCAGGGCGGGTGGGGATAGGATGAGGGGAAATTTACATTAGATATTAGGGAAAAAAGTTTTCCTGCAAGGTTGGTGAGGCACTAGCACAGGTTGCCCAGAGAATTCGTGGCTGCCCCATCCCAAGAGGTGTTCAAGTGGCACGGGAGGAGCCTGGTGCCACAGAGTCCCTGGTACCCCATGGTCAGCAGGATCTTTGTCCACAGTCTTCGCACTGACATACTTCTCCTGACGGGCCTCCAGGACGGGATCTCCTCAAGGTAGGAGGAACACAGATCTACTGCCCTGCTTGGCATGTCCTCTTATGAGGTTTTCTGGGTCTCCCACCCATGGCAGGAGCTTTACCCAGTGCCCTAAGGTGGGTTTGCTTTATTAGTCCTCAATCTTTGAAAGCAGGAGCTGTGCTGGGTGCGCAGGGCTGTCAAGCTGAGCTGCAGCCCACACCATGTGTTGCCCTTGTCACCCTGTGCCGTGGGCTGCATGTTCCCTGGGCTCACTGTACGCTTCATGGCAAACATTGCTTTTCTTTCTTATCCGATTTGACGTCTTTAAAACAACTTCCCATGCTGGTGTGAAACCCCTCAGGAGAGAAATGGCGAACGAGGAAGAGAAACCAGAGCGCAAGGCAGGTTCCTGTACAATGTGGGCTGCCCGGTGTGCCTTCCAATGCTGTCTGGAGGGAAAGACTCTCCTAGGTGAGCAGTGTGGGTGGGTTTCATGGCTTTTTGCCTGTTTGTGCCACTGCTCAGCTGTTTTATCTTGTGTGATCTGATGAGGAACCACGTCACCTGCAAGACCCCTCCAGCTGGGTGATGGCTCCCTGACTGCATGGGTAGGGGACACGTGTGGCTGCCCACCCTGTGTCTCCCCAGCAGAGATGCTCAGGGGCTGCAGCGCATCCCCAGCTCGCGGAACAGGTCTGCATTCACTGGTGAGCCCTGAGGCTCAGCCCTTCCCCTTGGGTTTGCTCAGGGCTGACCTTGTGTTGCTGAGGGTGTTACTTTGCAGGCAGTGAGAAATGTGAGATTGTTCCCCTAAAGTCAGCCCGTGCAGGGTCTGCGGGCTGTGAGACGGAGACTTGTCTGGTAACAAATGGATTCACGCGAATGCCTGCGATGTTATTTCCGCCTCCTTGCCCAAAATAACTGCTCTGCACGCTTGGGTTGAGGGCCACGGAGCATGGGCAGGACTGAGCTAAGCTCTGACACTGCTCCCTGCTCCAGATGGCCTCTTTTCCCTCAAAAAGACAGCTGGTTCCCCTTGCTCCTGCAAAGGCACATGTCAAGGTTTTCATGGGCAGCACAAATAGGAAGCTGGGGGGGGGGGTGGCAGTGATGAGGAGCCTGTGGGTCTGGATGCCAGGCAGAAGGAAGAGGAAGGATAAGAAAGAGAGATGATCAGGCAGCTCAGAGCTGTAAAGGAGTAAAAGGGCTGCATCTTCCTGGAAAAATCAACTTACAGACATAGAACGCTTTAGATGCCACAGTCCCGTGCAGAAAGATGTGGTGGGAGGGGAAAAGTGGAACTGAAGGAGCTAAAGGAAATGCCTGTGTGTGGGGTGAGGCGCTGGCAGTGCCCAGCTGGGCTTGGGGCTGGCGGCTCAGCCCGTGGCGAGGAGCTGGGCTCCCTCCAACCCCCCGTTTATCCCCTGCCTTTGTGCCTTGCAGGCAGGCAGGACCGGCTCTATGAAATCAGCAGGGGTTCTCTTGCTGAGTTCCTGTTAAGACTTCTCTTCATTCCCTGAGGATTGAGGCTGGTCACGGAATTCACGCAGAGCATGGACTTGTGGGGAATTATGGCCCCAGCAAGGATGCCAGAATTCCCTACATCCCTCCAACATCCCCAGTGCTGCCATGGGCTGAGCGTGAAGGGAGACCTGAGAAATGTATGTGCTTTTTCCGTACTTTTTTCCCTTTCCCACCATTTTCTATCAAAAAAACCCAACCCATCTCAGATGGTTTCTAAATGCAGCATCACCTAAAAAGCAGCAGAGAAGTTATTTGTCTTCAAAATAGCCTCCAGGGAGGAGCGCGGGTGGCAACAGGAGTTGGGGATGCTGGTGGTGTGGGGTGAGGCTGATGGGCACCCTTGGGCAGGGGGTCTGTGCACCCCTGGGTGTTCCAGGGCTCTCCCAGCTGGGTCAGGACCAGGCTTTGAGCACCAAAGCTCCCCCTCTGCTCAGGGGCTGTGATTTCCCACTGAGAAGCTGAGAATTTTCTGGCATTTGCCACGTTCTGGGTCCTTGGGCCGCTTGTGAGGAAGTTTATCTGGTAACAAATGATGCCTGGACAGATTGCTTTTAATTTCACACTCGGAGTTTCACTTTTGGCTGAACCCCGGCCACGGCTGTGCTGGATCCCGGTGCTCAGTGCTGGCCCCACGGTGCAGTGCTGCCATCGGGGCTGCGTGACCCTTGGGCTGCCCCAAGTTCTTGTATAAAATCCCCTAAAATCAGCGTTATGGGGGCGGCTGGCTGCTCTCGCCCACATAGCGCGAGTGAGGCTGTGGGGTGGGCTGGGGACCCACGCTGCCCCACACCCACCGGTGTCTTGGGGCTCACCCACCTGGCGGGGCTGCTTCTCTCTCTGGTTTGGGGGTTCAGCCCCCTGACCTTGCTGCGGGCAGGGCTAGGGGGGTGCTGCAGGAGGAATGGGGCTTGAAAACACTTGGTGGTCCTTTGATCCTTACGCACTCAGCTCGAGAGGTGCTGGTGAACAACCCCAGCGGGGTCCAAAGTGACTCTTGAGGGGGAGATGGGGCTGAAATGCAGCTCCTCCCTGGCAGCGAAGGCGAGTGAGGAGGGCTGTACCCCGATGGTGTGCCTCCGTGGAGGGTCCTACTCGGCCTGTGGTGTGAGAAACCCTTCCCACTTCTCCCCTCTGTACCCTATATCCCATCTCCTGCCCTCCAGGGGTCCTAGAGCCCCCAAACCAGTGGCCCTGGGTGTCGTCAAGCTGGGCATCGTGACCAGCCTGCTGCAGGGAGGTGGGAAGCGATGCTCCATGAAGCAGCCATGGTGCTCCTGGATGGATCCAGCATAATTTCTGGATCTTAGACCTGACTAGCTGACCTCTGCCTGGCAACAAGTGATGCTGGGGCTGGCAGCCAATGGGGCTTTTTTTTCTGGTCCCCCCCAGAGGTGGCAGGGTGGGGACCCGGGAGGGTATTTCCAGTTGGCAGCACTCGGGGATCTCATTGCTTATCGGGGTGTTGACAGCAGAGCCATGGCCGAGGAGCAGCGAGACCTCATCTCAGACCACGGCAGCAACGTGCTCAATGTCAGGGACACCCAGAGGTGCCACTGTGGGGGGCACGGGGATGCGGGACAGAGGGGGTGTTGTGCGGCAGTGGGGTGGAAGGGGACTCAGTTGGACCGAGGGCGCACAGAGTAATGATGGAGCAGAAAGCGGGGGTCACGCTGTGGCTGTGGGGCACTGTGGAGCCAAGGGGGTTGTGGTGTGGCTATGAAGGAAGGGGCTGTGGGGCAGGCAGAGGCATGGGGTGGCTATGGGGCTGAGAGGTGGTCACTGTATCTCTGGGGAGCACAACATGTTTATGGGGCAGGTGGGCTCAAAGTGTGGCTGTGGGGTGGATGGAAGCACAGCGTGGCTGTGGGGCGGATGGAAGCACAGCATGGCTGTGGGGTGGATAGAAGCACAGCGTGGCTGTGGGACAGGTGGGCTCAGGGTGTGGCTGTGGGGCAGGTGGAAGCACAGCATGGCCGTGGGGTAGGTGGGCTGATGACGTGGCGATGGGGCAGACAGGAACACAGCCTGATCTCAGAGCCCGGCCAGCTCTGTGGGGCCACCCCCCATGTCCCAAGCAGCCCCCTCCCTGGGCCCCCTCCCAAACATATCCAGCCAATCAGTAGCCCGAGATCTCCAGCATCATTGTTCACCAGGCAGACGTCCTGGCAGCGAGTCCCAACTCTGGACGCTGCCTGTGGCAGTGGTGCTGAGCAGCACCCATGGGTGCCCCCACCTCGCCAGGCAGGCGGTGGCTCCCTGGGACACCACTGCACACAACCAGCATCACCTTCACCCTGGCAGAGCAGGATCTGGCCCGGGGAGGCCTTGGCAGCTCAGCAGGTGGCTGTGTGGTGCTCGGCTTTGCCTTCCCTTGGTGCCCTACTGCGATGGCAGCGCCGCGACACCCCCTGCCCTGCCTGCTGCTGGATTGCTGGGGTGCCCCACAGCATTGCTTTTTGCACAGAATTTTAAAAATTAAATGCAACCCAGCATCCCACGGGATGTAATCTGTGCTCCTCAGGACCAGCGAGGCTGTGGGCAGCTTCATCGTCCCGTGAAAGGCAATGCCTGGAGCGACTCCATGTCCCCAAACCCCCCCGGCAGTGTCCTGCTCTTCCCGTACCCCTTGCGCACCTCTGCTGCAGTGGGTTTCTGTTCCCCAGTGCGGAGGAGTGACCTTCATGCTGAGATTTCACTTCTGCTCACCAGAAATGAGGGGAATTTGCATTTGTCTGGCTGCAAGCCCCCCAGGAGGGGGTTGTTTGGGGTGGCACGGGGCAGTGGTGTGGGCTACGGGAGGGGTTTGGGGGAGCGATGGCAGGGTAGGAGGGCTTTCCTCCAGCCGGTGGCTGGGGCTGAGTTCTCTCTCGGTATCCTCAGGTCTGCCTGGGGCCGCAAAGCCGCCCTTTCCACGCTCTCCATCCTGGTGGCCCTGCTGATTGTCGGCCAGGCTGTCACCATCTACTTCGTCTACCATCAGAGCGGGCAGATCGACAAGCTGACCAAGACCTCCCAGATCCTGCAGCTGGAGGCACTGCAGAAGAAGCTGCCTGCCAGTCAGTAGCCCCACAGGCACCAGTGGGGTGGGGGTGAGGGGATGGGTTCCCCCTGGACCTCCCAGCCCAGCATCCCTCATGTCACTCCTTCCTTGGCAGGTGCCAAGCCGGTGAAGAAGATGACCATGGTGAACAGTCCCCTGGCTATGAGGGTCCTGCCTTTTGTCCCCTCTGCAGACATCATGGTAAGAGCTGCCCACTGCTGCTGCCCTCAGGGCTCCCTCTTGGCCCTCGCGCTCACACTGCCCCTTTGCATTTTCTCTTGAGGACACGGCCCCCGCTAGCAACAAAACGGAAGACCAAGTGAAGCACCTGTTGCTGGTAAGGTCCTGTAATCCCCACTGGTCCCATAGCTGTCCCCTCTGCTGCAGGAGGTGATGAGACCCCCTGCTTCCAGCTTCAAGCTGGGTCTGGGGTCTCTTGGGTTACTTGGAGCTGGTGGGAGCTCCTGGCCTCCTGCAATATCCATCTGCCTTCATCCTCCCACCCTGTTTCTCTTCCTCCTGTCTCACTGTGGTGGCCACTCTGTAGCAAACGTACCCCAGGAAGACTTTCCCGGAGCTGAACGACAACCTGATGGGCAACCTGAAAAGCCTGAAGAGCACCCTGCCTGATGCAGACTGGAAGGTCAATGCTCGCTGCCATCCTACCCTGCCCCTTCCAGGAGCACCCCCGCCTTGAGGAGACTGGGATGTTCCCACCTGGAAAAGCAAAGTCCGGCTTGAGCCAGGCTTGGGTTACTCCCACCCCAAGAAGGTGGTGGTGCTCAGGACCTTCCCTGGGCCAGGCTGGAGCTTACAGCACAGCTCTCCTGCGCTGCACCACTCGTCCCACCCCCCAGTGCTGGTTAACGTGCTGGTTCCCTTGTTGCAGGCTCTTGAATCCTGGTTGCACAAGTGGCTGCTGTTTGAAATGGCCAAGAACCCCAAACCGGAGGAGGATAAGGCAGTCCCAGAGAAGCACAAGGTGATCCCAGCACAGAAAGGTATGAGGGATGGGGGCTACTGAGCTGGGGAGGGTTGGGACTGGTCCTTTCAGAGCTACAACCTCCGAGGAGGTGCCAGCACAGGGTATTCCAAAGCAACTGACCTCTGGAGAGCTCCGGTTGATGGCCTTTAGGACATCACAGAGCCACCCCTCCACTGCCTGTATGGCATTTGGGATGAGAGAATGTCTGAAAAGCTGGAGCACCACACCAAATCCTCAGTCCTTATCTGGCCCAAGAGCTTTAGAAACATCACTGGGATGGGGCTTGGCAGCCCTTTAAATTCAACTGTTTCTGGATAAAAAGAATGAGGGGGAATGGCTTCACATTGGAGAGGGAAAGATTCAGACTAGACATTGGGAAGGAATTCTTCACGATGAGAGTGGGGAGGCACAGGTTGCCCAGAGAAGTCATGGTTGCCCCATCCCTGGAGCTGTTCAGGGCCAGGTTGGATGGGGCTTTGACCAGACCGGTCCAGTGGGAGGTGTCCCTGCCCATGGTGGAACTGGGTGGGCTTTAAGGTCCCTTCTAACCCAAACCATTCTATGAAAATCTCCTGTCGAGGCTGTCAGGCGGTAGAAGGGCTCAGGGGGCTCATGGTATCTCTCTGTTTTTATTGCCCTAGTGCAAACTAAGTGCCAGGCGGAGGCCAGTTTTGGGGGTGTCCACCCAGGTTCCTTCCACCCACAGTGCGATGAGAATGGTGACTACCTGCCCAAGCAGTGCCATGCGGCCACCGGCTACTGCTGGTGCTCCTACAAAAATGGCACCAGGATTGAGGGCACTGCCACACGGGAAAAGCTGGACTGCCCCGGTAGGTCGCCAGGGAGGGGACAGCAGAGAGGAATAAGCAGCGTGCATGGACGCTGGCCTCTGCTTTGCTTGCAGTTAGGGAGAAGGAGAGGTGTCAGGGAGAGGAGGGTGCCCGGGCTGTAGAGAGCATCCCCCACTGTGCTTTGGTGCCAGCACGCTAAGGCTGGAGGGGCCCCTAAACCCCACAGCCCTCCTTGGCTCGCTGCAGTGATAACCGAGGTGTGCAGTCAAGGTTTTCCACAAGCCCCCTTTGCCTCCACATCCCTGGCTCAGTGGGTGGACACAACCTCTCTCCTGCATCCCTGTGGGGTGGGGACAACAGGGCTGACCAAGGGGTCCCACACCCATGTCCCGCTCTCCCTCTGCAGATCCCGCCCCTGCTTTAGGGGCCACCGTGGAGCCAGAGGACATGATCTTCTCTGGGGTGGATGTGCCCAAGCTGAGCATGGAGAGAGGTGAGGGGCAAGCGCGGGGCATTTGAGGAAAGCCCTTGGGGGCTGGGGGGAGGCACAGGTCCAGCCCCAAGAGCCACGGCAGCACAAAAGCACTGCCAGGGCAGCAGAGGTTCTGCTAGAGACACTGTAAAAGCACCCTGGGCTTTGGGAGCCACCTTGCTCACTCCCTCTTTTGTTTTCCCCAAAGCAGCTGAGTAGAAGACGCCAGCAGATGCCTGTCCTCTCTTCAGCAGCCCAGCTCCCATATTTTGGTTTTTTTTTTGTAGTGTGCAAGTGTGGAGCTCACCCCTGCTGAAGCACTAGCCAGTAATGCTATCTAACACTGAACATTAAAAGCAGCAAAACAACCTCCACCTGCTTCTTAACTGACCCCTGCACACTGAAGCCCTGTTAGATTGCTGGGGTGGGGGTTGTTTTTCATGGAGTGATGGTTCTGTAGAGATAGATGCTCACTTTTGGCTTTTGCCCTCAGGCTGGAGAGCAGCCGCAGCGGTGGGTAACAGCGGGCGCGGAGCTTCTAATTCTGACTTTATCCAATTGTTCCTTTATAAATAACTTCACAAGCAAATGATTTCTAATAAACTTTTGAATAAGAAAGCTTTGTAGGCAACTCTAGCAGGGTGGCGCTTGTAGTTTGTAGCTTAAGAATCTTCTTAAGAAGAGAAAAAGAAACTTCTCTGCAGACACACGGACATCTGTGCTCCCACCTGAGATCAGACATATTCCTTGCTATATTCCTGGCCCATGACTGTTCAGCCTTCCCTGCAACTCGGCACAACTCGGGAGGCTGAAGTCACCTTTAAATGAGTTGCAACTTGGGAGGAGAGCAGCCCCCTGCGCCTGGAGCCATCTCGCTCCCACACCCTCATGCAGGTGTGAGGGTGGCAGCTGGAGAGCTCTGCCCTCACCAATGGAGCCTGGACCCCAGCGGCACAGCATGGGAGGGGGGAGACAAGGGGATCCAGTCTCTCTTTCCCCTCACCTGCTAAACCCCAGGCTGAGAGTGAAGCCAGGAAACCAGGCACAAGCCCAGTGCAAAGTGCAGGGTCGTGGATGGCTGTGAGGGGGCAGGCTGGGTCTGCACAGGGCCCTGCACAAACCTGCTCTCAGCACCTGCCCCTACACAGCATCTTAGTAATGAAAAAAAAACCAAACAGTAGAACTTGCAGTTCAAACCTGAGAAACAAGGTCTGCTTTTCCTCAGGGAGCAGGCAGAAAGCAAATAATTTTTACCCAATAGTTGATTTTCCCCAAGGGTTGAAGCAATACGTGTGAACCTGGGCTCTGGAGGATGTTGCAGGGAGAAGGGCAGAGAAAACTGAGCCCGAGCCTTGGCTCAGCCCCAGTGCCTGCCCTGCTCCCCTGGTCTGGGTTTGGTCCCTGAACCAAAGGCTTCTTCTTCTCACCCTTCCTCCTTTGAAAGCATCCAAAACAAATATCAATGTTGTTTGTTTTTTATTTTGTATTCCATAAAAAAACCAAACCACAAAATATTTCGCCGCATTGGCTGAGAACAGCTGCCGGACACAACCGTTCAGTGCAACTCCAGGGACACAACAATCACTGCCCTCAGTGTCAGAATAAAAAGTAAACCCAAGAGCTCTCTTCCATAGTAGCAAAAGGACTGACACCACAAATCACAGGAACAGGAAGGGGGAGAAAAAAAAAGGTAAAAGTTTCTCTTAAAAATATAGCTCTGTAATGAGAGAGAAAGGGATGGCTGGGTGTCAGCTAGGAGGAAAGCAGTTTGTGCAAGCTCGGTCTTCCCTGGTCAAACTGCCCCCTTCAGTTCAGTTCTGGTGCCAACAGCCGAGCCATTGGGAGGGGAAATGTACAGGTCTCTGGGCCCAGGCAGGGCAGGAGGCAGGGAGTTACTCTGCTCTGCTCCAAAAGTCACAGTTAAAAGAAGTTATAAATTATTATTTAAAAGAAAAAAAACAGTCGGAATTCTCCCGATGAGCTTCCTTTTCCTCTCTTCTGTTTGATCTTCACCCATAAATCCTTAATCACAGGGATGCGGTACCTTTAGGGAGAGGAGTTAAAAAAGTTAGGGATGGGGAGGAGAACAGCCTTACAGCTGAGCAGAGCAAGGGCAGAGTCATCTAGTCCAATTCCAGGTGGCTACAACATCACCATCTAATCCATATCACTTTTCCAAGCTGCCTGTGGTCAGCAGGGACAGACAGACACTGCCAGAGGCCGCTTGTCTCTGCTGATGACAGAGCACAGCAACATCCAGGTTGGACATCCGATTCTCAGCAGCTAAACAGTTGAGGTCAGACACATCCAGAGAAGCCAGCGCACTGCTGTATGACTTTCCTCACACCACTCCGCTCCCTGGCCCTCTAACCTAGGGCCAGGCTGGCTTGGAGAGCATTTAGAGGGCACACTGTCTTCCCAAGACTGGCCCCGGAGTACTGAATTTGGCCAAGGTTACCGCCGTTCAGAGGTACCAACTGGCAGTCCCCACAGGCTGTGTACCTTCACAATCCTTCAGGCTCAGCTGTTTTCTTCTTCTAAAAAGAAAAGGGTGAAAAATACATCAGTATCATCCGTGCCACAAACACAAAGGGCCCAGAAAAGCCACAGGCAGCTTACTGGCTACCATCTCTACAGGGACATAACCACTACAGGGAACATCCTATAGTGTCCCTCTGCCCCCCCTCCTAGCACCTGGGATGGAACGCAATAGCCTCTCAAGCCCTCAGAGCACCAGTTTCTGCTGAGAACAGCTAGATGGACAGACAGCAGAAGAGCAGCACTTACTCCTTGGGCAGGCTCTCAGCCACCGAAAGAGGCCCCTGGGTTTGACCCTCCCAGGGAAAGGGATCTCTCCCAGGACATTGATACAAGAACAGGCCCTTCTTTGAGCCACTCCAACTTCAACCAGCCAAAGGTCAGGGTGTTTCAAGACTAGTCACAGCTAACTGCAGCCTCTTCTGGGCTGCCAGCAAGGCCAGGACACAGCTCTGTTCCTCTCCAGCCTGGCACACTGCAAGGACAAGCATCATGGCCACAGTCCAGAACAGCTCTTCCATGGTACCCCATCCCAAGGTCTTGCACATACCTTCTTTTTCTTCTTCTTGTGAGCCTCAGCAGCCTCATCTGCTACAGGCTCTTCCGAAGACACCTTTTTGTTCTTCTTTTTTTCTTTTTCAGTCTTTTTTTCTGGGACAGGGAAAGAAAAGTCAACTTAAGAGAGACTCTGGTCTCACCCTCCAAGATGGAGCACAGTGGCAAGAGCATCTCCATTAAGTTTTTGATCACATATGAACCTGAGAAAGCTTTCCAGAGCCGTAATTGGGAGAAGGCAGAGCCCTGCTATAAGGCAGCTGTGTTCATGGCTGTTTCTCCAATACCTCTGAGCCAGAGTGGTTTGATCCCACCATCCATACGCACACGTGGGCAGAATTACATAGGAACCCATCTTTCCACTTCCTGCTGCCCACCCAGTCCAAGGAACTGCGCTTCAGTGCTGGAGCAGCTGCGCACAGGCCAGAAATCAGAGCAAGGGGAGCTACTAACGCAGGATGGACAGACACAAGGTTTGTCTCAGCACAAACTGCTCCAAGAGGCTGCAAGCTCATCCCTGTGCAACAGCCCACAGAAGGGCTGACGGACAAATCTGTCTCCTCCAAAACAAAGAGCAGTGTAACTGCGAAATGGAAACCCCCACCCATTCCACCTCCCTTTTGTTTTTTTAAAAGAAAAAAGCCTGCAAGATGCAGCACAGAACCAGCTCTGATTTGCATATGCAGTCTGCAGAGCAAAGAGAAAGATTTGCCTTTGCTTTAGGGTAGCAAATAGAGCATTGCAGCAAGGTGTGCAGACAAGGGCAAGAAACTCTTAATTGGGATCGATGAGCAGGGGGCCGGTACCACCCTGCTCTTTCGTCAGGGGTTTGAAGGCAGCAGTAACACAGTCCCAAGACAAATCTCGAGTGAGCTGCTCACCATGCTGCAGCACAGACACTGACCAGGCAGGGTCAGGAAGGGGCACTGACACCCCCTGGGGAACAGCACGGGCTGACACAGCAGGCGACAGCGCAGATGTCAAGGCTGATCTTTTTTACAGAGGCTGCCAGCAAGGGACCATGTTCAGGAAGCTCTGACTAACACAAAGCCCTGCACATGTGAACGCTGGGCTTCCTCTGCCATTCCCACAGTGCGTCACGGACCTTCTGCCTGCCATCCATAGCCACATCTCACCTCAGCTCTCCGCTACCTCATGTTGTTTGCCACAGAGGAGCCAGGGCAGCAGCTGGGTTAGCAGAGCTCAGCACAGACAGAGCACAGCAACATGCAGAGCACCACGGGCAGAACACAGGCCTCGTGGCTTACAGCCAGCAAGAACTCACTCAAACCCAGCACAGGCAGATCAGCCACGCGATGGGGGCAAAGAGGCCTCAGGAGGTTCAAGGCAGACTCACCTCAACCCATTGCCAGCCCTCAGCTAGACACAGCTGCTTCCAGCCAGGCTAAAGGCCAAGAAAGGAGAAAGCCCTGGAGGGACAGGTCATGCCCTAGAAGATGTATGGGGACATCAGTTTGCTCTGCAAGCAGTAAGGACCAGCACAAGCATTAACTCAGTTCCCACTGGGCCAGACACAGGGCAGCGGGGCAGGAGAGCCCAGCTTGCCGTCTGCAACACAACCTGGTGCTCAGACCGCGGAAAAACACTGAACTAGGGGGGGTAAAAATCTGACACTGGCTTTGGGGGAGCAAGAGGGAAGTAGCCAAGCATGAAGCTAATGGAAAGGTGGGTACTACTTACAAGGCCCTTCACCAGAGGCTGAACGTGCATCAGCTGCAAGAACTAATTGCAAATGCAGCCCCAAGTGAGAGATGCTTACTTTTAGATGATTTTTTCTTTTCCTTGCTGCCTGACAACTTCACCAGGTCACCAGCTGCTTTCTTCTTTTTCTTTTTGGGTACTTCTTCATTTGCTTGCCCTTTCCGCTTCTTCTCCTTAGGCTGCCCAACAGCCCCATCCTCATCTGGCAGTTTCCGCTTCTGAGATGTTTTCTGTTTCTTACTCTCTTTGTCTTTGCTCTTGGTTTTCACAGCCTTGTCTGCTGTGGCAGCAGATTTCTTCTTTTCCTTCTTTTCTTTTTTCTCCTTTTTCTTCTTATTCTTCTCTTCCATCCCTTCCAGTGTTTGCACTGCAGGAGCTTTGGCAGCAGTGGTGACCACTGTTCCACTCCCTGAGCTTGACTCCTCTGGTTGTGGGATGGAGGACAGTGCCTGAGACACTGTGGTCGCTTGTGCCCCTTTTGCCCCAACATCATTCTCTTTCCCAACCAGGCCTTTTTTGACTGGGGAAGGTTTGACATTGGCATGATTTGGCTCCGATTTTCCTGCCACCTTCTCTTTGTTGGAGGCTCCTGTGGCTTCCTGCCCTGGAGGGAGGTTGTTTTCTGCAGAAACAGTGACAAGAAAGAAGACAATTCAGAGAACATTCATTACATAGACCACAGAGTTACTGGAGGATGGAAATATGTGTTTGAAGAGCATCCAGTTCTCCCCCAAAAATAAAACCTGTTGGCCATCCCAAGAACAGCAGAGCCAGAGAAATATCCACACCACCACATTTAACCATCACCAATGGCCTATCCCCCAGGACCTGGGCCTTCTTAAACCTATATATAGTTCTGACCTCCTCAAGAGCCCTTGGCACAACTTAACAATGTGCCCAAGAGGTCAACAGACCCATCTGAGCCTCCAGAGCAGGCCAGACCTCACAGACAGACCAGAGCTCATCTGAAGGTGCCAGGGTCACACCAGGGCAGAAGCAGCTTTTAGCTCCCAGCTTTACCATTTGCCAATAAACCAGGGCAATAGGGAAAGAGCAGGATGTTCTGTTTCTCTGCAAGTCTTCCCACTTGCTTCCCCTCCTCTGCTCTCCAGACATGCTACAGAGCCCGGAAAGACCAAGGGGAGGCTTGAATACCAGCACTGTAGAGTAGATGTTCTTCAGCCAGCGTTTAAACATTCCCTATGAGCCATCACTATCGCAGCACATCAATGCAGTGCATGTAGGTTTCATGGAGAGCCCTATCTGCTCCCATTAACTGCATTAATAATTGCAATTAAAGCAAAAAGGCACATCCTCACAAGCCAGGCAGCACAGGAGGGGCACCAGGAAGAGAGCTGTGTCGTGGCCAGGGGAAGCCAGCAGACGGCAGCAGCATTCCACACTACTGGGCTCTGTGGTGGAAGCACATAGGGCCCACCCCAATGTCACTCTGGTGCCAGCACAGCTTTGCTCCTAGGCCAAGCAGATTCCAGACCTTGCCAAAAGAGACCCACCTGCTTTGTGGTTTATAGCCACCTCGTTGACATCTGTGTCAGAGTCACTGCTATCACTGCTGGAACTGTCGGCTGGGGTTGCCTTCACGGAGGCCTTGGCGAGGGAGTTCGCAGCAGTCACGTCTGCTTTTCCTTGCCCCACTTTGCCTACAGGTTGTGAGGGAACCGTCTTTGGTGTTTGAGGTGCTGCTGGGGTTGTGGAGAGGCCCGGATAGCCTGCGAGGAGGGACTGAAACAGCACAGACACACTGAGGAGTCACAGAAGAGCAGCCTCCCACCACAGACACAGACCTCTCTGCTGCTATATCGATTCTGTCCTCCAAGCCCACCTTTGGCCACCCATGGAGTGATCTTGTACCACTTAGCCAGCCCTGAGAGCAGCCAGAGCTGCTGAGAGAGGGACCAGCACTGACAGACATGGGCTGAGCTGATGGTTCTCCTCTTTGTTCTTGCCCAGCAAAGCAGGCTTGGGGGAGGCTCCTGGCTATTAGCATGCACCCATGCACAGCTAATGCACTGCAGACATACTGCACGCCCTGCACGTTACTTACAAAGGGAATTTAATGGCTTGGACATGGGTTAAGTTACAAATAAAAGTGGGGGAAAAAAATCCTGCTGGCACTGTGCACCAGTTCTCCTCATTTAACCCTTGCAAGGCACCACCCTCCTCCCATCCCTTCCCCCAGGGAAGGTATCGTGAGCCCTGGATCCAAGGCCTGGCTGCCTGAGGAAGCACTCCAGGTTGCCAAAAACCTCTCCTTGCCCCCACCAAAAGGCCCTGCTCACAGCTCTGCACTGGAGAGCCCCCACTTCTGTGCTGGCAAACCTGCTCAGCACTTCTTTTGCTATGGCTGTGATTCAATCCTCTCTCTGTCCTATGAGCTAGCTGCAAGACCCAAGAGGATCTCAGCCTGCTCAGGTACCATACCTGCGACGCTGCCTCCTCCTCCTCACTGGACTCCGAGGAGGAGCTGTGCACTGGCTGGGTCGCTCCTGGTTTCTGCAGCAAGCCTGCTGGAGGAGCAGAGTTCATCCCATTAAATCCACCACCATTGCCTGTGGCTGAGCTCATCTACTCAGCACAGCTGCTGCCACCAAAAGGCCTTCTGCCTCCAAAGGGGTGGGCTCTGTAAAGCTGGAGAGGAGGAATTCCTCTCCAAGCATTACATGAAGGTGACACAACTCTCACGGGATAAAGGAACACTGTTCCCACCCTGGCCTGGCCAGCAGCACTGAGGGCTTCTTCTTGGGAAAACTGACCAGGTTTGGGGGGCTGCTTGGGCATCTCCTCCTCGTCACTGTCTGAGGAACTGCTACTGTCTGAGGTCTCCTCTGCCTGGGTGGGCGCTGCAGCCTGGCTCAGCCGGGCGTCCTGTGCTGGCTGCATGCTTGGCTTCCTTGACGTGGTGGTGGTGGTACTTCCCAGAAGCGAAGCAGCCTGTGGGGTGACAGTGTTGGCTGGAGGAGCTTTTCCCACAGGAACCGTTTGCTTTGGGCAAGAATGAGGCGGGGCCTAGGGAGAAGCAAATGAAATGCATCTGGAAAGATGAATAGGTGATCATGCCCATGAACTATAAGCCCAGAGCCGATAAGCTTGGATCACCTCAGCCCTTCTTCAGCTGTACTGCTCCAGTTCGTGTCAAGGATAGGCCAAGAACTTCTCATGCAGGCCCCATCTCCCACTGCCCACAGATGAAGCAGGAGGCTGCAGCCTAGCAGAAAGCTCCTGACTGCACAGTGCACTGCTGTCACAAAAGGAGGAAGAAACCTGCCAGCCAGCTGGGAGACAGGAACAGCAAAGGTACCAGGGCTGTCTTCTGCTCATCTGCCTCACCTTATGGTGTGTTAACAGTGGTTAAAATAGAGCAGCCCCCCTCTCCCCACCTCAACACACACCTTCCCTCAGCTGGGAATGCACCAGCCTCATATTCCAGCACACCTATCTACCCACTCTGCCCAGGGAAGCTCCCCACCGTAGCCTCCTCCATCATTACCCATCCTGCCAGCATGTCTTGGTTCGAGCAATCACCACTGGAGCTCTCAGACACTCTAAGTGAAGGGACAGCAGACACTTTTACCCCCTTCCCCAATGGCAGTGTGGCATTAACCTTGGTAGACACTGTGCTTGAAACCTTGTTTGCTTTGACATTCTGCTGGGACAGACTCTAGAAGAGATAAGAAAATCAGGACAGAGCACAACTTGAAGGGAAAAAAGCAACAGAAGCATACACCAATCCACCACTGACTCCCAAGCCCTGCCACTATTTTCAGCACACCACCAAGGCTCACTTTTTGTTTTTCCCCCTCTACAGGCTAGCTCTGTGTTCTACGAGCCTCTGAGCAGGGCCTCTGGCACAGCTCAGAGCAGAGGAGTGAAGTGCAGCACCCCAGGAGTGCCTAAATCATTGGTTCAGTGCCCCACAGGCATCCATCCTGAGGCAGGCAGGCAAATGCGATGTGCTTGCAGGCTGTGAGATCCCCAGCCACTGCAGCACCAGCAAGACTGCAGTTGCAAACCCTACTTTGCAAAGTGGGCACTTGGAGTCTAGGCTGTCTCCTACACTAAAAAAAAAAAAAAAATAATATGTTCAGAGTTAATTGGCAACAGAGATAAAGCAAAGACACCAAACACAGACCAAATCTGCCTTCTGGTCCACAAGCAAGACAGATTAGAGAGCAGATTAACAAGAAACAATTTTGTTGCCTCGCATTTGAAGCCTCCTATCAAACTAAATGTAAGAGGGGTTAAAAATAGAAGAGCCAGGGGCATGGAAATTAGACACTGACATCAGGTCCAAGACGCAAATTTCAACAGAGGAGCAAGCAGGAGTAAGGAAGGAATACTCAGCCTCCTGGTTTGTTACAAACAAGGCTACGTGAGCAGCCTTCCCTCTCCAGATCTCTGACAAGCTGGGCCTTTGTGGGCTGACATTTCCCTCACACAACATCTGGCCTTCAGAAAGGAAGGCAGCGCTCCACCACGCCGAGAGCCGCCAATCCGACATGAGCTCTCAGCCATCTCACACAAAGCTCAAGTTACAGCAACTGTGCTATTTTATACAATCTCGGTACTATAAACACACTTTAACCAAGGACTGTTCAAGGCTGGCTGGCTGCCCACCAGCTGGGGGGGAGACAGCCTTTCCACTGGCCACAGCACCAGCCAAACAGGGGAAGGGCTTCCTTGTGTGCACACACATAATCCCCCTCTCCCAGCAAGGGCACGGACCAGATGGGGGATGTACACATGCAGGACAAGAAATGCACTTGGCCACTAAGCCCTGGGCTCGAAGCATCAGCCAAGCCACCACCATGTAGGGACAGCAGGCACATTCCTCAGTCAAGGCTTCTTCATGTGGTTTCTTTATCAGGCTCAAACTCTAGCAGACGTGCAGAGACACCCAAGCCAGCTTCACACTGAGGCAGCTCAGGCCTTAGGGAGCTCAGCCACAGCCCCATGGAACTGGCATGGAGACATTTACAGATGTGACAAGATAGGACTTATGAGAGAGCTGGGATCAGCTCTGCAACACTCAGTGGTGTCTCTACACAGACATGGAGGTCCCCTCCCTTCTCCAAGGCAGGGGTCTGGCTCCTCCCGCTGAAAGACAACAGGACGACTGCACAGATCCTTCAGTGCAGATCCTTCTGGCCTCCCAAGGCCTGTGGAGGGGGAGTCCAGAGACCCCCACACGCACCCCACACCCAGGGCTTTGCGAGGCAACAGAGGGCAGGCTGCCTTGGAGCTACTCAGCTCATGGAAAGATTGCCTGCAAGGACTTGGCTCCTTTTCCAGTCAAACTCCCTGGAGTAGGGCAAAGGGGACAGAGTCCCAGAAGTCTGGGCTTGTGCATCTACTCATGTTCCTACCAAAACATTCACACCCTCCACTGCTCTCATGCACTGCAAGGTTGCTGCCACTGAGACGTGCACCCAAGGTCAGAGAGACCCCGGTATGTCACCAAGAAAATCTGAGCCAGTCAACAGGAGGGCTCCTCTCTGCATCACCAACCACCATCTCACAAGTCTTGACAACAACTGTGTTGACACCCAGCACATCAGTGGGTCCTTACCTGTGAAGGGGGCACTACTTCTTCTTCTGAATCAGACTCTCCGCTGGAATCATCGCTGCTGTCCACGTGTAGAGGGGCTGGTGTTGGTGCTGGAGTCGGTGCCTTCTTCACATTTGGTGGCTGGGGCAAAGCACTGGTCTTCACTGCAGGAAAACCAAAGAGACTGCCACCATGAGAAAGAGTTGTTCTCCGTGGTTCTCTACAGTAGGAGTCATCACAACAGGCTGGGCCATTCCATATGTGGGGGAGAGAAGGAAATCCATGAGGATGTAAGGTGAGGGATACTGGCCACTACCAGGACACTTACCAGCTTGCGGAGGTTGTGTCTGTGCTGCAGGGGACTCCTCTTCACTGTCAGAAGAGTCACTGCTCTCACTTTCTGAGGTCTGGCTTTTCAAGGTGCTTGCTGCTGCTTTTTCAGACAACCCAGCTTTAGCAGTCTGGCTCAGGTTGGGAACAGCCCCAGGATGTTCTGTTAACCTCTTGACAGAAAAGAAACACAGGCCCACAAACGTGGTATTAGTACAGGTGATGTTTAGGAGTTTAAGCGCAGTTTCAGCTCAAGCTGTTTTTTGTTTTACCCTAACACAGCTGTTACTAACACTCGTTCTATCTTTGGCATGTCAAAATTGGAATTGCCTTCAGTTACTGCCTGGCCTGAGCTGCCAAAGAGACACAGCATTGCATTTAGCAATATGCTCTTGACAGGAAGCCCGAGTGTGTTTTACTGCACGAACATGAGGGTCTAACAGAGCTCATAACAACAGTTCCTTATTGAGGTTGAGATACTGGTTGGACAGGAGCCTGAGGGCAAAAAAACCCTCGAGACCTCCATTCCAAGGAAGCCTCTCATTTAAGCACAACCTCCCCACAGCTTGGGGAATCGGTAGAAGCTGGGAAGCCTTTCTGCCAAAACATTTGTAAGATTCAGAGACGGTATCAAGAGCAGCTACATCTTTGAGCTGTTGGAGAGCTCAGCGTAGACACTGGGCTAAAACAAGTGTTTGGGAACACAGAGGGCAGGCAGAGGCAGACTGCGACCCAAGATAGGATTGAGCACCTTGGAAACCGATCTGTCAACTGGTCTAAGAACTTAAACATCTCCAGACAATAAAAACCCCTGCAACTCACTTGGGCTGTGCCTTTCTATAGCACCAGTCAACACACTGATGTCTCAGGAGAGGCCACTGCCCAAGCAACCAGCATGTCAGCACTAGGAAGCCACAGTTATCACAGCACGAACACACAACTGCCAGGTGAGATGATCCCTCCCTGGCCCAGCTCTGGCCAAGGGCTGCAGACACTCCTGCAGGCTGCTGAAGGCTAGCGGCAGCAGAGGGAGCGCTTGCAGAGATCTGGCAGCTTGCAGAGATCTGGCAACTTCACTACTCGCAGATATTCTCCAGGCTCGCAGTGCTCTGCACTTGCTCCGTTTACTCCGTTCATCTCCAGCTGCTCTGCCGGAGCTCATCACGCTTGCCAGGGCAGGCAGACCCCATCCAACTCACAAGTGATGGCAGCCCACTTCAACGATCTGTCTCCAGGCCTCCCACAAGAATGTGAGGGAGACTCCTGGCCATGTGCACAGCCCCTGCCACCTGTCTTTCCCTCTCAGCCTGCAGCAGGGGACCAGGAGGACTTCAGCAGTGCTGGCTCACTTGGGGGCTGCTCCTGGCCAGCAGCCGAGAGCACCAGCCTAGCAGCCGCAAAGGAGGATGAATCTTACTGTGCTTCCTGGCATAATCCCACCAAGAGCTGCCAGTGGGGCAGTGTTTATCATCTTGAAGCCAAACACTAAACAGACAACAGCATCTGCATGTTTATCCCGTTACAGAACAGCTCTCGGAACAAGCCCAGCACATTTTGACTCTGCTTAGAGAAACAAACCTCCACAAGTACTTGGGGAGGAGAGGACTGCAAACCTCGCTTGTCTGTTGTGTTGTGATACCAGTGAGTCACTATCTCCAGCAGAGAGGCCAGATTTGCAGTGCTGAAGAGAGAGAACTACTTGAAGCAGACACAAGAATTCACACGCTCTACTTGAACGTGCTAGCTCCTCTCCCTCTCACCCCAAGCACCATTGTGCAAGGGAAGAGTCTACTGAGATCAGACCCCACTCGCTCACTTTTAAGACCTTCATAGCAACAGGACTGGCTTCTGCCCCTACTTTGATGCACAGCATGTGTACAGCTTTATTTTCAAACTTAGCAAGAGACACGGAAAGAGCTGCTGTACAGAGACAACTGACACAAAAAGAACCTAACAGTATCCATAGGGAAAACATCACAAGCTTTGCACAGCTTTCAGACTCCTCAGGTCTTCCTGGGAAGAGGGAAAGGTCCCTCCTGCAGCCACACCCTACAGTGTGGCCTCCAACAGGATCAGGCCAGCAGTGTGGCTGAGCTGCATCCCGGGTAACACAGCAGAGAGCTCCTGATAACTTAAGAGTCCCAGGTAGTGAAGTAACTCGGAGAGAAGGAAGATAAATCAAGAGGAAATTATTTCTTCCTGCTCCCTCTCCAGCCTCCAAACCAGAAGCTGCCTGCGGCTCAGTACGAGTGTGATGACTCAGCTCGCACAGAACCCATCTGCCACTCGCTGTGTCCATTTGCATCATGCAGCGCTGCATGACAAGAGAGGGAAACAATGCCGAGCCACGTGCGCCAAGCACGTTGTAACGATCACACTCCATTGCTGCCTGTGCACTGTGGAAGCCCCGTCAGCGTATCAGGACTGGGACCAATATTGCAGCTGTGTCTCAACTCAGTGAAAGTAGGACTGTCACCTGCAAGGGAGCCAGGACAGGGTTCAGGGAGGGAGAGGCAGAGACACTCCAACTCTTGGGAGATTCGGACACTGTCTGCCCACAGGACCTGCAGTCCAATATAGAAAACTTGCAGACACAGCTTCTACCAGTGCAGCCTGCATGGGTTTTCCTGGGATGCTCAAGGAAGACACGGGTTCCCAACACACGCGTGCATGTCTCGTGCCCAGTTCTGGTGAGCAGAAGCCTGTCCATAGAGGGCTCAAGAACTATCTTTGTCCCAAAATACCAAGTGAAGGGAAGAGAATTAGCAGTACCAAAAGAAAAGCAGCTCACAGCATCTTTAAGGTCAATGCAGACTGACCTCGACCACCATCCTTCCCTCCGAAAATATGCAAACACCTCGTCAACCTCTTTGACTAACTATTCCTGACTCTTCAGGGGTAAACATACCAATTAAACAGTTCAATTTAAGCATGATGTTCATTTTAATTGTGCTAATCCACCCCCACAGGGAAAGATGAAGCAGCTTCCAACGCTCTGTATCTGTTTGAATCTTGCACAGAAGCCAGAGGAAGTTGCAGGATGCAGTAAGTCAGTGGTTAGCATATGCCCAAGTAGCAGATGGTGAGAACGAGCTAAGAAGAGTTTGACTGTGAAGACAGGACTGTGGACACAGCTAAGCTTAATGATTTACCTTCAGGCTTCACTCGTGGTCTCTGCCTGCAGGCTGCTAACATGGGAAGAAACAGCCTGTTTAGCAAAAATAGAACTTCCTTGATGACAAGCTCTTCCTTGCTGACTGTGGCTGTTGCAAGAGGGAAGATGCTGAAGCAGTTAAAGAGCCATCAGCAGAACAGCAACCTGTTGCTGCCAGCTTAGAATCAACGCTGAGGGGAAACAACCCTACCCCAACACATCCTTCACTTACAACGTTGCTTGAACGGATGCTTCTCAATAGTTTTACAGTGAAATCCTATGGCACAGCTATCAGAATAGCTGCTCCTGCCACCCAGAGCTGAAGCTTCACATATAATCATGCAGGAGAGCAGCACAGAGCCAACTGTTAGAGATGCGTCCCCCTCCACCCACCTTAGCAGACCAAGGCTATAAAGACAAAAAATGCAGAGCCTCACTGGCTCCTGCCTGTCAATAGCAAAAGGACGTGTTGACAAAGAGCCTCCTTGCAAGGACACGTGATGCTCTGCCCCCGGCTTCCTTTCCTCCCTGGCAGATAATAGCTGCCATCTCCAAAATGCTGCTTTCAGGGCACTTTGAAAAGATCCTTGCAGCTCACAGCGAATGCAGAAGGTCTCCACACAAAGGGCCCAAGGATGCTCTCAGGAAGGGATGTGCCTCTTTATGAGTTCAGCCACCTAAGCGTGAGTTCAGTCCGAGTTCTCGATCCTTCTCACAAGGGTCTAAACAAACCCTCGCAGAAGAGCCAAGCTACCAGTGACCCTGTCACAAGGCCACTCTGGAGGGAGGCAAGGCATGAGTGAATCAGTTGGTACCAAATAGGTTATAGCCCTCACGCTCCTCTGTCATGGCCAGGTGAGACGAGTTACCCTATCCCTGGTTCCAGGTAGGAAGAACGATATTCCTCCCTGAGGGACCAAGCTACAACATCCTACACACTACTGGTGTTTCAAGAGATCAGCAACTGTCCTGCATATCCCATTTCCTGGCACCAAGCTGAATGCGTTGTGGCCTACCTTCTGGCTGACGGGCACAGGGAGATCCTCTTCTTCGCTGTCTGAGGAGTCAGAGATCTCCACTGGCTTTGTACTTTCAGTAGGCTTCGTGGGGGCAGCAGTCCTTCCCAGGGTGGTTTTGGCCTGCTTTGGCACTGCTGGTTTTGGTGCTGGCTTTCCTTGGTTCGATGGAAGCGCTTTCGCTGGAGCTGCTTTGCCAGGCAGTGATGGTGCTGGTGTAGGTTTCATCGTGGACGGTGTGGCCTGGGAAGATGTTGGAGTTGGCTTTGTCTGGATAAGACAACAACAGCTTGAAACAACGCCAATCCCACAGCAGCACAATTCATTTGCTCTGCATGTAACCAAGGGAAGAGATTTCAGAGACCTCTTGAGAAAGGCAAATCCTGAAGGAAGATTAGCAAATGGCAGGAAACACAAGGCATCCTTTCACCTAGCAGTGTGGGGACAGTCTCCCAGGATGCGAAAGCAAGACCAGAAAATCTTCCCCCGGCTCCTTCTATTACCAGTGCCCTCCAGCAAGGCACACTGCAGCACTTCTCACTCTCCACAGCAGGGAAGCTAAGCTGCACTACAGTTCAACAAATCAGACACTGTTTTTCTGTAATCTATAGCTAAGAGGCAAATTCAACCACGACAATTTGCCTCTTCGGGTGGGAAAAGAATTACTTTTTCTTTTTTTCTTTAAAAGTATTAATGGATTTTTTTTAAGAAAGGCACAATGACTTCCTTAAAGATCAGAGCAAAGACACTGAGTTGTCTTTAAACATCCTGTGCCTCTTTCCTCTTGCCCCCACCATGACTTTGCTATACACTACAGGTATTTGCAAAACTTTGTTTTCACTATTAATTCCTAGTCCTGGATAGGCACACAAGGAGAGACAGGGTCTCAGACACGCACTTGGGTTACGGATGGAAGTTTCTCATCTTCACTGTCTGATGAGTCGCTGCTCTCTGATGTGTCATCGGGCTTTGCAGCCCCAGGAACCATTGTAGACGCAGGTTTGGCCTGGTTTGGTGCCAGTGCTGTTTGCCTCACTGCATTCTTCTTAAGGGACACTGGAGGAGCAGGTGCACTTTTCACAGGTGCTGCATTAACCTGCAATGTTTTCACAGCTGGTTTTGTCTGGGAACAGCAGGGAGAGAAAAAAAGAGAACAGGAAAATCAGGTAACATCTCAGAAGAAACTGGTTGAGGCTGTAACTGCATGTAATCTGCCTTGCTAACTTGGATCAGAATAAGCTTGTTCAGACCCCTGGCTGTGGAATACCCAAAGCAAGCTATTTTCTCCATGGACTGCCTGACTACATCCATGGAACCGCACACCAATCATCTCCTGCAGATCAAAGGATCTCCCTTAACTTCAGGAACTGGGAAGAATTGGGATGGAATGGTTGATGCTGGCAGGGGTCAGCAGGGCTCTCAGCCACACAATGTTGTTTCTCTTGCCTTGGGTTTGGATAATATACACACCCTCAAAGAAGGTTTTTTTTGTCAGAATAGAGCATTACAGCATTTCCTCTTTCTTCCAAGGGAAGGGAAGTTATTTCCCAGATACAAGGAACCTGGGTTGCAGAGGTTACCTGGACCACTGGAGTTGCAAGTTCCTCCTCCTCGGATGTCTCATCACTTGACTCCTCGCTGCTGCTCTCAGCAGCCCCAGCTGCCTGCTTCAGCTCTGAAACATGAAGTGAGGAGATGTCACAGCTGCTGCCTGCTCTAAGCTCCCCGGGCGTGATGCTGATGTTGCTTTTGAAGTCAGGAAAACAAAACAAGCCGCAGAGAGAACTAAGGGGATTTGTAACAAAGAGGGCCTAGCCCTGATGAAAGCATCAGTTGGGAATAGCTTCTCCTAACACTGGCCCACAAACCTCTCTCCCTCCAAAGCAGGCAGAGATGGGAAATCCTTCCTTGCCACCTTCTGACCCTACACAGAGTTCCCTGCAGGGCCACCCAGCCTGGCTGGATCTCCTCTGGGGAGCAGCCAAGAGAAGGACCATTTGCAGAGCTTCTACGATCTGCTCCTCACCCCCTACAACACACATACACTTCAAAGCAGCAACAGAGATTTCCCTAAAGACTTCAACCCCCCAAAACAATCGCTTTGCAATTGGCAACAAAGGGAAGACGCTGCAGTGCCTCTACAAAAAGCTGAAGCAATCTATAGTACTAGTACTGCATCTCCTTCAGATACGTCATACTGTCAGGTCCAACCCTGTTGTGCTGTGCACTGCCAGACGGACATCTCAGCACCTGCTGCTTGAAATCGGAGCACAGTGGATTCATCCCACAGGGCTCTGGAACTGCTTGCTTAGCAACATTCTCACAGTCCCCCCAAGGAACAAGTATTACTGAGCTTTCCAGCCGAAAGGAACACACTGAAGGCATGGCTCAGACCTGATCCAAAGCTGGAACACACATTCACCTCACCCCTCAGGCTACTTACCCACTTTGGGTGCTGGGGCCTTTACAGACAGCACTTCTTTTTCCTCCTCGCTCTCCGATGAAGAGCTGCTGCTGCTGCTGCTGGAGCTTTCCGGTGCTTTGGTCATTACTGGTGCTTTGCTTTGACCTACTTTGGCCATGGCTGTTGTGGCATTTCCAGGCTTCCCAGGACTGGGCAGTTTCTGCCCAGCCTTGGCCAGAGCTGCAGATGCCGCTGGCGCATTGGGTTGCTGCTTATTTGAGACCACAGTTCTATTTGCAGCAGAGAGTGTCGCTGCTTTGCCTGCTGGGGCAGCAGGTTTGGTAGGAGAATGCAGGGAATTCGCAGCTTTGCCACTCACCACAGCTGGTGTCACCTACAGGAAACAAAAGAAATTATAAGCCTATAGACAGGTGAGGGGCTCAACTGGACACAGCATACCTCAAACAGCAAGCTGGCAGCCAGGCAAGACACAGAGCTTTAGGGAAGCACCCGGGGGGACCCGTATCCAAGAGAAGGCTTATGCCAGCACAGGAGGGTTGTTTAAATATGAATTCCACTCCAGCCCATAATTCTACACCGGACAATGAGCCTGGGACAGTCCCGACCTCAGAGTACTGTCACCCTTCAAAGCCAACAGAAGAACTGCCTTACCGTAACTGCACCTTTTCCAGCCGGTGTCTCTTCTTCTGATGAGGAGTCATCATCTTCACTGCTTTCTACATTCACTCCAGAGTTTGCGGGCACGGCAAGGCTGGCTGCAAACACAGGACAGAGTCGCAGAGAAATTGTGTGAGCACATCTCTCACATCAAAACGGCCTCTGGTCTGCAGGCACAGCACAGTCCCATCTCCACCACCACTGTCCTTGTGACAGGCAAATGCTTTGCGCCTCTCCAGCCCATACTTTTCCCCATCAAGAGAAGGAACCTGCTGAGATCTATCTGCATATTTTCAAGAGCTACAGCAGATGAGACTGAGCCAAAACGTATCAGACACATGGGTTTCTGTTACGAACACCTCCCACATCAGCTGCACCAGGGATTTATCCCCACGCCAGACCTCTGGCTTTCCAAACCAACTAACAAGTCCTTCTTCTGTCCATGGAACAGGCCTGCTTTTGCTGACCTAACATACAACACGGAACAACTAGACGGTGCCCTGCATGGGGCACTATTAGGTTTCCAAGGCTTCATCCAAGCGACAACAACTATCCCTTCCCAATGAATCATAACAGTTTTTTTCTAGCTTCAGCAGACGCCTGTGGTCCTCAGAAAACTCATGAGAAGTGAGTGCTAAATTAGTTGTCCTATTTTTCTGAGCACAAGGGAATAGCCATCACTCTCCAAGCATTTTCTCTAGCCAAGCAAGTCACACTGCTCCTACACAAGCCTCCAGTCCTACTTTGTCAACACCAAGGAGACAAAAGGCTCCTACCATTTGTAGCTTTCGCCTTCTCTTTCTCATCCTCTTCTTTATCTGAGCTCTCAGAGCTGCTCACAGGATCGGGAACTCTGATCTTTTCTGGGATGGGAGTGTCCTCATCACTTAGCTTTCTTCTTCTGGAATTTGAGGGAGTTCTAAGGGAAAAGAAGAAATTGAGTCAAAATAAGGGAAAAAAATACCTTGAAGAAATTGGAATACAATTATCCACCAGACTCCAGCCTAAGGACACGCAGTGTCGTTCCACTACAGCTCCTAAGGGGGTGGGAGAAACAATGCTCTAACCTGCAAGGGACATCTCCAGTCCTCGGGCAACTCCTGAGAACAACAGACCCTTGCCATACTCAGAGGAGATATTGAACTTACTTTTTTTTTTCTGTGCCCTAGGCAGAGTGTTTCTTCTTTAAGAACAGAAATAAACCCATATTTGGTCAGGCCAGTGCCCACCACAGAGCATGGCATCCCACAGAACAAATTCTGTCACCAGCAGTGGCACAAAAGCCCGGCTCCACTGATTCCCTGATAATCCAGCTCAGTGGCTGCCTCCCTGCCTCTCTGCACTTGGGCATCAAACCAGACCAAGTGGTGCACAGGAGGGGTGCAAACGTCACTGCACCCCATAAATTGAAAGCCTCCACGCTGCAGACCTTCCTGTGAGACACTCAGTGGAATATCTATGTGGGAAGGAGCTGGGCTGAACACGTCCGGGCTTGAAAAGACAGGCTGAAACCAAGGGACTTCACTTGAACCAGAAGATATGACATCTACACCAAGGTTTAAGTCCCTGCAAGGGCCTTGGCATTTCAGCTCCTGCTCAAGTTCTCTGTTCTTGGGTCAATACATGGCTTTTAGGAGAAAGCAAAAGAGAACAGAGAATTTTGCCAGTAAAGCATGACTCTGAGCCCCACAATACTCCCGTAATAACCCCAAACAGCAAGAACAGCACCAGCAGCTCAGAAGCAGAGTAACAAACAATATCCAAGCCCGGGAAATTTTAAACCACAGTAATCTTTAGCACCTGAAATAAATCAGTTTGAAATTAGAGGTGAGGAGCAAAGTCTGCTGAGCACAGTTATCACTGGAAATATTCTAACAACAGGAAAATGTAACAAATTAAGATGCTATGTGCCACACAGGTTGTTAACACAGTCTGTAATCTATTTGATACTCATTTTCTCCTTCAACTTACTTTTCCCAGTGGGTAAAGATGTCCTCGAGAGAGGTCAAGAGAGAAGGGAGTAATTTCTGTGAAAGCAGAAGGAATACACATCAGGCATTGGTGCCGTTTCAGGATGTGACTACCAAACAGAAGCAGGGACCGCAGAGTCCCCACCAGGAACTCCCAGAAAAACGGGAGTGGATCCTCCCTGCACACCTACTCCAGGTAAAGCCCCGCCCCCGGCCCGGCTCTCTGCACCCAGGGCCGCTCTCCCACCACAACACGTGTTCAGGGACTGCCGCGCTCGGCCCTAAGAATCATAGAACGCTTTGGGGTGGAAAGAACCTTAAAAAACAACCAGCCCAATCCCTCTGCCACGGGCAGGACCAGGCTGCTCAAAACCCCACCCAACCTGGCCTTGAACCCCTCCAGGGATAGGGCAGTCACGACTTCTTTGGGAAACCGCTGCCTCCCCACCCTCATCGTGAAGAATTTCTTCCTAATGCCCAATCTAAATCTTCCCCTTCCAAATTAAAGCCACTAATTGGAGACTCGGGGCTGGCCTGGCCCACAGGGCGGGGAGCTCACCCGGGGCCGGCTCCGCACGTGGGTGCAGCGCAGGGCCTCGGCCCCCCCGCAGCCCGGTGCGAGGCAAGCACAGGGAACAGGGCCCCCCCAGCCCGTTACCTGCCCGATCTGCGCCTGCAACTCGCGGGCAGCCCGCGCGTAACCGGCGCGCAGCAGGTGCTGGTGGATGAGGGCGAGCAGCTCCCGGCCGCCGCCGCGCCCCCCCGCCGCCATGGCTCCACGCAGCCCCGCGTGCCGCGTCGCTCTGGCGTCACTTCCGCTTCCGGCGCGCTGCACGACGGGAAATGTAGTTCCGGGGTCGGGGGCCACGTGGCGGGGACTTGGACCCCCTACACCCTGCGGGGGGAGAGGGGCGTTGGGGTCTGTTATTCTGTTAATTCTGTTATCCTGTTTCTTGTTCTTATAAATTATAATTCTAACTTAAAATATTATATTATATTATATTATATTATATTATATTATATTACATTATTACATTATTATTACATTATATTACATTACATTGCCTTGTCCTGTTTTATAAAAATATAAAATAATTATATATTATAAATATATAATAATACACTACTGATCATGGAATCCTTTGCTTGGAAAGACCTTCGAGATCATCGAGTCCAACCCTACTTGTCCACTACTAAGCCATCCTTGAGCAACTCATCTACCTGTTTTAAATCCCTCCAGGGATGGGGACTCAACCACCTCCCCAGGCAGCCGATTCAAGGGCCCAAGAACCTTCTCGGTGAAGAAATTTTTCTTGATAGCCAATCTAAACCTCCCCTGGTGCAACTTGAGGCCATTTACTCTCATCCCTTCAGACAGAGCCCTGCCAAACTAGATCCTTGAAGGTCTCATGTCGCTTTTAAGGTCTAGGGTCATAGATGGGTGGTGGTTGCCCCATCCCTGGAAACACTTGACGTTGACCCAACAACGTCAGGTTGGAGGGGACTCTGAGCAACCTAATGGAGTTGAAGATATCCCTGCTCACCATAGGGGGTTTGGACTGGGTGACCTTCATGGTCTCTTCCAACCCAAACCATTCTATGATTTCAGTGACATGCACGCAGTTTTCCAGCTGTGGAGGAGCCCTTGCTCCTAGGCATTCTGGAGAGGAGCCTGCAGGGCTGGTTTAACACCGGGTGGACATTAAAGCTGCTCTGAGATGCTGCTCAAGCATTTTGAGGGCTAAACCAAACAAACAGCGAGAGGGAAGAAGTTGCTCCTGATGCAGAGCAGCTGTTGGAGGGGGACCGGTGGCAGAGGAGCTGCTCCGTTACCACCCCAGCCAGCGCTGAGCCTTTCCAGGAAAAATCTGGCTCCCATCGCTTCGGCAAAGGTTTATTTTTGGAAGGTTTAATAATGTCCATGGTGCGCTGTTGCTCACTCAAAACACAGACCCTCTATTTGTATTCATAGGCAAGATTAAATATGAAACTGGCTTGGCTCCAGCTGGCTGTTGCACCAAACGTCTTTGACACCAGCATCATCCAAAGCCGTAAAGCCACTGGCCAGGTTTTACAGCGCCTGTAAATGAAACGCAGACCCAGCTGGTCCTTTCCGGGACTGACCTCCCCCTGCACAAACGGTCATTGATGCTCGGCGTGAATGTGGCTGCGGCAAACGCTGTGACGGAGGAGCTGGCCCGGGATGTGTCCCAGCGCAACAGACGCTGCTCGGAGATGACCCGAGGTGCGAGGTCTGATCAGCCGATGGCCTAGTTTGGAGACCTGATTCTCCTAAGTAGAAAGGCAGAGCCAGGGAAAGCATCCTGCGACAGAGAGCAGCGGAGGATGTCTCCTGGGGGAGCTGAGCGGATAGAGGCTGCCAGGAGCAGGAGGAGCCTGCGGGCGCTGATTCATGGGCCTCTGAAAATGATGTTGGGTGGAGATTCAGCTCCTGTGGTCCACAAAGGGCACTGCCTGCTGTAGGTATATTGATGAACAGATTCAAACTTACTTTGGCATGGTCTGGAATGGTTTTATACCTGCAAGGACTATTGTGTTGGCTTGTTTTAAAAGAAAACAACAAACGAACCTGAACACCAAACTAATGCTTCCCTATCGGGCTTCATGATGTGCAGGAGCCTGGTGATTACAGGAGCTACTGCCCAGATTTCATGCAGAAATAAGCAGAGAGTCCCTCCCGGGCAGTGAAGCTCTTCAAAGAAACTGTGCACCATTAAAGGGGCCCTGTGCGGTGCAGGGAATTGCAATAACAGTGTCAACGCTGGTCTGAATGGAGGGTGGATGGGATGGAGCTCTCCCTTCTCTCTGTGCCAAAGGATGATGCTTTACAGGGTGCCTGGGGAAACCAGATGATTAGTTTTCCCTAGCATCAGTGTACCAGGAGTCCAACAAGACCCTGATGTGCCGTGTTTTAAGGCCTCCTCTCCTCTCCCATGGCTCGGGACTTGCCTGTGCTAGAAAGCACAAAGGGTTTGACTTTGACCAATTTCAGTAAAACATGGAAGGGAAGAAGCTAGGTGGGAGGAAACAGATTCAAGAGGGACTGCTCTCAAGAAAGGCAGAGTATGCTAAAGCCCTGAGTGCCTATGGACATATGGCTTGGAAAATTAACTCCATTTCCCTCCACCGTATGTCTCTTTGCAGGTCCACTGCAGTTCAGGGTCACTTGAGTCCTAGGCATCATACCCTCAATCCATGAATACCCTTAGCAAACCACAGCGTGGGGCCTGGAAGTCGCACAACCCACTTGAATGAAGGAATCCCAAAAAAAAAAATGTATGTATCCTGCACCACAATTACAGGTAGAGAAGGTATTTGAGGCGGTTAGTAAACATGCCAAATAATAAATAGAGCTATTCAGTCAGCAAACAGCTGCAGGAGTATAAATAGGAAAATCTACCCCAGCCAAAGCCAGCTGAGACCCAACAACATACAGTTTTTAAGGAGTGAATTTTTTTGTGTGAGCATTTCTTGGAGGGAAGTTGAAAATATTTTGCCCACTCTTTATTTTAGGAAGGTGAAATGTCCCTGGTGGATTTCAAAAGCTAACCTCTCGGGCATGCCATCTCCATGCCAAGACACTGAGTCACGAAGAGATTGGAGGAAGCTGTTTCAAATCCAGACATGGGATAAAACAGCTGTAATTGAGTAGCCAGCTCCGCTCAGTCTGCTAATAACCACACAGCCCCGTCCCTGCCCTCAGCTGTACAAGCTGAGAGCTTTGCTCGCTGCCATTTTCACATGCTCTCTGGTTATTGCTTAGGGTCAAACTTGTCCACACCTATTCCATTCTGAATGACTGCTTGTGTTCTGGCCAAACCCAGGTTCAGAGAGCGTGCTTGCAGGCTGCAGAGCACTGTCCTTCCTCCCAGTGGGATCTGACAGCCTCTAAGCACGTCTGCTGGACCCTTGGGCTTGCAGGGACACTTTGCTGCTCTGTAAGCTTCAATTTAAGTGTATTTGTCCACCCATAAGTTTCTGGCACATGGTGTGGTGTTGCAGTGGGAAATGCATCTCCCATCATGGTCAGACCTTTCTGTTTGGTGCATGTGGGTTGCGTGTATTTGTTGTGGGGTTGCAGAATGACTTTGTGATCCATAAGGATGCCATGGTGGTACGCAGCACTAGTGGGGTTTAGATACTGGGGGATCTCACGCTCTTTGCCCAAGGAAGCTTCTGCCTTCAGCTGCTGGTCTTTCCACCGTGATGGTGGAGCAGGGACAACAGAAAAGGCACTCTGCCCATTTCTCAGGTTGTACAGCTCCTTGCTTGACCCATTTCATGGTTGCTGATACCAGACAGAATGTGAGCTGCAGATCTGCTCCTTCTGCCTCAGATTCCTCAGGAACCTCCAGAGCAGGTTCCCTCAGCCCAGGAGTGGGATGGGTGGCCACAGATAGGACCCAACAGGTAACACTGATATTTCTCAGGAGGCAGAATGTTCGCAGAGAATAACCTTCGTGGCCCAGTTCAGAAGCTGAGCTGAATTTCCCTGCTGCAAGTGCCCTGCCAAGAGGGCTTTGAGCTCTTTCCCTCCTGGAAAGTGCCTGGAGGTGCCACCTGGGCTGAATGGAAGAGAAGGTATCAAGAAGTTTGGCTGGTATCAGGGCAGGGTGATAGATGGAGATGAAAGGAGAAGGATGACAAAGTGTTAAGAGACATTAAGGAGAGGAGGTGGGAGCACAGGCAGAGAGAGGAGGCAGTGAAGGGATAAGTAGAGAAGCAGGAAGGGGTTCTCATTTCCAAAGGAAGATGAAGCACGGAAGGGATGGGACAGTGGAAAATCTGAAGAGGGATGAGGAAGAGGAGAAAATGACCAGGGAAGAACAAAGCCACAACCGTGGTTAGTTGGGGGAATTTGTTTGCTGGTGCCCCTGCTTTGGCAGTGCTTAGCTCTGGGTGTGCGGAGGGAGGGCTCCCAGGTGCTGCGCTGCAGGGCTTTGAGTCACTGCTGACGATGGCATCTCCCACCACAGCCTGGGCAGCGCATCCCGGGCTGCAGCCAGGCCCTGGGCAGCGCTGGAAGCAAAACTATCCGAAGCCAGTTTCACTGCCCACTGCCCGGCAGGGTGGGCTTGGGCTTTGCCAGGACAAGGAGCTGCTTTGGGAACAGGCTGACTCAGGAATCCCTTTCTTTCTCCCTCCTTTGTTTTGCCATTCTCTCCCCCTTCCTCCTTCTTCTTTGTCTGCTAATGCACAGCAGATGGGAGGAAATGCCATTTTAAATGCCACAGCATCCTGATGAGTTATGTGATGGGTTATGGGAATCTCAGATGAATCATGGCATTGTTTTGTGTACAGGGCCCTGCTGCTGCTGCTCAGCCGCTCTTGGGCAGCTCGCTGCCTACAACTTTGCTTAGGGTCCTTCGGGCACCCACAGCAGCTCTGTGGCAGGTGTCCTCCAGGACTTGAGCATTCAAGTCACATTAATTAATTAACCAACCACATTTGGGAAGGCAAAACTGAGCCCACAGTGCTTTACCAGTGGTGAAAACAGCAGCTAGCTTTAAAACATCTGGTCCGCACTGCCCTTAGGGACATGAGTGTTGTAAATTGCACTCAATTCCCATATTACATTGATAGGATTTCCATACAAGGTGCAAGAACAGAATCCAGAGAACCTGACCTGGTCCTGCCACCTCCAGCTTAGCCCTTGGCCCTGCTGGAAAGCCAAGCTGTGTCTCTCTGCCTGCCGCGTCCTCGGCCCCACGGCTTCAACGGATCCACAGAGCCGAGGCTGAGTGGGGTTTCTGAGATGAAGCCACTTGCTGCTGTGGCTTTGCTGGAAGTGATCAGATCGTTTCATGAAAGCTTTGAGGCAGACATCAAATAATACTGACTCAGTCGCTGGCAGCCTGCTGCCAGATGAGAAGGAGCAGCTCAGAAGTGAAAAAATAATAAAGCATATATAAATACCCACACATATCCCAACAGCTCCATCACTGAACCTCATAGCTACCCAGCCCTGTTAGTTTCAAACTAATTAATTGTGAGGGAAAAAGTCACCTCTAAGTGTGCAGCATATAAAGCAGTCTTTTAATTTTGGTAGCTTAAAGAACAGATTTGAGAACTCCAACGAGCAGAAGACGTGACATTAAAATTTGGTTGCAATATGCTTTATTTTAACAATCTAGCTTAGAAATGTATCTCTGGCTACGTCTAACTGACTGTGTCTACTGGCAAGGCAGCTATTCAGTGCTGGCACTGAGGAGCGAGTAGCATTAAGCCATTTAATTTCTCGTGTTTTTTGGTAGTAGATCTAATGCACATCGATGCAGCGAGCAGAAGGGCTGTTATTATTAATCAACCTCCAGCCCAGCCCTGCTTTCCCCCGGGCTCTTGCTTTCATTTGTAAGCATATCCCTGTTAAAAGGCCTGGCAGTCTCAGGGTGCAGCACAGCCAACACCAACAGCCACAACAGCTCTGCTGTGTTTATCCAGATTTCAGCAGCTCTACCTGGGAGGAGAGGGGAAGGAGCCTGTGTTTGCATTCCTGAAGCCAGAGGTCTGGGGTATTATTTTTCTCCTGTCGGGTGTCCTTTGCTGCTTTGACTTATATCAAAAGCTGTGCAGCAGGAAAAGGAGGGGAAGGAGGGGGCAGGAAGAGGCAGGGAGGGCTCACGCCAGGGTCGTGCTGTGGACCTGCACTGTGCACCTTTCCAGCATCCTGAGCTTTCTCAGCTCAATTCTGATCACAGCACAACTTGCTCCTGGGGAAATGGCCCAATATGAGCCTGAAAGAGGAGGAACAAACCTTGTTTTTCAGCAGTGGGCTGCCCTCCTAGTGTGGCTGTATCCTATAACTTCGCCCTAGGACAGTCAGCTCCTGCTCATGCCCCCATGTAAATCAGGAGCATTTGACCCCCGAGTCCAGACGTCCCAGCCCCATAGTCCTGACCATAACCACTACCCATGGCCAGCTGGTTTGCTCTCAAATGCCCCCATCCATTGTGTCTGGAAGGCTGGGAAAGAGTGGAAGCCTTGGCTGAGGTGGGATGGCTGAGCAGCATGGGTCACCCAGAGGAGGGTACACTGCGAGGAGCATCACTGTGCAGTAGTGTGTCCTATTACCCTCCCCTGCCAGCACCGTCCTGCTCTGGGCACAGCTGTGTGCTGGCAGTGGAGATGCAGCAATCTGAAATCAGGGAAAAAAAGGAGGAGAAAAAAGGTAAGAATTCAGCCCTATCCTTGCAAGGCTTTCTGCTTTGTACATTAGTGTCCCTTCCTGGTCCCTTTTGCGCCTGGCTGGGGCTGCTGGACATGAGGAGAGCACCATTAATGGGCTCTTGATGTGTGTTTATTTCATTTAAGACATCCTGAGTGCCGTGGTGAGAGCTTTAGAGATATTCATTACGGTGATTGCTTTCCTTGCTCATAAAGATAGAAAAAGCCACACTGGGAGTGGACAGATGCTAGAAGCATTAGTGCTCTGGGCAGTCACAGAGGGTCCGTTCGTTAGGTGCTTTGCTTCGGAAAGAGGAGGGTCATGAAGAGTGTGACATCCCCATGACCTGCACCCCTTGACCAAATGGCTGTGGCTTCTGGACTTCAAATATTGTGTTCAGTTTTGGGCCCTTCAATACAAGAAGGACATTGAGGTGCTGGAGTGTGTCCAGAGAAGGGCAACAAAGCTGGTGAAGGGTAGAGAACAAGTATTAGGAGGAGCAACTGAGGGAACTGAGACTGTTTAATCTGGAGAAGAGGAGGCTGAAGGGAGATCTTGTCACTCTCTCCAACTGCCTGAAAGGAGATTGTAGCAAGGTGGGTGTTGGTCTCTTCTCCCAAGTAACAAGTGATAGAATGAGAGGAAATGGCCTCAGGTTGCACCAGGGTCAGATTAGATATCAGGAAAAATTTCTTTACGGAAAGGGTGGTCAAACATTGGAACAGGCTGCCCAGGGAAGTGGTGGGGTCTCCATCTCTGGAGGTGTTAAAAAAGTGTATAGGCATGTCACTTTGGAACATGATTTGTTAGGCGCAGTGGTGTTGGGCTGACCGTTGGACTTGATTATCCTAGAAGTCTTTTCGCACCTTAATGATTCTATGTTTCTAGACCCTACAAGGGACATGAGACCCCCTCCCAAAGATCTATCCTCATTTGGCAGGGCTCAGTGTGAAGGCAGAGGAAACTTATGTGCCAGCACATCCAGCACAAGCCTTGCCTCCTGATCCTCACAGTGCGAGCAGACAGGCCGGGGCATTGGTCCTGCTTACAGCATCCTCATCCTTCAAAAATGGGAGTGCTGAGCCAGCTTTCCTGGTGGCAGACTGAACGTCCTGAGCCTGCCTGGGACAGGCAGCTATAGCAGGGGAGGTGGTTCACCCAGTGCTGGTAGATACCTGTGCCTGCAGTAACATCCCTCCCTCTTGGGTCAGTTTGGAGGTGTCTTTCCCTCTCGTGATGGGGATTTTGCTGTGATGTGATGCGACACGTGCACGGTGTGGGAGCCAACCCAAGCAGAACAGTGGGTGATGCCCCACTCTTCCCAGCACAAGTAGGTCCTTCTCTGAGTGGCACTTGGTGAACCACCCTTCCACCATTGCCTGACCGCTCTGCCTGCTCCCTGTCAGACGAGGGAGTGGGCAGGATGGAAAACTTCTTTTCTGGGTACCCAAACCACCTCCTGGGCTTCCCAGGTGGGCTGTGGAATGCTCTTTCTCTGCACAGGGATGCAGCCCCATGCTGGCCCCAGGTGTGTTCTCCAGATTGATGTGACCTTCATGTACCGGAAAGCTCAAGTTTAATGCGGGAAAAACACATACAGATGTGCTTGCATAGAAGTAACATTGGAGAGGGTCAGGCTGGGACCTGCACTGATGTGGACAGCAGAGATGGGCTTCTGTTAGTCCCTGTCCTCCCTGCCTTGCCGAGGGGAGATGCCCGTTTATCCGTGTATGACAGCACCACAAAGGAATTGCAAACAGATTCTTGCTTTATCTTGCTTGAGGATTATTGCAGTAAAGGGATTTATTTATTTTGGCTTTTCTGCTAAACAATGTACACAGAGATTCCACCAAAGCACATATATATGTTTCTCTTGGAAGCAGGAAAAAACTGGTGTCCAAAAAAGCCCTGCACTGTTAATCTCTGGGGTTTTATCCAACTTTCATTAGGAATCTGGACATACTTGAAATGGCTTTCAGATAAAGCTGAATGAATCTCCCTCTGTCTTAGAGGCTGGTGTGGCCTGATTTCTTTGCTGAGATTTGGGTGGGTTGGGAATTGGGTAGATTTCCAGCCACCTAAACTGGGAAGGAGGGAGTGCCTTAAAGCAACCCAATCTCAATGACTTGCAGACACTTTCTGTGGCTTGCTGGGAGTGTGGGGCGACCAGGGGTGACCCAACCAAGGGAAGATCTTCCTTAGCTGGTACTGAACCAGGTGGGCAAAGAATTGCTCCCAAGACTCATGACTAATAGGGCAGGAGAGATGGAAATGAGCAGCTTCCCCGCAGCTCCTGGGAGCAGAAGGCCAAAGCAGGGATGCTGGGACAAAGAGCATGAGGAAAGCATTCCCCTGCTTTCCCTGGAGCAAGGGTCTTAGATGTGACCACCTCAAAGCCACAGCAAGCCTGCCAGCCCTCCTAAGCCACAAGAGGGTGACAGAGTCCCATCCTGTGCTGTGGTGGCCCTGGACAAACCCACGGATGTCCCTGGAGAGCAGAGGCCTGCAGTCCCCGATGGAGACTAAGCCAGCCTGGGCAACCAGCGGCTTGTGGAAAGTTCTTGCTGAAGTCTTAGATGGGAGAGAGCACCGGCTGGAAATGGGATCCTGCCACTGGGTAGTTGGGGAGCTTTATTTTTCCCTGCCTTTAGTTAGCATCAGTGCTGCCATCAGCAAACCATTCCTGTTGCCAAAAGAGGGGGGGAACTCCCCAGAATCGCCGTAGCAGGCAGTGAAAGAAACCTTGCCCTTGCTCTCCGTTGGTGGCCTAATGTGAAACCCATATTTCACAGTAATTTTGGAAAAATGGAGTGCTGCACCATAACTGTCCTTTGTGCTCACCAGAGGAGCTGCGCGGCCGGCCAGCCCTGCACCTCCTGGTGCTCCAGAGACACCAGGGTTTGGGGCACAGGTTGGTGGAGGAGCCCCTCAAAGTCAGACAAAGCTGGGATGGAGGCAGCTTGATGCTACTGCCAAAGCTACTTCAGAATCATCCACACCACCTGGCATGCAGGGAAGATGCTCCTGCTTCCTGGGATGTCCCCAGAGTGCTGGCAGGTGGAGACCCTGAGTGTGTCACACCACACAGGCTGCAGCCTCCTCCATATCCGCTGATATCTTTTGGCCTCACAGGGAATCTGTTGCAGATTCCAACCCCTGCAATCTTCCCCAGGGAAAAGCAGAGGTCCCTGCTGCCTCTTCCCTCTCCCGCCTGCCTCCTCCCTGCTGCAGTCGCAGCATCGCCCCGCGGTGCTGTGTCGTCAGGGAGCGCAGGGTTTCTTGCAAGACAATCCTTGCAGTTCTGCTTCTAGAGGGACAACCAGAGTTTCTTAACAGCCGCCCAAGGCACTGCCCAAGACAGAAGATTAAAGTGCTCTGGGAGGTTTCCAAGCTGGAATCTCATCCTCCCTCCGTCTCAGGAGGCCGAGGCAGCGGGTGTGGGCTTGACGGCATCTCTGGCTGTGAGCTCCAGCCAGCTCTCTTGTAACTTCATCCGTCGCTGGGATGGGAAGAGCCTGCAGTGCACCAGACAGAAGGGTGGCTCTGCCAACCTCTGATCTTATCTGCTGATGAGACTGGGCTGTGCATCTCTGGGAAGGAAGGCTGGAGAACCCAGGCACTGTTTTCCCATGGAGCATGGCTTCATTTTCCCAGTCATTCTGTTGCAGGAGAGTGCGTCTGCACCAGTGCATGTGTAGATGTGGTACATTGGGATGTATATATGCAAATTCCCTCTCTTCCACCTGTTTCTTATGCTGTTATTGATAGAACCAGGGGAGGAAGGGGTGATTGCACCCCTGATGCTTCTGGGGGTGCCTCTGGGGCAGGGAGACGGGGTGCTGGGGTGCAGCTGTGCAGCGTGGAGAAAAGGGTGTGTGTCCGGGTAACATGGGCTCTCTTCTTGCAGCTGCAGCTTCTCCACTGAGTTTATATTCCAAGGAGATTCTTGTGTTTTCTACTTAAATACTAGAAGTAATTAGACCCTGCTTATGAGTAATTGCTTGGACTAAACAGTCTGGATTCATTTAAGTGGTCAGTATGAAATACATCATGATTTGGTAGGAAAAAAAGTAAGAAAGACGCCTTCTCTCTGAGGCTCCCAGGAGCCGCTGTGGGGTTAACCCCTACCTTTCCTCACTCAGCTGGGACTTTCTGTGACGACCTCCCCAAGGGAGGAGGGAACAAACATCGCCTGCGTTGGGAAGTGTGGGAAGAGGGAAGAGGGGCTGGCTATGCTGAAAACAAAGGGACTGTGGGATTTGGTGGGGGACAGCTGATCCCACTCTTATTTGCAGTCCCACAGCAACACAAAAATGTTTGCTGACGCTTCCCAAGCCAGAATCATGAAAGGCTAAAGCCAATGTTAACGATCAGCTTGCAACACGCTGAATTTTACAGTCCTTGGTGAAAATTGTGACAGTAAATCTGCCTTGGGCTTCAGTTGTTAAGTTGCCCTCAATACCACAAAAATGCCTACAAATTTCATGTTGATTTTGGCTGCGCACATGCCGCGTTCTGTTGCAGTGTTAATGGCAAAAGAGATTGTCGAGGCCTTGGACACGGTGCTGCTGCTTTGGATGAGCTGGCGGTGGAGCGGATGGAGGAAACAGGCTCCGTTTGGTGCGTTCAGCACATTTTATCAGCTTATCCGATCCGTAGGCAGATGAAACAGTGCAAGTCAGGCGGGGTGAGAAGAGATTTCCCAACAGGGTAAGCAGGCATTTGGAGGCAGGAGGAGTGTGGGAACTGCAAGGGAGAATTTTTGGGGCCTGGGGCTGGGGAAGGCTCTGCACCCACCCTGCCTGCAGAGATCCTGGCTGCAGGACAGAGCTACACGGATCCTGCCAGGCTCTCCAGCTGTGCCCAGCATCCCTCCGGACAAGCCCTGCATTTTCGCCATTCCTTGCACTGCTCCCTGGCTGTGAAGCCATATCCTGATGCATCCCAGAGACGCAGTGCTGAGGAGCTGGACCAGGACTGACCTGCGCAGCCGTTCCCACATTATCTTTGCAGCTCTGGGCTCCAGTCACCTAGCAACTGTGCATCGGATCGCACTGCAGCGTTAAATAAATGGTGTTCAGCTGGACTGTGAACCCTGCTGGGCCCCGCATCCGCATCCCCACAGCTGGAGGTTTGGCTCTGGCAGCTATGCGGTTACCAGCCCGCAGCCCATCACACGCCACCGGGGCATCTACATAATCCATGTTCATGCTTCCCTCTTCCTAAATCTCCCCCCATCATCCCGGATTTAAGCCAGTCCTGTGGTGCCTGGTGCACTGGGAGCTGCCTACAGCCTGTTTGAGAATCAACTTCTTCACGGGTGGGATCCCAGCCCTGCTTTGACTTGGATCCTGGGGCTGATCTACATCCCCTGCTTTCATTTAGCTCAGTGTTTAGGGGAGCTCAATACGGGTTATACCTTTCCATTTATAGTTTTAGCGAAGCATGATTGGATTTTGTTCCAGTCATTTTTTATCTTGACTAAAATGTCGGTTTTGAAGACCTATTATTAGCAATTTTGTATAGCTTCTGGATTACTGCAGATAATCATGAATCACCCTCTGCAGTATTGATATAGGTACTTTAAGCCTCCCAACAACCACCCTGTAAGTTATGCCTGCGACTGTGAGCAGAAAACCCTCAATGGTAATGGGTGGACTTGAAATACAGGGACAGTGCTCCAGATCCAGCATCTGCGAAGCACATTTATCTACCACCCTTGCGTGCGACAGGAATTCTGGTGCACGTGCCGTGGCGCAGCTCCAGGTCCCAGCACCAGCTTCAGATTTGCTTCCAGCCCCTTCCAACCCCCTCCCCACATTTTCTCCTGCTGAGTGCCCACGTTTCCTTGCAAGATCCTCCAGCACTGGGCTTGGTGCTTAATGTTTGGGTAACCACCCTTTCTTTGCTCGACCTGGTCGTTTTACTGGTGCCTGACTGGCAGCTGCCTGTGTTGGAGCATATTCAGCTCACTCGGACCCACAGCTCTGGGAGGAGGCTGCTCAATAACCCTCTGCTTTGAAATAAAGGTATTTCCTCCTATCAATCTCACCCTGCAGAGTTGAGCTGCAAACACAATGTCCTGCCCCAAAGAGTCACTCCTTGAGCTTTCTGTTCCACTAAAGTACTCTAGTGTGATCCTCAGTCAATTCAGCTGATGTAAACTGTTTTTCCCTCTGTTCCCCATTTGGAGGAAAGAATCCAAGATCCCAAGTTTAATCCTAGATTTCTCCCCTGGCAGAGCCCATTGCACAGCTTGGGAGGGAAGTTCAGGTAGGCACCACTGATGCAGCAGTACCATCATCCTGGACATCTTCACCCCTGGTTTAGATCCAGAAGTCAGACAGGTCTCTAGGTTTAAACAAGGACCTTCTGGCTTGGGTCATCTCAGGAAGCAATAGCAGCAACAAAGCTGGTGCGTTACAAACCCAAAGCGAGGGGGAATGTGAGTGCTGAGCATTCAAAGCTCCATCCCTTCGTGTCTTGCTTTCCACCCTGATAAAATGTCTGTGGGCACCCTGGGCCTTCGAAGAAACTTCAAAGCAGGCAGCATACCCTCTCCTCTTAGCAGTGAAAGCTGATGAATAATAGAGTGGACCCACCCACTTATGCTTTTATCTGTCATGTTCTATGGAAATTAAGCCTTTCTCTTACAAGAAGGCAATTTGTACTCTTGGCATCCTTGGTGAGAAAGAGCTGTCATCTCTCCTGCTGGATTATTGATACCTTTTGTATTAAGTAAGGCAATGTCCAATTGGGCTCTCTGCCTGTTCTGAACTGCTCCCCCAGACAGCCCTCAACAGAACAGAGACCTTTTGAGGTGGCAGGAGTGGGTGCTGCCAGCACCCATGCCCAGGGCTCAGAGCTGCCCGTGCAGACGGGGTTGGCAGGGCAGAGTGGCGGGCGCCTGGGGTCTGCCTGGCCATGCTACCTGCCCTCTTCCAGCTCCAGCGGCTCAGTTGTGGACAGCCTGGATGCAAAACCCTTTGAAATGCCCCTCCCGAGCTTTCCACCTTCCTCTCCTGCCAGGATGGAAAACAACCCTCGGTGCTGAGGGAGAAGCAGCCCCTCCACACCAGCCCTGCTAAGGGATGCTAAGGAAACACATCCTGGGTAAACAGTTTGCCCTAATGGGTTACAGGTGTGAGCCCGGCTGGCGCGGGCAGGTGTGTTTTCCTTGCACTGAACTGGGGTTCAAAACAAGCAGGGTGCTCGGGCCATCCTGCCCTGCCCTGCGGTGAGTTCTCTGGTGAGAAAGGGCTCCTTGTCTGGGGCAAGCGCCCGAGCCAAACCGGGGAGCGCAGGGCTTCATCCACCTCTTTCTCCATGCCTTGGCTTGGGGCGGTGGGCAGAGCTCAGGGCAGGCATCCTGCCCACCAGCCGTTGCATCTCCTGCCAGCCAAAACCCACCGGCTGCCTTTGAAGAGGTTGCACCTGAAAGGGGAGATGGAAGCTAAGGGCAGGCAGGAGCCAGGAGGCTGCCCAGCCCTGGGGAGCTGGTGGCCAGTCCCCAACTTTGCTGTGGCTTGGGAGAGGAGCTGGCAACCCAGGCGAGGGTTAGGAAGAGGTGGAAGGGCTGGGGCTGCTCCCCTGGACCCAGGAGCAGTCCGGGTCCCTGGGTACCTGCCTGGTGTGGCTGCTGCGAGGAGGAGAGCAGCCTTGCCGGGGGCAGTGATGGTGCTTGTCTCATAGGAACAGCCCTTTCCCATCGAGGGGCTCTACCCAAGGTGTGGGCGTACAGCCTGGTGTGGCTGTGGGATGGAGGGATGTTTGCCAGGTGGGTGCTGGGAAGAATTGCTCTTTCTTTCCCGGGTGAGGCTGGAGGTGATGCCAGCATCTTGCATACTTTGAGGATTGAGAAGTTTCTGTTTATCCCATGATAAATCGTGTCAGGAATGAAAGTGGGGGAGTCCAAAATCAATAGGCTGGTGAAGCCAATGTCAGGGTCACACGGCAGCACTGCCAGAAACCAGCTATGCTAAATGCTTAAATCCTTCCTTCCACTGCCTTGGGACCTTTTCTGCTTCAAAGAGAGCCCTTGGAGGTCAGAGAACCACCAATTTATTTATTTATTTATTTTTTTAAAGCAAAGGTCCGTTCTTCTGGAAGGTGTGGGGGCAGAGCAGTGTCCACCCCAGCAGCTCGTGCTGTGAGAGCCTCATGGGATCAAGCACAAACTCAACCGCCCAGCATACTTTCTAGCTTTCCATCACAGGCTGCTGCACGCAGGCAGGTTCCTCGCCTCCAGCCCATCCTGCCTGTGAAGCCAGACTCAAATTTTTTCCCCTGACATCCTCCCTGAATCCCACGGGGATCCACATCCCAGTGCATCCCTGGTTCACATCAACTGGGAACTCACCAGCCAGACTATCAGCCATCACATGAGCCCCAGAGCTCTGCCGGGAAGCTGCAGCGGGAAGTGCCTCGCTTCCAGGGGAGGCTGGATTTCAGGATTGGAAAGCGGGGGCAGGATGAGGAGGGAGAGCACCCAGGCGATGTGGAAAGCTTGCCATAAGGCATGGGAAGAAAGGAGCAGTGCCAAACTCATGGGCTCCTATCCAGCTCCTCAAAGCAAGCACGCCAGTCGTTAGAGAGAGGACAGGAGAAGGCGGTGAGCTGCAGTTTCCCAGGAGGTGGGGAAAGGCAAGGGGAGGAATATTGTATCAAGGAAAGGGAGCCGATGGACTGAAGTCTCCTGAATGAAGGGGAAGGAAGAAAACAAATGTGAGCAAAAAGGCACAGAAATAATTTCATGGGAGAATTTGCAGCATCATTGAGATGTATGATCAGTGATGAAAACCAGAAGAGAAATTACTTAGCCTAAGAGGCAAACTGACTCATATTTAAGGCTTTTATTTCATATTTTGCTAGTGCTGGGTGACCACGAGAGGAGGAAGGGAAGCAGCAGTGTTTTGATCAGGAACAAATCCTGGCCAAGCCCAACATGTGTTGTTCGAGGCTATGGTTTACATTAGAAAAGGCTCCAATATTGTGCTATGGCTTCTAAGTGCATTTTTATGATGATGATGATTGTTTTCAACTGTGCAAATGGCAGAAAACACAGGCAGCCTATTGAAAAAAAAAAAGGCCATTTGGCTCCAAGAACAATATCCACTAGTGCTGCCGAGCCCTTGTCAGAGGACAGCTGATGCTCTCCCCTCTGCCCTCATAACGTGCTACCCCTGTGGCTTCAGCATCCAACGTCATGGCTACTGCTGCAATGATCCTCATTCCTTCAATGATGATGAGGGTTGCATAAGCAGGAACTGTTGCAGATTTGCTGTTCTCCTCTTCTGGCTTTAGCTTCCAGAGACCAAATTATGGTATTTCTGAAAACCTCCAAGTTCTCCTAAAACAATCTTCAACTCTGTAATCTGGTCAAGGTCTCACCACTTTGGTTGCTGCTAGAAAATTGGCTTCTACCCACAGCATCCGTGCAGCTGAAGTGAGGGAAAGCATGGGCTCATCATGTGGAAAATGAGGTTCTGGAGTGAGGAACTGTGATTTTGGGGGCTGGTTGGGAGGAGGCCGTTCCTGGCGCTGCCTGGCAGAAGTGCTACCTGGAAGCTGTGCACAAGGGAGGGGAGATGGTCCCTGGGGATATTCCGGAAGGATGAGACACCAGGAGAGCAAAGAGCACTTATGGCAGGGAGAAGACCAGGATAGGACAATATCTGACCCCAGGCCAAAAACATGATAGCTGCGACGTCTTAGAGGCTCCCCAAGTCAGTGAAGAGGTGTTCACCTCCAACCTCATCCTCTATCGAGCTCAGGACAGGCAATGCCTCCAGCCTCCAACCTTCCCTGTGGATTGTCTGGGCACACCCTCCTTTCAGCCTTTTTTCCCTGCCTTGTAGACAAAATACCAAGCTCTCTCCATCCCCAGGACTGCTCCCTTCTTTTCCAGACTTGCTTAGACTCTTTCATCGTGCCAATAAAAAAGTAAATGCATCACATATTGGCCAGGGAGAGCGGAAACCCTTAAACATCTAAGAGGCGAGAGCGATGCGCCGTGTTTTCTTGAGGCTGGGCTCGGCTCCCCAATGCCCTGTTAGGTCAAATGTCTTGCTCTGAAGAAGGAGAGAAGGGACTTATTAAAACCCTTTCATATTTCTTATTTTTAAGGTCCTGTTTCGGCAGGCCGGAGGTCGAGGCGTGAGTGGGGCTGCTGAGGGGGAAGGGCACCGAGCCGGCAGTGTGCAAACAGATTGTGCAATATTTGCCTTGCACAGAGCTCCCATTGTAAAGCCTTGGAGTTCTGCTTTCAATAATTCCCCTGCCATAATGCCCCATTGATGGCAAGAGAAAGGCGGTATTGAGGGCTGGTGGGGCTCCGGCCCCGGGAAGGGTTAAAAAATAAAGAAAAGGGATAAAAAAAAAAATAAAAAAAGATTTCAGGCTTAGTTTTAAACTTTGCTGTGTGGCCCTCGTGGCAGATCGCAGGCGCTGAGAAATATGTGGAGCCTGTTTGCATAACCCCGTTTGCAGCGAGCGCTTTCGGAGCCAAAACACAAGTGCGGCTGGAGCTGGGGGGCGGTGGGGAGAAAAAAAGCAGGAAGGACTGTGATTATTTTCATTCTTGCCCCAGGCCACATAAAATTAATAATAAAAAAAAGGAGGTAATATTCAAATATTTGGTTAGAGAAACAGCTGTGCAAACGCGAGGAGCCGTGCCAGCTGCAGGGACATGGAGGGACCTCATCCAGGCAATGGTCAGGGTTTGCTGCCTTGCAGGTCATGCCGCTGGGCTCAAAAATGCATGAAAAACACCAAAAAGGAGCATATTGGACTTCAGCTCATGGCTTTACCCTGGCTGCTGTGTGATTTCTCAGCACAGGGCACTTGGTCCCAGCTGGGAAGAGTCCTCCGATGTGTGGAATTGCTGCACTGGTGATGCTCTGCGTTGGGGTGCAGTGGGTGATGCTCTTGCCCACGGGGTGGTTGCTGGCCCCACAGCCAGCACTCAGCCCACCCAGTGGGGCTCCCCGTCACCTCGGATTCACTCACGGATCAGGCTGGGAGGGGGATCCAGCATCTCTCTGTGACGGTGAGGAGCGGGGCTGTCCTCGCCTGGGCAGATGCAGGACCAAGGCAGGCAGGGTCCGCTGGCTGGCTCAGCATCCACCGCCAGGCTGGCTGCCAGGGGAAACCTCCCTGTTGTGTAACGTGCTGGAGCTCTCTAAGGAAGCTCCTGGCTCTTGAGACATCTTTGAGCAAGGCTGAACGAGTGACTGCCTTGAATTAAAAGCAGTCGGGGGAGGTGGCTGCAGGCCCTGAGTACTTTTTCCATCCCTAGACCTTGTGATGCATTAATCACCCCCAGAGCAGCCTCCCAGGCAGTTGAAATCATCCTGAACCTGAAACTCCAGCTCTGTTCATTTCTTCTTCCTCCTCCTCCGTCCCAGTAGCTCCTGCCTCCCATTCAGATGATTTCAGCAGGACTGGTTTTGAGTCCCGTTTCACCTGGCTTCTCCTGGGACCCAGAGCGGTTTACCCATACCCCTTGCTGCTTTTCACCTTTTTATTGTTTCCTGGAGAACCCAGGCTGTGCATTCCCCTTCCCCAGGAGATGTCCATGTGCTGCTGGACCCAGCCGTCTGTCCCAAACCATCAGAGCAGGATCACTGCCAACAAATTCACTATTTACTCACCCTTTGGCTCTTGGAAAAGCTCCCTGAGCTGAGTTAACCCCACTATTTTCCCCCCAAGACCTGGGGCCAGCTCAGACCCAAAACTGATTTCCCTGAGCCAGTGGCCCTGGTTGGGCACAGAGGTCTCCTCCCCATGCCAGTGTGTGCCCGTGTTCTTGCTGTTGGCTCCTTCCCCTCTTTTCAGCCCTCTGAGCTCTGGCCACCACCAGCAGCTTAAATTCAGGGCAACCCTCCCAGCCTGTTCCTCCTTATCTGAAGGCATGAGGAGGATGTGACCCACTACGTGGCCTCAGAAGAAGCCTCTGTAGCAGCAAATCCACACACCTGGGAAGTGCTCAGCTCTGCTCTTGCTCCTTGGAAATGGAGTCCAGCCCCACTCTTGTAGCTGGGACATCCCTTTTGCTGCCCCTCTCCTGCACTTCTCTGCTCAACCTTCCAGCCCCAACCAAGACGCAGCTCATCAGCCATCTGTGCCACCTTAAACACACTTTCTCTAACACATCTCGGCCCAGACATCTCCAATTTCCTGGCTAATCTGCAATATTCACCCAAAGCGACTATTATTTGTAAAAAGAGCTGTGATTATAACCCCCAGCAATAACTTTGCCTACAATTTGAGGTGTGCAGGGAGCCACAGGTCAGGATGCTCAGGAGGAACTGCAGCCCTGTGTAGCTCAAGGAAGGCACAGAGTGGTCTCCCCAGGCTGAAGGGGTCCATCAAGGACAGTGGAAGAACACACGAGACTCAAGAGTTGAGGGTCCTGAACCACCCCACCCCACTATTCCTCTTCAGCCAGGTCCAGATTTTTCCAAGAGGAGGGAATTGTTCAAAACTAAAGACATCAGGGGAAAAGGGAGAATGTAGATGAGGTTGTTCTCCCAAAATCCCCCCTTTTTGGGATAAGTCCTGCCCTAGGGTAAGTTGAAGGGATAAGAAGCGTGCCAGGCGTGATGGCTTCCTGATGTCTAACAGATGCTGGCCCCACAAAAGGACTCACACAGGAGTGTCTCTCATCTCTCCCAAAAGCTCCACTGCAGCATCAAGGCACGAACCTGGCCACACGTCCCAGTACCTCGAGGTCAGCCCAGTACCCCTACACTGGCAGAGGTCTCTAATTCACACTAAACCTTGCCCCTGCCTGGCTCTTGCCTCTGCCTGGCTGTTGCCTTGGCCACTACGAATGGCTCCTCTCTGCCTCATTTTCCCCAGCTGGAAAATGGGTGCAGCGGCACCCACCCCACTCTCTGGCGCTCTGCATGACCCCAAACTGTTTTATTCAACGCTGAGGGTGTCCCAACAAGATTTTGCAGTTTCTCCTTGCCCAGTATTTATTTAGGTGGTGATTCTGGCAGTATCTTCCCTGCTGGATGCTGTGTGAGCTCCAGCTGAGAGTCCCAACAGGGGTCCTGGTCCACACGTCACACATCTCAGGGCAAGAGGGGAGGGAAGTGTAGACAGCTTGGGGAACGCCACGCTTAGGACCCTGCACGTTCCGGGGCTTCCCGGCTTTTTCCTGGAGCTGTTGAGCTGGGAGGGGCTGAGCCTGCGGCTCCCCATAAACCTGGCGGCTTAGCCCACGTCCCAGGCAGATGTTGGGACTCTCTGCCTTGGAGCAGAGGGTGGGAAAAGGAGAGGACGGCTCTTCTTTGGAGGATGAAGAGCAGAGATCGGCAACTCTGGGCTTGAACTTTAGCACCCTCTTCCGCAGGAGTTTACAGCAAAAGATCATCGTATGAGCGAGCCGTCCAGACAGGCGCACGGCTGGGGTGGAGGAGAAGCCTGCTACTTTCTCCAGTGAGGTTTTTATGGGGTTCTTTGTAAAGAAATAACACCAGCGAGAAAACACCAAGAAGTCAGGGAGCGTTTCAAGTGCTCGGGACACTCAGTGAGCGGCTCTGGAGCTGCTGTTAATCACTGTGAGGAGCCCGTCCTGCCGTGCAGATGTGTTTGATTGGAGCGGCGCGAGGGTTATTTTCTTTTGACTGAAGGCAACCCAGCCCCGGCGGATTAAGCTCTTTGTGTGTGCCTGAGAGTGCCTTCATGGGAGCTGCTCCTGCAAAACAGGCTGCAGGGGTTTTGGGGACCATCCTCTAGGCCAGGGGGCTCTCCAAGAGGAGGGGGAGATTTCCTGATTCGTGGCTCTGAGACAATGCCGGGACAGTAGCTCCCTTTGCGCAGCGTTCTCCAGGATGGCAGTCTATGCCCTCACGGGCTTCTCGCTCGTCAGCCTGCTCAGCTTTGGCTATTTATCTTGGGACTGGATGAAGCCCAGTTTGGTGGCTGACGTGGCCACAGACCCCATGGAGAAATCGCTGCCTCCAGCCTTCACCAGGCCACCCCACATCATCTTCATTCTGACTGACGACCAGGGCTACCACGACGTTGGGTATCATGGCTCAGATATCCACACACCAACGCTGGACAGGCTGGCAGCTGAGGGCGTTAAGCTGGAGAACTACTACATCCAGCCCATCTGCACCCCATCGCGGAGCCAGCTGATTACCGGCAGGTAAGCCAACGCCTGCTCACACCCTGCTCGTGTCCCCCTCTTTCTTAGCTGTATGGGGCTTAACCCCAGCTCTGTGTTGATGCCCTGGAGTATTGGCAGGTGATGGAGACCCTCCAGAGAAGCCTCTCTTGTTGGCTTTCTCTAGAAGGCTCCCTGGGCAAACGGTTCATTTTTCACATGGGATAAATAGCGGCACGTGGCAAGGCCAAAAAAGCAAATGTCATTGAGTAACAGACGTCACTTTGGGAGAGGGTGGTTTCTGGCCAGGCAAGGATCTGTGTCCCCAGGCTGTGCTGCTGTCACACTGGCCCTTGTGGGTTTACTGCTGGGCTGTGTGGTCAAAGGTTCTTTGTCCACTGGATCTAAGAGTCCCTTGGACCGTGCTTTTCCTGCTTCTGCATTCGATGCTGCTCTGGCAAGGCAGACTGGATGCTGGCCCATCGCCTTCTCCCATGGCAGCACAGTCAGGTCTCCCCTTATCCTGATCCCTCCTGCCTCCTGGGACAGATGGGGATGGGGCTTTCCCTGGAGAAGCACAGGGAGGTAAGCATTCACCATAAGAGGCAGATCTCATCAGATCTCCCGCTGAGGAGTGGGCCCTAGGAAGGTGCCTATGGATGTGGTCACCTGCTGCCTGGAGGTGGTGGAGCTCACTGAGGTCCAGGAAGAGACCTCTCTTGTCTCCTGATGGCTCTAGAGAGGTCCCAGGAACCAATGGGATGTGCAAAGCAGGGGAGGATGGGGATGTGTAGGCACCCATGTGGGGTACTGCAAACCCACAGGGATTGCTGTGCAATTCTTGCTTGTGCCACCTGTCCTTGACAAAGCCCAGCCACGTCCTCTTGGCTGGCAGCAGCAGGATGACTGCTGGTGGCATCCTGGGACAGCAGCCCAGTGTGCTTTTGAGATATCTGCTGAACCTTCTCTTTTTATTTGCATCTGCTTTTAGTACTTTGAAATGGATGAGGAGCTCCCTGCCTCTGGCGTGGAGCTTGGTCCATGGGGTTGGGCTGGGTGACATGGAGGTCTGCATGCGTTTGGGTTCTCCAGCACATGAAAGTCCCATCACATCCCTAGCTAGCGCTGCTCCCCATCACCATGGATTCTTCCTGTCTCTTTCTGACAGGTATCAGATCCACACAGGGCTGCAGCACTCTATCATCCGACCTCGGCAGCCCAACTGCCTACCCCTCGACCAGGTCACCCTGCCCCAGAAGCTGCAGGAAGCTGGCTACTCCACACACATGGTGGGCAAGTGGCACCTTGGCTTCTACAAGAAGGAGTGCCTGCCCACCCGTCGAGGCTTTGACACCTTCCTGGGCTCCCTGACGGGCAATGTGGACTACTACACCTATGACAACTGTGATGGGCCAGGTGTCTGTGGCTATGACCTGCACGAAGGAGAGGATGTGGCTTGGGACAAGAGTGGGAAGTACTCCACCTTCCTCTATGCCCAACGTGTCAACAAGATCCTAGCATCCCACAGCCCCAAGGAGCCCATCTTTATCTACGTGGCCTTCCAAGCGGTCCACACACCTCTGCAGTCACCCAAGGAGTACATCTACCGCTACCGCTCCATGGGCAATGTTGCGCGCCGCAAGTACGCTGCCATGGTGACGTGCATGGATGAGGCGGTGAAGAACATCACCTGGGCCCTCAAGAAGTATGGTTATTATGACAACAGCGTGATTGTGTTTTCCACTGACAATGGCGGGCAGACGTTCTCTGGGGGAAGCAACTGGCCACTACGTGGCCGCAAAGGGACATACTGGGAAGGGGGAGTCCGTGGTATTGGTTTTGTCCATAGTCCCCTCATCAAGCACAAGCGGCGGACCAGCTGGGCACTGGTTCACATCACAGACTGGTACCCCACTCTGGTCAGCCTGGCTAGGGGCAACCTGAGCAACGTTCCAGGCTTGGATGGCTACAATGTCTGGCCTGCCATCAGCGAGGGCAAGGAATCGCCACGAACCGAAATCCTGCACAATATTGACCCCCTCTACAACCATGCCAAGTATGGCTCCTTGGAGGATGGCTTTGGCATCTGGAACACAGCTGTGCAAGCCTCCATCCGGGTTGGGGAGTGGAAGCTCCTCACTGGTGACCCAGGGTACAGCGACTGGATTCCCCCTCAGACCCTGACTAACTTCCCAGGGAGCTGGTGGAACTTGGAGCGTCTCACCGATGGCCTGAGGAAGTCCATGTGGCTCTTTAACATCACCGCTGACCCCTACGAGCGCTATGACCTCTCAGACCAGCGCCCAGATGTGGTCAGGGCCCTCCTGATGAGGTTGGTGCACTACAACCGGACGGCTATCCCGGTGCGGTACCCTGCGGAAAACCCTCGGGCTCATCCAGATTTCAATGGTGGTGCCTGGGGACCTTGGGCCAGCGAGGATGACGCAGAGGAGTGGGAAGGTGGTGGGGAGCCCCTGAAGAGTAGAAACAAGAAGAAGAAGAAGTGCAAGATTTGCAAGCTGCGATCCTTCTTCCGCAAGCTGAACACCAGGCTCATGTCCAATCGCATCTGATGGGAGACTTGCCCATTGACCCAGTCTGACCAGGGTGGAGCTCCATGTGGCAGTACAGCAGGGGTGGGAATGAGGCAGAGGGATGGATGGGGAGGAGGTCAGCACCCTCTTGCTTTCTCTTGCTCCAAGGTTCACCCCAAAACTGGCTTGACTGGTGGCCACACAGAGATGGGCAAGAAAGGGCGGTGTGAGCTCAGCTGCACTGCTCAGTGGTGATGTATAAGTCCGCTGAGCTAGGCTGGATGTTGCACAGCCCCTTCCAAAGTGAGTCCTTTTCTCAAGGACTCTGTAGGCAATCACAAGCTTTAAGTGTTGGCCATTGCAATGGCAGGAGGAAGCACTGGACTTGGCATTGCAGAGGGGCTGACCAGCATCAGTGACTCTGTCTGCAGGTTGTCCCTTGTCATTTCTCCATGTATACATGCTCCTGGCTGCCAGGCAGCTGCCTTCTCCGCTCTTGCTCTGGGAACTCAAGAATCTCCCACAAACCCAAGACCATGGAGTTTTCCTGTTATACTTCTTTGTGGAAGGATGGATTCCTCACCATGGATATCAGCCACGAGAATGCCATGGTTGGACTCAGCATTGCTGCTACAAGGACCTCATGTGGGGCCACGACTTCTCCTCTCTACTGGCTTGGGGGCCAGGAGCAGTGCCGATGAGGTGCTATGGCTTACGGAGAAGCGGTTGGATGCAGTCAGAGGACCGATGGCTCTGCACAGCCCCACATTCGGGAAATAGGCTTGCCCCAAGCTCTGGTGGACTTCACATGGGTCAGCCATGCAGCAGATCATTTCATCCACAGTTCTGCCTGGCCAGACCGCCCACGTGCATGGCTGCAGGCACAAATCCTAAGCATCCAACCAGTCAACAGCCTACGGCTGCCCCTTCCCAGTGCTGGGACTGTCCCCATCCCCACATCCTCACTGCTGAACCTGAGGCAGAAGGAAGATCTCAAGAAGGTCTCTGCAGAGGCTGATGCGCTGCTCTGTAGCTGCAGGACTTTGAAGCTATGGAAGGGAGGACTGTGACGGCTCCTGCCTGCCAGCGCCGCAACACTTCCCTCACTGCAGATGAGCACCGCTCTCCCAGCAGTGCACGCGTTAGGGGGGAAACCACGTCCCCACCCTCGTGCCGTGGGGAGCCAGCCCAAGCGATTGCCGGAGCCCAGGCGGCTTGGGAGCTGGGACAGCCAGCAAAGCGCTGTGCCCCCGCGCCTTGGCAGGGTGTGAGTGTGCGTATGTGCGCTCCGAGGAGAGCTGGCGAGGATGAAAGAGGGTAAATAGCTTTAAAAGCACTTTGGATGCATGGTGCACTTCCATTTACACAATGTGTTTTACATTTCTCCCCACAGGTTTCTCTTGGTGCAGCGTGTGTAGGCGAGGGCCCTGCTGTGAATTTTGAAAATAGTTATTTTTGTCTCTGGAAAATGAGGCCTGTTAGGACTTGTCAGCTTTTGGATGAGCAGTGTGGGCTTTCTTTTTTTCCCCCCTCTCTCTCTCCCTTGGAAAATAACATTCATTTAAAACCTGTCATTGAAAGATATGACAATTGGCAGCGTGCACGCTGAATACCTTTCAGTGCGCTTTCAAGCCCTGTGTGTGAGAAAGGGACGGGGGGACGGGAAGAGAATGCAGTGACACGTTTGTATTTTTTTTTTTCTTACTCTTAGCTGGATTATTTGGGGGAATTGGGATTTTCTATAGAAACAAAGAGAAAAAAAAAAAATGAAGCTCACAGCAAGGCAGAATCGAGGAGGCCTCTTGTAGAGATGGGAAGGAGTTTGCAAAGCCAGAGAGTGGCAGTGTGCAAACCCATCCCTGCTGCTCTGTGCATGCCCATCCCCGTGTCATTCCAGCAGCCCCCCATATCCCTCTGGGGGCAGTGGCATCAAGGACAAATTTCAGAGGGGGACTTAGCTCTTCCATCAGCCCCATCTCCATCATCCCCAGCTCCCTTAGCGCATTGTTCCATGGGGACTGGTTCCCATGGCATCACCTCAGTCCAGGTGAGCTCCAGGAGGGTGCTGCACATCCTTGAACTACCTCAACCAGCCAGTGCGGCCCCCCAGGACATGAACTGCCGGAGTGCCCACCGGCAGCGGGGCTGCGGCACTAGCTGCTATTTGGCAAAGCCAACCAGTTGCTGAATATAAAGCAACACTTTGCTGAAGAAGAGGAGGCTGCTGCAGGCTGAGCTGGAGGAAGGTGGAGAGTGATGACTGGGGGGGGGGGGGCACGAGTCACAGTGAAGGGGGACCCAGTGCCGGAGGGAGCAGGAGCACGGGGCTGGCCATGGGGCGGCGACAATGCTCGGGAAGCAGCTTTCATTTCCATATTTATGTAAACGCATCCAAGTTTAGTCTTTCTTTTATTTTTTTTTTTCTTTCAAAAATGGAAATTTCCATGAAAACATGTTCAGTTTTTTTGCCCTTCAGTTTTACTAATATCTCCATGAAAAGGTTCGTCTGGTCTTGGTTCATTCCCAGTTTGGGCTCTGCTGGGCTGATGCTGGGTTTGTGCAGTCAGCCTGGCCGTAGAGTTGGGTCTGTGTTCTTTTTCTATTAAAAAAAATTACATTCTGAATTTGAGTAAAAAGAAATACTTAAAGGAAAGTCTTAGTTCCCCAAAAGAAAGAGGAAAAGTAGGCAAGAACATCTCTGGGTGCTTCGAGAGTGTAGAGCCTCCACCCGAGGACAGCAGTTGTCCTTCACCACGTTTCCGGTCTCCCTGTATCTGAGCATTGGGCTGGGAAGGGGCAGGCAATGGCCACCACATGGGTTGCCCATCCCTGCTCATTAATGATCTCTATGGAGAAAAATGCAGCAATGTGTCAAAATCCCATGTTTTCAGACAGTTCAAGCCCCTTGGGAGTGCCTGTGTGCTGTGGCTGCCAAGGGGTTAACGGAGCTGGTGAGATGCTCAGGCAGCGGAGCTCCCTTCCAGACCTTGATACGGCACACAGGAGATGTGTCTGCACAGACAGGTTGAGATCCTCTCCTTCCCAACTGCTCTCCAAAGAGCCGTGCAAGCCTCAGAGTGCTCCGAACCCCAGGCAGGAACTGGATGCAGGGTGGGACCCTGCGGAGAATTGGGGCGGGGGATGCATGTAGGGCTGTCGGGACTCTGGGCTGAAAGGAGGAGAGAATGAGGTGGGATGGAGGGATATCATCTGCCTCTCCTCCAGCGATGTACGGCTGCCTCCACACTGCTGGCTAGAGGGAGCTGGGATGGGATGAGGGTGGACGGAGTTGGGGTAGGATGGAGATGGGGAGAGAGTAAGGATAAGAATGAGGATGGAGATGAGGATGGGACGGGGATGGGATGGAACGAGATGGGTGGGATAGAAATGGGAAGAGGGTTAGAAAGGCATGGAACAGGACACACAGGATTGGGAGGGGGGTGGTACATGGGAGCCTCTCCAGCTACAGAACCAGCACATGATGACCCCAAGGAGCCACATGGTGCCTGCCACGGGGGGGTCACCACAGTTCATGGCCATGTCCACAGGAGAGTCCCTGCCCATGGACCCTGGTGTCAGGGATAGGGTGGCCTTGGGGACACCATGTCTCAGACAAAAGCAGTTCCATGTGGCTGCAGGACTGAGCGCTGGGGCCTGCAGGGACAGGGCACGTTTGCAAACACAACTCTAAATGTAAATCAGCTCTCCTTACCGTGGTATTTATAATCTTCATCTAAAAATAACCCCAAATTTAGCTTCCCAGAGGACAGCAACTGAGCATCCCCCAGACCCCAGCTTGAGTGTGAAACTGTCCCAGTAATTTTGGGATCTCTGCAATATGTAATCCACAGCCCCACTGGTTCTGCGTGCGAGGCACTGCTGCCGTCTCGCTGGGGCCCAGGCATGCCCCATCCCATGGAGAAGGAGAAGGACCTGCTGCATCCCCACCAGGGACACGCTGGTCCTCCCTGAGCCCCACAGCGCAGCTGCCTCTCCGGTGTATTTAGGGTTTGGCATCAGACAGAAGAGGCCATCCCGAGGCAGCCCTGTGCTGGGATGCAGGAGCTGAGTATCAGCAGGTAGAGCTGGAACAGGTGTAGGGAGAGCAGGAGGTGTTTCTGGAGGGGCAGCTCAGTGATGGAGAGGAGCAGCTTGGGATGGAGGTCTCCATCAGGCACCCAGAGTCCAGCATGGCAGCAGGAGAGCAGCTTGGCTCTCCAAAACCCTGCAGGAACAAATCTTGGGGTGTCTGGGAACAGAGATGTCAGATAAGGAGAGACACCCAGAAGATCCTGAGGCTTCTGGGAGAGGATTGGGATGGCTCCTTTCTCCTGGGAGCTGGTGGGAGAACCCCATCCCGCAGGGGGAAGGTCCCACTCAGAGCTCCTGGGTTGTCCCCAGACACAGAGGAGCTGAGCCACAGAGATTCCCGCTTAGGAAAACATCATCGGCAAAGCAGAGCATTTTCTGCACCCAGAAGCCTGACACTCCCCCACCCTCAGAAAGGGAAAAATGCTGAGAAAAAGGGGAAAAAAACTGAACAGAGAGGAGGTCAGGAAGGAAGATACTTTCCTGCCAGGCAGGCAGAACCTGGGTGGAAGGCAGGGACCCCATGGAAGGCTTTGCCATTGCCCCCTGCACTGAGTGAGCGGTTCAGGGAGTGGGGGTCAGGGGATCAGCAGGAACCCTGGGGGGAAGGAAGCAATGCATCCCTCTTCCCGGCTGCAGGAGCATGCAGAGTCATGCGTGTGTGGGGCTGAGCACACACGCTGGCGTGGGAGTGGGAAGAGGGGGCAGGTCGCATTGTGGCACCCACGAGGCCACATATGTTAACGTGGGCAGGAGTGTCTGTGGGTCTCCAGTGTGGGGGGCTCTTCCTCTTGCCCTGCGGCTCTGAGGGGGCTTCCTGGAGGATGGCAGCAAAAAGCTGGAGGAGGGGAGCACTCCTCAGGCATCCGAACACATGGGCCCCTGCAGCAGCTCCCCACCTCCTGACACAGCCCTGGGATGGCAAATGAAGTCCACTTTCGTGTGGGAGTAAGATGGGGAGGAGATATGTGTGAGCAGGGAGAGGTTTGGGGGACCATAGCATCCCCAGGGCACAGATCATACGCTTGCATAGCCCTCACCTCAAGTGAGGGTGCAGTAGCATGGCCAGAATGGGTCTGAAGGCCACCAGCCCCTGGGGACCCTTGCTCTGTCCCCATGCCCATGGGTGGGAATTGGAACTCTGCACCGCCGTGGGGGCTGCAGGGCCCCCTCCAGCTGGGACACAAGGAAGCGGGATGCTGGATGCTGGCATGCAAGGTGAGGAGGAAGGTGGGTAATGGTGCAATTAATGGAAAAGCCATTAGACCTTTCTCCTCCTCCCCCTCTTCTTCCTCACTCCGCCACTCGCTGTCCTCCTCCACTTCCACCTCCTTTCTTCTCTCCCTCTCTCTGCTCCTCCTTCTTTCTCTCCTCTTGAATATTTCTCCCTATTTTTGTCTGGTTAGAGCCTTTTCTTTTCCTTTTAACCCTTCTATGGCAGCTTGAAAGAGAACTCAATTCATCTCAGCTGCCAAAGTCGATGCCCTCCTGGCCGGTGGTGGGAGCCCCTTTTCCTGGGGTAGTGGGGGCTCCTTCTGCAGCAAAATCATCCAGAAATGGGACAAAAGCTTAAAAGAAAGCTCTGCTGGGGTGTCAGAAGGTGGGAAGGTGCAAGGGGTAGTGTAGATATAGGAGGGGGCGCTGGGAGCCTCGGGGTGCTGCCAGGGTGCCAGCAGCAAGGTGGGCTCAGAGAGAAACTGCTCCCCTATGGTTTTGGATCTCGTTACTCCACTTTTATTGCCTTTTTTTGTGGTTTTTTTTTTAATGTTAAATGCAGCAGAGGGGTGGCAAAAAAAAGAGAAAGCGGGACAGACCTTTCTCCTCCCTGCACTCTGAATTCCCCCCCTTTCTGCCCCAGCTCAGGCACCACAGGGGAGTTTCAGTCCAGGACGCAGCCTTTTTGCTCCCTCTCTTGCTGTGCTTTAGGCCAAACCACTTGACCCACGGCGTGGAAGACCCGGCAGCTCCAGTGCCCGTGGGGAGAGCTGGTGGGCAAAGGGAGGAGCAGGGAGCAGCTCCCTGGCACAGGCAGCCCTCCCTGCAGAGCAATCAGGGTCACCTCCCTCTGGGGAGCCCAGATGATGGCAGCCTGCTTTGGGGACCTGGGGACCTGCCATGGTTTCTCTGGCTTCTCCTGACACACTTCTGCTCCATCTGCTCCCGCCTCAGCGCGTCCCACATCCCGCAGCCCCCCAGGCCACAGAGGGATGCTGCTGCGGGCACCAGCAGGGCCTGTATTTTGAGGGGGGAAGAAGTTGCCGGGGCGACAGCATCCTCCTGCAGCATGGAAACCATGGTTTCCATGGAAACTCTTTTTGCCCCAATTATTCTACCACTACCACGTCCATTAATTTGCCGTTAATATTGGCATTTCAGGCTGCCCCCCACCCTGCAGCAGCCGAGTGACCCCGAGCAGCCCCCTGGGCCCGATCCCCAGCAGGGCCCTGGTCCCCACGGGCAGGCGGCGGGGTTGGGAAGCAGTTGCCCCGGCAACAGAAACAGGGCGTTTCTGGCAGCGGTGGTCGCCATGGGGACGGGGATGCTGACGAAGGCTTGTGAGGCTGAGAAGACAAATTACCCTCATCATTATCTCCGGGCTTGTCAATCAAACATATACCCTTATTTACCTCGGCGAGTAGAGAGCCCTGGGAGCACACGGAGAGGGAGGGAACGAGAGGAGAGCAGCTTGCCCTAAACTCCGCACAGGGGAGGGAGCATTTCCAGCCCCTCGGGATGGCCACCATCACCTGCAATCGCTTCACTGAGGAGTACCAGCTCTTTGAGGAACTGGGCAAGTAAGTTGGAGATGGGGTGGGATGCTCAGAGTGGGGCTGTGCCCCGGCTGGGGAAGAGCCTTAGAGGCACTGGGAACCACCGGAGATGGGGGGGAAAGAGGCAGGCATGGAGAAAGGCACTGGGGAAAGGCTGGAGGGGACTCAGGTTAGGATGGGGGCTGCCGGCTCTCGCCCTGCATGCTCCATCCCCTCCTGAGTTCAGGTGGCTGCTGGTGGGTTCTGGGATGGGGGCTCGGGTCACCCCAGGGGGCTGGAGCTGCCTGGGGAGGGGGGAGTTGCCCCTTTAATGGAAAAGCCGCTCCCGAAAGAGGATGCTGCTGGCTCCCCTGGGAACTTCTCCAGCCGGGAAGAGGGATGGGACAGCCGAGGAGGAAAGCTGAAGCAGAGAGCACCCTTTACGTTTCTTTAAGGAATGTCTCTGTGTGGATTCTCCGCGGTTTGGCTCATCCTGGGGGAGACCCAGCCTGCCTGGCAGCCCCTGGAGAATCCTGGTGGCTCTTGGGCAGAGCCGGGGTGTCTCCCACCCTTGTCCCAGCATGAGCAGGGTGAGACACAGCCATGCCAGACCCGGCTCTCCTGCCGGGGACAGCTTAGCTTGGCGGGTCTGGGTGTCATCGCGTGTGCCTGGATCGGGGTGCACGTACATGAGTGTGAAAACAGAGCCCGTGCACAGCGGGGTGAGCCTGGGGGGCACCGAGCACCCTGGGGTGGAGCAGAGGAGTTCAGGTCCTTCGTGCGAGGCAGAGTCGTGATCGGTGTCTCACAGCGTGTGTGGCTGTAAAACAGGTGCAAAAGCGAGCAGGCGTGTGCCTGTGTTTTGGTTTCTGTGCCTTTTTTTTTATAGAGCTGGTGTGTAAATCTGCTTCAGATGGGCAGCTGTGCCCACCCATGGGTGTCAGCCCTCGCTCCAGCCCCGCATTCGCTGGGCACAGGGCAGGCTGCACCTCAATGTGCACTCACACGCGTGTAGGCGTACGAAACGGGGGCGAGGGAGAAAGGAGAGGACAAAAATGGTGAAATCAAGAGGCTGAAACAGGGAAGGACTTTGTGCCAGGCTGAACACTGCTAATATTCCCCACCCAAGCTGGAGAGATCAGGTTTCCCCTACAAAGTGCAGCTCCTTGGAGGCGAGCAGACCTCCGGTGCCAGGACATGCACATCCATGCCCTCAGCATCAGGGATGCTGCGAGGGGCTGGCAGTGAAAGCGGGTCCGGAGCAGGTCCCTGCAGTGCAGAGAGTCCCAGCTGGTGTTGTGGGTGGGGCGACAGGCACCCACCCGGGAATTTGTGGCAAAGCAGGGCTAGGGACCTGCTTTTTCCAAAGGTTTCTGGCTTTTCTGGGCTCTGAAGCTCTGCGGTGGTGGCAGGGGGTGGGCAGGGGGTGGGTGGAGAGGCAGCAGCTGCTGGGCCTTTGGCTGGGCAGACGTGGCTGCGGGGATGTGGTGGTGAGCTCGCAGGCCAGGCGCAACGGGGGAGGACCAGGAGGGCTCCTGGAGGCATTAGGGGTGCGATGCTTTGCTAGGTGGGTGCCAACACAGCAGACTGAGCACCCAGACACAGAGCTGCCTGCACTGCCTGGCACCACGGTGTAAAACCACCTTGACAGATGCATTTTAACTGCACCCTGGCCAGCCTGGCTCATCCGACCTCCCGGGGTGACGCAGGGGCCATGTGGCTCAGCCAGGGGCTCCGGGCATCATCCCCAACTCAGAGCATCCCACTGCTTTCCCCTTCACCCCATGGGGGCAGGTGTCTCTGCAGCTTGAGGCTTGTTCCTGAGTTTAGAGCTTCACTGGGCTGCTCAAGGCACCATAGAGCTAGTCAGGGATTTTTCACAGGGATGGCTTCTAGTACACTAAATAATCAGCGGTTTCCCATGGGGAAATTTCTGCTTCGTGGGCTTAGAGAGGGAAACCAGGATGAAGCACCACACCTCTGCTCTTCTGCTGCAGCCACTTGTGGTGGAAAACGGCATTCCTCTTCCATGAGATGCTCCCAGTGCCAGGCAGAGTCGGGGCATCCCAGCAGGGGCGAGGCAGGGCAGGGAGTATGGCTCTTCCTAACCCATACCCTGAAGGGGAGCAACATCCTGTGGGGGCTTAGAACACAAAGGCTCTGTCTTGAGTTTGCTGTCACCAACGAACTGGTTTGATCTGTTGGGAACACACAGGGTGTCCCCGAGTGTGGCTAGCAGGAGGGGAGGTGGTGGGTGCCAATCTGCTGTGCTCACCGTTCTCCTTTGCTGTCTCCTTAGCTGTTCCCATCCCGATACCCAGGCAAGCCAAGGAGTTTGAGGTGCTACACACCCAATGACAGCCCTACAATAAGGCTTTGTTGGGGGGCAGAGATGGGGAGGAGAGTCTGCAGAGCCTGCCTTGTGGGGCACCAGGTCTTGGTGCATCCCTGCACCTTCCAGGCATGGAGAGGGTCCCTGTCCTGAGCAGGACACATGGAGCTGGGGAAAACCAGCTCCCACGGCAGCCCCAGCAAAGCCAAGCAAGAGGCGCACTGCTCCAACCCCTCCAGCTGCCCCATCCTTGCAGGAGGGGGTTGGCAAGGGCAGGGGGCAACCAGGGGGCAGTAAGGGAGAGGATCCTGCCCACGGCTCCTCAGAGTAGGACAAACATGAAGTGCAGCTCCATAGCAGCTCCAAATCCGCCCCCGTAGCAGGTTCAGGGAGAGGCTGGAGACAATTACCGTGCTGAGCGCTGCAATCAGCCCCTCCACTCCTGGAGCTGCAGGAGAGGGGTTTTATTAAAAAGGGGGGGGAAAAAATAAATATATATATGGAGGAACAAAAAATCCCCAGCCCACACACTTCTCTCTAGAAAGGAGATAAAACGCCTTGGAGGAGGAGGAGGTGTTGAAGAGAGGGAGGGCTGCAGCAGCGCAGCCCAGTGCTGGCAGGGAAGGTGTGAAAAAGGGAGAAGCAGAGCATCCTGGTGGCAGAGCTGCTGCTCGGGTTGCCAGGGGGAGGCCATGGGGACAAGGCATGGGGTCACGCCTGGCCCAGGGGACCAAGGGACAGGGGCTGTAGGGCTGGGACCCAGAGTGGCAGGGTTTGGAGCTGGAGGGACAGGGCTGGCTGCTTGGCTGCAGGTCCAGCATCACCCTGAAATGCAGCCAAGGCAGGGGAAACGCAGGCATGATCTCTACCCTGGGTGACATATTTGTCCAGTGCTAAAACTAGGACACGCTGTTACCTCTGGGATGAACGCCCCATCTCTGAGCCTGCAGAGAAGAGGGCTCCTAGCTGCCACCAGAGATGGGGTTGGCCCCATCTAAAGAGCCAGCACCTCAGCAGGGAAGGGACCCACACTGCTACCCATGGCCACAGAACAGGGCATTGTCTCCTTCCAAAGGGATTTCTTGCACCAAAATGGGGCTGAACTCCCTGCCTGGCGTCGCCTGCACTGCCCTGTGAGCTCCTGGCGCAGGGTGGGTGCCAGCATTTGCAGGGAAGGAGACCCTGGATGTATATGGATCCAAGGGGGTTATTTCTTCCATGCTGAGAAGGTCCGCGTGGGGCATGGGAGCAGCTTGGCACAGGGAGTTTCACTGCTGTGAAACACTCAGTGGAGTCAAACACCCAGTCGGGGGGGGCTGTTCCTGGCCACTACAGCTGCCCTGAAGGACCCAGCTGGGACTGGGATGGGGCTATGGAGAACATTTTGTATCCCTGGGTGTCCTGTAGTGGCACCCAGCACCTCATGCCCTCACCATCCTCCAGGCTCATAAGAGTCTCGCTTGTGCTTCACGGAGCATGAGTAGGCATTTGGTTTCTGTTAAAAAGACTCCGAGGAGTGAAACCCTGTGCTCTGCCACTGCAGAGCATCCCACCCCCCGCATCCTGCTTCCCATGGCTGTCCCTTCCCTGCCGTCCAGTTTAGTTCAAATAAATGGATAAATGAGCAGCTGTCGGCACTGGGACCAGGAACGGCTGGGTGTACCCAGCCTCCAGGGGCTCCAGGACACTTATGTCCCTCCAACCCCACATTGTGTCCTCCAGAGAAAACCTGTGACTCAGGCAGAAACCCCTCTCTGGGGCAGTGGGCATGGGGACTTCCCTACTGGCTGTACTCACTCTTGCAGGCTTTCCTGGCACTGCAAAAGCAGAATTTAGGAAAAAAAATAGGGAATTCAGGTGGCAGAGAGCACAAAAGACCCCCAACCCCGGGCAGCGCAGCATTCCTGGCGAGATGGGGAGCACAACGCCATGGGGCTGGCAATAGATTCTGTCTCTCCTACTCAGGGCAAGCCGGATACAAAGCGTTTCTCCCCCTCTTTCCTATTAATCCGTACAGGGATTGTTCATAGCTGAGCTCTTCCAGCAGCCAGGATTAAATGGCAGGATGAGGAGGCTGGGAAGCACCAGGATGCTGTTCCCACGGCTCCTGCCCAGCACGTGCCATGAGCGATGCTCGGCGCTGGGCGCGTGGGCTGCTGGCTCCGCCGGGGCTCCAGCCCCATCCCTCCGCACCCTGCCGCTCGCCTGTTCTCCTCAAGATCACATGCAAACCCAAATTGCCCGTCTCCACCCGCCTCCACCGGTAAAATCAATTATCCACCGCCGCTCACTAGCCTGAGGCCTTTTATTCCTCAGCAGGGAGCAGGAGCGGGGCGACAGGGAGCAGGGGGAAGGTGGGGCAGGAGGTGGGATTTCTTTTGATAGTTGTTATTTTAGTGATTGGAGAGTTTGGCAGGAGAAGGAACCTGGTACAAAAGGTTGTGCTCAGCAGGGCTGGAGCGCGTGTATGTGCAATGCCGCAGCTCCCAGCATAGCATCAGCGCTCTGTTGGTGCAATGTGCTGGCAGAGTTCAGGGTACAGGGGCAGAATGGCTTCTTTGGAGCATCCCAAGCACCCTGCGCATTTGTCTGCCAGGCCTCAGGAGACACCTGCACGTTGGCTTACGCGTGTGCAAGCCACAGAATCATCCTTCTTGGCCCCAGTGGTCCTTGCTCACAGGGTCCCTCACCTGTCCCTGCCTATGTGGCAGTCCTGAAGAGGACCTTGCACCCATGGCTGATGCTTGCACCTGCTTCTGCAAAGTGCTGCTATGGTCGCAAGATCTAATGCAAACAACAGCAGTCACCTGGACTTCAGTGGAGTAGCCGAGTGCTTCGTGGCAGCTGCAGCCACCCTGGTGTCCCTCAGAAACCAACAGCCCTGGTGAAGCACTGACCCTTCTCTCCTGGGGGACAGGTAGGGCAGAGCCTGGGAAGGAGGGGAGGAAATGTGAACGATGCTAGGAGTGTCCCAGGGGAGCACAGAAGGATGAATCCTACATCGATTCCCAGTTCTACCTGTGCCTGCCCCCATCATCCCCAAGGGTGCAGGGAAGCCAACTGAAAGTCCTCCGTGTTTTCTCTGGGCTCCTTTCCCAGCCAGCACCAATCCCCATCCCCGTGGCTGCCCCTCAACCTGCAGGCGTGTCAGAGCTGAGCTGTGCCCTTGCCCATGCCAAGTCCTTCACCTCTCCCGTTTCTTGTCTTCCCAGGGGTGCTTTCTCCATCGTTCGGAGATGTGTAAAGGTGTTGGCAGGACAAGAGTATGCGGCCAAGATCATCAACACCAAGAAGTTGTCTGCTCGAGGTAGGTGCTGGGGGCCTTTCTGGGGAGGTGAGAGGCGAGCAGGGTTTGCAGAGCAGGGAATCTGTGTCTGCCGCCTGGCACTGGGATGATGCCTTTGATGTGCAGCAAGCAGGCAGTGTTTGATGTGCGGTGGGGAAAGACACTTATCCTACCCCTCTCCACTGTGGTGCACACTGAGCTCCTTGATGGATGCGGCGAACCCCAAGGAGATGTCTTGGTGGCTGCTCACCGCATCCCATCCGATCACAGGGATGCATCCGAAGCTTGATTGTCAGGGCTGTGGGGAGATTCTGGACCCCAGCCTGCCCAGGGAGGTGTAGGACCCTGTTTCTCTCCTTGGGGCCCCACCACCACCCTACACACCATGTTACCGCACGGCATTGCAGCAAGCCAAGCTGCTGTTGGCCTCGAGTGCTGGGTAGCACAGTTGTTTTGGGAGCATCACCTCGCCAGCAGGGTTACTGCTGTCCCTCACATTCCCACTTTCAGGGGCTGTGGGTTTCCTTACTCAGAGCAGTGAAATTGGAAGATCCTTTGGATGAGGGACTGTTTATTTCTGCCTGGATATTGACCCTCACCCCTCACTGCCATCTAATTAACCGCACTGGTGGAGCACGCTGGCTGCTTTGCTGCTGGAAGAGATACTGGTGGGTCTGTCCTGGCTGCTCCTCGGGACAAGGCTGAGCTGAGCTGGCACAGGAAAGCTTCAGCCAGCCCTTGCCCTGAGGCAGGGACTCTTCTGCCCCCAGGCATCTAGCAGAGGAGCTGTAATGAGGAGGAGATGGGACAGCAGCTGCCAGCTGAACAGCTCCAGCTCCTCCTGGCCTGGTGCATTGTGGAGTGCAGGATGGGTGCCAGGAGTGAGCGCCCTGCCGCAAGGGTTTAATTAATTCTCTCCCTTGGTTTCTCTCCCTGACGCCACTGCTTACCTCCGAAGGCAAAAATGAAACACAGAAAACAGTGGCAAACTCCGTTCTGACCTCAAATTAAACCAGTGCTTTGCAATCTCCCTCCCTCGGTGCTACCAAAGTGGCACAGCACCGATGCTGAGCCCCTCCGTGTGGCGCCCAACACCAGCTCCTGCCCCTTCTCAAAGATGCCAACTCTTCCCTTCCTCTAAGGCTGAAGGCTCCCACTCGGGGGCAGCTGCCTGGGCTCCGGGCAGCGTGTGTGGCATTGGCCGTGGCGTTCAGCTCCTGCCCGCACACCCTAGCTGGCAGCAGGGTGGGCAGTAAACGCCTCCCAGTTTGAGCTGCCTTCCCTCTCTTCCCTTCCCTGCTTGCCTGCTCAACAATTTGCCCCCCTCCATCCTCTTCTGGGGTTTGTGCTGCCCTTGCAGCAGCTCTGCGTCCGTCTGTCCCCCTGAAGGACCTCACCAGGGTTATCTTCCCTGCTTTGCTGGATGAAATGCTGCTTTTGCTAATTTGAAACCCCTGTTTCAGCAGTGCTAGCACGTGGGATGGCAATTCCCCAGGCTGGGAGCAATCCCCAAAGGAACACATCCCCCCAGGGCTGTGTCACCGGCTGTGTCACATGGAAAAGGCAGGAGGGAAGGTGTGCAGGGAGGAGAGGGATCAGGGGGAAGGTGAGTGCACCTGCGAAATATCCCCATGGCCTCTTCAGATGTTCTCCTGGCTGCCAATGCAGGGAGCCGGCAGGAGAAAAACTGGAGGTTTTAGAAGGAGAAATGGATTTTGGGTCCAGGCAGCAGCTGGATTTGTTGAGCAGGACAGAGGCTGCTGTGGTGGCTCAATGCCCCCAGTAGCACTTCATCGCGTGGTGGACGTGCCACGCCGCAAGGGCAGGAGGATGCTCTGACCTACAGCAGCTGCTCCACAAGCTCAGCAGGTTCTCTCTGCCTGAGGGACACCTCCCTGTCCCCCTGTCCCTCTGTTCCACAGCTCTGGCACAGCCATCCCATCCACGTGCAAAGTCCCTGCAAGCTGTGAGGTTTGCACAGCCAAGGGGTTCTTTACCAGCGTGTGTCTCTGTGCAGGGATTGCACCCACACAATGCTCGGACAAAATCACAGACGGGGTGACCCAGCCCTGAGCACTGCCTCCGCGCCCAGCCTGTTCTTGCTGTGCCCTGATGGCAGAGAAGCTCTGCCAGAGCAGGACCCAGGCAGCCGTGGAAAGAGCAAAGTCCCCAGATGACATGCTGCCTTCCCTCCCTGGGTGATGGTTAGCTCATTTCAGCTCTCCACCTTGCATTTTGCACCGAGCCTGTGGCACCGAGAGATGCGATAACTGCGCTCCCCCAGGACCTTCCTACCAGGTGCTCGCACTCTGGGGCGTGCTGAAGGGATGAGCCGGGAATACCCAGGGCTGCATTCCTGGGCGCTGCAGCCTTGCAGGAATGGCAGCCTCCTACGCACCCACATGCCGTCATCCTTCAATGGATGTGCTGGTGTTCTCCCTGCCAGAGCATCGCTGCTGGAGACTGCTCAGGCGTCCCTCGGCAGAGGTCCCAACACCCATAGGGATAAGCACCTTTCCCAGCCGTTCCTGGGTACCACTTGGTCCCCACTGCTGTCCCCTTCCCTTTCAGATGGACCCCATCTCTGCCTCTCTTTAAACTCCCTGATCCATTTTCCATTTCACCTGGTTTTCACCTGTCTCCCACCCTCTCCTCGTGGTTTATTGAATCCCATCAAGCTGTCTGGGCTGGGCTTTGCCTTCGCAAACGTTTGGATGAAATAGATTGCAAGGGTACAGAGAGCAGAACAGCGGCTGAGGGGCTGCAGGGCATTGGTGGGGAAGGGATGGGGCAGCCTTCTGCCCCTGCCAGCAGCTCACACTCACCCCTGTGCAGCCGAAAGCTCGGCTCACAGCAGCATGCAGGCACGTGGAGCAGAGTCAGGGCTCACTCCATACTTTGGGTCACATTTGCCTCCCTTTCCCATGATCTCTGGCTTCTGGTAAGCAAGCAAATGAGTTTTACGAGACACCAGAAATGCTGGGCTTCCCCACGGGCTATTTGGCACCAGTCTCCATGCTGCAGATGGGGAAACTGAGGCACAGCAGTGATCAGTGACTCACCTAAGATACCTGTCAGGCAGGAGTAGAAAAGGGGGCAGAAGGCAGTTTCCTCATTCCCCAGAGAATGTTTGCCCCCTGGTCATGCTATCCCTCCATCTTCTCCCTGTCCTCCACCCTACAATGGATTTTGGTTGAGAAAAGCAACGGCATAAACCACGACCTCTCCCTGTCACCCCATCCCACCCTGGGGCGGTTGGATGTTGTGGGGAGCTGAATGAGGCCACCGAGGCCGTCCCTGCCTTTGGCTTGTGGACCCCAGCACAGGCTGCAAAACATACCCCAAGCCCTGGTGGCACTTGCCTGTGCCAAGCCCCGCTGTCGCTGGATGGGGGACGCTGAGCCCTGGGGAGGCTCCAGTCCCCACAGGGAAGGGGCTGTGTCACCTTCATGTCTCAACAGTTGGAGACACCCAGGTTTGGTTTGATGCAGAGCGAGACTCCAGGGTGTGAACCTGCAAGGTAACAGCAATAGCGCTGAGAGACAAGAAGCCCTAATTATGTCCTCACTTCTCCCGGCTGCTGGGTTCCTGCTAGTACAAAATGCCTCCAAACAAGGCACCTCCGCGCAGAGTGGCTGGGTCAGGTATAAGGAGGGAGAAAAGTGCAGAGGCAGGGAAAACCAAACAAAATTATTTGAACATTCATTCTGGGCTGCCCCAGGGAGGAGGCTTTTTTGGCTCAGCTCAGCTTCCTTTGCCCAGAGCTCTGTTGTCTCACATCCCAGAGCCTGGTGAAAGCTGGGGAGGAGGAACGTGTGCTGCCTTTATGGAGACAGGCACCAGAGTGAAGGACATTTTCAGAGCCAGGGGTTTGCAATTTAGGAGAGCAAAGACCTCATGTGAAATGGCTGTGGATGGTGAGCAGGAGCGAAGCAGATAGGGTGCCCTGTTTCATCTCGACATCTCTCCCTGGTTGGCTCTATTTTCAATTGTTCAAATTGTATGGTGTGGGGCCAGAAATGTCCTTGCTTATTGCATTTGGGAGATGACTGGGGTTGTTTAACAAAGAGAAAGAAGAGAGGAGGATGACAGATCACCCAAAGCCCAGGACAGCCCACGGCATCAGTGCCTGGAGGCTGCATCTATGCTGAGATACTGTCCATCAAGCCCTGATGCGGAACATGTCCTCAAATCCTTTAGCAAAAAAATAAAGGATGGGTTTGCTCCTTGCCAGCTGCTCTGTACCCCCAGGTTCCCGTCCTGGCAGCTCCTCAGAGAGAGCATGGCAGGAGCTGAAAGTGGTTTCTTCCCTTTCCCCAGACCCTAATTTAGGGCCATTGCCTCTTTCAGATCACCAGAAGCTGGAACGAGAAGCCCGGATCTGCCGACTCCTGAAGCACCCCAACATCGGTAAGCATGTCCCGCTCCCCCTCTACATGCCACGCAAGGAGCCGAGGAAGGCTTCCTGTGCTCCATGCCCAGCTCTGCTGCCCACCTGCCCTCCCATGCCCACAGTGGGGCTGGAATGTCCCCATCAATGATTCAGCCTTGTCTTCAGCAGAATGGGCTGTTTGTCCTTCCCTCACGCTCCAGCCACCGCCCCAGAGATGGAGGCTTTCAGGGGCTTGGTGGCAGCCTGCGCTGCTGATCCCCAGAGCTGTCCCCCCTCTTCCTCACGGACACACTCCACATGGGGTCACAGGAAGAAAGGCTTTCACTGGGAACGAGGGGATTGAAGTAGGTCCTAACTTGGCCATAGCTCCCTCAGGGAGCAGCAGGGCCCCAGTAGGCTGCAAGCGACTATTTTTACTCCTCTTGCGCCCTTCGGGTGCTGTATTCCTCTGCACGCTCCAAAAAGCGGTTGCAGCTCCGAGCAGCAGCAGCAGCACAGGGCGTGTAGGAGGAGCGATGGCGGGGGGGAAGCGAAGACTTTCCCACCGACCGTCCATCTGAAAGTAGCCTCCTTCGGAAAAGCTGTTTCAGGAAAACTCCTGAGCCCCTGCAAAAGACAAAAATAGGCCAGAAGGAGAGAGAGAGAGAGAGGAGGGGAAAAAAAACTGCAGTAAAAAAAAAAAAATCCCCAGCCTCAATCATCAAGAGTGATGTTGATGCAGGCTGTTGGTCCCTGGGGATGGTCTGGCAGCCGGAGCGCAGTGCCCAGTGCTGTGGCTCGGTGGATGAACCTTCTCTCCCCTCCACAGCACCCTGGGATGTGCTGGTCCTGGTGGGATCTCACAGCTTTTGGGAAATCATTTGGGGTTAGGACAGGAGCTCTGCAGCTCTCGCCTCCCACAGCTGTGAGCTGGGAGGTTTTCCCTTTGGCTGAGCTTCTCCCTGACCCCCTCACTGCACCCAGCAGCCTGGATCCATCCTTTCCCAGTAGCTGCTGCAGCAGGTTGAGGGAGCCAGACCAGGGGCCACTGGGACCAGCCACGGCGGCTCACACCCCATGAATATTTCAGCTCAGAAAACGCTTGTCAGCTTCCATCTGTCTCAGGCACATGGCAGTGTGGCAGGTCTCTGCAATGCCAGGGCACTGGACCCCACAGATTCCAGCCATCATCCTGCCCCTGCTCCTCCAGGACCAATGCCCAGCCCAGGAGCTGCCCTGCCGGGCTCCCAGCGGGGAATCCAGCCTTCCCGGTCAGAGCAGCAGCCGAGGCCCTTCCTCTGCACCAAATGACACGTGCAGATTGCTGAGATCTGAAGGAAATGGGCTGCAAAGTGCCTGAATAGCGAGAAATGCTGAAAGCGGAGGAACCCACCCCAGGAAGACTTGCAGGATGATAGCTGGGGCCATGCAGCTGGACTCACAGCCTGGCCCTAGCTTTCCCTGCTCCTGTCTTCCTCCTTTCGCTCTTCATCACCTATCTGTGGGGTCTCTGGGAACAGAAACACCTTCTCCTGTGGTTCAACCCCCTTGTGCCGTCTCCCCCATCCCTGCACCACACCTGGTTGTTTGGTCATCACCTGCAGTGAGAGATGGCTTCAAGCAACTCTGATGCACAGGGCTGGAAGGGGTTAATGGCATGAGATCCTAACCAGCCCAATCTTGCTGCTATTTATACCCAGGAGGCACTTCTCCACCCCACAATCTCACCCCCCCCACACTGCTCCTGCTGCCTGGAAACTTGGGCTCACAGTTTCCCTTGCATGAAGTACAAGCTGGCTAATTACCCACCCAGGAGCTGGAACGAGCTGTGCTGCTGCAGACCGAGAGGAAGAGAAGCCTCCACCGCCAGGGGCTTAGGGAAGGCAAGGCAAGGCAGAAAACCCCTCTTCATCCCTCCCTGGGAGAAGAACCGAGCCACTGAGGGGCTTTGCTGGCTCCTCACTCGTTCCCTGCAGTGGGGTGGGGGTCCCTCTGTTTCCTGTGGGAATGCTGTGCTGCAGCCGTCAGCTTGGAGAAACGAGCCTGTGCTTTCCACCGTGGTTGTAGGAGAGCCTTGCATAGAAAACCACGCTTGGGTAGCTGAGGGCAGATCTGGGTCTCCGGGGACTCCACAGCGCATCCTCAACACTGGGCAGTGTCTCAGGGAGAGCTGCTGTTTCCCAGAGTTGCATATCCTTGCAGGACAGTCTGCCTTTATCAGAGAAACTTTGGTTACACCTCGCCCTGGAGTTTTTAACTCCAGGTACCTGTTGTCTTCTGACCCCCAGTCCTGAAGCTCTGTCCCACTCCTGTCTTTGCTCTTGGCACTGAGCTGGAGTGGTTTGGCCGTTGTGGCTCTTCCAGACAATGGCCAGTAACAGATACTTGCAGGACCCGGCTATATTTAGAGCAGCTGCTCCTTATACCTTCTGGGCTCCTGGCAGCCACAGGCATTGGGATTTCCCCAAGCAGAGGACGTATCCGGACCATCTGCTTATAGTTACGCTGGCCCTATCCACACCAAACTCACCTAATCCCACTTTGAACGCTCTGGCTTCTGCAGGACCCCAGGCACAACACCTCCAGTCCCTCTCGGGAGAGATGAAACAGAAGGAAAAATGTTTCTTCCAGCAGAGGAAGGCAGGGAAGCTGGGATTATGTGTCAGAGAAAAACATGGAGCAGATCTGGTGCCAGAGTGCAAGGGATATTGATGGAGACTAGCAGTGCAGAAGGATATCCAGGGAATAAGATGGGAAAATTGTGTGAATAGGCAAGACCAGGAGAGAGACCCAGAGGAAAGATGCCATGCCTTGCTTTTAGCATCAGCTGGATTTGCCCACTGAGCTTGAAGGGAGGAGCAGGACCAGCAAAGTAGCATTTGCTTGTCTGGGAGATAAGAGCGATGCAGCATAGCGTCTGCAGCTGATGTTGGGGCTTGTTATCTGCCCCCGGCTTAGGCTGGAGTCTGGAGGATGTTTCCATACAGGGCTCAGCTGATTTAGCTGCAGTAAAATGGGCTGGAAGGAAAAATTCCAATGAAATCAATCACCTGAATGTTTCCTTTTCCTCTCTGGTCTCCAAAGATCTCAAAGGTGTTGAAAGTTATATGGGGCTGAAACCAGGTGAGCAGAGAGAAAGGGTTAAATACAACCTCAAAGAAACCAGGACAAAAAGTGTTGTGGGGGCCAGAGGATGCTGGACCACTCTTTCTTTATACGCCCTACCTCTTTCTGTGCCTTTCCCCTCCCTGCACATCCTCGTGCTAAGCTGCGAGCAAGGCTCTGAGCCTGAATAACCAGAACCCAGCTGCAGGGTGGCAGGTTTGCACCCAGCTGTACCAGGCGAGACCTGCCCAAGGGGAGAGGGTGCATGATCAGCAGGATGAGACGCCAGCCCTGCCGGAGGAGATGGGGAGAGCACTTCCTCTGAAGGAAACTCATCCCGCAGTGATTCCTGGATATCCCTGAGCTTAGACTTCCCAAGGAGAAACAGAAGGTCATGAGCAGAAAATAAATAAGAGCCCTGCTGGTGCCAAGGCTGGCAGCCCAGCGCCCTGGCTGAGCTCTCCTGCGCCCGGGCACCTCTGCTGATGGGGCAGAGGGCTGGGCTGGGAGCACCCGTGGCCGCAGTCTGTCCAGCACCCAAGATAGCCCAGCAGCTGCCCGGGACCTCGGCCAGACACCAGCCCCGGGCAGTCCCTGATTTGGATGTGACCTTTGAGCCTTGCACCACTGCCCAAGGCTGGGGCCACGGCTGGGGTTTCCCCCCTGAGGGACCCCCAACCCAGGCAGCAGCAGTAGCAAGAGGAAGAGAAATAGCCCTGCTCTGCCCTTCCCCAGCTCCTGCTTGTGCCCAAAGGGGAGCAAAGGTGTTTCAAGGGATTGGGGTGGAAGCCAAACATACCCATTAACCCTTCTGTCTCTGCCGCAGTGAGGCTCCACGACAGCATCTCTGAAGAAGGCCACCACTACCTGATATTTGACCTGTGAGTAATGGTGAAATGAGTCTCTTAATCCACCGCCAGCTGCATGCTTCCACCCCACAGCAACGTGCCCTGTACCCTCACAGGTCCCCATCATGAGCTTTACCCCATTCTCTGCTTCACCCAAGACTTTCTTGAGCAGGGTTTTAACTGGGCTTGGGTCCCCCAGGCTGGGCAAAGGGTAGGTCCCTGTCCTGCCCCCTCCTGCTGTTTGCCCCTGTACATCAGAGAGGCATTTCAGGGGGTTGCCAGGGCTGAGCATGCTGCCAATCATCCCAGCTCCCTTGTGCACTGCACTGAGATGGCCAAGTGTGACCACCCCCTCTTTTCTTGCAGGGTCACCGGTGGGGAGCTTTTTGAGGACATTGTGGCCAGGGAGTACTACAGCGAGGCGGATGCCAGGTAAGCACAGACACATGCTGGGCCACAGAGGGGATGCAGTTGTCCCCTTCTCCCGCGAGCTGCTCCCTCCCAAGATCCTACGCATCTGGCTTTCTGCAGCATAAGCTCCTTCCATGCTGGGAGGTGTTTTACAGCTCCACAGCATGAACTCATAAACTAGATGCGTAGTGTGAAAAACCCCAAACCATAGCTTTCTTTAACTCACTCGGCTCCTGTGCCAAGAAGTGTGTGTGTTCGCAGAGGGCTGCTCCTCCCTCGAACTGAGCATTCCTTACAGCGTTCTCCTTCCCCATCTTCTGACCTCCCTGTAAAGAAGCAAGGCATCGAGGGTCCCTGTGCTGGGGCCATCGGGGCTGGCAGGGGGGAAGCCCAGCCTCAGGCTGCTGTCCCAGCCTGGAGTGTGATACTGCAGACACCACACAGTCCCCTTGCAGCTGCCTTACAGTCATTTCAAGCGTTACTCTAGCTTTAACCACTTCAAAGCACTAAGAAGGAATAGTCAAGACAGTCTGGGTGGGAGGATGTGCTGGAGCTCTGCTCCCTCCCATGCTCCCGCTGGCACTTTCCAGGTACCCTGCTGCAGAGGCAGGGGGCTGGGGGGCCATTTCACCCACCTCTTTGGTCCTTGAAGCCTTCCAGGGGATGGCAATAGCCTCATTTTCTTTGAGGGGACACGATTTGATGCTCTCCAGTCTCCAGATATCACTGCACCTCTTGGCGTTGACCCCAGGACAAGCATAGCCAGTACAAATGTCCACGGGGGTGGTAAATTCTATGTTCCCTCTGTCTGCATGGAAACACCCCTTATTTCTAGGCAGAAGGTAATCTCATTTAATGGACTGCCTGGACTGAATCCACTTACAACCCGTTCTCTTATTAGTGTCATACAAATAAAATAATATACATGTAAATAAAGACCTTCTGCCTTGCACACAACCGTTTTGGAGCAGAAGCAATCATTGCCTCAGTCTTTTTCCCTTCCTTTCTCCTGCATGCAGCAGAGCTGGAGTTTAATGAGATAGATATAAAGTGAACAAACACAGCAAGAGCCACCCGCTGTAGAGGAGGCCAGGAAAATGGGGCTGAAGAGCACATCTGCTCTGCCTGGCTTTGGAGACCAACTCTGGGCTGGCATTGTGACTCCACCACTGATCTCCAGCTCCTCACTGGTGTTGCTTCTCAAGGGACCCTATGGGTTCTGCCATAGTCCCCACACTCCTTCTCGCAAGGGCTGGGTGTCCAGCAGCTCTGGTTGGGTCTTACTGGCTTACAATAGCTCTTCACGGATGTGTGGCTTCAGGTGGATAGGGATGCTGAGCTGTGCTGCAAGGCTGCTGGTGGGAAGCATGATGAGGAGAAAAATGGTGGGGTGAAATGCAACCAAGTAGAAGTGTCTTAAGGAAACTGCCTTGGTGGACACTTACTTCCATGAGCTTTCTCCTCCCTCCCACAGCCACTGCATCCAGCAGATCCTGGAGGCCGTCCTGCACTGCCACCAGATGGGGGTGGTCCACCGGGACCTGAAGGTAGGCACTGCAAGGGAGAGATCTGGAGGAGATGGGGACCCTACCTGATGCAAAACCCTGTGGAGCAATGCCCCGTGCCCTCTAGGGCAGCTGAAACAGTGGGCAGGAATGCCATGTAGGAGGTCGTGGGAAGCCACAGAACAAAGATCAGCTCCAGAGTGATTACAGACTCCTTGTAGTCCGTAATCCTCTAAGGAGGTGTGTAGCAGGACAGAGCAATTGCGGAGCACATCCAGAGCCCTGATCTTCCTGCATGCTGTGCTGCGGAGCCTCCCTGCAATAGCAGAGCCCCTAGAGTGCTTTGGCTCCTATCTAAGCCCCATCTCCTCCTGCAGCCTGAGAACCTGCTGCTGGCGTCCAAGCTGAAGGGGGCCGCTGTCAAGCTGGCAGACTTTGGCCTTGCCATCGAGGTGGAGGGGGACCAGCAAGCATGGTTTGGTGAGTAGGACTGGACTGAGGTGGGGCACCCTTCGGTCATCATTGGCATGTTTGGCTAGTGGGGACTCCAGGAGGGACACACATCCCCAGGAACTGAACCTTGGGTCATGGGAGCACCTCAGCAGCATGAGCCTGGGAGGCACAGTGGCTGAGGAAGTGTTCAATGGCTCCAGCTGTGCCATGGGAGAAAGTTTGGTGTCGATCCAAGACACAGTCAAACACCTCTGCAGGGACTCGGTGAGTCACTGAGATGCCATGGTGAGCTGGACAAGCCAGTGGCAGAAGCAGACCTGGGGGAGGAAAGCCACTTCCAGGTGCTGAAGGTGCACATCAGAGCACTCCAGCCTGCTGCATCCCCCTGGGGCTGGGCTGCTGCTGGCTGTTGGTGTTTGCTCTGCTCTCAGCAGACATTGTGGTTTGTGGAGGGAGGGTGCTTGTCCCACCAGCTCAGCATGTGCCAGGGCTCTTGCAGCAGCTGACCGGGCACCTGCTGAGCTATGTGGAGATAGGGGCTGCCTGGTGGCGGTGAGTGATGGGCTGTCTGTCCCAGGTTTCGCTGGCACCCCAGGATATCTCTCCCCTGAGGTGCTCCGGAAGGACCCCTATGGCAAAGCCGTGGACCTGTGGGCTTGCGGTAAGTCAGGCTGGGGCTGAAATGCCAGGAACAGCCTGGGCTGCGTGGGATGAGGCAGGCTGTTGATCCAGCATGTCTTAAGTCACAGTGACTAGAAAACTTCTTGGAGAGGTCAGGGCAGGGGATTTACCTGGGAGGTGGTGTGTTACTCTGGGCTGTCCCCAATGTAGCATCCTCCTTCCCAGCCCAGTGGCACTCTCCTTGGAAGGATCAACCCTCTTGTTGAACACCCAAAGGCCCCAAGCGTGGGAAATGCCAGCTCTTTTGCCCTGCAGTGGCAGTGGATTCAGGCAATGCCTCCACACAGCTGCAGCCGCAGGAGAGACTTCTTCCACCTGTGATGGGGAGGAGGCGTCACCCAGCCCTGATGGGACACCTGGCTTGAGGCTATGCATGGTGGCTGCCAGAGCCACAGTATTTCCCCAGCTGCTGAGAATGTCAGTGTGGAGCTGGGCCCAAGAGCAAGCCTTTCGCTCTTCAATCAGGGAGCAAATTCTTCTGTTTCCCTAATTTCTCTATGTCTCTGCTTGAGCTGGGCTGGTCCCATTCCTCCAGCAATAAATTCTCTCCCACTGATCCTATGTCTCCTCTTCTGGGCAGGTGTCATCCTCTACATCCTGCTGGTCGGGTACCCACCCTTTTGGGATGAAGACCAGCACCGACTCTACCAGCAGATCAAGGCTGGTGCTTATGATGTGAGTGGGTTTATCTTGTTGTTCTCTTTCACTATCTCCCCTCCTCCTGCTGTCCCCACATTGCACTCTGCTGCTCCAGAAGAGCAACCAGCACAAATTCAGTCAGACATGAGCAAATTTCTTTGCTCTGGCCACAGAGGGTTGGCCAAGCTGCTGTGCCCAGGTGCACACACTGAAACGTTTCAGGTCTGCTTTGCAGGACAGATGGTTCTCGTCCTGGGCCTTCCACCTTTCTCCCTCCATCCCTGCTCTCCACTTTCCCAGCCAGCAGCTCTTTCCCGTTGCAGCTGTCTCTCCGACCTGTCCCATGGGCAGGAGCAAAGCGTTGCAGGAGAACCAACCCACGTACAAAAGGGCCTTCTGCTTCTTCCATTGCTCCCTGCCATGTCTCACCCTGGACCCTTTGCTTTGGCAGTTCCCCTCACCTGAGTGGGACACAGTCACTCCCGAAGCGAAAGATCTCATCAACAAGATGTTGACCATAAATCCATCCAAACGTATCACAGCAGCAGAGGCTCTGAAGCACCCCTGGATATCGGTGAGTTTGGTAGCAGTCAGTGGTTGGAGTCAAAGGTCTAGAGAAGTTGGGGTTTGCAATGGGGGAACATCTCAGTGGGGAACACAACAAACATGCTGTCCAGCCTTTTTTTTTTTTCCATGATTCCCTCGCGTGGTTCCTCACAGTGCTGTCAGAGCAGCCTTTCCCTCAAGGCTTTACAGCAGAGAAAAACCCAGAATCTGAATGCAAACAGTGTGTCCCAGGGGGGGACATGGTGACGGGAGGGACATGCATGTTCCCAGCCCTGGAGGGGACAAGTGTGTCACACTGCGCTGGGGGGGCTTTTCCTTGGAGTGGATGGGAGCGGTCGTGTGTTTATCCATCCATCCCAGCAACAAACCCCTCCTGCCCCTCACTGCACTCCACTGCTCTGGTTGCCAGTTCTCACTCTGAATCCGCTCCTAAAAGCAGGAAGAGTCCATGGGCTTAACCCTGGGACCATATTTGCAAACCCTGAGCACGCTGCTAAACATGTCCAGTCATTTGAGGGGTTAACTCAGGGGGCAGCCAGCTCTCCCTGCAACACCCCCTCCCCAACCAGAGCAGATCCTGCTGACTCCAGAGCTGTGATCTCCCGCTGCCTATTAAAGTTTCATCTGCTGCTGCTGCTGCTGCAGGCAGCTCTGGCCCCAGCCTTGGCCTCGAGAGACCACACACGTGTGCGTGCGTGTGAGAGCAGGGTTGGGGGAGCCCCTTCCCCCTCAGCACCTGCTCTGAGCTGAGTCTGTCTCCTCCCAGCACCGTGCCACCGTGGCGTCATGCATGCACAGGCAGGAGACAGTGGACTGTCTGAAGAAGTTCAATGCCCGGAGGAAGTTGAAGGTAAAACTTGCATTCCCTAAGCTGCAAAATGCACGATAAAGTCAATTCGAGGTTTGTTCTCCAAGTGGAAAAGAGCAGGGTGCTGTCTCTGGGTGAGGGGCATGGGGGTGATGGGCATTTGGGGTTCCCCATTGTGAAGAAGGGGAAAAAAGACCAAATGGGGTGGTGGTTGCATCTGCCTGGGGTTCCCAACTGCTTAGAAGAAAGCCAAGGTGGAAGAAAGCACCGAGTCACACAGCTGCCCCAACCACTGGGTGTGAGGACTTTCCCACTATAAAGAAAGCTCCTCTTTGGGGCAGGATATGGATCTGAGAGGCATAGTGAGAACCCTTTGCCTGATGACCAAGCCACGTTGCAGCCAAGGAACAAAATCATCCCTAGACAAGCAAAAAGATCTGGCTCATCCACACCAGTGGCCCCCCAGGCTTTCCCTGCTCGGATGCTACCACGTGCCGCAGCCTGTACCCCCTGTGAAATCACCATCTCCCCAGGCCAGCTGGAGCACCTCTCTGCAGTGCCCATCTCCTGGGAAATGGGCTCTGGAAATCACAATGCCTCTTCCAGAGCCGGAGACACAGCTTGGGATGGTGCTGATCTGTACCACAGTCAGAGCCATCAGTGCTCCAGGCCAGCACGCGATGTGGCACCGAGTGGTACAGCTGCAGGCTTCTAACAAGATTATCAAGAAAAAAAACCCTGGCTATAAACTATTATTACTTTTCAGCTAGACAAGTAATCAAATTAGTTCAGGCATGCACTTTAAAATAGTAATCCATTACTGTAAGCAATTAGTAAAGTAATCTCATTATACGCTGAGCAACTAGTTAGTAGAGTCAGCTGGAAAAGGGGAGACAGTTTTATGAATGTTGTTTTGCAATGGTGATCTTTGCGTGGCTCCCATGAAAAATCCCTGCCCTGCTGCTCTTAGCTGGCACGGCTTTAATTGCAATTAAATCCGGTTCCGGTCCTGGTGGCTCCCCTTGCCGCCAGCTGCTGGCTCTGGGTCAGAGGAGTCAGGATACATCTAGGGCAGGGCAGAAAGACACATAAATGTGCCCAAGGATATTTAATATCCCTTTAATTGGCAGTTTCAGAGAATGCAACCCAATGCCCTGACGCTGGGGATATGGAGTCGGGCACCGAGGGTTGCTTTGATGGCAGAAGGAGGATATCAGCCTGTGGGCCAGTTTCCTTCCAATGAGGTGGCCAGGGGACAGGCGCTGAGCAGGGCTTTCCTCCCCCAGGGCTGGGGGAAGTGGGAGAGTGTGGGGGGCTGGGGCCCAGCACACTCTTTCCTTCTGCCTTCTGTGTCTTTCAGGGAGCCATCCTCACCACCATGCTGGCTACCAGGAACTTCTCCGGTAGGTGCTGTCTCTGGGGCTCATCTCCTTGTCTTACAGGGTGCCCAGGGCACACACGTAGAGTATCTGGAGAGTTCGGGTGTTGCAGCAGCGCTGAGGTTGCAACCTGGTGCCTCTGGAGATGCGTGGCATGGGCGGGTGGTCTCCAGGCCAGGTCTCCTGGCACCTCCATGGTGGCTGCTGGCTTGGGATGCGAAAGAAAAGATGTCTGGCTGAGGCACAGCAATCCCTGGAGTTTTGGGGGGGGTTGTACGCACCCTGTGCTGGCATGGGTGTGCAGGGGCAGCCAAGCTCAAGGCAGCTGGTTTTGTGTCCTCCTGGACATGTTGGTGGCTTGGGGAGAGCATCCTCTGCACTGGAAAAGTATCAGAAAAGCCCCTAGGTGCCACCGTGGGCTGTCTCTTCAGGCAGCAGGGTGCTGATCCTGCAGGACCTCCCACTCTCCTCCTGCCTCCCTATATCCCAAGGTCTGCATGGAGACACAGAAGCAGGCACAGAAGCCCACTCAATGCATGGAAAGAGGTCTTGGTGCAACCACAAAGCCCTCTGCCCCAGTGCCCTTGCCGAAAGCTGTCCCCTGTGGGGACACCCTGCTGCCTCCGGACAAGCCGCGCAGCTGGGATTTCCCAGGCTGGGATCAGCAGGTCCCGGCGATCCCCAGGCACGGAACCAAAAGGGAGCTGGGTGACAGCAGAGCTCATGCACTCGCTGTCACATCCAGCGCTTCCCAGTGCTGAGAGTGGCCTTGGCGGAGGTGCTGCAGTGGTGGCACAAGCTAGCCAAGCCAGGCACACCGGCTGAGCGGGCTGGTGGAACCTGTTTGGTGTTTTGGGGTGCTTCGCCAAGGCGTCCCAGGAGTCGGGTGTAGCAGACAGACAGGGAGGAGATGGGGGCTGCTGGCCCAGCCGGGTGCTGGGGGAGAGAGCCACGGCCAGGACTGGTATCTGCATTTGTCGAGGGGAGATTGTGCTGACACATTTAGCACTTGTGGGCAGAGTGCGGCAGCTGGAGAAGTCCAACAGCTGGGGGGATCCGGTCGCGCCGGGAGAGGTGGTGGACATGGGGCATCAAAGGGCAGGAAATTCAAAAGCATCTCTCGTAGCGCTGCTCATCCCACGCACAGCCCAGGGGATCACTGATCCCCTTGTCCTGGAGCATGGCAGGGCTGGCAGGCAATGGGATCCCGTGTGGGGCTGAACTGCACTGATCCCACCCTGCTCTGGGGATGCAGGCGGCGCAATGTGGGTTGTGCAGCCCGGGGGGCTGGGGCAGTGCTGGCAGCAGGAGGTGGGCACCAGGGATGGCGTCTGCTTTTCATCATTGTCAAAATGGGGGCTGCAGCTGTCGGGCCGACGGGCCGGCAGCACATGATCCCGGCAGCATGGGGCTAAAATTAGAGGGCGGCAGGCGGGTAGCCCATTCCACCACGCTGCACAGCAATCGGTCACCAGCACTGTGCGGCCGGAGCCCGCCTGCCACCGGACAGTCCCGCCGGCCACCTCTGAGCCACCCCAAGGACTCGTCGTGACGTTAGGAGACGGGTCATGCCCCTGGCTGAGAGCCACCAGGGTCAGGCGGGACAGTGCTGGCAAGGTTGCCCCTGAGCTCCCAGGGACTGCTCCGCGGATCACTGGAGAGAGGACAAAACCCAGCGGCTGGTCCCGTGGGGTCCTGCTGCTCTGCCACCCGGCACCATGCTGCTGATCCTCGGCCTCCTGGTCTTGGTGCCCTGCCTCGCTCTCCTAACCTCCTTCCTCCTCTCTCCAGGAGGCAAAAGCGGTGGCAACAAGAAGAATGACGGCGTGAAGGTAAGCCCGCTCCCCGCTGCCCTCTCCTGCCTGCCCCTCTGCCATCCGGGCGGCGGCGGGGGTCTCTGTGCTGGCAGCCCCCACGACACCCTGCGCTTTGAAGGGCAGCTGTTGGCCCGGCTGTCCCGGTGTGTCCTCATGCCACCCGCTCAGCTCCTGCCACGACAGGCAGTGCACGGGGGGCTTGGCAGAGTGGTGAGCAAGGGGAAAAGGCTGGCACTGGAGGAGTACGCGGGGGCAATCCACTGCTATTTCATTGCCTGCAAAATGCACTGCCCCTTGCTGCCCCCAAGGATGGGGAGAGGCAGAGGCTGGATGAGGACAGGGAACGTGGAGAGGCAGCTTTGCAGCCCAGAGCCACAGCGTCAGCCTGGGAGCAGCCGCCGAGTGAGATAGGCAGCTGCATCCCCTGCTCGCCCTAGCACGCATCCCACTGCGGCTGTTGGGGCTTGGCTCACCCCCCAGCTCCCGTCCCATCCTGTTCCCAAGGGCTGGTGTGTTGCTGGGTGAAACATGGTAGCACTCTCTTGGTAGCACTGCTGGCCCCCTGTGCCCAGTGCAGACAGAGCAGAGGAATTTGGTGATGCTTGACAGAGCAAATGGCTTGGTGTTGCTCTAAAAACAAGACTGTGCTTGCTGGACCTTGTTTCTTGGGCTGTAAAGACCTCAGGTCTGCTCCTTTGAGATGGGGCCACAGCTCTTCTTCAGGTCAAGGTGGCTCCTGGAAGCAAAATTGCGCTGCTGAGCTGCTTCTTCGGATGATACAGAGATGTGGTGATTAGTGAGCTCTGTCAAATTCCTCCTGCAGGAAGGGGTGGTCCATGTAGGGATCTTTCTCTCTGTACCTGTTACCTTCATGAATAAAAGTGATCACTTAGCAGGGGAGAGCTGGTGTGATCACATCCCCCATTGCAAAACAGGGGTGCAAGGTGTCAGGCAGAGCTTTGGGAGGCCTTCCTCCAGCCCTTTCATATAGACCCAGCTGTTGGGCTGTGAGGGGTGCAGGGTTTTCGAAGAGCAGAACCTTCAGCTGGCTTCTTCTCTCCTTAGTCCAAATGGTCAGAGAAGCCAGAGGTCTAGGGATGGCTTGTCTTTTTCCCACTCCTTCTAGACCCAGCGGCTGGGATAAGACATGCCTGCAAGGCTTGAGACTGTGCATGACCCTCCAAACCTGGGCTCAGGTCCACAACAGATCATTCTGGCCATGCAGCGTTGCTCTGCAACATGAAGCTGATGGCCTGCATTGCTATGAGAGGACACTGCTTTGGGCCATGGTGTCAGGATATCATGTGGCTTCCAGGACAGGATTGCTGGGTTTGGACAACAGTGCTGGCACAGAGGGGCTAAGTCCCATGGGAGTCACGGCAATCCATCTGCCAGCCACTGTTGGCCTGTCTTCTGCTCCTCTGAGGTCCTGGCTGCTTCTAGGAGTCACCTGAGAAGTGACACCACAGGATAAGCTGACTTGGTACAAGTTGCTGGAGAACAGGTGAGAACAATCAGGAGATGCATTTTTAAACTGGAAAATAAGAGACTGGTGGATGAAGAGGCTTCACAGGCATGGTCCTGAATCTATTTTTCTGGCAGAAAAGGGACAGCCTTAAATTTCTTCTCTAGCACTGCTGGGATGGTGTGTAGAAGACCATTTGCCAGTCCAAGATGCTAAAGATGCTCCCTCCTGGTCTCCAAAGTAGCTTTGAGGATAGATGTTATCCCGAGAAGAGGGGCACTTGTGGTCATAGCAAAATAGCTAGTTTGGATAAACAACCTTCTGGCCCCTCGCTGAAATTCAGCAAGGAGGGTCTGGTTTTAGAGCGGAATCGGAGAGGCTGGTTTGTATCCCAGGTCCTCAGCCCTTTGCAGGTGAGCAGGAAGCAATGAGTGAGGCTGCATCCTGAGTGCAGTTTACCAGCTGACGCTTGGCTCAAGAGGATGTACAAGCTCCGGAGAAGGAGTTTGTTTTCTTATTACTCCTTTTCCAACAAGCGGAGGGGAGACAGCCTGGCTCAATGGCCAGGAAGGTAGAGGAAGGGAAGACAAAGTAGAGGCAAGCTCATTCCCAAGAGATTGCTTGTGCTGGCCACCTTCAATGTTACCATTCCCACCTTGCATTCCCATGCTCAGCCTCAGGGGACTCACAACGTAACCCACTTGTGGGGGCACAGGGAAGCTGGTTGCTCTGGGTGAAGTTTTATTGGCCCACCATGGGCAGCTGGCAGATATCAGGGCATCACTGGGACGTGTGCATTTCTTCCCATTGTGCTAGAAAAGCGAGGCAGGATGATCCTGCCTGGTCAGAACCAGACTCTAAGTCAGGCCACATGGTACGGTTCATTGTCAGAAGACATGTGTCCCCATTTCGAGAAACTTGCTGTGCTTGCTGCTGGAAACTTGTCCCCAGGAGCAGCCACCCCTGCTGTTCTTGCCCAGAGCTATGCAGGTGGGCAGTAGGTGCTGGTGCTGCGCTCCAGCCTGTCTGTACAGCCCTCCAGCACTTTGACAATGCTAGCCCAGGCCCCGAAGGCACGAAACTCACCCTCCCGAGGACTTTCCTCCCCTACTAAAAGCATTCACGGGACCAAAAATCCCCTTCAAGCGCTCTTCTGGGTCTGTCAGAGGTCTTCAGGTCCCAGCAGTAAAGATACCTTAATGATACCTTCACTGCCCTGTGTAGTGTCACATCTTGTCATATTGTAAACTAATGAAATCACTGCCCCATGTTGCATCCTGTCCCGTCCTAAATTAATGAGCTCACTGCCCCGTGTTGCATCCTGTTACTGTATGTCCAGACTTGATGCGGTCACTGCTTTGTGTTGCATTCTGTTGCGTCTAAAATTTCTGCAGTTTACTGCCCCGTTTCATGTCCTTGGGTGGCAGAAGCTGTCAGCCCTTTTCTGCAGACAGCCCAGCTCCGGTGGCTCTGTTTCTCATGAAGTTCCTTCTGAAATACCACAGCTCACTCTGCCCTTTAGGACATCTGTTTAGTGAAGAAGGGACGAGGATTAACATAGGACCTGGCGAGGAAGGGGAGAGCTGCACTGGCAGAGGGGGAAATGCAGTGACGGTGCTGGTGGGAGCCAGTTAGGACATGAAAGGAGCAATGAGGGGAATGGATATCAGCAATTTCTACACTGCAACCCACCCGTGCACCCTAATGGGTCGCTCTTCCAAGAGTTTTGCATATTGTGTGCTGCTTTTGCCTGTGCAGTGCAGGTAGAGCTGGTGCCGCATTAAAGATGCTGGTAAAAGACTTGTTATAGGCACTGTAGCTTCTGATTCCTGCACGCTGATGTTTCCTGTTGCCTGCTGTGATTCATCCCCTGGGAGCTGGAGATGAAGAAAGAGCACGAGGCCAGCGTGTACATGCCCCTGTCTCCTGGCTAAATCCGAAATGGAGACAAGAAGCAGAGCACGGAATTAGTTTGGGATTGCAAGCAGAGACGTGGCTATGAGGTCATCCAGCCCAGAAGCCTTCAAGCCTAGTGGTAGTTGTGAAGGATGAAGATAAATATGTGCATGTGTCAAGTGTTCTCTTAGGGGGAGACTTCCCACATGGTGCGCCTGCCTTGCAGGGTTCAGTAGCAATAGCCATGCTGGCTTTAAACCAGTCAGCTCAGTACTGGTCCAGGTCCAAAGCTAATTGAGTGCCTCCACACTAGTCAGCAGCTTGGGCAGATGCACCCAGAACAGCTCCAGAGTCTGTAAATGTCAGTATGGCATTCACACCGGCCACAGGGCTTTGCAGATGGTGGAGCTGCCTTAGCTTGTCAGCATCCCACTCCTGTTCCTGTGAGCTTGCTGGCCTGGTCACAAGGCCACCAGAGTAGTCATTGACTCCCAAAGGACTCCCTTTTGGACTATGCAGGTCCTTAGGCTGAACAACACCAGAGATTTTGGCAGGTCAGGAGAGAAAGGTGCCAGCAGGAGTGTGGGGAGGGAGCTGGCATGGCACTAGCAGCACTGCAGCAAGTGGCACATCCCTACAGGAGCACCAGGTTGTCCCCTGCCCCGTGCCTTCCATTTGCCCCTCCATGAGGACCATGAAGGGTGGCTCAGGAGCTGCTGCCTCTCACGTGCTGCTCTCTGCCTTTCTCACTCTGTGTCTCTTCCTGTTCCATCTCTTCTCCTTGTTTTTCCAGAAAAGAAAGTCCAGTTCCAGCGTTCAGTTAATGGTGAGTGTCCTTCGTCTTCCTCAATGCCGATATTGCTGGGCCTCTCCACATGTTCCAGCTTCCCCCATTTTTGGAAGTTATCTCGGGGTAGGGAAGAAGGGACACCGGGGTTGGAGGGAACATCCTCAAAGCCGTATCACCCACAAACCCCATTAACAGGGTTGGTGCAGGCACTTGCTGGCCACCAGCTGGTGGGAAGCCAGCCCTTGTTCTTGCTGATGGGTTCTCATGCCGTTTCTCCCAGTTCTCCTGACTCAGGTCTGCAGGCTGCATCGGTCCAAGGAGCCTTGGAGAAACACCTTCCATGCCTCTGCGGGGACTGTATGGTCATGGGACACCTTGCCAACCTACATCGGGGTATTATGGGTAATACATAAGCAAGGCTCTGCTGGGAAGAGCTAGCAGAGCCATTGCTCTAGCTCCGCTAGCAGAGTCTCCTTGATGGGACTCCTGGAGAGAGACAGGGTGTCAGTACCCCCTTCCCCACAAATCTGTGTAGTGCTCAGCTGTTTCTGGAAAGAGCTGTGTCTCAGCCTTCGGTGGTCCATGTGGGTCTTGGAAGCACTCTGTTTTATTGTACATTTCTCTCCCTACTCTGCGGTCAGTGTGGTCTCTCTCACTCCTGCACAGTCCCCTCTTTCTCATCCCAGCTCCTCTTCGCTGTTAATTTGTACATCTCTCTCTTTATCGTACAGTCAACATGGTGTCTTCCACCCCTGCACAGCCCCTCTCCCTGCCCCTCTGGCAATGCTTCTAGGAACCCACCAACCTGCCCTGGACCTGCCCCCGTCTCTGTCCCCACAGGCATCGGTAGGAAAGGCAGCACCGTTCCTATGAGACCCTCCACAGCCCAGCTCTTGTGCCCTTGGCTACAAGAAGTGGAGGTCAGGGAGGGCTCTGCCAGTGCTGCCCCTGAGCTTTGGTTGAGGACAGGTTGGACCTGCTGGTGTTTTACTTGGTTTCTGTCCATTGGCACAGTCGAAGCTGTGGGTTCGGACTCGGGGGGCTGTCAAACACACGAGCTCCATCTGGTGTGGGGAGAAGACGCCTCTCACCATCCCATCTCTCCTTTCTGTTCTTTGCTCAGGAATCGTCGGAAAGCACCAACACCACCATCGAGGACGAAGACACCAAAGGTACCGGCAGGGAGCACATGAGGATGTGGGGTGGCTGTTTCAGAGGGGTGCACCAGGGTTGTTAGTCCAGCCATCCTCAATGAGATATTAGCTATGACAAAACCCACCACTGGCAAGCTGTCTCGGGGCTGTTCAGGAATGGCTTTCACTCCTAAGGGGTGAAATGCCAACAGGGACATGGCCAGTCCAGGTGGTTTCACTGCTGGGTTGCCACCACAAGTGGTTGGGACACTTCTAGCGGGGACATGGGGCTCCCAAAAGCAGGGATGTTCCCTGAAGGCAGGCATGGAAAGAACAGAAAACTGTAGGGACAGCAGCCCAGCCACCCGCTCCTCTGAAATAAATGACCCTTTGAGTAAAGCCTCCAGGGGAAATCCCTGCCTCCCGCTTGCCAGAGCCAGCTTTCTAAGAATAACCCAGGGAATAATTTATTGGTGATAATTTGTAAAGTCTTTCAAAGAAGTGATCTGAGCACAAAGCAAGATGGACTTTGGCCTGACGTGAAAGTTAATGGGACATTTGTCCTGCTGGGGAGCGGCTCCCTGAGTGTGGATGCAGAGGGAAGCGCTTCTCGGGAAAGCGATTGAGGTCCCTGTAGTCCTTTCTCCGTGACTCTCTGGAACACGCTCCCTCTCCTTTCGTTAGCCACAGTACAAAGGAAAATTAAGTCAGGCATGACACTGATTTGCATTTGATGAGGAGCCTCATCAATAAGCCTAGGGTTACTTCTGGCAGCTCCTGCACAACCCTGGGAGCTTGACCTGCTTTTGCCACCCAGCCGCATCTCGGTGGAGCTGGCAGTGCCCAGGGTCCCTGGCAGCAGCTGCATGGTGCCATGCCCTTCGTGGGGTCCCTCCTTGTGTCTCTCGAGGTGGACGGTCACATCACCCACCTGTCCTCCCCTCAAGATGAGACCCTCTCCTCCCATCTCAGAGGGAAGAGAGAGCATCCTTTGTTCAGCTTGCTCTGAGTTCATGGAGTAGAAAGTCCTGGCTGTGCCACCTTTTTGGGCTGAGGGCAGCTACCACTTGGTGATTAACCCTTCTGCTCTTTAGGAAAATGCAGGGCTTTTCAGTTTTGCCCCAACTTTGGAAGACTTTCCTCTCCGGGAATGAAGAGCCGTTCTCTACCTCTCTATCTCCCAAGCCCCCCTTTTCCCCTGGATGGTTTCTAATGGCCCCAAATGTCCCACCATCTGTTTCTAATGAGAAAAAGATCCCTCACTGATACTGCAATGCCAGCACTTTTAGTTTGTTTTCTCCTTTTATTTCCTTTTTCTCTTTAAACCAACAGTACGGAAGCAAGAAATCATTAAAGTCACAGAGCAGCTGATCGAAGCAATAAGCAATGGAGACTTTGAGTCCTACACGTGAGTGTGCCCAGCAGATGTTTGGGTTGGGGCTGGGGCTCAGCCTCCCAGAGCCGGTTCTCTCACTGTGACAACACAGCCCGGGAGGTTTTACTGCTGCCCAGGGCAGGGTGACCTGGTTGATGTGGTGGTGGGGTGTGGAGACCACCTAAGTGAAACAGGGGACATAATTTTCCAAACTTGGTGTTTCTCCCACCCTAATCTGATCATATCTCTCTGCTCTCATTATCATGAATGAGCCCATTTTCTGGTTTGCAGAAAGATTAATAACTGTAAACGTGATTTATGGTGGAAGAAGGAACATTGCATCTGTGGTATCCGTTATATCCAGACTGCCACAGGCTGCTTGGAAGTGTAACTGCTTTCTACTCACTGAGCTGATGCTCCTCACAGTACGTTTCTTCTGTGTCCAAGGCCTATTTAATTAGTGATTTCTGAGCAAGTGCAGGTCTTCATCCCTGCCTCAGAGAATTGCAGCAGGGATATTTTGATACAGAGCAGAGAATATGAGTTTTTCCCTGCTGTTTTCCTTTATTACAAAGAAGATGACAGTGTTTTGGGAGGTTTAGTTGGAAATGGTGGATAGTCAAAGGGCTGGAGGTGAAGTGGGGGTGGGCTTTATGCAGAGAGCAGGGAAGAGGTTAGACTTCTGCTTAAATTATTCACTGATGTGGAGGCATCTTGGTCTCAGGCTGAGGGAGTGTTACCCTAAGCACGAGCCATTTGGGTTTTGCAGGCTCTCAAGTCAGAAGCAGTGAGGTAACCTCTTATTTTTCTCTCCCTTTCCTGCCTCCCCAGGAAGATGTGTGACCCTGGGATGACTGCTTTTGAGCCCGAGGCTCTGGGCAACCTTGTGGAAGGCCTGGATTTCCACCGATTCTACTTTGAAAACCGTAAGCAGCCCCCTTGCCTCCCAAGGGACCCTTCCCACCTCCCATGGGCTCAGCTGTGTACTGATCTCCATCAGCTTGCTGGAGAGAGGCGAGTAAGGGTGGCTTTGGGAGCATCTCTGGCTGATCTGGAAGATCTCAGTGGGAGATGAATCAAGTCTGTTAGGCCAGCTAGGGCTGATCTGTATGCAGAGGAGTTGTGTGGTTAGCTGTTTTCTAATGGACCCATCCTGAACACACCCGTGTAGCATTTACTCAGCCCCTCAAAGTAGAGAGCTTAACGCAAGCATCTTCCCTTCCCACGCTGCTGCCTCCTGGGCAAGATCCACCCAAACTCCTGCCCCTGCCCAAAGCTGTCTGTACTCATCCCCTTTCCAGTGTGGTCCCGGAACAGCAAGCCCGTGCACACGACAATCCTGAACCCCCACATCCACCTGATGGGAGACGAGTCTGCCTGCATTGCCTACATCCGCATCACACAGTATGTGGACGCAGGAGGAATCCCCCGCACTGCCCAGTCCGAGGAAACCCGTATCTGGCACCGTCGGGATGGCAAATGGCAAATCGTCCACTTCCACAGATCCGGCGCACCCTCTGTCCTACCGCAGTAAGCCCTGTGAGGCTCCGGGGATGGGGCAAGGGGGGGAATGGAAGGGATGGTGTGGGCTTCTTGTGGCACTGAGGCTGCAGAGCAGGTGGGATCTGATGGGGAGAGGGATGCTCTGTCGAAGGGTTGATTGAAGCAACCTCCCTCTCTGCCTGGTTTGTGTTTTGCAGCTGAAGCGTGGTCCTGCCCATGTGGGGTTTGTCACTGACTGACTATCAAGGGGAGACCTCCTCCAACATCTTTACCTATGGGACTTTGGCTGTTGACTCTGCTGCTTGGTTCGTGCTGGAATAACCCCCCGCTTCTCACCGCACACACGCAACAGCTCTGCTGGCGCCACGCAAGCATCCCATTGAACCCTCCCACTTCACTGAGGCCGTGGCACTGGGTCCCCTTCCTCTGCATGAACCACAAAAAGAGAAACCATAAACCTAAACCCAAGCATCTGTCCAGCGAGATGATGTGTGCCAGGGTAAAGGCCTTCATCCCCATTTGCATGGAGTTACTGCGACCCTCCACTGCCTGGCACGTCTCCTGAATTGGGCTTGGACTCATCATCCACCTCCATCTCAACCTCTGCTGGGAGGCCCCTGAGGAAGAGGAAGCAAGGGGGCAGTTTTGAGCCACTCTGTGCCACAACCTCCCTGTGCACCGGTGGAGTTTGCTTTGCTGCTATTGAGGTCCCCATGTGCCACCGTGGCTCCCACTTGCTCCTGAGTCAAGCTCTCCTGCATCCCAGCAGCCTTGGCCAGGGAACCGCAGTTTAAACCCTTTGCAAAGTCCAGCTTCTTTGTGCCCCTGGACGAGGAGGGCAGTGTGCAGATGGGTGAGTAAAGGCAATCTTTATTTTCCCTTCCCAGGAGCGCAGGCTGGCTCTTTCTCAGAAGGGTGAATAGGTTTACGCCCTGGCTCCAAGTGGCTGTCATGCCAAGAGGGATGCTCTCCCTCTTTCCTCCCTTCTCCCCTCGGAGTAGGGACCAGTGAAGCTGGGAGAAGAGAGGAGTAGAAAGGCGGCTGCTTCCTGGCACCACATTGGCAGGGCTGGGAGCTGGGGCTCTCTCAGCCGTGCTGTGGTGGTAGAATCACTCCCACACCCTCCTCCTCACCCACTATCCAGCCTGGATCTCTTATCCCAGTACCCAGCCCCGCTGAGCACCCAGTCCTGCTCTTCGCATGCAGCACCCAGCACTCCTCCATGGCCGACTCCCAGGCTGGGACAGGGGCAGCTGAGCTGGCCACCAATTTGGGGCGCAAACCTCCATCGCCCATACAACTCCTTCCAGCGATGACGAGGAATGCAAGCTTTATGAAGTGTAATAACAAAACTCTGCAGAATCTGATCGTGCTTCGAAGAAAACAAACAAGCCTTTAGCTGTCTTCTACTTTGAGCGCATGCCTTTTTATAGGGAAAAGAAAACAACCTACCGTGTATTTCGTAACTTGATTTTGAGTATTTGCTGAAATGGATCTTTATGTAATAACTAGAAACATTCAACTGTTTAGGGAAAGGGGGAAATCTTGGGCGTTGCTGTTTTTCTGTTGCGTTTACATTTGGAGAGGGGTTGTGCTGCCACGATGCCCCTGCCAGAGCGGCATGGCTGCTGGCCCCACCTCGTCCTGCGGCACTGGGTGGGTGAAGACACCCACTTGCCCAGAGCACCCACCTCTAGGGGCACCCCTCTCCCCAGGGCACCTTCCTGCACCCCACGGGTCTTCCTCCAGGGCAAACCCCAGCAGTGGCTCTTGGGGAGCCACTGGGACATGGCTTTCAGGACAGAAGATGTGGCTGGGAAGGAGAATTTTGGTCTCACCTCTTTGTTGTCAGGAAGAGGTCTGAGGATGGGTGTTTTCCCGGCAGTTCTTCCGTTTCTTGTTCTCTTTTTTCCTACTGGAACCTCTGCTCGTTGATGTGAGACTCCTGCAGCGCTGCTGCCCTGGGGGACTTTCTAGCTGCACTCTCTTCATCTGCATGGCGTTTAACTTTCTAGATGGTGCGTGTGTTGAAAAACAAAGAAATGAACAAAAAAACCTTGTTTTGGTCATAAAAAAGAGGAAAAAAAAAAGAAAAAAAAAAGGAAATGTTTTCTCCATGTAAATTCTGAGCGTGTATTTTGCCTTTTCTGTGGTTTTGAATGCTTTTCTCACTGTCGAGGCAGGGATGGCTGCCATGCAAAATGCAGCCGCATCCTTGCAGACTGCAAAAATATTTTCCCACTGGATCGAGGGGTAGAAATCCAAACCATTGGGGCATGAACAGGCCCCGAGAGGTGTTCCGGTGTGTCCTGCTGTGCCAGCAGTGCAATGGTTGCTGGAAATGTGTGTAGGAGATGCCTTTTTGGGGCAAATCACAGGTTCTCCACAGGTGTAAATGGGCATCCCTCTGCCCTCGGTGGACCTGTGCTGTTTGACTGTGGAGCTGCATTGGCCCACAAGAGATGGTCCCCAAAGCAGGGAAATCCATGCAGGGAGAGGATTAGCTTTTAAAATAGAGTCTGGCTGTTTTTACAGATCTGTTTTTCTTCCTGTAGTCATGTAGTGCTGAAGTGTTTTTTATTTTTTAAAGGAAGGGCTCAGCTCTTTCACAGTTCTCTCTCTCCCTCTCCAGAGCTGTGTCTGAAATGCCTCATCCACCTCCTGATGCTCAGGCTCTCTGGGCGTCAGGAGTATTTCTGGGGATCAGTATGAGATGGATGATGAAGGAGGAGGTCAGAGCATGGCTCTGCATGGGGGCTTAAGGCAGAAATGCTATCAGCCTGGTTCTGGAGCTGCTGATAGCGTGGACCTGAGGTGGGCTGTGAGGGTGAAGCTGCTCCAGCAGCTGTTAGTGGAGGAAGGTCTGGGACAGAGGGTGCACAGAGGTTTTCTGAGGATGATGGATGAGATGCTGGAGTAGGAACAATTTCCTTTCATGGAGAGCACACTTTGGGCAATCGCTGCTAGGAAGGAACATCTTGGTTTCCAGGGAGGCTTTGAGTTGTCTTCTCGGAGGTGGTTTGTCCTTGAGGCTTCCCTATAGCCATCTCCCCAAGGACAGGTTCCTCTGGAGGCAGCTGGATATCCTTGCACCACTTAAAATACTCCTGATCCTTTCCAAGGGAAGCAGAGTCTGGGGTTTCAACTCCTTTCTAGTCTTCCTGTCAATCTGAAGCCCGACCAAGGAAGACCCGACTTCCTGACCTGCCCACGCCGGCAGCATTAAGCACCTGCACTTTAGGGGTCTGTTCTGCCTGGTTCCTCTTCCCCAACTTTCCCTCCTTTTCCAGAGCATCTCTGAGCAAGCACTGATACGTCAGCACCCTTTCTTTCAGTAGACGTGGTGGACAGCTTCTATATCTGTCTTCCTTCACATTTCCTGATTTCTCCTAAACTTGCAGTAAAACTAAACAAATAATCAGCTGCCACCACCTTTCTTGTTCTCACACAACCAGGGATGCTCGCATTAAGTCTGTACTTTTAAGCTGTTGGCACAGTCCCTGGTATGTGCTCACTGGCATCACCCCAATAATTCCACCATGGTTCAAGTGATGACAAGGTCCAGAGCATGTTCCAATAAGCAATATGGACAAGGTCACCTTGTTGGGATGGAGTTTACCACCACAGATTTCCTGTCCTCATTGGCTTCAAGGCTGGAGATCAGGGTGTGGCACATTTCACTTTCTGATACAGACAGAACCTGGCTCATCTGGTCACTTCGCCATCTGGGTCAAACCAATCTCAGCAGTTCCCCAACCTGATCATCTCTTTCACCTTTCTCAGACCACAGGGGATATCTGAGCGGAAGCACTTGCTGTGGTGGTTTTGGGCTCCCAGCTCCACAGGTGGGCTTGGGATTCACATGTTTTCCATTCTTGGCTGCCAGGGTCCAGCTGCAACATCATCATTTCTCAGGTCTTGCTGATGCATCCACTCTGGAAGAAGAGGGCACTCCTGTGCCTCTGCTTTTTGCGGAGGAGCAGGCATTCTGCTCCTTACCCCAAACAGGCACAGCCAGGAGAGCTGTCTTTCTCCCACTACCTGGAGTAAATGCCCCTTCTGCCAGGCACTGAACCCCCACCTGACCCCAAACCTGCCTCCCCTCCCTTTGCCCTCCACAAGTTGATGTCCCCATGGAGCCCCAGAGGTTGGAGCAGGCAGAAGCACCCATCTGCTCCTGCTTTGAGCTCATGGTCTGCTCTGCAGCCATGGCAGGATTGCTGGAGAGGACCAGCAAACAGCAGTGCTGTGCTTAAGAGGGCAGCCACATAGCCCCAAGGACCAAGAGGTTTCTGTCAGCAAAAGATCCCATAACCATCTCCTCTGATCATCCCAGGAACTGCGTTAACCCTTCTTCTCCACCGCAGGGCACATTTCATGGCATACACCACTCTCTTGATGCAACAACCATCCTCCTCCTAGCACGGTAGGGACCTTGCCATTACCCATTTCCAAAGGTGCAGGTTACAGCCCATCCGTACCAGACAAGGAAACCTAGATGTGAACAGGCTGTGGGAATGTCAGAGGAGGGGCTGGTGTCCCTCTGTCCCCTGAAGATGTCCCACCGGCTCCCTTCCCTTTGGCTGAATGTCCTTCCCACGTGCAGATTGACAAGGAGTGGAAGAGGGGGTGGTGGAGGGGTTTGTATTGAGCGGCTCTTTCCTTCTTTGGGTTGTTGTCCCTTTTTTCTAACTGTTGCACAACTTTAGGGCTTTTGTAACATTTTATGGACAAGCAGGGAAAATAACAGTGGTTTAAGAAAAAAATGAAATATCTCTCTCTCTCTTATATATTATATATATAAAAATATATACTTACAGGAAATCTCTATGGAAATATTTATTTAAGATGATTGCAAAAAATATATTATAATTAAGAGTATACCAAGCTTTGTCACGTAACAAAACAATCAGGCCCCGGGGAGGGGTAACTGCCTGTCCCCTCGTGTCTGTCAGTCCGTACGGTTGCAGCTGAAGCCTTTCTCTGATCTTTTTGTACATGCACTCGAACTGTCGAGCAGTGTGACCGTGTTGGATTCAGCGGGAGCTTGATGTGGGGGGGAGGGATTGATTTTGTTTCCTTTTCCTTTGTTTCTTCGGAACCTGTGGCTGTGAACAGAATGATCACTGCTCAAATCGGATGCTCTGTTTGGGGAGGGTGGCAGGGAGGGGTGGGGGGTGCGGGAGGGAGGGCGAGTGTCTGTTTTATTCTTGGTGTTCAAGTGCAATAAATAGCTACCAACTTCTGAGCATGGAAACGGGTGATTCTCCGTCACTGTAGTGACTCAGACTGTCTGCCACCGCCTTGTCCCTCCGTCACCGCACTCCTGTCCTCGAAAGCATCAAGGCTGGGATAGAGTCTGCGGGATGCTGGTACCCTGGGCACTGCCTGCTCCTCTCTGTGGCATCACTGGGGTTGTGGGAGAGCTCGGGGCTTGATTTCATCCCCCAATTTGCCTCACCCCAACCTGGTCCTCTCCCCAGGAAGAGCGATCTGGGTCTGTAGGTGTCTGGGAGACCCCATGAGCTGCCTGGGCCTGGCTGGGGGTGGGGGCCAAGCTGTCACCCTTGCTCAAACAAGAGTTTCTGGGAGCTGGTGCTGCAGTGTGTGGGACACAGGAAGCCTCAGTCAAGCCCAGGGTGGGTTGGAGAGGCTCTTGGGGGCACCTGCTGGGCTTTGCCCATGTAGACAGGCTGGTACCCGGGGGGGACCAAGGTGCCACAGTCCCAGCTGTGGTCCCTCTGCTTGCCAGGTGTGCCCAAGTTGGGGCGCTGCCCTCCCCCCTACCATACTGTGCTCAGTTTGGGGCCTCTCACTACAAGAAGGACACTGAGGTGCTGGAGAGTGTCCAGAGAAGGGGAGTGAGGCTGGGAAAGGAGCTGGAGAACAAGGGTTATGGGGAGCGGCTGAGGGAATTGGGGATGTTTAGCCTGGAGAAAAGGAGGCTGAGGGGAGACCTTACCACTGTCTACAACTGCGCACAAGAAGATTGTAGCAGGGTGGGTGCTGGTCTGTTCTCTCAAGTGACAGGTCCTCAAGTTGCAACAGGGCTCCAGGGCAGGTTCAGATTCGACAGGCTGGGGGTGCTCACCCTGGAGAAAAGAAGGCTCCAGAGAGACCTTAGAGCAGCTTCCAGTGCCTGAAGGGGGCTACAAAAAAACTGGGGAGAGGTGTTTTACAAGAGCATGGTGATAGAACAAGGGGGAACGGCTTTAAATTGGAAGAGGGAAGATTTAGGCTAGACATTAGGAAGAACTTCTTCACAATGAGGGCGGTGAGGCCCTGTCACAGGCTGCTCAGGGGAGTGGTGGCATCTCCATCCCTGGAGGTGTTTAAAAGACGGGTAGATGAGGTGCTCGGGGGGTCCGGTGGCGGCCGAGGTCCCGCTGCGCGGGGTGAGGAAGTCTGTGGCTGCCCGTGTCCCCAGCAGGGGGCAGCACCACCCCGCGGCCCCCGCGGCCCCAGCGGCCGAGGTCCTGCTGGGAGCCTGGGGGAGGGCCCGGGGCATCCCCGGGGGGCGGTGGAGGGGACGGAGTGTGGGCACATTGCGTTGCACCGCAGGCCAGAGAGTCATAGAATGTCCTGGAGCTGGAAGGGACCCACAGAGATTCTCGAGTCACAGGACAGGACAACCCAATGCTCACATCGCGTGTCTGACGGCGTCGTCCAAGCCCTTCGGGAATACTGTCAGGCTTGGAGCTGTGACTGCTTCCCTGGGAGCTGTTCCAGTGCTCCACCACCCTCTGGGAGAAGAATCTTTCCCTAATCATAGAATCACTAGGTTGGAAAAGACCTCTTGGATCACCGAGTCCAACTATCCCTGTCTGCCACTTAACCACGTCCCTGAGCACCTCGTCTACCTGTCTTTTAAATCCCTCCAGGATGGTGACTCCAGCCCCTCCCTGGGCAGCCTCTGCCAGGGCCTGATAACCCTTTCTGTGAAAAAAATTTTTCATGTCCATCCTAGCCCTCCCCTGGCACATCTTCCTAATGATCTGAGGCCACACTTAGGGATATGGATACACCACTGTTCCTGAGAGCAGGGTGTGCTGCCATGAGCAAGTCCCACATCTGCCTGTGCGCAGGGACATGTCCTCTGGCTGTGCCACTGCCCTGGTGCCCTTGGCCCTCAGTTTCCCCTCTGACAGTTTTGATCCCCACCACATCCTCAGCATAGTCTCTGCTCAGGCCTTCCCACCGCTCTGCAACACAACAGTGACTGATAGCTGCTGTCAACTGAGAGATCAGAGGATCCCGGGATTTCAGGAGTGATTGAAGGAATGCGGCAGGACCTCACACAGGTAGGAAACACGCAGAGACTGGAGCAGCTTGCTCAGCCCAAGGCACCTCCATCTTTGTCCTGGGAGGGTGTCAGGCTCTCCTTGTTGCTCCAGCACATTGTGGCTGGCAGTGACATCGTAAAATGCTCGAGCCTGTCACCTGCTCCATCACACTCTGCAGACCCACGTGTGTGCCTCACCAGGACCAACCCAGCCTGGGGTCTCCACACAGCACCCACTGTGATGGCTGGGCAACACCATGACCTCCCGAGGCCTCCTGCTCAGTAAATAGTGTCAAGGTTAGAGCGAGGGATTCATTGGGGCCATAAATGTTTATGGCAGGCCCTCCCCGCTCCCCAGCCGCCACGGCCTGAACTTTCCATCAGCGACACTTTTATGGCTGGTCTCTAATGATTAACCTGGGGGACAGCCATGGAAGGTGCTTTGCAGCACGGTCGTGCTGCCAGAGCCCCACGCACCCAGGGAAGCTAGGGCTGGGGTCCCCCCATCGTCACAGCCATGGTGGCATATGGCAAGGAGGACATGGAAAACTATTGGTGGTCCTGCAGGGAAAAGGAAGGGCAGAGCAAGATGGGAAGCATCCCTGGGCATGGGGAGGTGGATGGGCAGGAAGAGGAGGTGTCGAAGCAGCCCTACGCTCTCAGAGAGGCAGGGAGGAATTAAATCTCCCCCACCACAGGGAAGGGCTGTTAAGGAAAACCCTTAACATTGTGCCAGGATTCACCCTGGAGGTCCAGCCTGCAGCACTGGACTCAGGGCCACATGCATAATCCTGAAAGAAACCCTAATTTTTCCATTTATGCTGGGTTTTTGGCTTTTATCCAACCAAAGCAGAGAATTGCAGGACAAAGCCCAGGGGGATGCTGTTGCCCCCTCATCCCTGGAAGCCCCATGGATGTGTCCTTCTTGTGTGTTATGTGAGCTCCTTTCATGCGGGGGGACGCAGTGCTTGCATGCTGAGGATCCCCCCAAAAAACACAGGCAAAGCTTGTGTCACACACTGCTTTTTAATGGCAAGCAACGGACATGGGGGAAGGCACACACAACACCAGGGTGATGGGGATTGGCAGTGTCAGGTCTGAATAGCCCCATCCAGGAGCTCCCCAGCACCACCCAGCAGTGTTGGCAGGAGTTGACGTTGCTGGGGCACGAGCCCGGTTCCGAGCTACCCCAAAATCACACATAGGCCCTGAAACCCAGTCCTTTGACTTTCCCTGGGAAAAACAGTGCCCAGGGCTGCAAACAGCCCTTGGGTTCCCCTGGAGGGACAGACACGCTTCCTCCTTTGGCACCAGCTCCATCTGAGACCTGTCCCTGACCTTCTGTACACATGCGGAATGTATGCTCCTGCACCCAGTCTTTTCCATTCCTCTGCCTTGCCTCAGCTCCTTCCCTTCCTTCTACTCACCCCAGCGCTACCAGGCACCAGGGGCCCCTGACCCACTGAGGTTCCTGGGGGACCTACAGGCTTGGAAAGGCTCAAGCTGGTTTGTTTACAAAACATTTTTTCCCCTTCCTATTGTTTTTAACAGCTAATTTATGAGGTCAGTTTTCTTTGGCAGGACACTGATTTTTGCTGGTTTTGCTGGAGTACCTCCGTGTAAGCAACGCACATCAGCACATGCTGTCCTCAGACCTTTCTCACATGTGTTTGTGGGTTATTGGAGTTAAATACACACAAGCAGAGAACAAACCAACTCAGAGGACCTTCTCCTCCCGCCTGTCTCCTGCAGCCCCAGCATCCCTGCAGCCTGAGCATCCCTACATGGGGAAGGCAGGGCTGGGGCTGAGGGTGGGAGTGAGGCAGCTCAGACATTTGCACCAGACACTATCACATGAACACACAGACTGTCACACAGCTTGCCAGCGCTGAACAGAAACAACCTGGGGGCACCGGGATGGGCAGCAGCTCTTTCCTGGTGGGGCTGGGGCAGTGGTGAGGAGGGCAGTGGAGCTGGCAGCTTCTGACTGCTCCCTGAATGCCCTCCTTCCCCAAGCCATCCTGAAGTGCTGCAGTGCAACCTGTCCAAATTGAGGGCTGAGCCCCGTCTCCAGCCTGCAGGGTGCTGGGTTCCCTCACATCATGGACTCCTCCTCTTCCTCTATCTCTCGGTCCACCTCGATGGCCGTATTCTCAAAGCTGGTGATGCCCCCGTATTTCCGCATGTGGACCATCAGCGGCTTGGGGGACTGGCTGCCAGCCAGGCTCGCCACGTACATGCCAGTCCTGTTTTCCTCCAGCGATGGGCCCCAGTCCATGGTGGGTCGGCTGGCCTGCCGGACTCGCTGCAAAGAGAAAGGTGGAGGGAGCACAGCCACCCTGCACTGGCCACCACTCCAATCCCCAGTCTGCACCCACGTCTGGCATCTCACCCACCCATCCTGGGAACAATGTGCTCTGCCAACCCCAGGGGACTGGAAGAGCCTCAATGAGGATGGAGTGAGGCTAAAAGGCTATCCTGAAGCTTTTTGGAAAGGCAGCTCTGTACAAAGGCTCCGCTGTGGCCTGGGGACATAGTATGGTCTATGGGTGCTGGTGGGGCTTGCAGGAGCTAGCGGTGACTGCACGGCTACGGCTCTGTGGTGTTAGAGATACCCGGGCAAGGGGTTCAGCTCAGCCAAGGTGATTCCTGGCTGCGCCAAGCCAGACAGTGTCCAGCCTGTTTGCTGCCTGCTGAGGGCAGCGAGCTCTTCTGCCTCTGCTTTTAACAGCCTGGGGAGAGCAGCAGAGCACAGCTGGGACTGGGAAGGCTCAGAGCAGCCAGCAGCTCTGTGACGTGCTCGTGGGCAACGCCTTTCAGCAGCGGGATCCTGCCCATGCACAGGCTGGCAGCTGCCTTCCTTGCTCTGCCATTGCTCCTGCAAAAGGGGTGCAAAGTCCCACACATCCATGCCCGCCCTGCGCTAGGGGTAACGTGCTTCCCAGAGAGAAAAGCATGGCAGGCTCGGTTTGGAGGGGGGATGCCCGCGGGAAAGCACCATGACTCAGTGCTTGCCTGGCATCATGGGCTGGAAATGCCCTGGGATGTGCTGTCTCTCACATGCCATGGGCAGCAAGGAGGGGATGGAGACACACACCTCCAGGAGAGAGGATGCAGAAATCTGGGAGGATACAGGTTCAGCAGGGGCTTCATGGTCACCCCCACACATTTCTGGAGTGTTCTTCAGCAATGCCAGGCCCCAAGACCTCCTACCTCCCACAGCGTCCCTTCTTCTTGGAGCACAGCCACCACCATGCCCAGGGGAATCATCAGGCAGGAAAGGACTCCCATGAGGATGCCCAAGACCTCGGCCCAGGTGGGGAAGCGGTAGCTGCCATACTCAGAAGGCTGATACTTGACAATGTTGTAAACCAGCAGAGCCTACAGGATGGGAAGAAAACAAAGTCAGTCCAGAGCCCTCTGAAGGTCCTATTATGCTCAAAAAAAAAAAGGCCTGGAGACCTTGAGCAGGATCAGAATGGTCCCCGTGACAGAAGACACCATCAGAGCAACTTGTCACCAGGGGGGATCATCCAGAGATGCTGGCAGCACTGCAGCTCTCCAGCACTATCCAGTACCTCAAATGAGCAATTACCATCATTGTTGCTGGTGACAGGACCATCCAACAGGCTCTGAAGTAGGGCCCTGGTTTGAAGCCCAGCATCATGTGGATATCTCGGCAGAACCTCTTCATGCCTGGAGGAGGTAGAGGGACTCAGAAGCCATGACCCCTCCTCCAGAGCCAGGTACCTGTACTAGGTTGCCTTGCACCAACCAAAAGTGGTGCTCTGAATACTCTACAGCAAATAAGTGTCTCCCCTCCCAACCAGGATATGTAGGAAGGGGGCTGAGCTGGTGCTGTCTGAGGGACGAGGGTCAGCACCCCATGTATTTCTGTAGAGGTGAATCCAGTGATGGCCAAGAAGAAACACGAGTTTGGAGCAGAGGTTTTTCATGCTCCATTGTGAAGCTGCTGGCTTCCCTGCTGCTCCCTCTAAAGCTTTGCCCTCATATAGACAGCCCACTCCTCCTTGTACCCCTGTGGGCACAGACACCCTTACCATAGACACGTGTCACCACGAGGCACGTAGTGATCACCACCACCATGAGACCAAAGCCAGCACTGTAGTCATCCAGGAGGACAAGCCAGTACATCCCACCCTGTGGAGGCAAAAGACAGTGGCCAGCATCCCTGGAGCCGGCATCCCAATAAACCCCCACCCATGTCCTCCCACTTCTGAGGACACGTCTCTCTGGTCCCTTTCAAGGGCACCGAGGAAGAGAGCAGCCGGGCAACCACAGGAGATATCACCACCCTTCTGGGACTGGTACAGGGACAGGAATAATGCTGTATAACTCCCCTTGGACCGCACATCCCCAGGAAGCCCAAACTCATCAATTGCCTCTCTTCTACCTTGTTAGCTGACATGAATACGTGTGTCACAGCTTCTGTCCCTACCTGAAGCTCTGCATAAAATAAGGTCCTAGCTGGTCCCCATGATTCAGCCAGCACCATACTTACCTCTGTTGTGAGGATGAGACCCATCAGAAAGAGGGCAATGCAGATGACAGCTGAGAAAGAAGCTTTTTTAGGCCGCAGGTAGTAGGGAAATTCATCTGTCACTGCCGTAACAATAGTCTCCATAAAGGCAAACTGCACACAACAGAGAAGAAGGTCCCCTAAGCCCCCCGGGCTGCCTAGGCACCACAGCAGCCTTGGTGGGCTCCATCCTTACCTGGCTGTCCAGGCCCAAGGTTAACAGCATGAAGAAGAACAGGAAAGACCAGAATGGAGAAAGAGGAAGCATTGTCATGGCCTGGGGGTACACCACAAAAGCCAGGCCAGGACCTAGGGGAGGCAAAGGACAGCAGGGTGAAAGGGGAGCGACGGCATTGGGCACAAGGGCTGAGGGAGAGGAGAGGGAATCCTAGCAGAGCCGTACTGCGGACCTGCTAGGTCTCTTGCAAGATGGGCAGGAGGGATCCCACAGCAGAGGGTGGAGAGGTGCAGGAGAACAATCCTGCTCCTTTCTCTGGCCTCTGTTAGATGTTACTTGATGCTGCTCAAAGTTTGCATGGCAGGAACTGGTCTCCCCTCCTCCCTCCCTGTACATGACACGCTGACACCCTGGATGTCATCCTGGAAGGGATGGTTCTCAGTGAACCCAGGCAGAGAGTGAAGGAGAAGGGCTCTTTGTATGGCCTCACCTGCTTTTGCCACCTGGTTAACTGGGACCCCAAGCTCCTGGGACATGTATCCCAAAACGGAGAAGATGGCAAACCCTGCCAGGATGCTGGTGATGGCATTGCCCAGAGTCACTATGAAGGTGTCCCTACAGCGAAGAAAGAAGATGCTCTGAACATGCCCACTCCTTCCCACCCCACCCCACTGCACAGTGGAGTGGCATTGCCCTAGGTGCCACAGTAAGGAGATCCAGTATGATTCTCCTCCAGGGCCTCCCTTTCCAGGGTCAAAAGCAGTGTATATCTAATGACACGGGTCATTTCGTGGGGTTCCTCCCAAGCTGGCTTTCCCTAGTGGAGGTGATCCACGCAAAAGTCCAACACTGAGATTCTCCTTTCTGCTAGTGACCTGCAATGGATGCTGAGTGAAGGACAAACACGCAAAATTAGTCTCAAACACCCTCAACCTTCAGCACCTGCAGCCCAAAACTTCTAGGCCAGGCACTGTGCCTTGATGCTTAGAAGAATCTTCTTCCACAAATCCCTCTGTCCCTCTCAAGTCTGTGAGATCTGCCAGGTATCTGTAAGGTACTTGGGCAAGGAGGAGCACTGAGCAATCGTGTGCTGCACCTCACGCTACTGCTGCCTTTGAACCCCTTTGAACCCACCAGCTAAGATATTCACAGCTCCCCTCACCCCATGATTTTTCTGAGACAGCAGCTGAGTCCCACCTGTAGATATTCTGATGGAAGGTGTTGTATGAGGCGAAGGTGAGGAGGCCCCCGAAGCCTACCCCAAGGGAGTAGAATATCTGCAGGGCTGCCTCAATCCATACCTGTGAGAAGGAAGCAGGTCTGAGGAGAATAGTGTAGACAAGGTGTGGAGCAAAGACAGGCTGCTGAAAGGCAAGTAGTTGTGGTCTGGGAGCAACCAAGAGAGAGGACTTTGGGTCAAGGGGTGGCCAGAAAAGGCAACCAAGTAAGGGAACTGCCTCTGTTGCATGCTGGAGGTGGCAGAAGAAGGTTCAGTTTTGTGTCTTGAACAAACTGCACAAAATCCTGCTCACCTTGGAAGACAACAAGTGATCAAACTGGGGTGTGAGGTAAAAACGGATCCCCTTCCAGGCCCCCTCCAGCGTCACACCACGAATAAGCAGCATCACCAAGATGAGGTATGGGAAAGTGGCGGTGAAGTACACTACCTGCAGGAGAGCAGAAACAGCTGGGAGAGCTGAGGGTGAGAGCATGGCTGTCCCCCATAGTCCAGGACGGGACACTGCATCGCTTGGCATCACCCTGCGAAGCTGCGGTCCTGGAGATGCAGCAGGGCCACTGGTGTTAGCCCTGCTGGCATCTGGGTGTGAAGCCATCCCTGAAGTGGCCTGCGTCCTGCTGATGTTCTTCATGGGTCTCACTCTCCCAGATGCACACACAAGTGCAGGCTCTAGTGGGCATCGCTGTAGGTCTCGCAAAAGAGACCATCCAGCCCTTACCTTGCCAGAGGATTTGACTCCCTTTAGGATGCACAGATAGACAATTGTCCAAGAAAGGAGTAGGCACAGACACAGGTTCCAGCGGATCCTCCCAGGATCTCCAATCCCAGAGCTCCCTTGGATGTGCAGGACATATCGGCTAGGGTGAAAGAAGAACTGCAAGTGAGCAGCTACACGCCCCCCTCCCCAATCTTCCAGATACCCTCAGTGAACACAGCAAGGCCCTCTCCTGCCATAAATAGTTTAGTCAAAAATCCCAGCAATGAGAGAGCAACAATGAACTGGCAGTTGTTTGCCCGGGGAAGGGGGCAATTGGTGCAATTTCTACACCATACTTTAAAAAGCCCAGAGAGCAAATCTCCAGCCAGTCCAGGCATGGGATGCATTCAGTCTAACATATCTCCGGGTCAGCAAAGGAGTGCTAGATCATGGACACCTCCCACATCTCAGGGACATGATCTCAATGCTCAACTGAATTATCTCCCACAGCTGGCCAAGAGAGCTCATCACTGTACCCACCATGCGTGTCCACCATGCCATGAGATGTGCAGCACAGACCTTCAACCTTCATCCCATTCCCATGCTCTTCTTGGCTGGATGCCAACCATATCCCCATGGCCAGGTCAGGCTGAGCTCTTTACCTCCAGTACTCCTCGCTAGGGCTGACAGTGTTGGTGATGTTGACGGGGAGGGTGGTGTTCCCCGCCTTGATGACGTGGTGGTCCAGGCACAGGTCGGTGTTCCACCAGTTGCCGCAGTGCTGCCAGGGCAAGTCGCTTGTGAGGGATGCAAAGAGGTAGAAGAGAACATAAGCAATGATCATATTGTAGTAAATGGCCACCAGGGAAACGATGAGGATCGTGCCCATGCCAACGCCTGGAGGAAGGAGAGGGTAAAGAAGAAGTGAGCCATCTCTCTGAGTGTAGCACATCCAAAACCAGGGTCAGATCTTAGCAGCTAAACATTTAAACAGGTGGAGGTTCACCTGGCAAGTGGAGCCCCTAACTGCCATTGTACCCTCTGGACATGCCTTCTCTGAACTGATGATCTATTGCATCATACAGATGGTTTTACTCCAGCTTAATGTTAAGAGCAAAAGTATTTGATGTGACCTTTTTTTTTTTCTTTGAACATTTTATTCTTGCCTTTGACAGTCATTGCCTAGCTTTGATGCTATATTTTGTACACTAGCAGGCTTAATGATTTTCACACAACATCCAGAGCCTCTGAAGACTGATAGGTCTCAGACATATCTTGCATCTACAAAAACAGCTAACACAGAAGCCCAGACTGCTCCACCTTTCCCCAGGATTTAACCTTTGATTCTAACAAGAGTTTTAAGGGTCATGGGATGATGATGGTGATCCGTGTCCTGGTCAAGCAGCTCTTCCGGAGCCCCCACAGAGACTCTGAACTTCACTCACGCACCTTTAAAGAGAGGGCTTATCTTCCAAACAGCAAGTGGCCCCAGGCTGGAGAACTGGCCAAGTGACAGCTCCATGAAGAAGATGGGGATCCCGCAGATGGCCAGCATGATGAAGTAAGGAACCAGGAAAGCTCCTGCAAGAAGCAAGGAAAACACTGTGAAATAACACAGACCAAACACCTCAAGCCCATCTATGACAGGGAATAAAGTTCATTCAATATCTGTGGCCCTGAGGGATCTACGCAAACATTTACAAGGCAGCAAGGGGCAACAGCTCACCATTGGCACAGGAGAAATGGGCTGGGGTTCATCCTATGCCGTGCTTCCCCCTCCTCCCCCACCCCAACTCTCTTTCTCCTTGGATCTTTCGCAAACACCCTGAAATTCTCCAGTCATTATTGCATGTGACAAGCAGTTACTCTAGGAGCAGTTGAACAAACTGGGCTCTTGCAGTGCAAAAGGCTTGCTCCCCTCCTTCTACACCTGGGAAGCATTTGCTGGTCCTGCTGAGTCCTGGAGGATATCAGACCAAGAAGCTATTGAAAACCAGGGGGGATGCTCAGGTAGTATTCAGTCCAGCATGCAGGTGGGGATGTCTGCAAGGCCATGAGTGCGGAGATGGGCTGGTGAGTCCTATCCACACATGGGTACAGGTTGTTGATGTCCTACAGCAGGAATGTGGGGCAACAAACACTATGTCTGTGCTCTGAGAAGGGGAATCTCTCATGGAAACATCTCACCAGCCCAGCTCAAGGAAGGGGATGATATGGTCACTCCATAGAATGACTAAGTACCTCCTCCATTGGTGTAAGCCCTGTAGGGGAACCTCCAGACGTTTCCGAGGCCCACACAGTATCCAATGCAGGAGAGGAGGAAATCCAGCCGCCCCGTCCAGTTCCCTCTGTCTTCTGGGCACTCAGAACCCAGGTCCCCTTCCTGGCTGCTGGGGCTCACCAGGAGCTCTGGTGTCATCGGCTGAGCGAGAGAGCAGGGGATGGAAGAGAGCAGAAAGAAGAGGAGGAATGAATAAAAGCAGAGAGTAAGAAAAAGAGAGAGGGAAGGAGAGCTGAGAAGAACTTGGGTGTGAATTTGTGACCCCCAAAACATTTGTTCCTTGGGGACACCTTGTCCCAGCATTTCTCCAAGCACCACACAAGCCAACATCTTGCTAAGCAAGGAAAGAAGATAAACGTGATCCCACATGACCAGAACTCCTCTGGGAACTGCACAATGGCCCAGGTTCACCCTGGGAGACCAGGACCCATCTTGCAACCCCAGTTTTCCAAGAAATCCTTTAACGGGGCCGTGACAAACTTTCCCGATCTCCTACAGAGCATGGGCGTGAGGACAGCATGATGTCCCCAGCTCCTGCTATGCCAAGCAGTCGGCTACCATTAAATGCTCTGTGTGTTTTTCACACTTTTCAAACCGTCAAAAGCCTACACTGTGGAGATTTAGTGATGCGTTCCCAGTTGTCGCTGCTGAGCAAACTCCTTCCAGGTTTCCTAATCTGCCCTGGATCAGTGAGGCAGAGGCAGCTATTAGGCTGGACAGAGATTAACTCGTTCCCATCCTCCTCAGCTCAGCAAGATGTGAGACTCCTGCAACACATTTGAGTTGGGGTGATGCACCAAGAGGGCTCCTTGGTGTTTGTGAGTCTGTACATCAGGTCCTCAACAAAACGTTTGGTCTACCTCAGCCTCCTGAATCTGGGAGAGCATCCCCACCAGCTTCCATCCCACTGGCAGTCACCAAAGCTGAAAGGCTCAGCCTACAGCTGGTGGATGAGATTCCATCACAGACATCACCTCAGCAAGACCAGACAGCAAAAAAGGGTGGGATCACTGTCCTTCCCCTGTGCCACTGTGTGTTGCTGTGCCTTTGCCTGGGAGTTTATTTGGTTCAGCTGGTACTAAGGCACAGAGACAGAAGGGTGCTGGGGACCCTGCCAACTGGGCACCAGGAGCCCATTTAAGAGCCTTCCCTTCTTGCTGGACTATTGAAAGACAAAAGCATCAATTTCCATGTCCCTGAGTGCATGAAATCATAGGGAATGAGTCCATAAGATATGGCTGAGGGAAAGAGACTTGGATTTGGGGGGATCAGCCACAAAGGGTTGTAGGTCCTCCTGCCCCAGAGTGCTCATATGCTCAGAGCCTGCTGCAGACCTCCACATCCCCAGGAGATCGGAACAAGTTTACAAGCAGAGCTCAGTGGTGTCCTGCTGCAGCCCCTGGGGAAGGTGGCAGCCCTCTACTCTCCTCCCGGTCTTGTCTCTGGCCAGACCTTAAGATGCTCCTGCTAACGGTTCCCATGGAGACGAGGAGCTGTGTTGCTGATGGCGTTGGCTGCAGGCTCCCACTCTTCACAGGGTGCACCCCACTTCTCCAGCTGCCAGCACCACACACAGATTGCTTGCAGCCCAAGCACGGAATGCAGATGTAAACCTGTCCTCACCTGGTCTCCAGACCTCATGAGGAACAGATGAGCTGGGACAAACTCTTCCCAAAGGCAACCTCAATTGCACAGCTTCAGCAAAGGCATTACACTAAAACCTACCGTTAAAAGCCCATCCTCACTGGATCACAGGCAAAGGCCAGAAGAAAAGCTTCAGAAACACAGGTTGAGAAGTCAAAATGTGACCGAAATATGATACTGTTGCTCTAAAACCGTTGCTACCTGGCAGCCCTCCTGCAGCCATTTAGCACAGCTCTCCGGCTTAGCAACTTCTCCAAACCACGGCCATGCCTGCTAATTAACCCAGCGCACACAGTGGGTACAGCCTGTGTTTGCAGGTGATGGACAGACTGCTCTGCAATATCCCTCCCAAACGTGTCAGCAGCTAAAACCTGTATTCACAGAAGTCCCTGCCAAGTGGGTACAGGAGCTATGAGACCATCACAGTTTGGTCTTCCCACCAAAAAAAATACTTCACACACCCTTACACTGCCTGGGAAAGCTCTTACTTTCCAGGTTTGCATCACAGAAAAACAGCAAGCAGGGATGCTGGGAGATCATTAAATCTTCTCACCTAATTCCTCCACCTCTGCCTGAATCCTAAACAGCTGCAGGAGGGTACAGGTGGAGCTGCATGACCCGATTAAATGCAGGTGCTATCCATCAGAAATCGAATGAAAATCAACAAAATAGCAACAAAAAAAAAGAAAGGGACTAACAGGGTTTTTCCCAGGCTGTACATGGCCTGGTCCCTGTCTCAGTCTAATTTTTCAGAAGTCAGGGGATGTGGTTTGTCATCTGTGTCTCAATAATGACTCCCCCCAGTCCTTAATATCTTTAGCAGGAGCTGTGCAGTTCATAAATTTAGGACCCCAGGGCAGAAAGCAGAGACTGCTCAGGAGTCAGACAGACCCAAGCACAGGGACACTGCAGTCCCCAGACAGGCTGGGGACGCATTGGCCAGGGGTGCTGCTGAGAAACACACACGGAGGCTGCTCCATGACTGTGATGCACAAAAATGCCCCAAATCACAGCCTTTCCATAGAACTCACAGAAAACCTGGCCTATTTGCTGCACTTGAATTGTAAAATACAGTATTTAAGGATTCCAGTCCATCTTTGTCTCAAATAGCAGTCAGACACATAGCTCTCTTCTTTAGGACGCTGGAAATCTTGCACAACTGCTTGATTCCAGCATTTTTTTAGGATGAATGCTCCCTTTCAGCCTTTGTCATAACAGGAATTTTCTTTCTCGGCAGCAGCTGAAGTGCTCTAGTGCTACGATATCGCTCTATTGCTTTCCCTCAACTGCCATCTTTCAAACCGGGCTCCTCTCTCACCCTTATAAACACACAGGCCTAAGAGCTCCCTTAGCAACAACGTCTGCTTTGAACACAGCATCACTTTCCATTATTCACCAGAAGGTGATCCCAAAGAAGTCAGCAAAGCAAAGGTCACTGAGAAGAAAAAGCGCTTTAGTCTCTGTCAGATAAAAGCCGGTTTCCATAAGGAAATTGCCCTGTGCTAATTATTTTCTGTAAACCAGTTTACTTAAACCAGATCAAAACCCATCCGTATCCATGAAAAGCCAGCCAGATTAAAGTCAAAATGTGACTTTTTTATCATATTTTGTCCCCATTCAAAGTGGCTTTGTGGAGTTATTTTGTTAGTGTTCTATGCGTGGATTTTAACTGGGAGAAATGCCACCCAGCACCAGATTTCTCCCCTGCGGATCCGAGCTGTATGCGAGCACAGTGTGTCTGTAAAGTGTGAGTCACTTCAGATTAGTTTGAATTGCTTGTTAGTCTCTTCGAGAAAAAAAAGAAAAACAACCTAAAAATTAATTCAGATGTAATATCACTTAGCAAGTGAAGTAAATAAGGCATCTCTACAGTGTGGAAGAGCCCTGAGAAGGGCTGAGCAAAACCTGCTTTCCCCCAGCGCAGGCCAGGAGAGGGAGCAAGTGATGCTGGAGGCAGCACAAGGGGTTTGGGGCTGGAGATGGCTGAGGCTGAAGCAAACTCATCACAGAGATGTCCAGAGCGCAAAGAGCTCGCAGAGTTGCAAATGCTTATAGCCTTTCATCAGAAAACCCTGGGGAAGGAGCGAGGAAGGTGTGGGGCAGTTTGTGGCAGGCAGAGGAGGGCAGCGGCTCAGGCAGGAGGATACTGCTGAGCAGCCTGGTTGGTACAGGAAGAGGTAGCCCAAATCCTGGCTCCCATCATTGTCCTCTATGAGCTTTCCGGTTTCTATCAAATAATCCCCCCCAAAGGAAATGAATAAAAACCATCCGCTCAGCTCTTTTGGAAACATTCTTATGCAAAATCCAACCTGAAATCCTCGGACCCTCAGAAAGATCTTCTCTATTAAAGAGGAATTTCCATATGTCTAAAATGTCTGGTGGGAGGGATTAAAACTGCTGCCTCACTGATGGGAAGGGGATCACTATGAGAGCAAGGGGACGCTGTTGGGGTCCCGGGGTGGGTGCTGCAGGCTGGGTTGTGCAAACTCCTCCTTTGCCACTGGGGAAGGTTGATGCCTGCATTACACCTGGTGGTCCTAAAGCGCCAGGTGGGTGTGAGCGCCAGGTTCTCCGTCTGGATCTCAGCAAGAGTATTTTTTGGGTGATGGAAGGCAGTAGGGTCCTGAGTAGCACTGGGAATGGGGAAAATAACTCTTTAGACATCTGCTTTCCATTCTAGCTGATCACTGCGGGACTAAATGAATTCCCAAATAAATGTTAAACAGCATCACCAGCAGCGGAGAAATCCAAGTATCTCAGAAAGCCCTTGGAAGGACAAAGAGAATTTTTAATGGAATTTGCAATCACAAAGTCATGTGGAAAAGCAATTTGTAGGAAATAAGGTGGGAGGAGGAAGAGTCAGACTATGCCTTGGAACAACAGCAGAGAAAGGCAGGCAGCCCCAAGGCTGCCAGGGCCATCAGGTAGCTGCTGGCTTTCACCGGGCCACTGATGGCTTTTTTACATCATGTCCCAATATCCTAGAACTTCCTGTCAAGGATGAAACTCTGCTGGGTTTTCGTTCATCTGAAGGTTGGAGTCACTCTGCCTTGGGCTTAGGGGGTGCGGTTTGGCAGAGGGCAAAGCCCCAGGAGCTCACGGCCTGGCATACTCTGGGAAGGGCTGACCCACCACCAGCAACAACATATAGAATCATAGAATAGTTTGGGTTGGAAGGGACCTTAAAGATCATCTAGTTCCAACTCCCCTGCCATGGGCAGGGACACCTCCCACTGGATCAGTCTGCCCAAGGCCCATCCAACCTGGCCTTGAACCCCTCCAGGGATGGGGCAGCCACAACTTCCCTGGGCAACTTCCCTTCCAGTGCCTCACCACTCTCATGGTGAAGAAATTCATCCTCATGTCTAGTCTAAATCTGCCCCTCTTCCGGAGGCACTTGTGGCTGCCAGCCTCTGCCACCCTGCACCACCATGTATCCACGTGGGACCTGCAGAAGGGGCATGATGCCCAACACAGTGGGAGACCCAAAGAGCCTGGTAAGAGCAAAGTGGCCGTGGAGGGGAGCCTAGGATAGGAAAGCCTTAAAATTGGGTTTTAGAAAGGTTTCCTGCAGGATATAAAAATGTTTCCAGCTCTACCAAATGCCAAAGGGCACCAGGGGAGTTGAGGGTCCTGCACTACCCAGACCTCTTTATATCCCATGGAGGAGAAGGTGATCGCAGCTGCAGGTGAGAAACTCACTGCCCAGCTCCCTTGTGCTCATCCCAGCGATGGGGGAACCCTCACCACCCCCTGAGACCAGGCAGTGCCTGGGGCTGTGGGGAGCAGCGTCCCCAGGGAATCACGCTGTGGGAAGCCAGCTCTGCCCCTGGGTGCCCACCCACAGCCACCCAGACAGACACAATATGAATCATTGCCGGCAGCACCTGCTCTCAGCGGAGGGGTGGGAGAGAGAAGGCAGCTCTGCCCGCAGCATTGGGCCTCTGTGCTCCGCTAATTGCAGCGAGGCAGGAGCAGTCATTATGAAAAGCCCCCCACCCGTCTCCCCACCACCCCACCTCGACCCCATGCGCACACGCTATGCCCGTTTGCAAGGGAAAAGTCTGCACGTGGAGTCTCCCCAGGCAGGGATCGGGGGGTGATGGGCACCCCTTGCCCCCGGTGCCCAGCTCCCAGCCCTGAGGGGCAACCCCACGTTCTGGCTCTCACCTCCCGAAGATGTTGCTGCCGAATCTTCTTCATCCCAGAATCCTGTTGCTATGCTCTCCCCGCTCTGACACTTTTTCCTCTCGCTTTCTCCGGCAATAGGGAGGGAGAAGGGGGAGCGGGAGAAGCGATAACAGGCAAGGAGGGGGGACACCTCCCTGCCAACCGGGCTGGTGAGGTGGAGGAAGGAAGGGGGACACGGGGGTAGAAGGACTGGAGGAAAGGTTTGCCTGGAGTTGTGCGTGCTGAGATGAGAGGGAGGAGGGGATGGCTCTGGGCAGGCTGGAGAAGGGCTGTCTGTCAAACGCACCCCTACCAGGGCGGGTTGGGGGGGTCCAGGACCTCAGCCCCCGACCAGGACAGTGAGGAGGAGCAGCTGCTGCCTTACACATGCCACAAATGCATGAGGTCTCTAGGGATGGAGCTGAATCTGCAGGCAACCTGCCACTGGGATTCCATGTGCCCCGAGCAGAGGTGGCAGCAGTGCAAGTGCAGATGCCAGAAGCTCCCAGCTTCTGTCTGGCTCTGAGATGATTTTCCTATGGTAGGATATGGCTGGAGGTGTGACTTCTCCTCGTGCTGCTTGAGCACAATCCCCAGCCCAGGGCAGGGGGATGCTCAACAGCCATCAGTCCCTCTGGGTAGGATGAGAACATCCCACTATGCTGGGGGAAAAAACAATCCCACGGTGAGCAGCTGAGTCCAGCATATTGTGAGCCCAGTGCCAGAGCACAGGTCACATCTCCAGGGTTCAGATGTCCTTGTAGAGTCAGCAGTGAGATCCTACAGCCCCAAAGCCCACCAGGCTTTTCCCTGTCACACTCGGTCAAATCCTCAGTGAGGTGGACGAGCGCTCATTTGTGGCTTCTTCTCTCACTTTCATGCTAGGAAATGTCCCCTGCAGAGTTCCAGAGGGGGCAACCCCACATGCCCCAGGGCAGTGTGGTACCAGGAGAGCAGCTTTCTGCCTCAGACTCCACAGTACTACCTCCTTCCCTTGATAATATCCTTTAATGCTCCCCTTTCTCCCTAGTCTGTGCCTAGTCCATTGGCGGGGGTGTGTCACTTTTCCTTGCAAATGCCCTGTGGTATTCCAGCCTGCCCCAGACCTGTCCCCAGCTGCTTTGCTCAGGTTTAAGGCTGAGCTGGCAGCACTGGAGATGTGGAGGACAATGACAGGACTGGGACTGAGAGGACTCAGCCTGCCCAATATCAGAGGAAATCTCCCTGATACCCAATGGCAGTCATGCTCCTCCAGCCCTCCAAGCGCTTTGGAAAGTTTTCCCCAAAAGGAAATGGATCTCAAGCATAAAGACAGATTTCTGCAGAATTCAGTGTGATGAAGTGGCTCAGCATTTGTACGCTGGCTCTTTCAGAGCTAACATTTACCTGGATTTCCCAGTGGGAAAGAAGGAAGAAGCAAACTATATAATCCAACAAACATCTTTTTCACACAACCACAGCTTCCTCAAAAGAAGAAATAGTCCTTGGGAATTCACCCATCCAGGTTTTACCTGCCTTGGTCTTACCCATTGCTTCTTCCTCTGATGAGATGGTGGGGAACGTTGCGCCCAGAACCAGCAAGGCTGGTGGCCGGGGGCCACATCAGGCACTGTCCAAGCCTCACCCTCCCTGGTCAGGGAAGGGATGCCTTGTTTGCTTTTCATGCCTGTGTGACTTGAGTCACCCCTTTGGCTTTTTCTCTTGGGTTCCATCTAAAGAGAAATGTCCCATGGCGAAATGTCCCATGGCCACCACTGTGGCATCGGAGTGGAGAGGCTGTTGCCACCTTGTTACAGCTGCCCCAGCCCCATGTCACCAGCATGGACTGAGTCCTCCACAAAGCACCCAGCCTTCCCTGGGTGAATTTCAAGCCCCCAGCCTTCCCTGGGTGAATTTCAAGCCCCCATCTTCTCATCTCCAGGGCAGTATTTACCAGCAGAGACATCCATGGCTGATGCTACCCTGAAATCTCCATGTTGGTACCACTGCCAGTGGAATGCTCTGTGTCTGGAGCTCTTTTTTTTTGGTTTGGCTGGTGCTGCTTGGGTAGAACCATCAATTTTCCATCACCTGGTACCACCCAGGAATAAACGTCCCACCCTGGGCATCTGAGGTGCTCCAGCATCTCATTGCGGAGCTGGCTCTGGAGATGAAAAGAGACCCACTCCATGGAACAGCACCCAACAAAGGCAGTAGAAGCATGAGGGGGTGTCCCCATGAGGAGCAATACAGTCTAGGGATCCCAGAAAACTCAGAAGGGCTCAGGTGCAGGAGAGCAGTGTTGCACAGCTGTCCCTGTGCCCTGATCCCCAAGGGTTTGGCACTAGAGAGAAAACACAGGGCTTGCAAGCATTTGCCATCAAGTTTTGCCTTCCCCCACCCCACCTCCAAGGCACCCTTGGGACATCAAGTCCCATGGGCACAACAGAGTGGTGGGGCTGCAGGAAAGCAAACATGCATCTCTCCATCCCGATGCAGCACGCGGCAGGCGTTTGCACTGCCCGTGTTGCCTGTCGCCAGTGGGAAAAGAGAGGGCAGCACATAGCCCCGGGGAAACACCCTTTCCCACCCTGCTCAGGCAGCCCACTCACATCCCGGTGACAGCCACCCGGGAAGATGCGAGAAGGTGGCAGCAAGATGGGACCATGCCCAGATCTGCTCTACGATCCACAAGGAAGGCAACAACGGCAGCGACGCTCCGGTTAGTCACTGCTGGGAAGCGTGCCACGCCGGAGGCTGGCGTTTCGGCCACCTGCTGTGTGTGCCCTTATTTTGATGATGATTTCAAGATTTCTCTGAGGAGGGGTGCAGCCAGGCAGCAGGAGCTGGTGGGAAGTGCAGAAGAAGGAACAGGAAGAAACTGTGGGGGCTTGTTGTGGATAGTCCCCAGGGTCCCGTGACCAGGTCCCCCGTGACTCAGGGGCCAGGCTGTCCCCATCAGCACAAATCTACATGTGAGGTCATGCGACTCGGGAAGCAGCTGCTGCAGGTGCTAAAACTGGGTGTCTGTCACCTGCTGGGGGTGCAACCATCAAGGTGACACATCCAGGAGGTTTGGATCAAAGGTCTCAAAGCTGGTGGGGTCACGTGCTCCAACAGCCCCTTTCCTGGCACAGGGAGGACCCTGCAGGGCTCGCTGCTCCCTGCCCAAACGGTGACTGGAGAGAGGCAAGGGAGGACATGGGAGGGACACGGCAGATGCATTTCGTCACCCAGCCGAGGGAGGGATGTGTGTGTTGGGGGAAGGGGTGGCTGGGTGTGTGGGCACATTTATTGCCTCTTCCTGCCTGTGCTGGCTCCCTGTGCACACACGGGCGGCAGGGACCCAAGGGCACAGCCCATGGCTCGCTGGACTTTTACCCTGCTGTGCAAACAGGCAGGCACCAGATTAGGGTATCAGTTGGAATTTCATCCTGTCAACGGCACCCGCAGCCTCTCCAGGAGGGTGGTGGAACATCTTCCCTCCAGCCTGGCCCCTCACCCAGCCATTGCCACTCCAACACTGCAAGTGAGTTTGGGAGGTGCACATTTCTTTTCCCCACCCCTGGGCACTCTTCCCCTTCAAGCTTCCCCCTCGACTAAGACCTTGCAGGTAATGGTGATGGCTAGGGCTGGGTTGCCACCATCCCATCTCCTGCAGGGCAGGATCCCACCAGCCATTGCCTATGTAGTAACGACAAAATTGGATGCCAAAGGCAGAGGAGGCGTGGGGAGGGAGGAGGATGCGGTGGAGGACCCGGCCCCTAGAGTGGGAACCACGCTGGAGCCTCCATGCAGAAGTGGACCCCGGTTGCCCCAGTACAATGCAGCTCTTCGGGCAGCTCCTGGGCCTTTTTCAATACGGCACTGGCTGCATTTCCTTTGCCTCTCCCAGCCTGTTTTAGCTCCTAGCACCTCACATCCCCTGGCAGAGGGCAGGGAGGCAGTGGTCCCATGCCACGGGCAGCCCAGGCATGGTGCTAGTGAGTGTGGGGTCACCAGGGTGCGGCAGTAGGGGCAGCCGCTATTGCATGATCAGGAATAAACCCTTTGCTCTGTCCCTCTCTTTGCAATGCCACCTCATCCTGTCCCTGTTCCTCCATCTCCTCCACCCATGAGGACTTTATCCTGTGTCCCTCCATAGCCACCTGCCCTGCCCGGGCACCTCATCTCGTGTGTCCTTGCCTCTTTCCAGGAAACACTTGGCACATTTGGGGGCTGCAGGAGCTGTCTGGGGCAGGGATTTGAGCCTGGCCTCTTGCTCAGTGTCCTGTAGGACTGTGGGGACACAGCCAGGATGGAGAGAGGAGAGTGTCAGGCAGTGATGCCAGCTGTCCCAGGCACTATCTCACATCCTCGTTCTCTGTTTGCTCTTCTTGGACAAGGAGGATATTCAGCCCGTCAACAGCCATAAAACAAGATTAGAGGCCAGGAGGCGCCAATGGGATGTGGCCACGTCTGTGGGCAGCTGGCCTTGTTCTTTGGCCTCTGCCAGCCCAAGCCCAACCTCACCCTTTCCCCAGCTGCCCCCAGGGATGTGCGTTTGCAGCCGTTGGGTCACCTGGCACAGCCAGACCTCTTGGTGGCAAAGGCCATCCACCCCCAGCAGTGGCCCTGCAGGATGGGCGCACTGCATGCTCCAGAGGTCAGGCTGCTGCCTCAAGTCATCCACCTGCACTGGTTTGGTGGGCTGGGCAGGACCCTTTGCTTCCAACGTCAGCTGTGCTTGGGGGCATCAGCACCAGTATTACCCCAGAGCCTCATCCCTCCTCTGCTGCAGCACCACAAACTGGGAGGAGAGGGCAATAAACTGGTGGTGCATGGGATTCCTTCTCACTTTTATTTTCACTGATCCTAAAAAATAAAAACAAACCCCAATTCTGCCTTATTTACACAAAAACTGAGCCAAAGTCCCAAGCCAATGCAAACATTCATCCCCGCCAGGGGACCACAGATGGCAGCGGTGGCCAAAGGAGGTGGCAGTGGCGCTATGGGAAGGAGACCCAAATCCTGTGAGAGCTGGAGCAGGGCAGCAGGCACAGTGCAGCAGGCACAGTGGGATGACAGGGACACAGCCCCAGCATGCCTCGGCACCTTGGGTTTGGGGCCAGGAGGGGCTGGAAGTGGTGTGAAGCTGGTGGCAAACAGGGCAGCTGAGGGATACAATGCACAGTGTAGTGCCCCCTTGGAGCAGCACCACAAAGCTCTCACAACATCGGCATTTCTGGATGTCTTGGGGCTGGTTCTTGCATCCCTTCCTGATGGCAAAACTTGTTCTCTCCTCTTCCCCATTGGACACAGTCTCAAGGCTCAGCACAGTGGTCCAGCTCCAGTGCACCCATGTCCATCTCTCTCTTCTCCTCTCCATGTGCTCCAGGTAGAGGATGGCTGCATTGCCACCTTGCCATGACACAGTTTGAGGCACTGGGGCTGCTGGACACACCACTGTGTGGCTCCTTGTGGCTGCAGGGGAAGCTGGAGGTGCAGAACGGGCACTATTGAGCGTGTGTGGGGATGTGTGCAGAGGACTCTCCCCAAGGATGTGCTCTGGCTCACCACCATCGCTGTGGTTTGAAGAAGTCCACCCCCACGGCTGAGGGTCCAGCCCGGCTCCTGCCATCCAACTCGCTCTGCCTTTGGCACTCCCCTTCCCAGTGCGGTAGTTCCAGGAGACCAGCTCAGCAGAAATTTGTTTTGCCTTGAGTCCAGCAGGTCTTTTCTCTACTTCAGTCTTGTTCACACTGCCCCAAAAGCACCAGTCAGCTACATCTCCAGGAGGATCATGAAGGAAGCGTCCTACCGGATCTGCCTGAAGGACCATAGGAGAGCACTTCTCCATCACCACCCCACAGAATCACAGAATGGTAGGGGTTGGAAGGGACCTCTGGAGATCATCTTCCTCTTCCTTCTGCTGACATTAGGACCTTGCTTTGGGCTACAAATACCCAATATTACCTAACCTATGTGTTTTATGTAGGAAAGAGCCCACCAGCCCCTTGGGAAGGTCCTGATACCACCTTGCTCAGCCTTGCTTGCTGCCCCATTGGTTCAGCCAGGACCATTGTATCTACAGAAAGGGGCTGTCACTCTTCAGAGCACGTGAACCGGCTGGGCTCTGCTGCATAGTGCTTATCTCTTGGTGTCTGTAGCTGGTGAAGGGTGTTAAGGCATGAATTCCTCCTTGATTGTCAATGGAGATGAGGAAACAAGGTTTGGGGCACTGCTGCTGCACAGGCCTCCGATGGGTCCTGGTGTGCCGACAGCCGGCGGAGTTGGCGTGGTGGTGCTGGTGGGTTGGCTTTGCTGCTGCATTTTCTTTTTGTTCACCTTCCTCTCCTTTGCCCTCCGGTTTTGAAACCAGATTTTCACCTGCAGAAAGACAAAGATGGCAATGCAGAGACAGGGATGGATGCAGCCAAGGATGACAACCCTCAGAGTCCCGCAGGGCAGGGAAGCCATCCTAGGGTTTGGAAGAGAAGGGAGATCCACAGAGCAAGGTAGGACCACTGCTGTCAGCTTATGCTGCAGCCCTTTCTCCCCCCAACCCTATCTCCACCCAGAGCGTGGGCTTTCCCAGGACACCGCAGCACTGACCTGCCGTTCAGTGAGCCCGAGGGCAGCGGCCAACTCAGCCTTGCGGCGGATGGTGATGTAGCGGCTGTAGTGAAACTCCTTCTCCAGCTCCAGGCGCTGGTGGTCTGTGTACACCACTCGGTACTTGTCTTTTGTCCTGGTCTTGCCTAGCAGAAAGAGCAGAGGTGAACTGAGAGAGGACTGAAGGGAGGGGTAGAAGCATCACCAAGGACATGGAGGAGCTGCACAGCCACCTGTGAAGAGCTCAGGCAATGCCCTGAGAGTCAGAGGAAAAGAGAGTAGTGAGGGTCCTACTGGATTTAATGCCCATCCTGGGTAGCACCAGGGTGATTCTCCACATCAGAAAGCACCTGGGTGTTAGGGAAATCACTTGGTGAAAAGAGCAGGAGGGATTCATGGGGGTACTGAGAAGATGGACAATAAATTCCACGTCATGAAATATTGTCCTTGAAAGAGGCAGAAACGCAAGCCCTGCAGTGGGCTGAGGATAACCTGCCTGTGAAAATACAGCCTGGTAGGGCTGAGGGAAGCCCAGCTCTTTGCCAGGAAACCCAAATCCAAGATACCATCATTGGAAGGCACTCAAATCGGGACAGGTGAAAGAGGAAACCAGGGATGACAGTACTTCTCTGCCACTGTGGAAGTTATTTTCCTCCTCCCAATACCACATTCAGATGGAGGGCAGCAACTTATTTGCTTCATGCAGTCTTTAAAGATGCCCTGAAGAAAGGCCACATGGTTCCCAAATACTCCCAGGGACTGGATCCATGGGCCAGATGCGTTTCACCGAAGCCAACCCATATCTCACCTTAGGGCCCCCCAGACGGCAGCAGAGCTTGGGGCCATAAAGCACCACATCTCTGTGCACGAGGCAGCACCTGTCACTTTCTAGAAGGAGAATACAGAAAAGAGTAGCCCAGCCACCTTCTCTGTTGGCTCCTTCATTCAATCACACACACGGAGGGCAACCTGCAGAGCAAGAGGCAACAGCTTGAACTCTGCCTGGGCTGGGGCTCCAGAGGGTGTGGGTGGCACTTCAAGGAAGGGTGCCCATGCCCAGCACTTTGCTGACAAGTCCCTGGTGCTTTCCTCTGCAGAAGAGTCCACGGGCGGGGAATAAATACAGCTGAGAATATTTGCTTCTCCACCCAAATTAACAAAATCCTGTTCCAGGGCATCAGGAGAGATAGAGCCATGCTTTCAGCTGAGCAGCCACTCTCTTTCTGACTGGGAACCTGGCCATTTGTTTGCCTGGCAGACACATTTATCTATCCTCTTCTGAATTTCTGCTGCTGAGAGCAGTTCCGCCACGGGAAGGTGCAGGACCAAGCCCAGAGCTGCTCCACAGGTTTCCCTGGGGCTTCCCTAGGTGTTCCAGTGTGGATAAGATACAGCCCATCACTGCTGTAGAAGTGCAGGGAGGGTTTTCTAGTGACATAGCGACCTCCATAGCCTCCTTTGCAGCCTCTTTCCTTCCCCAGGAAATGGGTTCTTTGTTTGGCTGTCTTCCTCTTTATCCTTTCCCCATAATGGCACATTCATCAGTTTGAACCAAATCTGATGGACATCTAGACATGTCAGCAATACTACTAAATTCTGACCTGGGAGCAAATAGAATACCTGACCTGGAATAGAAACGAAATCTCCCGGCACCAGAGCTGGGCTTTTGCCACTAACTCATATTATGAGTTAGTGATGAACTCATCATATTATGAGGGATGTGATGAACTCAGTCATCGCTTTAGAAAGCAGGGACCCCAGCTCATCCTGGGACTGTTTGGAAGGGAACACCTAATCCCTCCTCACCACTGTCAAGAACAAACCTGCCTTTGGCCACACAGGGTGACTCTGCAGGCAAAAGCAGGTAAAAAAGGTAATTCGATTGAGCAAGATGTGTATGGAGATATCTACAGACATGCAGCTGAAATGCAGCCATCTAGTTTCTGAACGGTGTATGGCAGCGTTGCTGGGTGTTGGTCTCCTCTTTGGCACAGAGGCCCGGGGCAGCTCTCTGTGTGCCAACGCTCCATGGCCAACTCTCTGTAGGATGCCTTTACAGGGCTGGCTCTCCACAGGGACAAATCTACACAAGGAGTCCCAAACCTAAACCCTAACCCTAATCTTCCCTGAGTAGAATTGTCCCCATTGAGGGATGGCCATCTGGGAGTGTTCCGCCAAGGAGTATTGGCCATGGAGATTTGTCCCTTCCATCAGCACACTGTGAGACTGGAGCAATGCCAAAGGCACCTGCCCCACGTGGGACCCCATGTTCTCTTCTCTCACAGGACCCCTGCCCTTCCCAGGGGGTCGCTCCTGTCTCTCACTGCCCTGCAGGGGAAAGGTTTGTTGGTGTGAGCTGAGGTGTCATCCAGCCTAGGAGGGATCTTCGCTGGACTGGCAAGCACAGCGATTCCCGGGGAGTTACAGAACTAACCAGAAGCACCAGCGGAGATTTATGTGGGATTTAGCGGCTCCATGAGAAGCCGGGCTCCTTCTGTCTCTTCTCCAGCCTCAGGGATTCCTACAAGTCTTTTTCTTTCTCATATAAATTCATATAAATTTATCTTTTTTTTTTTTTTAATTTGAAAGCAAAAACCTTTCTGAAGAGATAATGACTTTAAAATTATCTTATTTGCAAGGCTGCTATTTGAATACCACTGCTTGGAGAAAAAACAGCTGGAAAGCAAAGAAACTGACAGATAAAGCAAAAAAAAATTAATTAAAGGATAAGGAAATAAGGTGGTTTCTGAGTACCACAAATGCCATGAAATTCAGCAGGAATTATTATTTCCTGCTGCAGCTGTAAACAGATCCATCACAGCTTGTTCTTTGTTATTCCTTCTTCACCCTTCATTGTTGATGAAGTCTCTGCTTTGCCTCAAGTCTGGCAGACACCGTCCGTGTCAGCAGTCACCGTGTGAGCTGGGCATCAGTCTCTCTCTCTGCCCAATATCAGGGAGCAAAAACTCAAAGCAGAAGGCTCGCAACCAAGCCAGAGATAGAAAGTTATTCATCTCAACTAATTGCTGGTTTCAGTGATGTTTGCTGAATTCGGGAACGTATTGTGGGTGATTCATGAGGAAAAGAAAAGGACTCGAAAGACATACTATTGACAATGAATAATTCAACTACCTTGAATATGAATGCTGGGTTACACTTAATTCTCTCCTGGAGACTTTTTATGGCTCTGTGAAAGGAAAAAGGAAATTTGGAACGAGTCAGCCTGGCTCCTTATGGGGAGCCCTCGTACCTCTGGGGAGAGCCTGGTGCCCCTGTGGGGAGCACAGCCAAGCAGAGGGATGCAGCTACCTCTGCAATTCCAGGGGAGCCCATCGAAGGTGGACTGGGCTGTCCCACAGCCGGGATAGCCCAGAGCTGCTGCACTGGTAGGGAGCGTGGATGGGGTGCACAGAATGCAAAAGGGGTGCTGGTGATGCCTCCTAGCACTGCTGCTAGCCCCTTCCAGCCCTGCCATGCATTTGAAGTCCCTTCTGCTTGTCCCCAAAAGACCAGGCAAAGGAATTGCTTGGGCAGCCAAATGGAGCCGTTCACGGGGCCAGTGGGAATGGTTTTGGCTTTGGTATCAAGGCAGGACCAGTGGCTGCGTGGGGAGAGGGTATCATTACCACTGTTAATGTATAACCCTAATAGCACTCACCTGAGCCATGATTAGATAAGGGAATAGCTTTAATGTGCTGTGCAAACCCCAAAGGACGCGCTCCTGAGTGTGCATGCACACGCACTCGCACATACATGGGGGGACGGGGTCCTGACCCCCAACCCTGAACCATTCCTCACAGCAGCCCTGCCCCTGGGATGAGCAAATCAAATCAGCTCCCTGGGCCCACATTTCCAGGCTCTGCACCCTCACAGCCACAGCAGATGCTGCCAGTGAGGTGGTAATTCACCCCCTCCAGCCCTGGTGTGCCAGGAAAGGATGGCTTTCAATAAGCAACAGTCCCTCAACACCCTAACAGACAGGCAACACAGTGTGTTCTGAGGCTGTTGTGGAGCTGCTCTATGAAGAGCTGGGAAGAGGCTGGTTCAAAACGGCAAGAAAAGAGACTGCGTGGAGGCAACGGCACCTTGGGAGGAGGTGAAAAGTAGTGAAGAAGCAAGAGCTTGTGTACGTTTTCTGAAGCTTGTCTTTTCTCTAGTCTCATAGAGCAAAGCACCCAGCCCAGTGTAGCCAGCGTAGCTAAGAGGGGGTCGGGTGAGCTCTGAACAGGGGATCCCCATCCACAGGACACAGCCCTCCCAGACACAGCAGCAAGAAGCAACACTGCTGCCAGCAGCAAGAAGCATAGACCTGCACAGTTTTCTAAAGGTCTCCATTTCACAGGTCAGAGCAGCTCAAAATTGCAGCATCTGCAAACCCTGGCTCCGTGGGAAGCTGCTTCGCAGCCATCAGGGCTCTGATCAGGGCAGCTGGGGTACAGCAGCCCGATCTACTCACTGGAGCCACTGAGATGAGAGCCCTCTGTGGAGCTGGCTGTCGCGCCCCACTGCAGAGGTCCCTGAGGCCCCGGGACACAGGTGTGTTGCACGGTGCTTTGCTCTGGAGGTGCTGGCATGACGGATGGAGGTGTTGCTGCCAGCCCACTGGCCCTGCGGTTGCCCAGCAGCTCTGCACGCCCCACTGCGTGGCAGCTCCTCGCATGAAAAGTGTGGGCAATGTGCTCCCAGAGCTGCCTTACATGGTCTCACCTTCCTGGTGATGCTCTGGTCATGCCCTGTCTCCATCTGCAAAGCCTTACCTGCCAATCTGTCTGTACTGGGTGCCTGGTTCCACGCTATCTGATGGCACCACAACATTTTAATGCTGAATAACATCAGGTGTGAAAGTCCCATCACCAGTGAGCACCAACAAAAGAACTCATCCACATTGAAGTCAAAGTGCAGCAAAATGGGGTGCAAGGCTGTTCCCCACAGGGAAGGTGCTTTCTCTCAATGTTAAATCTGCTTCATTCTGAATGAGCCGCACCTATTTGCAATGAGGATAAAAACCTTCCATCACAGAAGAACTCGTGCTCCATCAGAATTTGCCATTCCTCCCCAGGGTAAACATTAAGGAAAACTTGCCCCCACCCCTGGCATAGCTTTAGCAATGCTATAGATGGAGAAATTAAGGCCAGAAGAAGCTCCAAGCCAGAGTGGAGTCTCAGAGTTGGAGCAATGGGCTTTGGCGGCTGGTGGGACTCCCCAGGCAGGTTAACCCCCCACCCTTCCTGCAGCTCCATGGGGGGAAACACTCCTCCACTGTAAAGAGGGGGGCAGAGCGATGCCCCATGACAGAGACCCCAGGCCCAGGGGGGGGCTGGGGTCAGCTCTTAATGCTCAGAAGCCTCCAGGCTGGCTGGAGTTACCAGCATCTGGCAGCCAGATGTGCTCCAGCTGCCGCTGAACGGAGGGGTTGATGCTCCCTCTGCCGAGCAGAGGCAGCGCTGGTGCTGGTGCTCGGGACAGAGAGCCCAGCACATTTCACTGTGCCTGAACCTACTGGAAACCGGAATTTCAAAGCCTGCTCTGACAGCAGCAGGGACTGAGCCCCCCCAGCATCCTCTCTCCTCCCTCCCCACCTCATACTCATTTGCTCTCCTTCCTCCTCCAGCTCCAACGCCCACGCTCCTCTGTGACCAGGAATGGGGGATAAACCCGAGCTCTCCACCCTCCCTGTGTGCTGGGAACCATCAGGTCAGGATTTTCACAAGACTTCCCATGCATGCTTCAATATCATCAGCTTTTTTTTCGCCTCCGCTGCGGGAAGCAGAGGGGTGATGGATGGGAAGACCAACGCGAGGCAAAGGAGCAGAGCCATGTGGCTTGGTTTATCACCGCCAGTGAGAAGAGAGCCCCTCTGGAGGGCAATCCCTCACAAGATCCCTGTCTGAGATCATTCATCTGCTAACGGGTGCTGGATTTAGACAACCGCTTGGTGTCAAAAACTGGATGAGAGGAACAACCCCACCTTGTACGTATTTAATGTCTCTGCGCTCTGGAGGGAGCGGGCGCTGGATGAGTCCTCACACGATGGACCCTGTCAAGGTTTCCCCAGCTCTGCTCTGCATTGAAGAAATGGGCATTTCAGAGCTGCTGGGCTGAAGGCAGGACTCATGTGTGCCCCTGGGCACCCCTCTGAGGAGTCCAGCGACCCTCCTGCCCCCAGGGTAGCTCCTTGCATGGTTGTTCACCTGACACTGACCCAGCCTGGAGATTTTTTGCTGGTGCTAAGGACTTCAGAGCAAACAGCAATGCTCCCATGGTCACCCTACTGGCAATAAAACCAGATTCGGTTTGATACATTATGCACTGGAAATGTTTTACTTACAAAACTATGCTGTTTGTCCTGATGACTTTCTAGTCTCCAGCGCACAAAGGACGGAGTTCTTTGCTTCTGAAAAAGCTCCAAGCTATAAGTGAGTGTGTGTGGCTGGGGGTTGCTTGCCTGGGGGTTATGAGACTGGCAGTAGCCTGGCTGCCGGAAAAGGAACACATGGGAAGAGCTGGATCAGGAGAGCAAAGATGTGCACAGCAGCATAGCCCTGGCTGGGGTGTGTACAACCAGCAGAGTGCAGGGCCAGCTCTATACCCACGTGTGTGGGGCAAAGGCACCCCTTTCCCAGGAGGTGCAAACCCCTCAGAGATGAGGAGCAGACTGGCAGAGTTTTCAGCAAGCTGTCAGCTCTCCATCACAGCCCTGTGTTCTTGGACGTGGAGCAACACGACAGGAGATGCTTCAACCCCATGGGCAGCAGCCTGAGGCAAGCGTCTCCCAGTCCTGTAGTGACTCAACCCTTTATTTTGGCAACTGGCAGATTCCTTCAGTTGCTCGCATGGTTTTATGATCACCGAGCCAAGCGCCGCCAGCCAGGCTCCTGTGCTGGGTCAAAGACCGCACCAGTGCAGGAGGGCAAGGAGTGCCAGGGCGCCGCGTGGACTCGCCAGTCCATATGGGCTGGAAACAGCCTGTTTCAGAGCATCACCTTCATGCCAACCTCGCGGTACTGAGCCTGGATCCAGCTTGTCTGGATCTGCTGCCTGGCTGGATTTGGCCTGGCTATGGCAGGAGGAGGACAGCCAGGCAGAGGTGGTGTTGGTTGGGCACTGGGACCCCTCTCCCTCTTCACAAGTCCATAGGGCTCAGCCCATCCTTACTGTGGAGCAGCACAGGGAAGGATCCGGCCCCTTATCCGGGTGATCACAAAGCTAACAGTACTGGAGTGAGCGTCCTTGAGAGGTCACCTGTAGGAAACATCTGCCATTGGCCAGGGGTTTAAAATGTCCTGCTGCTAATCCCGGGGTATTAGCCAGCCAAGCCCATCACGTAGTTATGGCCAGCGCTCCAGGGAAGTCCTTTTTGTTCAAGAAAAGTAAATTCTAGGAAAGTTTGAAAGGTCTGTACCTTGGCCAGCAGGCTAAGTGGTCAACAAATCCCAGCAGGGGCCAGGAGCGGGTTGTGGGTTAATAATTCAAAAGGAGAAGTCCAATGGGGCCCAATGTGTGCACACACTGAGTGACTCCGGGGAGTAAAGGGTTTCACAGGGAGCAACCATGTCCTAAAGACGGGTTCTCCAAGGAGGGACTGTCTGGGGAAATGCACCATATTCTAGCCACCACCATCACTCCACAATCTACCATGCATGGGATGTGGTTGAGTCACTATCCCTGGAGGGATTTAAAAGACAGGTAGATGAGGTGCTCAGGTTTAGTAGTGGGCAGGTATGGCTGGACTTGATGATCTCAACGGTCTTTTCCAAACAAATGGTTCTGTGTTTCTATGAACCCTGCCTGTCCATAGAAAACACTTCTCTATCTTCTTAACAGGTTTTTTACTCTTTCCTCCAGATTTCATGGGCGTCACTAGGACTGAGCAAATAGAGCTGGAAAACGGAGGTGGATATAATGAACACTGAGATGGAAAACTGCACACCCAGCGAATCACCGCTTGCCCATGCTTGGAGCATCACCCCCAAAACTGCTGAGGCACCACAGGCACCAACACCACACAAAGCCCTGAGCATATTTCCCTCCTGGAGGGATGCCCCGATGGCACTTTCACTTGCAATATTTAACACTGCGACCCTGGCTCAATTAGTGACCTAAAAGACAGACCTGAGGCAGTACCTGAGGATTTGCATAACTAACGAGTAGAGGGTGAATTTCAAAGTTCAACCAGCCACCGTTTCCAGCTGCCTTCCTCATCTTTTTATAGAGCGGGGGTGTAATTCACAGGGAAGTTTGCAAATAATTGTGAATAAGGAGGAAGCATGAGGCTCTGACACGCTGCTCGTGAAGATTTTATGAGCAGAAAAAGAGGTGACATAGGAGACAGAAATCAGGCCTGGGGACATCTTCCAGCTTGATTCCCTTTAAGTCCCAATTTCCAGCAACCAGCCCTCGGGCATCACAGTCCCTTCTGCTGTGGGGTTATCTTGGCTCAGCTGCATAAAGCACGCATGTATTTAGCAACAGGTATATAAAATCATCCCCCTGTAAAGCCTGACTCTGCAGTGAGTCACTAGGAGATCTCTCATTGATTTTTCTCAGGCTCTGGAGCGCATTTGCAGAAGCCCCCATCACACTCTTATTCCCTGTGTAACATTTTAGCTCACCACCGCGCAGCTCTTACCAAAAAGCTTTCGAACTGCTGCCAAGAGCTGTTTATACAAGGCAAGGCAGAGAGGGAACCTTAATTTACAACCCTCTGAAGTATTATGATTTATAGCATTCGCAATGAAACTGTTGATATTTATAGCAGAAAAGTCCGCGCATTCGTTTCCTATTCCCACTGCCGTGAGATGGGTAGTTAATCAATCCAGACTGATTAAAGTCCAGTTAATTGATTTCAATAAAACCATTCATCTAAGAATTTCACTCTTATCTATGTCAAACTCATTTCTGCCCTGCTTTCTTTCAAATTTAATGGAGAAAGGTTCTTCTGTTTTATTTAAAGGGCAGCCTTGGAAAAAACAGGCTGCAACCCAGCGGCTCTCGGCACACGGTTCCACGGCGGCCAAATCCTGCAGCCGCTTGGTACCATCAGTGCTGGGCTTGGACTCGGCAGAGACACAAGGACAGGTCTTTAATCTACAAGTACTTTGAAAAGGGACTTTGAGGGTCATCCAAGCTGGGGAAGCACCCACAAGAAAGGGGCTTTCACCCCAGCGCCCATCCTGCATCGCTGGGGCTGGGCTGGGGCAGCTCCTCCTCTATGTGCAAGGGGAACAAGGCTGATTTATTTGTCCCTTTGTCTGTATTTAATCTAAGAGATACAAACTAAGCAACTAATGATCTTTTTTTCCAGAATTCAATCAACTCAATTGTCATCTAACGCAATCAGAGGTGCTTTCAAGCCTCTGTTTTATCTTAGCCCCACTGCTGGGTGTAAAACCGTGCCCTTGATCCTGAGGAGAGTTATGCCGATGTCTTTCTCCCCTCATTAATTTTCCATCCCACTTCTCTCCACAGAAGAAACAGAGACGTTTGGACTTATAAAACCTGCAGAAATGTTGATGTCCCAGCTGCCTGGGGAGGCTGCGGGATGACACCTAGTTCAAGCCCAGAGCAGAGGGAAGGCCCTGGCACAGCTGTAGTCTCCATCATTGGATACAGCACGAGGCATTTTTCTGAAATAAGTATATTCAGTACTAAAAATGCATCCAGCCTTCCACTCTCCTCTTCCTTCCAGCCCAGGGCTGGGTTTTTTCAATTTATTGGGATGCTCTGACTGCAACTGGTCCCAGTGGGACAGCCCCATCCCCGCCACAGAGATCTGATGAACACAAGGAGCTATTCTCCATGCTGGAAGACCCTATGCCCCTCTGCATGTGGTTCTTGCATGATGGTCTCTACACGAGGCTTGGCCAGACCCACACAGGGACAGTGGGGAGCCAGAAACAAGTCTCTTACACCACAGGAGGTTTAGACTGGATATTAGAAAAAAATTCTTTACTGAAAGAGTGGTCAAGCACTGGCTGCCCAGGGACGTGGTTGAGCCACCATCCCCGGAGGGTTTCAAAAGACGTGTAGACGTGGCACTTTGTGACATGGTTAAGTTGGCACGGTGGTGTTGGGCTGACGATTGGACTAGATGAGCTTAGAAGTCTTTTCCAGCCTTAATGATTCTATGATTCAATGATTCTAATATTGGAGACACTTTGCAAACAGAGAGCCCTGGGCCTGATGCTGGGGATATGGGGTGGCAGTAACCAAAACCAAACGCATACTGAGAGATGCCCGGAGTCAATTCTGTAGTGAGTGTGGCCCCAAGCATGGTCTGCAGAGGTCATGGCCAGGGTGGGAGAGGGGTGATGGGTCTGGGCAAGCCCAGCGGGCAGAGTGCCGTGGTGTGGGCAGCACAGGACAGCTGGGTTGGCAGGGACAATCCCAGCCTTGGGGGAGAAAGATGAAAGGGGGAGGGCAGGGCAGGACAAAGGGCCCCGCACCTCACCTCACCACCAAAGGAGCCGGCCACCATCTCCATCACAAAGCAAACTCCTTGTCAATTTGGGCTGGCCCCCAGGGGGGATCTGTGCACCGCCTTTGAAGTGGGCAGGGGGCTGGGGTCGCCCAGACACTTCCCTCCAGTCTCCCAGGTCAGGAGTTCAGTGGGGACAAGACCCCGGGGACAGGGGGACAGGACCCTGGGGACAGCACAACCACTCAGCGCCCAGGCCAGAGGTAGGCACAGGAGCTGGGGCACCTGCTCAGACGGTGCACGGCACCCACACGCTGTGCGCACACACACATGAGGTGCTGCACCCAGAGCACTCACATGCCCCCTCCACGTGGCATCGTCCCCAAATGCACCGCACTTTGGACACACACCATGTGTGCACGCACACTGCACCTTGTACGCGCAGCACGCACACGCTGCACCTTGCACACATGCATATGGGCACTTACACCTCATGCATGCACACACACTGCACCTTGCACACACGCATGCGGGCACATACACATCGTGCATGCACACACACTGCACCTTGCACACATGCATGCGGGCACATACACGTCGTGCATGCATATAGACTGCACCTTGCACACACGCTGCACCTTGCACACATGCTGCACACACGCTGCACCTTGCACTGCGCTCAGCTCTTTGCATGCAGCCCTTTGCATGCACACACTGAGTACGCAGCGTCCCCCGTACTCACTCACTGGCACTGTCTGTGTAGCAAAGCACACATTCTGCTCAGGGGACATTGCACATGCACACAGGGCCTGTAGCACCTCATGTCCATTGCACACACCTTGCATACATACGCACAGCACATGCAGCACCTTCCCTCCATGTATATGCGTACGGTACCTTCCCTGCACACGCAGACACACACACTCCACAAGCACGTGGCATACGGTGTCTTGCACGCACGTACACCCCCCCATCCACGGGCTCTCACACACAGCTGTACATCAGCTCACGGCTCCAATCCCACGTGCCCACCCTTGCACACACAGGACATCCAGTCCAGCAGCCCCTCAGGGCTGGCAGAACCTCGGGATCCCAAGGGGCTCTGGCTCTGCCTGTCCTACGCAGCAGCAGCAGGCATGGGCAGGGGTGCAGGGGCAGAGACTGGCTGAGCAAAAGGACTTCCCAGCCATATAACTCCAGCTGCTGGCAATGCCAATTCCCTCTCTGCTCATCCCTGGCCCCTTCCACCTCGGCCAGGGCATCCCCTTGCTCTTTGGGGACCTGACACCATACCGAGGACAGGCCAAGAGTGCTGTCCCTCATGGCAATTCCATTGCCAGGAGAGTCAAGGAGCAGAATCCGGCCCTGTAGGACTTCAAGCCCAGGGTTCCTCTGCATGGACGAAGGCACAGGGATGCAGAGCTAGAAATTTCCTTACCGTTATTGCTGGTGCTGGGAATGCTGCGTCTCATCCACTCGTATGGGGTGCGTCTCTGGGCATTAGGGGAGAGCTGGGGGACCGAGCTGCTGATGGGCGGAGGCAGGAGTCCGGACCCCGGGGGTTGCATGGGGTTAAAATCTGGGGGGCTGAATCCAAACTGCCCTGGGCTGGCAGTGGAAGGCACCACGGTGGTCCCGTAGGAATGCCAGTCCTCCTTGGCAGGGGTGTAGGGAGAACCCCAGGCGGCCGCAGGCTGCCCGTGGTGTGGGTCGTTGTTAATTCCCGGCACATGGTGATAGCTGGCGAAGTCCGAGTACTGGGGTGGCCCCGACACGTAATTCTGTGGGTTGAGGTTGAGCCCGGGATGCCGGACAGGGCTGGGATACATGTTGGTGTCCTTATCCAAAAGATAGCCTACATACATCTTCCCTGGACGTCTCTGCGCACATGCTGTGCCGCTGTGCCACCGGCTGCGGCCGGGGTTGGTTTGGTGGGGAGGCGGCCGCCCCTCCTTCGCTGCTGCTCACCTGGGCGCCTTGGGGAGCTGTGTCCTGGGCCAGGCACCTCCCTGCCCACAGGCTTTTATTGGGCCCAACCTCTCGCAGCATTTGCATTGAAAGGCAGGCTTGCATTTCAAAGTGCAGGAACCCCCGACCGGAGAGGGGGCGAATTCAAACCTCCCACCCCGGCTGTAGGGGGGCCAAAGGCAGTGGGTGACTCCAGACCCCGCATCCTCTCCACTGTCACCACCCTACAGCTGTCCTCGTGCCACCAGCTGTGGTCTCTTTGTAGCAGCTGGCTTTGGGGACACTAGGATGTCAATAAGGATGCCCCAAGGGAGCTCATCCCAACTTTGCAGTCTTCCATACCCCAGCAGCAGGGTGGTTTGGGCTGAGCCCTCGTGTTAAAGCCCAGCTTTTTTGCAGGCAGGGACAAGCTGGGCTGGGCTGCCATTAGCCCTGTCCCCACGCTGGGGGATGCCAGACCCTCAGTCTGGGGTGGTTCTTTCCCACACCCCATGCCAGCATCCACCTGAGTCAGAAAGGGGAGGCTGGTGGGGAGGGAAGGCTCTGGGTCCCCCTGCACTTACCTGGGGTAAACCCACCCATCCAAACACAATAGCAAAACCTCAACCTGGCTCCGCAGAGCAGGACACAGACAGAGCCAGCTGTGTGCGGGGGGAATGCCCTCACCCAGGACCAACGGGAAGTCCCTGGGCTCAGATATGGCTCCAAAGGACTCACAACCCTGTGACAAGAGGAGTGTCTCCCCGGTTTTCTCTCTTAAAGAAGCAAAAAGATCCCTGTACGTTTTCTGATAGGGAAAACCAAGCAGAAACAGGACCCTCGTGAAGCCGTGTCTGCCTGCACGGCAGGAGGTGGCCACTGGCCAAAACTGCTCTGCAGCAGACATCACCCACTCAGCATCCATCAGGACAGTGATACCTCCACTCTTGGAGGTGCCAAGGAACAGCTCCGTGCCATCCAGACTAAACTCGCACCCCGTCCTCAGCAGCTGAGAGCCTCCTCCCTGCCAATGCCCCACTCCCCACCAGTGTCACACTCACTGGCCACCACTGCATCGTACAGTCATTATTTGATCGCTGGCTTTTCCTCCTCAAAGTGAATTACAGCCCCACAGAGGCTCCAGGAGGGTGTGCTGTCACCTCCCCAAAGCCACCTCTGCCCTTTTCTCCTCACCAGCTCCTTCCCATGCTGGAAATATAAGCAGGACAAGGGCTGGTCCGTCCTCACCCTCTTGGGACAGAAACAGCCTGGAATTTGACAACAACAAACAGAAAAAAATAGGGGGGGGGGGGGCAGGGAAAGCAGGGAAAAAAGGAGATTTAGAATAAAATTGAGAGGAGGGAATAAAACAAGAGATTTCCAGAGCTTTTTCCTGATATGAACATAGGAACTGTCTCCAGTGTGGGGTTAAAAGGAAAATAGTAACAAAAGCAGGGAAGCCTCTCTGACTTGAGGAGCTCCGTGCATTTGATGCATGACTGTTTCTTGCTTTCCTGCCCTGCAGCCAGTGCAGGTGTCCCCGGTGATAGCCAGTGGCAGGAGACAGCACCTGGCTGCTGGTGCTCCCCTGGGCTGATCCAGCTCCCATGCCAGCCATTCCTGAGCTGGCATACTGAGCTCTCCCATGTTCGTGGAAGGACTGGCATGTGCCTGAGCCCCTGCAGCACCGCTGTCACCTGTTTGCTCACGGTGGGCTTTGTGAGAGCTTGCTGTACCCTCCTCGCAGCCCGGTGCAGCCAGACCAGGCTGCTGCCATTCCCAGGCTGCAATGCCACGCTGGAGTCGTAACAGGGCAGCGCTCCCAACTCCGGAGCCACAGACCTGTATTGGCTCTGAGTCAGTCATGGATGCCTCAACCCATCGCTCCAGCCCCAATTCTGCCCGAAGCTGGGTGAAAACATTACACTGTTGGAGGCCTTCATGCCATATCCACTCCCTGCAAGGAGAGGGAGCTGGGGTGAGATCCAACAGGGATTGTATGAGGTGAAGGATCTGGCTTGCAAGATGGGAGCAGAGTAAAACCCCAGCAATGGGAAATCACCTCCTGAGCTGGCATTGCCCAGGCTCTGCCTCTCAAAACCTGGCATAGCCAGAGGTACCAAGAGAGGTGAGCAATCTGCGACAGCCTTCTCTCTGCTCCCTGTGCCCTGCAGTGTCCCCTGCCCCTTGCCCAGCCCTGTCCCAGCTCCCTCCCTTGTGACAAAGGTGACCATTCCACCTAGGGATGACCCCAGCTCATACCACAGCACGGACTGATTGGTGTGTAGTATAACCCCAGCTATCCTGTTTTTTTCCCAAGGTCTCAGAACAGTCATGGCTTTGTTTAAACAAGAGAGCCAAGGCCTTCTTCCTCCTCCTCCTCCTCCTGCCAGCAAAGAGATGCTGGCTCAGGGATCAGGAAAAAACGAAAAAAACACCCTCCCTGAGTGGATGGTAGGAGTTCCAGAAGAATGCAGGTGGCTGCTGGGTCCCACCCCAGGGGTGGCTGTGTCTCAGGGAGGGGGGGATGCTGGGGTTGTCCCAGCTGCTGGTTGGTTCCAGCAGGCACTGACAGCCAGCCCAGGTCCCCCTTTCCCTTTCTCCAGCTGCTGGAACCATGGCCAAGGGCTCAGGCAGCTACTGGGGACTGAGGAGTCCAAGGGTTCAGGAGCAGCAATCCACACCTGCGTCCTCCCTGCGGCAGGTGAAGGGCTCAGCGACGCCCAACATCACCAGGTGCCTGCTGACAGCCGTGCCGCGAGCTCTGCCAGGCACAGGGCAGAGGGGGCAGAGGAAGACAATTGGGCCATAAAGAACCACTGACAATGAGTTCCCTCTTTTCCTTTTCTCTGGCCTGTTTATTGTTGGTGGGATTATGTTTGGCAAAGTTTATTTTGGGGAATAGCCAGGTGAGGAGCCTTCCATGTGCCTGAAGGGTCCTGCTGGGAACCCTCCGTTCCCTAGGATGTCACCCACACTGGGCTCCCATGGGTGAGTGGGCTAGGGGCTGCCGGAGACCTCAAAGGTCCCCAGCTGGATGAGAGGAGGTGGCAGTACCTTCTCCATCCACTCCAGAGATCATCAGCACCAAATCTGCCTGGGGATTTCCTTCTAGTCCTCTGGAGATGAGATTTCTGGTGGAAACCAGGCGGATGCAGTGGAAAGCGAGAGCAGTTAGGGTTCCCCAGCCTCTCCCTGAGGCTTGGTGCTGCTATCCGTGATCGAGTGATGCCATCTCCTGGAAGCAGGAGGGCTGGAGAAGCGAAGGCTGAGAGGTCTCCAGGACCAGGCTATCACCAATGGAACAGGCTTGCAGAGCAGATCCCCTTCCTGCCACCTCCTCCTCCCATGGAGAAGGCACTCACTTCAGGAAACCAAGCCCTTCCCTGTCCCCCAGGTTGCTCTGAACCTCCACCACAGTTTCAGCAGGACAGTGAGATGGCTGCAGAGGGTTGAGTAGGTGCCTCCCCTCGCTCTGCTTTCACTTCAGAGCCTTCTGCCCACCACCTCGCCGGCAGCCCCATGGGCCCATGGCCTCCCCACTCCCCTACACCCTGCTGCTCCCAAAGGCAAACCTGTGGCCTCAGACCTTCACAACCCAGAGCTGTGTGGCCCAGTGCACACCCCAGCTCAGCCAGCATCTTCTTCCCATTCCCCAGCTTCTCCTGCCACTATCCTGCAGCAGGAGGAAGAGGAGAGCAGAGCACATCTCCTGTGCGTCATTCCTGCCGTGCACCTTTGGAGCAGCATCCCAGAGAGAGAGGGATGGATGGGACAAGAACATCTGCCCCACCAAAAGCCCCAAGAGCATCTCCTCCTTTCTGACAATGGGGACATCAGTGCAACCGTCTTGCAGAGGGCAACCCCCTGCTCCAGTTCTATCAACCACTCTGCAGACTCCCTTTTGGCTTTTCCCAACCGTATATTTTTCCTGAACTGTGTCACTCCTGGCACTTGTGTTCCCATGCTACCGAGGGCTCTGCAGAGCTGGTTCTGAGAGAGACAGGGGCTGCACTTGGGTAGCCCAAATTGCTGTGCAGCCAGCACTGCTGTATAGCCCCACTCTCCGCTCCCCAGGGCTCAGTGTCGCTCTTCGGGATTGGGATCAGCTTTGCTGGCAAAAGGCAAATGCCACACATCTTGGGAGCAGCCTCAAGAGGGCACCGGGGACAGGGACACACAGGGTGCCTGCTCCCATCTGGTTGGTGGTGCGATTGCCCCTGCACTGGCACAGCGGTGGGTACTCGCCGTGCAGCGATGGGCACTGAGCACCGCTCTCCCACCCAGCCTGCAATGGGAGACAGGGTCCTGAAAGCGGCCAGGGTCCAGCGTGGGGCATCGTAACCATGCTTTGCCCCTTCACCGCATTTCAGGCATAAGAAGCATAAGAGGGTTAACAATTCCCACATTAAGTGGCTGCAGATGTGTGGGAAAGTCTGGGGCGACCGGACGGCATCGTTATTAGTATTCACCCAGGAGCACGCCACTGCCTCCCGGGGCTCTGCCGAGCACATTTAATACCGAGGCTCGTTGTGGGGGTTAGGAAGAGTGCGTGGGATGAGGGCGGAATGGCCCTAAGGTGGGGAAAGGCAGGGGGCTAGCATCCCCCACCACTGGCTAGTGCCTCCTCCAAGTGCCCGAACCCCAGGAAGTAAGGGATGGGCCAGCATCTGTAGGCACACAGCATCGTATGGCATATGACTCGACGCTGCCTCCTGATGCCACCGTGGCCCTGTGATGCCCCTGACTGGAATTCACGGTGCTGCAGGATGCTCCCCATCCTAGGAGGCTCCTCGGTGTGTTGTGCTTGGCTGTACGGTCACTCTTGGATGGAGACCAGCACATTCCGCCTCCCCTTCCCCCCTGGGCACTGCTGTCACCGATCACCCTGGCAAAGAAAAACAATGTACAGGGCAGTGGTTCTTCCAGAGGACAGGGCACAGCTCTGGAAGGGGTAGGATGAAGCCTCTGTTCAGCTTTCCCCAGGGCCCAAAGAGTTGGATCCAGTAGTGCTGGCAGCTGCCGGGCTGGATGGGTTGCCCAGATGTGGTGCTGTGCTCCCTGGCACCCGCAGCTCCCCTCTTGTGGTCTGCGGCTTGACACCACATCAGAGCAAAGCTGAAATTCCTGGGCTGACTTGGAATTGATAGAGGTGCAGAGGAACCAAAGCCATTGCCAAATCTGGCCCTTGATAAACCTTCAGAGAAATGGGAAATGCCAACATTTGCTTCTTCTTTCCTACCTGCCTCTCCTTTCCTACCTGTCTCTCACCTGCTGGTACACAATACTTATTGCTGGCCTTAGCACGGCCATTCCCACCATCCCGTTGGATCACCTGGCTCTTGGTGCCTCTTCTCCACACTGGATGCAGGATATGGGCTTTTCCCTATGGGCCCAGATCTGCCTGGGATGGCACAGGAAGCTGAAAGGCTATTTTTTCCAGGTGATGACTGAATGGCACAAATGCCCTGGAGCGTCCTTGTCTCCGTGGCTGCTGTCACCACCAGAAAGGCTGCACTACATGACCCTAAGTGCCCGCTAGCACCTGGTGATGCTTATTGGGGCTAGAAATCTCAGCTGAGAGTGGCTCTGGCAGCCCACACCGCAGCTGTCCCAGTCCTGGGGGAATCACTAAGTCCTGCAAGTGCCACAAATGGGGGGTGCAGGCACTAAAAATAGAGGTGAGCAATGAAGAGGGGATGAGGCAGAGGTAGCTGAGCTGCTCCCCTCCGCCCACGCACTCGCACAAGCGAGTCCCTCCGGCTTCAGTGCTTCCTCTGAGCTGGCCTTTCCCAGGAACTGCTGTAACCCTGATGTGCTGTTCCTAAACAAAGTGCACAGCCCTGGATGCTCCTTGGGGACATACAGCACAGACCGCTGTGTGCTTGTCGAGATGCTGTAGCATCTCCAGGGCTCTCCCAGAGTCCCAAAGTATAGAACCCTGGCCTTTGCAGACATTTTCTGCAAGAGGGGTTTGTTTGCCCAGGTTGTTCCTGCTCTCAGCCGAGGACTGGGTATCAATGTCATCTGTTTGGAGTGAGGAGGCAGGGGGGAATATATCCCTGCTCGGGATGAGGATGTTCTGCCCTCCATGACAGATTTTCCACCCCTGCTCACCCCAGGATGCGTGGCCATGGGCTCCCAGTTGATCCCCAACTCCGAGCCTGCTTGTGTGGTTGGACATACAGCATGGACATGGGCATCCAAGGGCAGCATGCTGGCTGTAATGGGCCTTGGGAAAGCACTGGCACCCAGGAACCTGTCCGTGGATCAATGAGCCCAGCAGGATTGCACCAGTGAGGTTCTCCCTCTCCTGCTGTATTGGGAGCAGTGATGCTGTCCTGGAGTGGGGGGTGGGGGATACTGCCGGGAAATGGTTCTGCTAAGCTATTCCCAGCAGCTCGCGTCCCCACACAGGGACCTTTCAGACACATTTATATCCCTTGGGAAGTGTTGGGAAGACCCATGTGCACAGCACATCCCTTCTGTTGCCTGTCCGCCATATGAGCTGCTCTCATGCTCGCCAGCTTCTCTTCTGCACAATGGACCATCTCGGCTCTGGGGAAGCCACCGGGGCCCCCCAGCATGTGGCCACCACCACATCTGGAATCAGGGATCCTAGCCAGCCCGGCACAGAGGAGCATTGGGCTCTCCCCCAGCTATCACAGCCCAATGGAAGAGCCTCTCCAGCTCCTGGGGGGCTGCCTCCCCGGCACCCTTCCTTTCTCCAGCCTCTCCAGCTCAGTCAGACCTGCATCTCCTCTGTGGCTGTACCTGCCCACTGCCAGACCCTGCCACGCACACAACTCTAGTGCAAAGTGCCAGCTCTGCACCTGCAGAGAACCAGGATTGCCATAGCCCATCTCTCCTTACCCCCCATAACTTCCACTGCACAGAACGAAGACCTTTCCCTCTGGGTTTTCATTGGTGCAAAGAAAACACCAAGATAAAGGTGATAAGCAGCAATCTCCTGGGCTTATCCAGGCAGCGAATCATTATCCATGTCCATTGTGCAGGTGTTCGTTAGTGAGGTGATGAGTCTGCCTTGCAAACAAGCCAGGAACACAGATTTCAGCGGTGTCATCTTTATAGGAAGGGCTTTTTCATTCTTGGAAAATTAAAAAAGAAAGACAGAAAAGTATCTTGCCAGGGCAGTCTCCTTTTTCAGAATAGCCAGTGGGTTTTTGCAGTTTTTCTTGTTTGAATCAGACAAAAGCACGTCTTCAAGATGGAAAGGTTGGCAAGAACCGATGGGTCAAAAGGGAGTTTTGATCCAAAGAGCTTCCACACCTTGCTGAAGTGCGGAAACTAACTGCAAAAAAAATCCCCTTGTGGACAAACAATAACGTTTTGCCTATTGAGAGTTTCTCAGAAACTTTATTTGAACTCATCGAGGTATGACAAGGATTTAGAGCAGGTCCATGAACTGGATTCCACCCCGCAGGGCAGAGGGGTGCAGGACATCTGAGATGATGGAAAAGAGAGCTCCCGCCACCTCTCCCAGCTTCATGACCCTCAGCAGCCCGAACAGCCCCGAGTCCCCAGCTAAACCCACCCTCTGACGCAGCATCCCAGTTGCACAAGAGCTTTTATTCCCCTTTGCAAAAAGAAAAGGTCCGGGAGGGTGCGTTGGCGGTCCCCGAGCTGCCACAGGTCAGCGGGGCAGGAGGCGCAGTGTTGGCTCGGCATTGCCCAGGGAGGCGTCCGGGGGGAATACGCGGAGTCAGCTCAGTACAGGCCCTCTTTAATAAAAACATGAGTCAGCTGCTGGCGTGGGCAGTGGATTTTCTAAACATCCCCTCATATCCTGAGAAAGAGAAAAAAAAAAAAAAAGAAAAAGAAAGAAAACGGGAAGGGGGGCTTGAGGGGAAAAAGAAAAAAAGGAAAGAAAAAGAAAACAGGGAAAAAGGCCAGAATTGAAAGCAGACACAGGGAGAGAGCAGCTCCTTCCCTCTGGTTTAAGGAGGCGAGAGCTGGGTTGATCCAGATCCCTTTTGTTTCCCGTTAGCAGGGCCCTCACTGCTCCCCTTCAGCAGCAGCCTGCAGTGAAACCCTCCTCTCCTTGCAGCCTCTTTGGCTTCTCCTTCTCTTTTTGATTCTTTTTTCCCCCATCACACTCATCTACCGGGCTTTAATCTGAAGTTTTGCTCTGCAGAGGGTCCCCACAGAGGGTGGAGGGAGGAAGTCGGAGGGACTCCGCTCCTCATTGGCGAGGCAGCCTCCCCCCTTCTCCTCCTCCTGAGGTCTCTTTTATTTATACACGCGCACACACACGCGTGCACATCCCTCAGCCCGGGGCTTTGCTCCAAGCTGGGGCTTGAGGTGGCCAGACCCCCTCCCAGGTGGACTGGGGGCTGCCCAGAGCACTGCTGGGATGCAGTAGAGGAGCAGAGCGAGGGCTTGGCTGCAGCCCAGCCCTGGCACAGCCTTGCCTCTCCTTTTGATTCGATTTGATTTTTTTTTTTTCCCCTCCTCCCCTGCACTTCATTTCTTCCCTACCCTTTCTTTCTCCTTTAAGTGGAAAAGCTTTGCCAGCTGGGGAAGGCTGGGAGGGCAGGGACAGCCTCAGCAGGCAGCAGATAAAGAGTGCAGAGGAGGAAAGGAAGGAATTTCGGGGCAGCCAGCACTTGTGGGACGTACGGCTCAGGCACTCGCCGGTGGGACCCTGCCCAAGGTAAGCCCTTGCGCTGCCCATCTGGGTATCGGCTCACTCTCCCGCTCTGCTTCAGCCCTCTGGCCAGGAAACCTCGCACTGGAGGTGGTGGACATCCCAGTGCTCCTCAGGTGCCATTGAGGATTTGGTTGAAGGGTCATTTTCCCCTCAACCTGCTGCAGAACAATCCCATGCTCTCTAGAAAGGGGCACATTTGATGCAGACAGCCAGAGCCTGTGGCAAAGACGAGGCTCTGCCTGTTGGAGGGCATGTGTCGGGCTGGCTCGGGGGGGAGATACTAGGTAGATGCCCCAGTTGGCAGCCAGCTCTAGGCATGGTCTGATACGAGGACTGAAGTCACTCCTTGACATTGATGCCACTCAGGTTCAGGAGTGCTGTGGACCCAGTGGCAGTCGCCAAACCCAACCAATGCCCCTGGGTCCAGGAAACACTCCTGAGTCAGTCAGTGCATCAAGAGGGGTTGGTGTTTTGGAGAAGCATCAGGTCACAGCAACCCATCTGTAGCAGGCAAAGGGCTTTTTTGTCTCCTTAAAACTGGCTGTCCCTTCCTCCAGCTCATCAGCATGGAAGGTCCTCATTGAAGGTGCAAGAAGAAGCACCGCAGCTGCCTCATTATCAGCCCTGAGCTTATGTTCTGCATCCCCACACAGGGCTGAGGGTTCAGGGTGCCCCTTGTCTCAATGGGGAGCACAGTCTGAACACGAGCACAGCGAACTGTAGTGCTGCAGTTAGGGACAAGTTAGCCATAGCTGGCTGTCCATCAGGGAGAAGTTAGCTGTAGCTGGTTGTCCAAAGATCTGGGCATTTCTAGTAGGGTCCTGCAGGGCTCTGGCCTGGGCTTGGTCCTCCAAAATCTCTACATCTGTCTGGGTAAGAGATAACTGCACATACCAAACTCTTGGCTGGCACCAAGCTGGGTGGGCAGCTGGTATGTGGGCAGATCGGAGCACAGGAGGATCCCATGGGCTCCAGGAAGAGTCTGGTGTTGACTGGGCAACAGCAAGATGCGAAGCATACTGCGATTAGGAAGGAAATAGTACGTGGCTGTGCAGGATCTTGGGAGCCAACAGGGCAGGCAGATTGTAAAGTGGGAAAGGATCTCAGGGGGCTACAATGGACACAAACCAAATCGCGGTGTGGTGCGGGTACACCCACAGCTCTTCCTGTGGGGTGTGCTGGAGACAGACTGAGAACACGGGGTGGAGGGAGTAGGTCCTCCCCAGACAGCACTTCAGCAGAGATGAATGTGGAGTGGAAAGAATTGAGGCGAGCATGGGAGATAGTCAGAAGCCCAGAAGGGGTTGCAGAGGACTGGGAGATGTGTTGTTTGGGTTAGCTGGTCACTGAGTGTTGGGAAGAGGTAGCACACAGTCTTCATGCCAGTCTTCATGCACAGGAAACGTCACTCCAAAGAGAGAAAAAAAAAAAAAAAGCTTTTAGGGGAAACATCTGTAAGTTTAAGCCTTCAGCCCTGCAGGTTTCAAAGGACGTGTTGGACAAACATCTGGCTGGGGAGATGTGGGCACTCCAGCAGGGCAATGATGCCCATGATCTCTTTCAGACTCATTTTTGATGGGTCTGTGACAGAATTCCTAACGTTGTCAGAACAACACTCTTAGGCAGAGGAAAGCACTGAGATCTTCTCCAAGACTAGGGCAAGATGAAATTGTCTTGGTGAGCAGCAGAGGCTGAGGTCAGGAAATGGTTTCTAGCTGTGAGAGCGATGCTGTGCAAGAAGAGACCGTGGTGGCCGGCCATGGCATCACCCAAATGATGGACAGGTGTGACTGGTGCTGCCGAAGGGTCCAGGCAAGGACTTCTGCACCCAGCCCCACGTTGGGCCAGGTGGTCCCCAAGGTTCCTCTGGCCCCTGTGACTTATGCCATGCTAAAGTGGAAGGGGACCACGATTGTGTTCATAGGGTCGGGCCGTGGCCAATTGTGTTCCTGGGATGCAGCAGCAAAGGGCAGGGAGCAGAGGAGCTGCATGGTGGCCGAATCCCAGGGGAGCGTAGCAGTCTGTGCTAGCAGTGAGGGCTGCCTTTGGCCCAGAGCTGGAGGGAGCTGCGCGGGCTGGGGGCTGGCTGAGCACAACCTATCGCTGTGAGGGAGGATCCGGGCCAAACACTTCGTAGGGTTTGTTTGTTTGTACTTTAACCAAGGGAAAGAAATCCCCTGGAGAGGAGCTGCGAGGGGAGGGTATAGACTGGGTATTGTTTCCTGAGAGGCTGGAGTGGCTCCAGGAGGCTCCTTCCGCTCCACCAGGCAAATTGGACGTAACAAGGCTTGTTTTAGGGGTGGCTGTTTCCCCTCCTTCTCTCCCTGGTTGCCTAATTAGGCTCCCCAAGGCAAGCGCACCTCTGCCCTGCTCCGCTCCTGCTGGAATGCCTCTTCCTGGAAGTGCAGTGCTTTTCTGGCACCATGGGGGACATGGAACAGATCTGGCCAGGACAGGGACACATGTCAGGGGTGTGCAAAGGGGTACCAGGATGGGTCATCTGCTCAGCAAGGTGGTCCCACAGGTCCATCACCCTCCCAGGCTGGTAGCAGATGTACAGTGATGCTCTGCTCCTGGATTTTCCTCATCCCTGGGTGCACACTTGGAACACAGGTTGGGTCATGTCCTGATCTGCTTGTACCTTTCTTCTACAACCGCCAACCTGCAGGGCCAGAGGAGCATGGTGTGGAGGGCCCGTGCAGGGAGCAGGGATCTCCCAAAAGCTCCCACAGAAAGGTTGCTGCCAGGAAAACCAGTTTGGTGTAGTGCAAATGGTGTATGTCCTGCATCCAGGGGAGGACTTGTCCTCCTCGAGCCATGTCTGCTGGGGCACCTCCTCTGTCCAGGTGCCTGCTGGCACCCATCCTACCCTCAGCACTGGGCTCAGCGAGGGCTGTTATGCAATGGGACTTGCAGAAGGTTTTGAGGTGCAGGAACAGGATCAGGAAAGGATTGGAGGGTGTGGGAATATAACCAGGGCACTGCACTGGTTGTGAGACCCCGTGCTGCAAACCAAGAGACAGATGGAGTAGGAGGTACCTTAGGGGAAGTCCAGAAGGGGACTTTTCAGCACATCCCCATGGGCATCACCAGGGCTGCTCGGGCACAAGGCTCCCAAAGCAGGCAGGAGATGGGCGAGCAGTGAAGCTTGCCCCTCGGTGCGAGGCCCCATTCTGCTGGTCCTCCTGCCTTCCCACTTCTGGCCCGTCTACCACGCTCAAGAGTCTGTGACTGAAATCTTAATGCTACTGAGACACAGCAATTGGCACCAATTAAATTGCTACATTCATGTTTGAATTGCTTTAACTGGCGAGACACACTGTCTTATTTATACAAAAAATATGTTTGCTTGTGGGTTTGTCTGAACCGGGGCCAGCAGAAAATACCCCATTTCGAGCCCCGCTCTCTGAGAGCGCATTCTCCACTCGCAAACTGGAAGTCACCTCGGTTTCAGCCTTCGCTGAGCAAATGGTTGCAGAACAGAAACCCCGCTTTCTCGGGGCTGAGCGCTGCCAGCATCGTGAGAAGGGTCCCCTCCTCTCACCCCACAGGCAGCTGCCAAGTTTCCCTCTCCGGCCTGGGAGCTGGTTGGGAGAATATGGTCTCATTCAAGGAGGCAAATTCCTGGTGCAGGGAGCAGGACTCGGTGTCCATTTTAAAGCTGCACTGAGGCGAGGGCAGGGGATGCTGACAGTGCCAAGTCCTGCCTCGGCTTCTCCTCTGGAGGATCTGTGGGGCTTGAGGGGCAGGGGCTCTTTGCAGAGCATGACTGCAGAAGGAAGCTGTTTTCTGCTCCGTGACTGAGCGAAGAGGCAACCCTGGAGGTTTTAAAGGACCCCACGCGCAGGCTGGCAAGCATGGCTCATGCTTCCTGGCTAGAGCACATAGGAAGAGGTTATCCAAGAGGAAAGCATCCCTTGCACAGGGGTGTTGGCTTCCTGCACCCCCTGCTCCAGGCCCTGCTGTCAGAAGGAGAGGAGGTGAGGGCCAGACCTTCATTGTGGGCAATCGCCTGGTGGGGGTCTGACGCAAGCTTGCCAGCAGGGAGAAAGGGGTGCATGGGGTGAGGGTGGCTGTTCTCAGCCCTGCAGTTCATCTGGCACTGGGTGCCACCACCCTCGTCCTCCTGTCCCACAGGTGGGCTTACAGAGGACAGGGCAGGATCAGCCCCTGGCTCCAAGAGGGGCACAAGCAGCTGCATTTTGCTGCCTCTCAGAAGAGGCAGAGCCAAATCGCACACAGCCCTCCTCTGAAAACAGCCTCTGCCCTTCGCATCCCAGCACTGCCTGGCCCTGTCCTCTCCCACCCTGGCCACAGTGCCAGGTTTCTCTCCTGGTCCCACAGATGGGAAAATGATGTCCTGACCACAGAGCTGGTGAGCACCTAATCCCAGCCACGAGAGCCTAAAGCCCCAGAACAAAGCAATTAAGCTCGGATCCCTTGCAGGCAGCTGAGAAGAACCAATGCATCCACACAGATTATCTCCTCCTCCCCAGCACATGTGTGTCTCGAGGTAATTTTCAGAGGATCAGGTTGCCTATCCTTTGCCGGGACGTGGAGCTGGAGACCCCACAACACTGACTGGTCCCACATCTTTGCAAAACCCCTGCATCCTGCTAGGGTAAAGAGGAGAGGAAGATAGGTCTATTCCTCCTCCTGCCTCCATCATCCTCCTTTTGCAGCTGATGATTAGTGGTTAATTAGAACCATCTGGGACCTTTGGCTCCAGCCCTGACCCCACCATAGCAGCCACCCTGGAAGATAGACCATGAGAGGGTAATGAAGATGCCGATGTATTAGGGACTGTTTTCCCTCTTGCACATACCTTAGCAGAATTCTTCCCTTGAATCTCTGTGGGAAGGCACTCACAGGTCTCTGGCAGCCGTGGCACGACAGCCAGGAAAGTCCTGGAGGTCCCAGGGTGTGGGAAGAGTAGCCAGCGTGTTGCCCGACCCTTGCTGCTATGTCTCCTCCTCTCCACTCCACCGGTGGTGGGGAAAAGCATCAAGCAAGCAGATGGGCTCCGCTCGGAGAGGTAAGCCCCATCCAGCTCCACATGCTCGGGAGCTGGAGTCCCGAGATATTCCAGTTTGAGGGTGGAAGGGCCAGAGAGTTCTTTGAGCCATTGCAACCAGCCAGCCCTGAAGCTTTGCGTTTGGAACTGCCTTTTCCTGGGGCCAGTGATGAAGAGATGCAGGGAGCTGCATGGGTACTGGCTATGGTCTGGGTGTACAGCAGCTGTATTCATAACTGCCATCACTCCTGTGCTCATGAAGCGATGTGGTGTGTTCTCCCTGAAGAGTCTTTGCTGTCAAGGGGGTAATAGAGAAGCTGAGGGACATCATGGAAAGTCCCAGAGGATCTCTGCTGCATCCTTTAGAGCATCCTGCAGGACAAGGGCACTGGGAAATGGTAAAAGACTCCCAAGGGGCACATTTGTGCCCCCTTGGGGGTCGTCACACTGAAGGGTGAGCTCCAAAGCTGAGCAGATGTTCTCTGTGCCTTGTGTAAACATCCTTCTCTGGGGGCCACGAAAGTTGGAGACCAGGGTCTGGGGTCCTGGGCAGGGGGTCTGGTCATGTCAACACTGCTTTCTGCAGCAGAGGAAGGCAGGAGAGCTGTCCTCATGCCAACCAACCCTCAGCAGCACCATGGGCCATCCCTATCCCCACCATAGGCCATCCCCAGCATCTCCACGTCCTTGGCACCCGCTGGCTGCCCTAGAGAGATCAAAGGGCATGGAATTTGGCCGGAGTGAGGCATGGGGTATGCAGCAAGAGACAGCCAGACCCTGCAGCCACCTTGCCCGGCATGTGGCAGCCGTTCCTCCTAACACCCCTATCCCTCCTTCCCCAGCCCCAAGTGAGCCCTGGTCCTCGCCCAGGGTTTTCCCACAACCCGGGCCAAGCTCGCAGGCTCTGGGGAGCAGCCCTGCCACCCCCGGGACCCGGCCTTTCCTCCAAGAGCGGAAGCGGGGGAGCATGCGCAGCCTCGAGGGCCTTGAATACCAACACTCGGGGCTGGGGGATTATTTATAATGCTGGCATCTCTCCAAACAGATGTTTCGTTTTATTTTGAACTTGCACTAAATAGGTCACTCTTTTCTTCCATCTCCCATGGGCTTAGAACAGAGCGGGAAAGTGGGAGGAATTAGGAGTGAGAGAGCAGGGCTCGCCGTGGTCCCACGTCCCCTAGTGCCAGGCCCTCGCAGCGATGCGTTGCAGACAGCCCACGGCTGGATGTTTGCTGGGAGCGTGGATGTTGCAGCGTGTTGATGTGCTTGGAGAGGGACGATGGCTGCAGCCAAAACGGGGCTGCGTGCAGCTCGCCTTCCCACCCCATTCCTCACATGGCTGACCCCAGGGCTGCTGAATCATGCCGCTGGGGCTCAGCGTGGACTCATCATCCTCCCTAGCATCCTCCCTCTCTTGCTTTGGAGTCACAGTCCTCATCTTCGACTTTCTGGCAGATGCTCTCAAAGCCCGTGATAGCCTGTGGCTGGCCCAGAGAAGGCTGGCTGTGCCAGTTTGTGTCCTGTCATCTGCTGTGGGATCAGCATCACTACACCCACACAATCACTTTCTGCAGGGGCCACCAAAGCTGGAGACCAGGGTCTGGGGTCCTGGGCAGGGGATCTGGACACGTCAGCCCTGCTTTCTGCAGCAGAGGCAGCCAGGAGGCCTGTCCTCGTGTGTGGGCATAGAATCATAGAATGGTTTGAGTTAGTAAGGACCTTAAAGATCATCTAGTTCCAACCCCCATGCCGTTGGCAGGGACATCTCCCACTGGATGATGGTGCCCCAGGCCTCATCCAACCTGGCCTTGAACACTTCCAGGGATGGGGCAGCCACAGCATCCCTGGGCAACCTGTGCCAGTGCCTCACCGCTCTCACGGTGAAGAAATTCCTCCTTGTGTCTAGTCTAAATCTTCCCATCTCCAATTTCAAGCCATTCCCCCTCGTCCTATCACTACATGCCTTTATAAAAATTACCTACGCAGCTTTCTTGTGGGTGTAGTGGCTCCGAGTTTGCACTGCTCCAGGGGTGGCACCTACCCCTGCTTTAACCATCTCCTAGAGAGCTTGATCCACACCAGCGATCGGTCACTGTGGTTTTTAATCACCTATTCACAGACCAAGGAGCTCTGGCAAAACCGCTGAAAGGCCTCAGGCATTTGCGACGCTGCCTTTGAGTGCTTGCAAAATCTCACCTCTGTGTGATTAAAAACTCAAACCCAATCATGTTGCAAAAGGGCATCCGGGACTCTCAGCATCCCTTGGTCTCACCAGTGCCTGGGGAAATCCTCAGGACCCCCTTGGTGCTGCAGGCAGCAGGGCAAGGAAGGTTTCGTCCCCAGGCATTCATCCCTTGGACAGGGATGGCCTGTGGGACCCTAGGGACTCCCCAGCCCCTCTGCTCCTCAGCCTGGTTTCAGATTTCCTACCTCTGTGTTTTATCAGCAGCTGTTTATGGGCCTTGGGAGGACAGGCTCGGCATGTGTGTGCCCTGCCTAATTCTAGCCATGTGCTGGGAAAAAGAAAAAGGGTTCTGTGATGATAATCTGGCCTGTGAGTAAACGCGGTGTCATGGGAGCTGAGGGACCCCAGAGGAGAGATGTTGCAACTCCGGATGGTTCCAGCCAAGGAAAAAAAAAAAACATGCTCAGTTTTATTTAGATTAAAGGGTGGGAAAGAAGCAGTCGCAGAGGCTAGGGGGAGGGTGGCAGAGGAAAACAGGACAAGCCAAGGAGTTTTGCTGCTGAACAAGCAGGGCTTGAGTTTCAGGAATCGCCAACCTTTGTTTGGGGAGGTCCTTGCCTTCAAAAGCAGGGGACAGTTCCACCCCAACCAGGAGAAGCCCTCACTCCCTGGCCAAGAGGGGCATTGAACATGGGATGCATATCGGGCTTCTTTTATTGCATACGGGCACTCATGATCTCACTTAATGACTCAGATACGCTCAGACAAAGAAGAAATAAAGTGTATTTTACTTCCCGCTAATCTGCACCAGATGTCCCTCGCCTGCTTGGCAGGACAGTGGGGCCGGCAAGCATTGTGGGAGTGCCTGGAAGCACAGCCCGGCAAGAAAAGGGGCTAGAAATAGAAAGCCAAAGGAAGAGAAAGGACAGGCAGCTATGTGAGAGGCCTGGCTTCACTCCTCTGCTCCTTCCTCTGCCATGGTTGTGCTGACGCCAGCCAAGATGCCTTCAGAGCCTGCACTTCTGGCCAGCACCTCTGCCCAGCATCACCAGAGCAGGGAGGCTTGGGCGAGGGGGGAGCAGCTTGGGGGCAACCCAGGGCAATAGGTGCATGAGTTGCCCCTGGAAATGCCAATGGGATTTGCTGAAAAGGGGCTGTGCACCCCCATTTCCAGCAGACAGCACATCTGCTTGCTGGTAATTGATGATCTGTAGGTGACTACCAGGGCAACGGCAGCTGCTCTCCCTCTCCCTGGCTGTTGAGCCATCCTCTTCCCAGTGCAGCTTCACAGGATGGTTCCCAGCTCCCACAGCTTTCAGGGTGCTTTTAAGACCCCCATAACGGTTATTCACAGGTCATTAATGGTTGTGGAGGAGAGGTGAGAAGTACACTCAGGGTCAGGAAGGTCTCCTAGGTGTGGATGCCTATCCATGTAGCTCTCTCATGGTTTAAGACGTTTGCCGGGCTCGAAATGGCCCTGCTCCACATGATCTGTGCTTGGTGATGGGCAGTGCCATGCGATGCTCGTGCTAGCAGTGGCCTCCATGCGTGCTGAGATGTTTTAGATCCTCTAGCTGAAGAGCACTGCACCATGCAGATGCTGAGAGCACGTAGGGAGAGAAGAGAGCTCGGAGGTGTGGTAGAGCACGCCAAGCAAAGTCAAAGGAAATTCTTTCCTCATTACCCAAGAATAGTCAAGACTGAGTCCACACAACATATTTTGGGCACTAGCAAGAGCATCTTTGGCTTGCTGACATCCTTAAACAAGAGATAGGTCTGGAGTCTGGGAACAGTAATAAATCAATAAGATTCTTGAGCTCTTAGCAAGACACTGTGAGGTGAGAGGAGTGGCAGAGATAGATTAAGAAATGGTCCTCCCTAAATAAATGTGGGCCTATCCTTAGAAAAGGCTGGATACAGCTCTCCCTCGTATCCAAAACCCTGGGCATAGCCCTGGTCCTGCTGCAGCTCATCAGCCACAGAGGCATCAGCCCCCGGCCACTGCTCGTGGCAGCAAGCAAGGGAGTAGGAAAGGAGGCAGAGGAGAAAGCTCAGCTGTCGTCAGATTTGGGATGCAGGAGAAACGGGAGCAGGCTGCTCTGGAAAAGCTGTGGAATCATGAGGTGGGGAATCATGAGACTTGAATCCTGGTCCTGGCACAGCCATGGTCTTTCTGTGTGGCCTTGTCCAGGGCATCTGATTTCTTTGCTCTGGCCCTCTCAGCTATGTCCTGTCTGGAAGCGCACAGCTCTGCGGGCTGTCAGATATTAGGGTGTGCTCTGCACAGCACCGCTGCTGCTTAGGGACCCCGGTGGGCCCTTGGAGGTCCCATTGTCCCATGCGACATGCTGCAAAAGCATGAGGCTCAAACAGGGATGCTGAAACAGACTTTCAGCGGGCGCTCTGCCAGCCCCTACGGTGTCTGGCTATGGGACGCTTTCCTTTCAGCAGTGGGCTGGGAAACCGGACAGCCCCGCAGCTGGGGCACTCAACAGCCCTGGAGCTGGGACAGCTCTCCTTGTCTCGCCTGCAAATGCTCCACACCACTCTTGGCATCCGGAGGAGGAGCAGCCGCTGGGAGCATTCCTGCGGCCGCGCGTGCAGCGCACTGGCCAAGCTGATGTGATTACAGGGAAGAGATAAGGATAGACAATGTGGCTGTGTCAGTGGACAGGGACAGTCGCTTGTGTCTGTCTTGTTTGGACTCAAAACCCTTCCAGACACTCTCGATCCCTCAGTGCCCAGCTGCCAGCCGTGCTGAGCAGCAGGGCAGAGGCGAGCAGAGATGCAAAGTGCAGGCTGGCAGGGAGCCGTCCTCCCCTGCTGTGCTCAGCAGAGCTCCTGCATGACTCCAGGGACCCCAGCCCTCCCCCCAGGAAGATGCAGCCACCCCACAGGCATGTGGGGCTGAACACGGGGCTGAGCATCGCCCAGCCAGCCTGGCCTCCCAGTCGGCCAGCTGACCTCCCAGCTTTTCTCCCAGCCAAATTCCTATTTTAGAATAATAAACAGTGCAGCTCCAGAGAAAATCTCGCTGCCCCTGCAAGCCAGGGACAGTTTGCCCTTGCGCCACAGAGCTGGAGAGAGACAGAGGGAAGGGCTGTACCCCCACTGGTGGGGAGGAGAGGATGGTGAAATGTATGAAGCAAGGTTGGAGAGCTAGGACTTCATTTCAGAAGCCGCAAGGTGTGAGGCTGCTGCAGAGCTGCAGGGCTGAGTGAAAGGCTCTGAAGATGGCACTGCAGAAGGACTTCCGTGGCCTCCAGGCATGTGCCACGATGGGTGGAGGCCAGTGGTGTCATGCTCAGGTCTTGGACCTTGGGAAGGATGTAGGAGCCTGAGGGGTCCAAGGCACCCTGCTAATCCATAGGGCTGGAAGGAGACAATCCAAGGGAGCTGAGCATTGTGAGGTGTCTGTGTTTGACTCCCTGGGTGGAATAACACCCGCATGCCTGCTTTTGGATCACTGAGTGGGGCTGCACCTACCTCAGCTCCTCCTTGTCTGGCACTCAAGGAGTGCATCTTATTGCTCTGGCTGAGAACAAAAGCTGAGATTGAGGATGGAAACAACAAGCCTCTCAAGCCTGGCAGTGAGCTGAGTGCATTTGCATCCCTTGTGAAATGCCTGTGTGTCCCCAAATGTACAAGCCCACATGTTGCTGTGACAAGGACCGAAGGATTTGTCCTGCTAGGCAGGCTCGCGTGTATCCTGCAGGACTGGGAGAGCTCAGCATCTCCAAGGATGCCTCCCGCCCTGGCCAGAGCAGAAAAACAAGGGAGACATCACCACTCCGTAAGATGTTGCCACCCTCACACTCTGCTTGGGAAGCATCTCCAAGAGAAATGCCTTTCTGCAAAAGCAGCAGCTTTATTAAAGCCAGCTGTAAACACAGTGGAGGTGGCCAGAGACAGCAGGCGGAGGCTGCAGGGCTCTTGCTGCTCACTGAAGCAACACCCGTGCTAGCCCAGCACCAACATGCAGCCGCATCTGGCTCTGGCAGAGCAGTCATTTTCCCTTCTGATCCTGCAGTGATCACTGGTGGAGTGAGAAACTTGTTTGTGTGGGCAAAGGAAGTCAAGATCTCACCACGACTAAGCAACAGCCGTGAAGCTAGACTTTCAGCTAAAAGCTGGGCATCACTTTGGGAAGACCTCAGCTGCTGACAGGCACATGAGGGGCTGGGGGAAACTGCCTGGCTTGTGCATGCAGGGAAGGGTGAAAGGAGAGGATCTCAGTTTTCCTTACAACCTTGGACATTGAATAATGGATGAATCACACACCTCTGTGAAGGAGAATTGGGAAACAAAGTGAATTGTTCTCATAGCTGTGCCTTGAGGGGCAGTGAGATTAGGTTGTCCATCCTCCTCATCTCTCCTACAGGCTGGTGCTTTCTGAGAGTAGATGCAGCAAGGTTACATTCATTTACAGCCTGAATTTCACCTCAGCCCTTTCATCCTGCCCACCCCCAGCTCTTCCCTGTAACTGCTCTCATCCCCTTTGGCAAATGAATAAGAGAGACGGAGTCGCGGAGGGGTTTTCTGGAGAGGAGAGAGGGAAGCTGCTGAATAAGCTGGGGACCTGGAAGAATTTGCTGGTAGATCAGACTTTTGTTGAGCCAAAGCAAGAGAATAATAAAAACATCTGACAAGCGCACGTCATTTAAAAACCATTTCCTCCTTAACATCAAGCAGACCAAGAGGCCACTCCAGGGCCAAGAGGCAGCAGAGCTGCTCAGGGAGAATGCATGCCTGGGGTCAGCAAGTCTAAGTTGCTGCTAGTCATCCTCGTGCTGGTAAGCAGCTCTTCTTCTCCTCAGGTTCCACCTTGGGAGTAGGTTCAAAGCACTTCTTGCACAGGGAGAGGGGAGGAGGAGGATCAGCAGCAGGGCAGGAGCTCAATGCTGGGTTGCACCGTGGCTGAGCCGTGTTCAGCTCCGAGCAGGAACATCCCCAAGTTCTGGAGTATTGAGCTCATTCCCCCTGACCCCCAGTTTAGTCCAAGCATAGAGGAAACCCTTCCCCTTACTCTTCCCATTGTTAGATTCTTTGTTTTGTTTTTTTTTTCAGAAATACTCATCCCTCTTTTATCTCTGTAGGCACGATGGGGGGGTGGGGTGGGGAGTGTTGGGTTTATCTGTCACCCCACTGCATGGGGGACAGACCCCACTGCTCTTAGGGAGCTCTGGCTTTGTCTCTTCTGCGCTCCCGGTTTGCACCAGGGAGGGCCATAAAAGCTCTGTGGACAAGATTTCTTAAGAAATGTGGATACAAGGGATTTTAACTAAAAAAGCCTTCTTAAATAGTCCCTCAAAACATGTATTTTTAAAAGCTAAATACAAGAAATTCAAGGGTTTTTTGTGGAGTTTCTTTGTGTTTGTTTTATTTCATTGGAAGGAGCAGAAAATGGGGGGTGGTGGGGGTTGGCGGGGGATCTGTTTTCTAGCAAGTTTGTCTCACTGGGACCGAGGGATGCAAAAACTAAGGAGAAAAAAGGCAAGCGGGAGAGCAGAGGGAGGGAGCAAGGCAGGGCTCTGCAGCCGGGGGAGTGGCATTTGGAGCAGAGATGAGCAAGAGTTGACACAACTGCTGGAGCCTCCAGCAAAATCCCTATTTACCAGCGGGTGGTGCCTTAGAAACGGCTCCCCCCTCCTGCAGATGCAGAGTGAGGGCGAACCAAGTGCCCTGCCAGGAGAGAAAGGCTGAAGACTAGAAAGAAATGGGTGGTTTCTAAGGTGGAGAAGGGAGCCCCAGGCTCAGGTGAGGGCTTGGGGACCCCCCTGCCCCACGCGGCTGAGAGACCCCACCTTTGCTGGCAGTGCTGCTCTCATCCCGCTTTGCTCTTGGCAGGGTTTGGCCACCAAGCCATGGAGCCCACCACGCTGTGCTCCTCTATGAAGACATCCCTCTGGCTCCTCATCCTTACAGGTGAGTGCTGTGGATGGGGAGGTGTGTGCAGGATTGGGCCCTGCAGGAGGATGATGCTCTGGGATACTCACCCCAGGGCAAGGGAGAAGAAAAGAGCAATGCCATGGGGAGGTACCACTGTACTCCAGGAACTTCTGTCCCTCCCAGTGCCACGATGGGTTCATGGGCTCACGCCAACCCAGTCATGTGGTGGGGTGGGTGTTAAGTCCTCACCTGTTGCATGTTGATGCGCAGCTGGGTGGGAGGAGGAGACTTTTGCAGAGGGAGCACTGCCAGGTGCGCTCAGTCCTGAGCACACCCCCACATTAGATGGACATTATGGAGATCTCCACATCAGGAAGGATTCAGTCAGATCCCTTATATACAAGAACACCCCACGGCAAGGCAGCAGGGCAGCTGGCTGCATCTGGGCAATTCACAGCACTGCTGTGAGCCCCTGGGGGCTGTCCCAGCTGCCCTGCCCACCCATGGGGACACCAGGGGTGAGTACATGTCCCAGCCCCACTGGGATGTCTGGGCAAAGCGAAGCAAGAAAGCTGGGAGAGACACAGGGAGCCATTCAGGAAGACCTTGCCTGCTCTATTGCTTCCAAAGGATTTCCTGTAAGGTTTTGCTTTCATTCTTCTTTCACTTTCTCGTAAAATGATGTTGATGATGTTGTTTCAGCCTAGTCTGTGTCCTGCCTGACACTGCCCCTGTGGAGAGGCAGCCAGTAGAGCAGGGAATTGCCTAGACTCCTCCTCTCCTCCTTGACCGCCAAGTGCATGGCATTTCCAAGCCTTTGAAGGTGCATTTGAGACCCACCTCTCTTTACAGAGACAGGCTCATTTGGGGTCAGCAGTACTATACCTACTGTCAGCTCCCCAGGCCATCTAGACCAGCTCACAGGACACATAAAAGCCAAGAATGTGGGCAAACACATGGAGAAGACCCAGGTCACCCCCATTTCCAGCTCTGTCCTCCCCCAGGATACACCTTGGGCTGGTGCAACAGCATCACTGCCTCCCAGCACAGCTCTGCTCAACCCCTCAGTTTCAATGGCTGCCCCAAATCCCCCCCGAACCAGCCTTCTGCTCCTCACCACCCGATGACACTAGGCAGAACTGGGTGGCACTAGGGGTGCAGTGAACTTGCAGAAAGGTTAGATGGGGACACACATAGTTAAAGCATAAAACGGGAGGTTCTTCACCCAGTGTTGCCACAAAAAACATGGGCATTTCCTCTCCAGTAAGGGTTTCAGGAGGTACGGGGAATGGTGACCCACCAAGATCTAGGTTGACAGGACATTGCAGAGGAGAGCATGTGGTTGTCAGTGGTGGCTATGCCAAGGAGGACAAATCCAGGAAGGTTCTTTTTCAGTGTAAAGGCTGACACGGCAAACCAAATAAACTGGCATGAGGTTGTGCTCCAGCATGTTTCTCCTTGGATTTCAGAGGAGACCAATTTGATCTCATCTCCTTCCTTTCCCAGGTCTGCTGGAGGTAACGTCTGGGGGCAGTGGGCTGCACATCGAACCCAGAGATGCTGAGCTTGTCCTCAGTCTCCACAGCACCTTCTCCCTCCTGTGCTACGGGGATGGCGCACTGGTCTGGGAACGGGATGGTCAGCCCCTTGCTGCCTCTCTGGAGCTCAGGGATGGTGTCTTTGTCAGCAATCTCACCCTCAGGAACGTGACAGGCCGTCACACTGGGGAGTACACGTGCACCTACAGCTTTGACCAGGCTCCTGAGCCAGCGGAGAGGAAAGCACTGTACATATACGTTCCAGGTAAGGGGCAACACGTCCTTGTCCATCTGCATTTCCGCAGGGTTTAGCAACCAGGAGAATGAGAGCTTTGAATTATCATTCTATCCCCAAGCACCTGGCCTCCCAAAATACTTACTCCCGTTGCAGGAGAGCCCTCATAGCAGGTCATCTGGTGGTGGCATGTCTCTGGTATGCCAGGGCATGGTAGAGGCCCATGTGGGATGTGTTAGCACAAGATGGGGGGTGGGAATAGTACTAAGTGGCAGCATCTGTGTCTCTCTTATCCTCCCAAGAGAGGTTTGCCAAGCCCATGACATGGCAGCTCTGGTTTACTATGGGGATTAAAGGAAGAAGGATCCCTCACTCTGGAGTCAGAGCCCTGTGCTGGAGCAGTCCTGTAGGAGCACAGCACAGCCTTGGTTCAGCTTCAAGCAGCTTTCTGTAACCAGTGTTTCCTCTCTCCCACAGATCCCTCCCTAGTCTTCCTCCCCACAATCACCTCCGAAGAGCTCTTCATCTTCATCACGGGCTATACAGAGGCTGTCATCCCATGCCGTGTGACCAACCCACAGATGCAGGTGACCCTCTATGAGAAAAAGGTGGAGAACCCCATTCCAGCTGCTTATGACCCACAACAAGGATTCAAAGGCTTCTTTGAGGATAAGACCTATTTCTGCCGGGCAATTGTGGATGACCAGGAGGTGGATTCAGACACCTTCTATGTCTATAGGATCCAAGGTGAGTTGCCATTGTCTCAGCATACCTGTGCACGTGCTGTAGCTGTTCTTTCCACCCAATGGCAGGGGACAGCAAAGATCTCCCCCTGTCTCCTTAGCGATGCCCCTGATCAATCTGGAGCCTGGATTTAGTTCTGCCTCCAATAGGAAATGGGTTCTGCCAAAGTGTCAGCTCCATCCCTCAGGGAAGAGACTTTCTGGTTTATCACCCAGCATAAATGAACTAGGTGCACATTCATCCCTTCCTTCATCATTCATTCCTTTCTTTCACCTCTCCCACAGTCTCATCTGTGAACGTCTCCATCAGCGCAGTGCAGACCGTAGTGCGTCAGGGAGAAAATGTTACCCTGATGTGCACCGTGAGCGGCAATGAGCTTGTCAACTTCAACTGGGATTATCCTCGCAAGCAAGTGAGTGCTCCAGCTCCACAGGCTTGGGGCAGCAGCTCTAGCCTTCGCTTAGATGTCCCATGGCAATCACTCATCAATACCCTAGGTGAAGCTTCATAGGAAGCTTCAACCTATGACAGAAGATCTGTGATGCTGCTGCCACATGGCAAGGCTTGATGGGGAGATCCTTGGATTACGGCTGTCTCAGTGGCCTCTGATCTGCGCATCTTCCCTGTCCCTGTGGTAGCCAGATCAGGGTCCTCTACCTCCTCCTCCCACTCTGTGTGCCTGCCTTTGTAGCTCCAATGGCAGAACACGCTATTGACTTCTCAGACCGTATCTCCTGTCTCCGTTGTGCAGGCAGGGAAGGCTGTGGAGCCAGTGACCGACTTCCTGCCTGGATCCACCCATGAGATCCGCTCCATCCTCATCATTCAGAATGCGGAGCTGGAAGACAGTGGGACCTATGTCTGCAACGTCTCTGAAGGCTACCATGAGAAAACAGACAGAAAAGACATCACAGTCCATGTGATAGGTACGTTGCTGCCCACACGCCCAAAGCCAGCAAACTCTGTGGGCGTCCAGCCAGGATGCTCCAAAGCAGCACCCTCTTCTCTCTGCCCCGGCTTCAGCTCTCTCCCTTCCTCACCTCTGCTCTAAGTGACCATGGCAGAAACCCAACCCTCACCCCATGTCACCCCTGCCCATTTCTTGGCTTCAAAACATCCCGAATCTCCCACTGTGGCTCTTGTGACCCTTTAAAACACTTGAGTTTATGGGTAAGAGCTCTTTTGCACTGTGCAGTGCCAAGGTGACGTGAGGTCCTATTGTGACCTTCCCTCTGCGTCTGTCCTTTCTTCACACAATTTAAGGGAGCCTGCCTCATCTCCACAAGATAAAAGCTTTTTTCACACATGCTGCCTGCCCATGAGCTCCACCACTTCCATGTGGCTCTGCATCCACCATCCCCTTCGACACAAGCCTGAAGCCTTGAGGGATGGTTCTGCCCCACCACTTCTGGGTGTTCAGAGTGTTTTGTTCCAGATCCATGTTTGTCCAAAGGGCTGGAGATGGGGTTGTTTCTCTCTCTGAATCCCCTATCCCTCCTGCCCTGTCTCAGAGCGTGGCTTTGTGCGCTTCCACACCGACCTGCCCAGCACGGTGTACGCTGAGGTCCACAAGAGCCACACCATCCAGGTGGAGATGGAGGCCTACCCGCAACCCAGCATCGTGTGGCTGAAAAACAACAAGACTTTGACCATGGAGAGCAGCAGTGAGTTCACCATCACCAACAGGAATCTGTCAGAAACCAGGTAAGGGCCCATAGTTCCATATCGGGATGCAGGGAGGGGATAATTCACAAAGAAACTTCCAAATTGCTGCTTGGGCATGGTTGGTGGTTGAATCCCTTCTCTTGAGTGGGTTTCACACATGCCAGAGATGGGTAGGAACTGGTTGCCTCTGAGCATTGTCAGTCCCCAAGTACCTTCCCATACCCATCACTCTGGGACTGTGTCTCCTCCAGGTATCAGACAGCTCTGGTGCTGGTGCGGGTTAAGCAAGAAGAAGGAGGTTTTTACACCATCCGGGCTTCCAATGAGGATGATGAGCAGGAGCTGTCCTTCCATCTGCAGATAAATGGTAAGGATAGGGACACAGCTGTGGGGCTGAGGAGTGTGAGGGCAGTCTCAGGGGGTGGCTCCATCTTTTGCTTCAGGATCCTCAAGCTGAAGACCTTACTCCTCTGACTACAGCTCCGGAATGGTTTTAGATAAAGGAAGAGCATTCAAGCAAGAAACATGTTCATTTGAAATATCTCACAGTTGGTTTCAGAGCAAGGGGTACAGGGAGGCAGTGCAGACACCAGCAGCTTAGTCTTTATGCCCTGGCCCAAGGTAGCAGTTGCAGCTCTGATGTCCAGGACTTTGCCCTATGCTGTCCTGTGCTCTCCAAGCAAGCCAGATGGGGGCAGGCCCCCTCCATAACCCCCTCAGACCTTTCTGGTTTCACTGTTAACTTTCAAAAATAAAACACGATTGATGTGATGAGTCCTCCCTCACTGTCTCCTCACCTCCAGGCCATGTTAGGAGTACAGTAGAATCACGTTCCCCTTGCATCCTGCAGTCAGAAAGGATTAATTCCCATAACGGTTTCTTGGTTTCAGTGCCAGCCAAAGTGGTGGATCTCAAGGAGAACAGCAGTGCCAGCAGTGGGGAGCAGACCGTGACGTGCTCTGCTGAAGGCATGCCCCAACCTGAGATCAGCTGGTCTACTTGCAGCAACATCAAATGGTAAGTTGAGTGATGGAGCCCTTGGGAATGGCTCTTTAGTAGAATAATAGACTATTATTTTATTCTATTGTGCTGGCCCACACACCCATGGTGGTGGTGTGTGGTCCCAACTGCCTCTCAGGTGCCTTTACCCTCCCCCGGATCAGGTGCAGCACCAAAGGGCAGCCCACCCGGCTGCTGGGGAATGAGTCCGCAGAGATCGGTCTGCAAACCAATGCCACGTACCACGCTGAGCTGCAGGTGTACCGTGTGAACAGCACCCTGCAGCTGCACAGGGTGGATGAGCCCCTGCTCCTGAGATGCACTGTGCAAAACTTTCTGGGCACCAGCTCCCAGGACATCACTTTGGTCCCACACGGTGAGCAGTGAGGGAAATATTTGAGCCTGTGGTGGGAGGATAAGCTTTTCTCCATGTGTCTGCAGCCTGGAGGTGCTGGAAGCCAGGACTGTCCTCTGATGACTGCAGTCTTTGGAGGCAGAAAAACTGTATTTCTGCCCAAAATGAAGCCTCCTTTGGGTTAAGCAGGAAAGGCTGCTCTAAGAAGACTATGAAGCCCTTATGTCCACTGCCCACAAACTTGCCCCTTCCACAACTGTGAGGGTCATCCCTCCTGGGAGGCAAGATGAGAGTGCCAGAGCAGGTCCCCAGTGTCTTGTTATTAGCCCGAGGGTCACTAGATGGTGCCACGGGCTCAAACATCTGTGCCCTGAACATCCCAAATGTGAGGAAGGATGGTGTAAGCCCAGGCCTGGGGCTGCCAGCTCTCCCCCAAACAAACCAGCCCTGGAGCTCCCTACACCCTCCCAGAGCACCAAGCCTTTCAACAGGCTATAACGACCCATCAGCCTGTTATCCCTGGGGTGCTGTGCCTGCAAGTGATGGGCAGATCTGCCCAGGAGGAAAGGATAGAGACTCTCTCCAGCCAGAGAGCTCTAGGTCATGTCTGGTGGGGAAAGCATGTAGTAGGATGGGGACAGTGGCCAGAGGAGGGAAGAGGAAAGGGTGCAAGGACCCTTCTGCGCTGCTGTCCCGTCCTTTCCCCGGGATACTCAGGCCATGCAGATGTGGAGGATTCTGACTTCTGTCCCTGTTATTGTTGTAGCCTTGCCGTTCAAGGTGGTCATCATCTCTGTCATCCTGGCCTTGCTGGTCCTCACCGTCATCTCCTTGATCATCCTGATCGTTCTGTGGCAGAAGGTAAAAGAGGAGAGTGTTCCCAGGCTGCCGCAGTGGTACGCCCGTGTTAGGGTGGCTGGGAAGAGCAAAGCCATGGGCTCCTGCTGGCATGGGCTTGACAACATCGCACCTTAGCCAGGGACCATGGGCTCCAATCAATCTCTGCATGCCTCTGGCATCTGTACGCTAGATAGGGAATGAGGCAATGGCTGCAGAGACCAAAGACTCTGACAAAGCTCCATCCACATGCCCCAGTGCCCTCTCTGACTCTCAGCCTCTCAGATTTCCCTTTTCCCTTTGCTCCTCTTTCCAGAAACCTCGTTATGAGATCCGCTGGAAGGTGATTGAGTCAGTCAGCTCTGATGGGCACGAGTACATCTATGTGGATCCCATGCAGCTCCCTTATGACTCCAGCTGGGAGGTGCCCAGGGACAAGCTGGTGTTAGGTAAAGGCTCTGCAGGTCACACTGATGGACTCGGCTCTCCTCAGGGTCCATCACCGACTTTGTCTCCTCACTGTTTCTTTGCAGGACGCACTCTTGGCTCTGGTGCCTTCGGACGTGTGGTGGAGGCAACAGCCCATGGCCTGAGCCATTCACATTCCACCATGAAGGTGGCAGTCAAAATGCTCAAGTGTGAGTTGCCCCCACACCCTCCCTTTTCCCCATCCAAAAGCCACAAGGACAAACATTATCCATGCACATCTCTTCTTGCACTGCCGTTGACACTGATTCTCCCCAACAGCCACTGCCCGGAGCAGTGAGAAGCAAGCCCTTATGTCTGAGCTGAAGATCATGAGCCACCTAGGACCCCACCTGAACATCGTCAACTTGCTGGGCGCCTGCACCAAAGGAGGTACTGAACCCTGGGCGCTTTGTCTCTTCTCCTTTCTGCCCTGGGCTGAGGAGAACTGTCCTCAGAGAGAGTAATTCCTGTTTTCCGGCTCAAAATGATTCAGCCTTCCCTAGGAAAACCTTGTGGAGCTCTGAAAACCTTTCTTTCCAACCTGAAACCGAGGAGGGCATCTGTCTGTTAACCCCCACCTCCCTCCGCAAACACAAATTTCAAATTCCAGAAATGCTCATTACCAGAAAGATGTCTTTTTCCCCTGGCTCTGCCTAGGCATCCTGCAATCTGGTAGTGGGGGCATCCTGCAATCTCGTAGTGGCCTGTGGGATGAAATTCACTGCCCAGGGGAGAGAGCGGGGCAGAGGCAGGATTGATGTGGGTGTTGTCTCGCATTAGGGCCCATCTATATTATCACCGAGTATTGCCGCTATGGGGACCTGGTGGACTACCTGCACCGCAACAAGCACACCTTCCTGCAGTCCTACGGAGAGAAGGCACGGCGAGAGGCAGAGTTGTACGGGAACACACCTAAGGAAGACCATGTGCAGAGGTACCTGGAAAGCAGCACTCTCCTCCTTCTTGGTGCCTACCCCATCCTGGCCCCATCAACGAGGAGGGCTGGCACTGTCATGAAAAGATACCCACACTTCCTCCAGACCAGTAAAACAAACACAGGACCAGTGCTATGAGACACAGCTGGCTGCTCTGCTACTTTGTGAGATCAATCCATGTGCCAACCAGCCACCTCCAAACCGCTTCTGGCAGACAGGGACTTAGCAGAGGCAATCTGTGTGTCCTGGAGGCTGAGTTTGCTAGCACACACTCTGGCTGCTCCATGCCAGCTGGGAATATTCGCTGGCATCAATAAATTTACTGCCATAGCCGTAGGTAAGCATTGAGTACAGAGACAAAGGGTTTACCGACACGTCTTTACCCTTGGGGACCTCAGGTCTGCATTTTCAGGGTAGGTCACTTGCTACAGTGCATAAGGCAGAAGTGCTAGAAGGAGTGCAGTTGCGCAAGAGGTTCTACAAGGAAAGGGAACTGGTCCTTCGTCCAGTTGCCAGCTGTAAGAGATGCAGGCACATCGGAGCAGAGAAACAGTCCCATGGGAAGTTAGAAAGCAGCATTTCCTCCTAGTATGCCAAAACAATAGTAAAATCGAGCAATGTTAGGACATCAGCACAGCTGCCCCCTGCTTTTTTCTGCTCGAAGGCAGCTGAGATCCTCTTAACCACTAAGCGCAGCCTCCCAAGCCTGTGAGGACATGCCTCACAGCTCTGGCCATGCAGCAGGTTTCCCTTGCCCAGCACCAGCACTCAAGATGCTACTTCAGCCTCTTTTCTTCCCTCCACAGTCACCTCTCCTTGTCTGTCGAGAGCGATGGGGGCTACATGGACATGAGCAAGGATGACTCCCTGGATTATGTGCCCATGTCTGACATGAAGGGTGAAGTCAAGTATGCTGACATTGAGTCCTCTAACTATGGCACCCCCTATGAGCTGGACAGCTATTCCCCATCAGGTAAGAGCTCAGCCACAGGAGAGGTGCTTTTACACTGGGAGCTCCCGGCTCTGTCCCATTGTCCCTCCACTGGCAGGCAGCCCATGAGGGTGCTGTGTAACACCAACATCCATCTCTGCTTGCCCTCCAGCTCCTGAAAGAACGGACCGGGTGACACTGATAAATGAGTCTCCACTCCTCAGCTACATGGACTTGGTGGGCTTCAGCTTCCAAGTGGCCAATGGGATGGAGTTCCTGGCTTCCAAAAACGTATGTATGCTGGCTGGTTAATGGTGCCTGTGGTGATGGAGGCCAACAATGCTCTGTCGTGTCTTGCAGTCAGCTTCTGCTCACTGTCCCTCTATCCATGCCAACCTCCTCAGGGGAGAAGTGGCCGTGCAATTGAAAGAGCAGCTTACCACCTCTCTTTGGAGACACAGCCCTGGGGATCAGCATGATTGTATTTGCACGTGATAGCTAACCCTGGCTTAGATCAAGCTTCAGACCTCAAATTCCTGGACTCTGAGCTCCTCCCAAGCCACGTGCAGCACAGCTGTGGGGTTGTATCATCCTTATTTGCTAGGATCACCAAATAATGACAGACTTCCTGTGCTAAAGCACAGGGCACTCTGCATGGATTGTCCAAACAGAGATGGAAACATCTCCTCATTGCCAGCCCATTAACGCCCCTGCTTGGTCAGATTCTGGCAATCCCCTCTCTAGTGGATTGTTCAAGTTGCCCTTGCCAGATTTGTGTGCCTGTTGCTGTTACTCTGCTAGTGGCTTTGAGCTATGGCTGTCCCTAGAGGTGAAGGACATGCCTCAAGTGAGGTGAAGTGGCTCCTGCAGCCCCAGAAATGTGCTGGTCCTGGTGCTGGGCTGCTTTCTTGGGCTGTCTGGGGGCATCTCGCAGCGACAGTGCCCTGCCTTCCCCACAGTGTGTGCATCGTGACCTGGCTGCTAGGAACGTCCTCATCTGTGAGGGGAAGCTGGTGAAGATCTGCGACTTTGGCCTGGCAAGGGACATCATGAGGGATTCCAACTATATCTCCAAAGGCAGTGTGAGTACCAAGAGCTGTGCAAATGCTTTCTTCCTGGGGTTCTAGGCCTGGCAGCCCCTACATACTCCCCTCATCAGTTGCCAGTCTGTCGTTGTGCCCAGTGGTGGTCACAGGGCAGGACTTCCTGGAGATGGTGTCAACAGCCAACCATCCTGCACCCGATGTGCCCTGCATGCTGTGGCGTAGCAGAATCACATGCCCATATCTCTAGGCTCTTACTGAAGACCCTGAGCAGGAACAGTGAAACTGAGGATTGTCCCCTGTGCACCACTAGCAGCAGCGCTGCATCCCTTCCCTGCATGGCACGAGTCTGGTCCTGAGCTGCAGGCAGGAGGAATGCAAGGTTAGGCAGCTTGACGGTGCTGCAGTGAGTCACGGGCCACTCTTGGCAAGAGGTTCACAGACTTTTGCTCTAACCACTAGATCACTGGTAAGAGGAAGTGTTTTCCTGAGAGCGGCTACTTTCCAGAAAGATGTCTCCAATCTTTCGAGGCAGGAGGGGGTGAGGCTGTAATTGAGCTTCCCCTAGAACCTCCCCTGTGACTTCAACAGCATGTCCACTGCAGCCCTGGAGCATTCAGGAACAAGCAATCTCAAGCAAAGCAGGTCATGTAATTTCCAGACAGAGAAACTGAGGCTGAGGGAGTGGAGAGTGGAGCCAGGCCCCTCAACCCCAATCTTCCACTCTATGAACCAGTTCACTTCTCTCCTGCTTTCTCCCGTTTGCACAGGATGACAGACAGGCACTCGGGGTCTGGGCAGGGGAGAGCCTTCTGCAGAGGGGCTGAGGTTTTCGAGTCCAGCCTTGGCATAGCTGCTTTTCCTTGCAAAATGAGAAATGAAACTGGGTTCCTTTGCAATCCTTCCTGAAGATTATTTTGATATTCATTGTACAAGTCAATCCCAGGAACAGAACAGCCAGTGCTGCATACAAGCTGGTCAAGTGAGGCTTCTTTTCATGTATCACTTTGAGTGAGAACAGGAAAAAAGCTGAATGTGTCCTTCAGCTCTTTTCTGGTCATTTCATAGCTGTCTCCAGCCTGGTCTCAGGTTTACAAAATCCAGATAGGCCTGGACTCCCTCCAGAAGTGCAATGGTCATATTGTGCAAGTCAGTGGGCTCCTTGAAAATGGGGGAACAGAGAATGCACACCATGCTGTCTCATGTGGCAGACGGCAACAGAAATGGATATAGCAAACCCCATCTTTCTTCCTGCCTGCTGGGCTCATCCTGCACAAGGAAAGAGGAAACTGGTGCCTCCAAGAAGTGGCTGACAGCAGATGTCAGCAGATGTGTCGAGCAGTTCTGAAGGAGGTGTATATCAGCTGTCACAGCTCTCACCTGTTGAAACAAGTGCTGTAGATGCAGCTGACTCTCTTCTTGTTACTTTTTTTCCTCTTAGACCTTCTTGCCCCTTAAGTGGATGGCTCCAGAGAGCATCTTCAACAACCTCTATACCACCCTGAGCGATGTGTGGTCCTTTGGGATCCTCCTCTGGGAGATATTCACTCTAGGTAAGTGCCCTGGAGATCATGGTGGTATCTGTAGGTCTGGTAGTGTGTTAGCAGGATCCCTTCCCACAGACGGTAGAAATCCATTTCTAATCTTCAAATCCCAACCTTTCCAGTCAGAGCAGCACTTCATTCTCTGTCTCTTTCTTTCCTATGCTGACGTTGCCATTTGGGAGTGAAATAAAACAGGAAAGGTAAAGCAAAAAGAAATTGTTAGTGTGAAATGCATGTTAGCATGGAGATGGCAGATAATCCACCGCCCTGATTTCCTGCTCTCCCTTTACACGCAGGGGGGACTCCATACCCTGAACTGCCTATGAATGAACAGTTCTACAATGCCATCAAACGAGGCTACCGGATGTCCAAACCCACCCATGCCTCTGATGAAATGTAAGTGCTGCCCATACACACCTGCCCTGGACCTGCCCTTCACAAACTACTGAAGCATTGCTGCCTGTTTTCCCCACCCACGAACTCATCAGAGTGCTCTCTCTTCCATCTTGTTAGTTACGATATCATGCAGAAATGCTGGGAGGAGAAGTTTGAGATCAGACCATCCTTCTCACAGCTGGTGGTGCTTATGGGAAACCTCTTGGTGGACTGCTACAGAAAGGTATGTTCAAAAGACCCTGTGCTGGAGGGACAGAGGAGCTTGGAGGTTCAGTTCTCTGTGGAGGACGCTGCCTTGGTTGGGGCTCTTGATAAGGGTGTTGAGAACACAGTTTAGTGGTGCTGTGTCAGAGCATTTTTTACTGTGATTAAGGCTACAGTAGTTTGAACAGCCAGTGAAGGTGGTTTGGGCATCCTGGAGACATTGATGAGACAACTGGCATCACCAGACCAGCAGCTGGTATCTCAGCAACTGCAGAAATCAGAACTGGCAGAAGATCAAAGCCTTGTCTCTAACTGTTTGGTAGTTTGGAGCTGCGGAGTTGTGTCCCTGATTTCTCCCTGAAGAAATGTTCATGTCCTGTCCTTGGTGGAGACAGTGTAGCTGAACCCTGCTAGAAGATGCCAGCCCCTCTAGAAAAAGTTTAGCAGACAGGGAAAGCAGATACAACACAGATGCATTTTCTCCACTCACAAGACCTTCCCGTTTCTTTGGTCACCTGCCCGGTGAGAGCAGAGGTACCAGCAGGTGGATGAAGAGTTCATGAAGAGTGACCACCCTGCTGTTGTCCGCACAAGACCCACAATCCCTGGGCTGAACAACGCCAGGCTCACTCCCAGCTCCCCCACTGGCAGCATCCTCTACACAGCTGTGCATCAGAATGGGGGCGAGAACGATTATATCATCCCTCTTCCCGACCCCAAACCCGACACAATCTGCGATCTCCCTCAGGAGGCCTCCATCAGCCGGGCCAGGTAAAAGCATCACTTCTAAATATTGTCCCTTCTCCCGACTATCTGAAAATGAGGGCCCCAAGAGGAAATGGGGATGCTCTGCTATGGGGCAGACCAGGGCTGGGCTTACCAGGAGAGAAGGAGTACAGTGTCATCCTCATATGAGGTGCTGTGACCTTGCTTGACCCTGTGGGGATGAAGATGAGCCAGAGGATTTGGAATGTGAGCTAAGGTGTAGGGAGTCATGTCATGTCCCTGTAATTCAGCTGGTGCAGCTGGAGACAAGAGAGGCCTCTTACAAGGAGTAGGACACATTGGTGTTTGACATCTGCACAGTACAGTTCGCTGTTTGGTGTGTTTGAGGGCTGAATAGACCCAAGTGGTGGTGTCTATCCCCCTGCTTAAAGTTAGTCAGATAGACTGGGGTTGCCAGGAGATTGATGCATTTCTCAGCCATTGGGAACCCTCTATCACCAGGAGACTTGGGACAAGGCACTCATTTCTCTCTCCTCCTTGCTTCCCTTTAGCTCTATACTGAACGAGGCCAACACATCGTCTACAATATCCTGTGACAGCCCTCTGGGCCTCCGGCAGGATGAGGAGCAGGAATCCGACTCCCAGCCAGGCTGCCAGGAGCAGACCACAGGGCACCAAGAGGTGGAGGAGAGTTTCCTGTAGTCAGAGCTGGGCTGGCTCTGCGTCTCCCCATGGTGAGACCAGCTGAGGGGCTGACCCACACATCACAGAGAGCCATGCTTTGCACTTGTACTTTGGGATATCCCCACCTGTCCCAGAATTCCTCCTTCCTTCCCATCTCCCAGTCCTGGGTGTGGAATTAAAGACTCTTCCCCATTGTCATTCCCTTCCCCCTTAAGAAGAGGTGGATCAGTGCCAGCAACCATCCAGATCACGGCCATATCCTCCTCAGTGATCAAACCACTGCAGGATGGAGACATCTCACAGACCAACATCTTCATTTAAAGTGGAAGACGTGGGTTGGATCTCCACAAGAGACGTCACTTTCTGCATTGCTAAGATGATACTCCAGCCTTTTCCCCCTCCATGGCAACGAGTTTCATCTCCTCTGCACCAGCACTTCTCTGATGGTCTCAGTACCAGCCACACCACAAAATCCTACCCGGACATATGATTTGCTCGGAGCCCACTGCTGGGGCAAAGAGAACCTGCAACACCAACTTTCAGCTGCTGGAGATCAAGAGTACATTGGGCAAATCCTTCTCCAAGCACAGCCAAGTCCTGGAGAGACCAACCAGCATCTCGGAGATAGTGAATCACTGTTTTCGTTTCTTGATAGCTCTTCGACGGTGGACAGAGCATCACAAGCACTACAGGTACCCGTGGCTCTGGGGCACAGCTCTACATGCCTCGAAAGGGGCTGTCAAACCCCAAACCCTTTTGTGTCCAGCAAGGCACCAGGAGCCCCAGAGACGTGCCAGGACCTCAAAATGCTCTCACAATGACTCTGTTGTAGTAGCAAAGAGGGCAATCCAATGTTGTTTGTGTTGTCTGTGTGGACTCTAAGGTAATTATTCTCCATTGAAGATTTAAAGGGAACAAATACATTAATCCACTAGCCAGGGCCAGTATAAGGAAACAATATGGATATTCATCAATTCACTGCCACTAAGCCCAGCTCATCTGCTGGGAAATCATATAACCCTGTCAGCTGCAAAATCTTTGTGCCTTATCTTTGGGAAGGAAGGGCTCCATATGTATAGACTGTTCACCCAAACACCCTTTCCCAGGGTGGGAGGTCTCACCGGTCTCTCCTGAGTCGTAGAAAGACTATGGGGAGTGATAAGGATGCCAAAACACCAACCCAGGGACATCTCAAGAGAGAAGGATGGAGAGAGGCTGGGAAGATCTTTGGTCATAGCCAAACTGTATCTCAAACCCTGCCGCTTTCTAGGGGCCAGGCTCAGCCGCTTCCACCCTGCCAAGGCTGTGGGTGAAGTGTTTGGGGAACCAAGCAGAGCAAGAAGAATTGGGGAGGATTCCTCTCTCTTGGAAGGTGTTTTGAAGAATAAAAGGGCAGAGACCTTCCTCCTGCTTCTCACCTCCTTCCATGCTTCTCACAGGCAGGCCTGGGATGTGTTGTGTTCTCAGGTGCCGCTTGAGGAGACTCAAAGCAGGAGGAATGCCAGGCTGTGAAATCAGTGGTGAACCCCACCTCTGCAGAGATGAAAGACTCCAAAAACTACAGCTCTGACACCTTAGAAACTAGCAGGTTTTTTGTCTGAAAGGAGAGGTTTTGCCTTGCACAGAGCTCTGCTCGCTGCATGCCCCCAACTCCCGTTAACCCCTTCATTGCCCTACTCATGCACATCTCTGTGCATCCCTGCTGAACCCACTCAGGCAGGCTTATAAATTCAGAAACTCAATCAGCATCTCGCTGGGCTTCTGCCATCTCAGAGCCACTGAGAATTATTTTATTCTAAATATGAAACTTCTGCCAAAAATCCCAGAAAAACAGCTTCTGTTAAGTTGTCTATCATTGCAATGCTGCCATTTGTGCAGCTAAAAGAGGAGTAAATGTTTTGTGGGCTGTTGTCCTTGGTAAAATGTGAACATAAAAAACAGCATTTCTATTGGCAGCTGGTGGAGTATATTTTCAGCCTGTGTGGTCAGATTCCCCACCATCCATAGGAAACACACTGTGAATGACAACTGTTTTTCCATGCTCTGTTCCTCCAGCTTGTAATGAAGGAGCCATCTTCTGTGGCCGTGGTTCATGAAATGATTCTAACTATGGAGAAGCAGTAACTCATGGGATCCTTGGGATCCGACCACTTTATGCTTTCTAACATGTAAGGTGCTTGGTAAGATCTGTGTCACTGCAACTTGAGCCCATAGGATGACACATTTGATCATCCTAATAGCCCCTGGCTGCACCAGCTCCCTTTTGAACTTGTCCTTCTCTATTGAAGGTGACCAGAAGTAGCCAGTACTCCAGGTGAGGTCAAACCTACACCTCGCATAGGGCATTAATAGTTCTGGTCTGTACTGGGTCTGACTTGCCTGGTGTAGTGGATAACATTGGCCTTTTCCCAGCCACAACATACTGGTAGATTGAAGTCAGCCTCTCACCAACCTAAGCACTTACATCTTTCTACTCTTCCAGTGTTTCTAACTAAGATACTCCCTGCTGTTCCAGACATTGGGTTGTCAGCATATTTTGTTAATGAACTGTTATTTTTGGGCTGGGCTGACTAGTAAAAATATTAAATACTTCTAGCATCAAAAGCAACCCTAGAGAGCTACTTTTCCTACCTCTGTCCAGCCCGAAGTTCTCCCCATCAATTAACCCCTTCTCACCCTCCCTTTGCCCATTCACTTACTTCACAAATCCTGTATTAAACTCCATCTTCTACAGATCAGTTACTAATAACATAACTGATTTCCCACTAACAAATGGGAAAACATGAAAGAGGATCTGAAAGTCCTGAAAAAGGAGATACATTTCTTCTCCTTGCTGGGAGAATTCAGCTATCCTCTCCCATTAGCTGGGCATTAGCTACGCTTGGATACCTATTGCATTTTATCCCGTTTGTAGATTCATTACAATTATTCTTTGCATGAAAACCTGTTCTGGTTGCTGTTGAAGTGCTAATCCGACCTCCCTCTTCCTTCTTAGAGTTGGTACTGCAGACTGTTTGAAAAATGGTACTGTTCTCTGCTCCAGAGAGATACAACCAAATATTTGCCTCTGGCCCTGTGATTGCAAGGGCCAGGTCTTGCACTTCGTGGTACTTTCCTGTCCTTACTCATCTCTTCCCATCACCATTTAGCAAGGACGTGCAGTCCCGCTGCAGCGAGCAGATCTCAGCCAGGGGCAGGCTGGCAGCTGGGCAAAGCCAACAGGTTTTGTTAAGCATCCCTGCAGCTCTCCTCAAAGAGAGGTCTTTGCAGGGCTGAGGTTTACACCAGCCCCCCAGACAAGTTCTCTCCTCCTGGGCAGCCAGATCCAGCCCCCCTGCTCCCTCTCTCTCTCTGCTGCCGACATTCCAGTTCCTGTGCAACCTGGTGGGTGAGGGTCAGCAGAAATGGTCATCTGTTCTGTGTCCATTGGTTTTGCAGCCATTGTTTCTCTAGTGAGATTCTGAAGGAAACTGGTCCCGCTGGGTTTTTAGTTTCGATGATCAGTATGTTTGTTTGGATGTGTTTTCACCTTTAGAGTTGGACCCAAACTGAGCGACCCCAAAAGAGACACAAGCCGCAGCTCGGGCCCATCTCTAGTGCAATATCTTTTATTTGTAGATTGTATTTTACTCTACAGCTCTTACATCATTATGAGCACCAGTATATGCATAATCCTACTGCCAGCCACTATTTCGTACATACCTAAGTGTATCCCAGAAACTAATGTAACACTCCAGTGTCTCTTTCCACATTTAAGATGCTTCTCAGACTGACATGTGCACAGATTTTAATCCTTTTGTCCTTCTCGGTTTGAGCGTGTTATTGTTTTTTGAAGCGAGAGTGTCACGTGTAGTGTTTGTTTGTGTCGTGTTAAGAAATCTAGAGCACAGCGTACTTTACTTGTAACTAAATTGTCTCTGTTTACCTGCCAAGGGGACTGCAGCAGAGTCCCATGGGGACGGGAGGCAGAAGTACAGTGTGGATGTGCAGCCAGAAGTGAGAAATGGCTCTTCCCCTTCTTCCCAGTCAGGGTTCTGGGATGGGGGAAGAGACAGCACCATAAATACACACAAATACAGGGTGTTGGGTGCTGGGTTCGTGTTTGGCTGTGGGGAAGCTGAGCCTGTGTAAAGCTGATATCTGGAGAAGGGGATTTCACAGGTGTCTCCTTTTAAGGGCTTTTTCTAGAACGTGATGCTCTGAGGTGCTAAGGAGGCAAACTCCATGCTCCAATGCACGGGTGCAAGGAAGGGCTCTGGCCAGGCTCAGTGCTTTGCTCACATCCCAGGATCGGTGTGGCTGGTTCACAGTGCAAACCACAGGCTGTTCCATATGGACAGGAGGGCAGCGGGCTGCCAAGCCAGCCCCAAGGAGCCCAGGTGCAGCACGGCTGCGCTCTCACTTGGAGAACATGAAGGTCACCCTTTGGCAGCCCTTTGGCAGCCTCTGCTCTGGGTTGCTGCACGAGCAGAGAGCAGCGAGGGCGGCTGCAGGTCCTCCCTGGGTGTTGGGCAGCTCTCGTGCTGGGAGGCCTGCAGCATCCCACTGTTCCTGTCCTTTCCTCCTTCATGGATTGCACCATAACGGCAAAGTGTGCCCAGAGCGTGCCCTCTGCCCTCTCCCCTGCCACTCTGCTGGCTTGCTGGCATCACTCTGTTACTCTGCAGCACTTCTGAACAGAAGCAGCACCTGCCTCTACCCCGTCTTTCAGAAACCATCCCGAGGGCAAAGGAAAAACAGAGTTCGGACTAAGGTACCAAAGAGTTAACATTTTCCTAGGTTTACAGGTGTATTTGTAGGATTTGTACTATATCACATCTATAGCCATGAGATATTATTTTTATGCTGTAAACTTTTACGAATACATTTTTAAAGAAAGAGTTTAAAAATAAAGGTGGTTTTCTTTTTGCAAAGTTCCAGCTCTTCCTTTGTTTGTCTGGTTTTGGTTGCTTCCACCTTCTCACACTCAGATAGGGCTGAGAATAAAGCTTAACCGTGTCGTGGGTGAAGGCTAAGCGTGTTAATACTCTGTGCATGACCCCAATGCTCAGCAAAAGCCAAGCTTGGAGCCAAGCAGAGGGAAGCACAGTAAAGGCCTCAGCTGATCCCAGGGATATGGTAAGAAAAAGGGACTGTGAACAGGACAGGATCTGCCCCGTGCCTCTAGTAACTGGCCACCTTGCGGGTCTTGGTGCACTGGGAGGGGTTGGGTAGAGGGAAGGATACCAGGAACTGATCCCATGTGTATTCCCAGTGCCAGAGGTTTGGGCCAGTAGACCCCAACCAGGGCTTGATGTGCTCTTTGGCATCATTGCGTCTGTGTCAGAGCAGAGTAGGGATGCGGGATCTGCCAGACTGACAGTGCTGGGCTGAAGGAGGTGGGGAACACCACAGTGCTCTTGATTTTTCCATGTAGTTTAAATAGCTCAGAGCGGTGGCAGAGGCTGGGGGTGGCAATGGGACAGGGCACCAGCAGGAGCCATGCTGTGTTGCACAGGGCAACCCGTATCTGGCTCTTCTCTGAGCTGGGTTCTCCTCCCCTCCCTCTGGGATGAGGAATTCACTGGTACCCTTTAAAGGCACAGCTCCACAGCACCGGCTGCCCACCCTGCCCTTCCCTCTGGTCCGCGTGTGCCCCTGCTTTCCTCCTGCTCCTCTCCCCTTCTCCCAGTCACCTCTCCAGAAGCACTGGGGTCCCCCAGCCCCATGACACACAGACTTCTCCTGAGTCCAGCCCAAAGTATTCTTCTCTTGCTGGCTCCAATGAACTTGCTTCTCTCACAAATGACCCAGGGCTGCTGAGCGGAGCTGTTTGCAGCCATCTCTGAGCCACAAGCTTGGAATGCCTGGGGTGACTGTGAAAAGGGGATTTTGAACTGAGTTTTCAAACATATCGACGTTGACTGTGTTTTCAGGCTGCACGATGCAGCCCTCGTGCAAGTCCCCACTGGCACCAGTTGTGCCTCCTTCAGCTCCCGGAAACCCTTCATGTACTCAAAAGCCTAAGGCACCAGCTGCAGCAGGAGATGGGTCCAAGTCCCAGCAAGGCTCCCCACCTCCAGCATGACCCGTCCTGGGCTTCTGTCTTTTCTCCATTTGCCAGAGAGGAGGTTTGCAAGTTCCCTGACCAGCTCAGGCTGATTTTTCCCCAGATATGCTTTGAGTCACCTGGCACAGCTCAGCTGCAGCAGGCAGACAGGGCATTTTTCTCCAGGAGCTGAATCAGCAGGGGAAAAAAAATCACCTCATCTCCAGAGAGGCTGCAGCTAAAGCTTGGGGGGAAGCAGGGAGGGGGGACTGGAAGACATCAGCCCTGAACCTAGCTGGCTCCCACTGCCACTGCCTGCCTGGCAGGTTTTTTCATGCCGGGATGCACTAAGGAGGGGTCATGGGGCTGGGAATGAGTAGGCACACATGGGGACTACCAGCCTCCCAGCAGGACATTTTCTGCACCTTGAAACAGGTCTTCTCCCCGGTGATGAGACAGGGATTATGTGGAGCTCAGGCAAGCAGAGATACTCAGGCTGTGGATACAATCCCTGGCCTGCTGCAACCAGGGTTTTTAGCTCCTTGGTACCAATAGCTCACTCGACGTGGGTGTTTCACGTGTCCCCAGACTGCTGCAGGGCAGCACAGGCAGGCGTGACACCATCACCAGCTGCACTCAGTGCAGGGATCCCACCAGCGTGGGACACAAGCCTGAGCTCCCTGTGCTCCCCACCAGGGCTCATGACAGCCTCCACTCTCCCCGCCTCAGCCATCCCATGGCCAGAAAGGAACTGAACAAGTCTTGTGCCATCTCGCAGCGTGCCTTCCTGGCCATCAGGGCCTCCACAGACACCCCTGGGCTTCATCTGACTCAATTAAGGCTGCAGCTCCTCTGAACACATCTCTGCCCATTGCTCACACCTACTTGGACACGCGAGAGCCAGTAGCATTCCTGTGACTGAGCTGCTCTTTGCAACCACAATATTTGGGGTTCAGACAGGAGATGGCCATCAGTGAGGGAGGAACCCCAGCAGAGAGTTTGTCCCACTGAGCATCCCCGGGTTTGCCCAGCCCCGCTCGGGGATCCACGTGTATGGGCTGTGACTTCTCACCTGTGGACCACTGCCATCGAGATGCTCTGCAAGTGGCCCCTTCAAAGAAAAGGGAGGCTGAGAGATTGTTTCCCTTCTCTGCATTAAACCTGCCTGGTTTAGTACTTGTTCATGCTGGTGAGTCAGTTTTCTCTGAGCTGGCAATAGTTCTGGAAAAAAAACCCAACCAAACAACCGAACTTAAAAAGAAGAAGGAGGGAAACAAACATCCTTTAAAAAGCCCCTTTGGCCCCAAAGGAGGAAAGAATAATCAGGCAGACATCTCCTGCAGCCCAGCCGCTCGACAGACCCACCAGCGCTGGGCAGGAGCCCTCCAAAACACCACACTGCCTCTGTTTTATGTTCTTCTTCCTCACACCCTGCCAGGAAAAACTGCTGAGAGGAAATCTTCTCTGGCCAAAAGCTGCCTTTCCTTCTCTCTGGACTCCCTCATGCTCTCCAGACATTCTTCAGGCCAAAACCAAGAGCTGTCTCCATGTTCCCATGACTCTTAGTCATCTCCAGCAATCAGCCATGCTCTCATCTCTTGGCCTCAAGACCTTGTCTTGCTGGTACCTCTCTAATTGCCCCTTTGGAGAAGTCCCTTCCCCTCCAGTTTGTTGAGGCACGAGGGGCACTCTTTGGCCTGGCATCTTTGCATTGCAAGTGCAGATTCAACAGCCACCTCTGTGCAGACACTTTAGAAAAGCCTCATCTCTTTCTGCTCACATTGTGCAGCCAGTGTCCCTGTCACCTCCCCATCGATGGGGCTGCAGCTGGGTGCAGCTAAGGCAGAGCCCTCCAGCTCACCCCAGGCAGGATCTTCCTCCCTAGAGCTTCCCAGCACTGTCAGCTGGGGCTGTAACTTCCTACCCCAGAGCTGCTCTGAACTGTCATCAACTTCTGCTGCAGCGTGTGGTTATCCAGAGACAGAGCAGAGAGCAAGGGGCACCTGAGTCTGACTTAATCTGCTAACATTTTCCTGAGTTGAGTGTCCCTGGAACAGCTGTTTTGCTTCAAGCCTGCCCTCATCCCAGTTTTGGAAGAGATGTGGTTGAGGAGAGGGTTAACAAAGTGCCTAATTACTGCTCCCAGGTGCCTGCCAGGTTGTCAATTAGAAAACAGCTTCAAATAGCCTCCCCACTAGCAGTGGAGTTTGGGTCCTAAAGGCTTCTTGGGTTGTGAAGTCATTACTTGAACCTGATGGTGATGGTGATGGTGTTACCATGAGCCCCAGGCTTGGAGGTACTGGGGGAGGAGGACAGCTGGGATCACCTGTGTCCCACAGCCCAGATCGGGGGAAGTGTCTGAGGGCTGGACCCCGACTCGTGTCCCTGCTGGGGAAGGCAGTGAGGGTAAGTCTGCCAGCAGGCTGGGCTTGACCCTGCCTCTGCGTGGTGCTGGAGGGGAGCTTGGGGTGATCCTGTGTGGCCATAGGGACCCCTCTTTGTATCAGGGATTGTGGTCTTGGTTAAAACAAAATAATTTTTCATCTTTGCAGGCATTTTCCCACCTGGGAGTTGTCCCAGGCTGAATCACCTTTGTGGGCCAGCTGGGGGGCAGTTGACCACCTTCCTGTGTGTGCCTCAAGACCCAAAGCCACTAAGATCCTCTGGGCATGAGGTAAACTTTGTCCTACTGGCTTCAAATGGAGTCTCCTGACAATGAGACAGGTCCCAGACAGGCTCTTTATGTCCCCAAAGAAGAGGAAGGAGCGTAGAAGTCCCTGGGGTCTTGGGTGGCAGTAGGTAGAGCACATTGGGATTGTCCTGAACCCTGGCATGGTGCAGTGCCCCCCGACAGCTCTGAGGAGAGATCTGGGGCTGAACCCCCCTCTGGGGCAGGAGGGCAGCTCCAATAGCAGAGGGGCTCTGCAGTTGAGGTGTATGCTTGGCCCACCTCCACCAGAGGGTTTTGGCATCCTGACGTCTCAAAGCATTGCTTTCTTTTTTCTTTCCCCCACCCCTCTCATTTCAAAAACAAACAAAGGGAATTTCTTAACTTGTGGTCAACACAGAAAGGAGAACCTCCTGCTGAGGGAGCGCTGGGGACGGTGCCTGTGAGGAGCGCTGCCCGCTGCTCAAGAGGATCCTTCAGTTGGGTCCCTGCTTCACACTGGAGGCATGGTGGTCCCTGGGGACATGGGTCCTGCTCTCCTGCTGCTGTTCACCGCAACTGGCATCTGGCACGGTAGGTCCACCAGCCCCCCAAGCCCTGCAGCGTCTCCATGTCACATGGGCACAGCTTGGGGATATGGCAAGGTTTTCTTAGGTGTCTGGTGTGAGTCCTCCATCCCTCTGCAGGTGAGGAGGGGTGACAGTCCTGGTAGGGCTGGGAACTGGGCAATGCTGAAGTTGGACTAACAGGTGCTTGGCTCCCTGTGGTGCAACACGAAGCCACGCTCTCAGTTGCATCTACAAAAAGCTCACCGTGAGCTGGGACGGTCCCTGCTTTTGGAGGCCGCCGCATGAAGCGGCCACTGCTGCTGCGGGCAGGATCAAGGAGCCTTGGCGTGGGTATGGAGCAGGCAAGAGAACACGTCTACTCCATGGCACAGCAGGGAAGAGACACCAGCTTGGCTTTTAGAGCAGACTTGGCTGCCACAGCTCCTTGAAGACCATCCAGAAGTGGCTGTAGTTATACAAGTAGGACAGCATTGGAAAGAGGGTGTGTTCCTTGTCTGTGTAAGCTCTAGAGCCCAGCTGTGCTGAGATCTTGTTCTTGGCTGCCTGCAGCCCCACCAGGGTGAGGCAAAGGGGTATGGAGAGGTGTAGAAAGAGCCTCGGCAGTGGGGAGATTGGGAAAGGGAAACTTCCCACTGTTTGGGTCTGGGCAGGGGTTAGGAGGAAGGAGATGTTCAGCAGAAAGTGTGTCCTTTGGGAAGCAGTCTCTGAAACAATGTTTAATCCAAATGGGGAAAGAGTCGGAGAAGCTTGACGTGCAGGTGTAAGAGTTGGGCAAGTCAGCTGCACCCGTACCTTCTGATGCACCTCACACCCGGGTGGAGGTGTCAGAGAGCTGCTGTTTTCTGGTGGTGCTGGCATACACCACAGGGCTGGACAGCCAGGATGTGATGGAAACACAGCTCGGGCAGCCAAGGAGGGAAAGGTGAATATACTGAGTAGGCTGAGGGGAGACCCTGTTGCTCTCTACAACTACCTGAAAGGAGGTTGTGGAGAGGAGGGAGCTGGGCTCTTCTCCCAGGTGACAGGGGACAGGACAAGGGGGAATGGCCTCAAGCTGCGCCAGGGGAGGTTCAGGCTGGACATCAGGAAAAAAATTTTCATGGAAAGGGTCATTGGGCACTGGCAGAGGCTGCCCAGGGAGGTGGTTGAGTCACCTTCCCTGGAGGTGTTTAAGGGATGGGTGGATGAGGTGCTGAGGGGCATGGTTTCAGGATTGTTAGGAATGGTTGGATCCTATGATCCAGTGGGTCCTTTCCAACCTGGTGATTCTATGATTCTATGCCTGGCTTTTGAGGCTGCAGAGATTGCAGCGAGGTGATAAACCCTTAACCTCAAGAGTCACTAAGCCTGTTTTGAGGTTTGCAATGAAACAAGCAGAAACCAGTGTTACTAACAGTACATTTTAAGCACTGGCAGCCTCTTGCATCTTGTGTGACACTTTTCTTCATTTTCCTCTTGAGCTTGCTTGGGAACACACTGAGACTTGGGTGCGAAGTCCCTTCTGGGTGGGAGCAATCCTTTGGGAAAGCATTCAGCATGAAGCAGGGAGGCAGCTCATCCCTCCTGAGCCACAACACTGCTCCTATTTTCAGCCCAGGAAATTTGAATGCCTCTCATTGTCGCATTACGTGATGTTTCACTTAAAGTCACATCTATAACATACTGAAAAGGCTTTTTCCAGATCTACTGTGCTGGGAACTGGGTTGAGAAGGGTGCACAGGGGGTTATTTCTTGTGTTTAAGGTAATAGGGATTGGGCAACTGTGATATAGATTTGTGAGAGATCATAAGGATATCTGTCAGGATCTCTCCAAAGGTTCCTTGAGGCACTGGTCACTGCAGGTCACCAGCTGTGACATTATCAGGCCCTGTCTGCTGTATCAAGGTGTTAAATGCATATTTGTCCGAGTACCATCACTGTTGGCCACCGGCAGCATGCCAAGGTTGTCTAAAGCCATAGACTCAGACTGGAGCCAGAGCCTGGCTTCCGCCTCCTACCTCTTAGATTACAAGTGCATCTTCTCAGGGTACCCGAGGCTGATAGGTATAACCATTATGTTCTGGGCTCTTGCTGGGGGAGTTCCAGGGGCTCAAATCCCAGCTTCAGGTCAAGCAGAAGAGAGATTTGAAACCTGATATGTGTTCTTGGCTGTTTTGAGAGGTCTGCCTGGGGTTTATTTTGTTTTCTTGTGGATGTATCTAAACCTTTGCAGTAGAAACGCCAAGCAGAGATGTGATGAGCAACATTTATCCCCATCCCTTGCCCGCCAGATACAGTAGGTGACTCTGGGGAAGGTATCCTCAGAAACCAAGCTTTGTCCTTACCATCACTGAGTGGGAAGCAAGAGGAGCTCAAGTCTCGTATGGGTCCCTCCTAGGGCCAGACCTTAGCCTAGATGCCTCGTAGAGCCAAGTCAAGGTCCTGACGGCTGGCTTCTGTGTAAGGCTCTTGAGCCTCTTTGTCTAACCCATCTTCACTTCTCCTTCCTCACCATTTTCAAACCCTCAGCAGAGGAAAAGAGTGTTTTGGCTGGCATGGGAGAGGCAGGGACAGAGCCTGCAGCTGTAAGTAGAGGTCATGGTTACACAACCCAAGTGTGGTAAAACCTTTGGCCAGCAGTTACTGGTAATGCTGCGGAAGCTGCTGAAGAGCAGCAGAGAGACATCCCTGGGCTTCGTGCAAGATTGCATACTGGTCAGCAGGGAGAAAGCCTCCTCCAGCAGCCCTGCTTCCCCATTCTGGAAAAGGACCCACTGGTCTGATTCATCCCCCAGCCCACACAGACGAGTGTATGTTTGGGTGGCCTTCACCTAGTGTTGCCCTGTGTTGTCTCTGCCCTGTCTATGGCCACTCCAGTTGTGTGGTGGTTGTGCCACTGACAGGAGTCTCTGGTGACCTGAAAACTGTTGGCTTCTTCACTGTTATGAGCAGCACCTATCCTGAGCTTTTTTTTTTGGCCATAACATCTCAGTAGCAATTGGAGGTTGATAACAACATGGACAGAGAGTGGCATGACTTTTGTTTTTCTTGTCCTCCTGCTGTGGCCAAACCAAGGACCAATTACAAGATGATCTTCCCCTGAACCAGTTTGAACACAGCTCCGAGTCAAAGAGTTTGGCTCCCGCATTAAAAGGTGCTGAAGCCATGGATGTGGAGGCATAGCTAAAGTGGAGAGTAGGTGAGGAAAAAGCATCCAGTGACAGAGCTAAAACAACAGAAATGTGTCAAGTCTCACTAGAAAAGAAAACTTAGCAAAAAGGGAGGAATATTTTACCTAAGATATGTGAATGATGTGGCTGTGTAAAGGATTCTGGGTATATTTTTCTCCACTCTGGGAGTAAATGAGGCTTTTCCTGTTTCTACAGAAAGATAAAAATGTCACATGCACACATAAAAAAAAAAAGTCAGGGAGATAAAATGTGAAATATTCCATGCGCCAAAGCTTCCTGACCTCTTTTTTCCTCCAGGTCTGATGGTTAGGGAGGTCTTGGTTGGATTTCCCCTGGGCAACTGCATCACTGTCACACACCAGCAATGTTCTCCAGGTCCTTAGGTTTCCTATTCTCAGTCCTTTGCATGGCCAAGATTACTTAAATGATGTTTCTTTGAGTCCTGGTGGATGGGCTTTGGTGTCACAGCCCTGAGCACAGCCGGTACACAGGACACACGTGTACCTCACACAGTCTTTCTCACCAAGCGAGGGCTGTGGATGGGGTTGGATGAGGGTGCTGTGTGCTTCTGTTGGCTGCTACAGAAATGGTGCCCCAGCCAGTCCTGGAGGACAGATGTTCTTTAAGAACTGTGACTGTACCTGTTGGCAACCTTCTCTCCTCTCTGTAACAGCTTTGAACAGTGAAAAGCCGTAATATCTGGCTGCTGCTCCCCTTTTCCCTGAAGGATATGCGAGTTAGCTGGGCTAATGGTGCAATTATAGAGTGTCTTGCTCTTTCCCATTTTCTGATAACTGGGGCTTTTATGTTCATTTGGATGAGAAATCATTCAGCTAAAGAGCTCCTGTTTGTCCAGAACACTCTGCTGGAGTTTGAGGCATCACAATACCAAACTCAGCCTTCGCTTCTGCTGCCATTGCCCCAGTGAATTCCTCTACAAAGAGCAATGAACCGATAAATTGGGCAACTACCTTTCTACTTAGTAGCATTTGTGTATTTGTCCCTTTAAGATATAAGGGTGAGTTAGCAACCGGGAAGGAAAGCAGAAGTGGGAGAATAGCCCTGGATAGGGGCTGGAGGAGGGTGCAGAGCCCCCCGAGCACAGATAGCCATTCGCAATGTGTTTCCTGTCCTCCCCAAAGGCCTGGCGTGGGGGTGGCAGTACCGTTTCTTCCTTAGCCCCGCAGTACTGATTCATTTCTCACTTCCCCCCACCCTAAATATAGGCGGTGACTCAAAGAACTCGCTGATGTGACAAAACGGGGGGAAAAAATATTTCCCTCTGACACTAAGGGCTGGAGTGGGACCCTGGTTCCCCTTTATTCGGCCAGCAGAGAAGCTGTCTTCAGAGAAGAGAAGGCATCAGAAATCCAGCTGCATTGCTGTGCTGGTGTCAGTACAGCCTGGTGTGCTGTACGTGCAACGATCACAGCTAGGGTGAAGCATGGAGTGATAGGATGAGGAGGGATGGCTATAAATTGGAGAGGGGAAAGATTTAGACTAGACATAAGGAGGAAATTCCTCACAGTGAGAAAGGTCACCCAGGGAAGTCGTGACTGTCCCATCCCTGGAGGTGTTTGAGGCCAGGTTGGATGGGGCTTTGAGCATCCTGATCTAGTGCGAGGTGTCGCTGCACGTGGCAGGAGGGTTGGATCTGGGTGATTATTATAGGTCCTTTCCAACCCAAACCATTCTATGGGCTTTCATGAGCCATTAAGCTATTCTGTGCCTGTTTCTCACCCCTAGATGTGACTAATAATGCTGCCTTGCTTCGTAAATATTCGATTGTGAGGAAAATGCACTGTGTGACACTATAAAAAGGCAGAAGTAGTTTTTCAAAATCTGCTGCCCAGCAATCAAAAAGCCAGTCCTCCCAACAGGCATGCTCTGAATTCCTTCCCTGCAGAAGCTTTCAAGGTCTGGTCTAGTATCTCGGCACTAATGCAAGAAAGAGAGCCCCAGACACAGTTAAACTCCCTTAAACTTCACCGAGTGGTGTTAAGAGCTAATCAAGTTCATACAGTAGGTTCAGTTCTGCCACAAAAGGAAAAATCTTCTGAGAAGAGGAAAAACCCAACAAGAATAACTTCCAAGTTAGCATCTGGCCTGATCAGCTTCAGATGATTGTTTTTCCTGTCCCAGTGCTCAAAATGTTCACATGTGAGGGTTTCTCTTTTCCCTGAAATTCATTCCTTAGAGTACCAGGCCACATCAGTCTGATGGGATAGAGAATGCCTGGCATGATGAGAGCCAAAGAGCTAGACTGAATCTTTCTGATTCAGAACCATTTCTTCCTGATGCTGAATAGTGTGAACTCAACAGAGCACCTTTAAGGGATCATCTTTGCATCCTCACGCTTTCTCTTTCTTTTGTAGGCTCAACATCCCCTGTGATCAGCCCTGACCTCCCTGCTCTGGTTGTCAACACGGGTGATCCAGTCACCTTGCACTGCTCAGGAGAGTCTGAGGTTGAATGGAAAAGCCAAAAGGAGACATTCAGCAACCACACCAGCAGCACGCTCAGTATTCCCAAGGCCATTTACAAGGATACAGGCACCTATAAGTGTGCTTATGTCAACAGCAGCGACAAGAGTGTTGCAACTGTGCATCTGTTCGTGCGAGGTAACTGTGTTATCCTCTTCCTCTGTTCGCTGGCAGAGTGGTGTCCTTTCAGAGAGCATGGTCATTACACAGGTCCTCTCGATGGCTGTGGTTGTGCCTGTGTGTGTTTGGGGAGCAGAGCATGTCTCTAGCAGAACAGTGGCTCACCCTCGACTGTGTAAGCCCACACAAAATGAGGTCAGTGGCTGAAACACTGGGGTAGAATACAGAGCATCTATGTTTCATGCATATTTATGAATGGCCTGAACCTCTCCTTCCATTTTCCTTGGCTTCCCTTCCTGAAAAAAACCCAGATGAAAGTCTGTTCAATGTTGTAATGAGAAACGAAATCTGGAAATCATAACTCTATTGCCAGTACCCCAGGTAAGGGGGAGAGTCACGTGAATCACTTCCTCACAGCATGATCTGAACTACAAATATTCTTTTCCCCGAGAAGAAGTTTTGTACCTCCATACCTTGAGTTCACCTCTTTTCTTATATTGGAGATACTGTTCTGGACGGGGAAGCTGGAAGTCTGATAAATAATACTAACACTGTGGTGAAAAGTCTTATTAGAGGCAGGGGTAATTCTCAGTCTCTCTTGCCTATGTACATTTGTGAGTTGATTTCTGCCCTCTCTTCAAATGCCTTTGGAATTGGGCTTGTCATGCAAGTTTTTGGAGGCTGAGTCAGGCAGCATTGAGCAGAGCTGCCCCAGCATCGAACTCCCACTGTGCGGCAATGCTGGAGATTTGCCTTTGCTGGAACGCGTTTCTCAGCTTCAATGCTTTTTCTAATCCTGTTCTCTGGCTCATCTTGTCTCCTCCACAGATCCCAATAACGTGTGGTTCACCCAATTTTTTCGGATCTTGGTGACCAAAGGTGCTAATGCTGAGCTCCCCTGTCTCATCACGGCCCCCGAGTATGGATCCAATGTGACTCTGGTAATGGATGATACATCTCAACTCCCACCTGGGACCAGCTATTCTTTCAGTACTGAGAAAGGAATAACACTGTACAATGTGCAAAGCAAGCAGAAGGGCTATTACCGATGTCAAGCAGTGATAAATGGAAAAATAGAGAAGTCACCAAGAATAAGACTGATTGTGGAAGAAGGTAAAGGATTGGGGTTACTGCTGCCCTCAGGGAGACAGCTAAGCCACAGTAGATAGCTAAGGGGAATCTCCTCACCAGTGGTAGGAGAGACCTTCTGAACCTGCAGGGTATTTAATAGAGACATAATTCCATTAGCTTCTGGCAAATTGGCTCCTTCAGGTGGGTCTCCCCGGGTTCTGCACGGTTCAAACATTTGCAGGCACAGTCATAGAACAGGGAGGAAAAAAGTCTATCTCCCTGATGTTATGCAAGTTTTGGGCCCTGGTGCTCAGGAAATAACTGTGGCAGGAGATTTCTCTTCACTTTCAACCCAGCGTGACTGCTGTGCTCTCCCTGACCTGTACCACTTCCCATAGAGAGATGCCCCAAAAGGACTGATGATCCCTAGGGAAGAGGGAAAGAGATTGAAGAGGACAGAAATGAGAATGTAGCCAGGCCCTGGGAAGTCTCCAAAGCCCACGGGGTCACTAGACCAGCTGACACTGAATCTTTCCTTGCTTGCCTTTGTGTAGCACTGGAGAAGCCTGTATCGGTGATCATGGACCCTATAGACCACGTGCGAATCATGGGTGAACCTTTCCAAGTCGCTTGCAGAGTAATTGCTCCTTCCTACAAATATTACATCAGATGGGTGACAGCGGCAAAGAGCGTAAGTTGTGCAGCTTTAGAGGGATGTTGGAATTTCTTTGAAACTGGGAGATGCAGTGTGGTAAGAACTGACCAGACCCACGTCACCTGCAGCAAAGCCTTAAAGTGCCCAACCAAAACAGCTGTTCAAACAAGCTGTAGAAATCCGAAAGTGGCCATCCTTTCCTTGTGATGACATGGGGTTAAGAAACACCTGCCCATTGTGAGGATCCGGCTACCTGAGAGCAGTAAGTTGTTTCAGCTGAATTCATTGAGCAGGAGTCACAGCACCTACTGATTGGCAACATCTTTCCACCCAGCCCTGTCAGGGCTCTTAAAGCAGCAAACGTGCTCAGGACATGTAGTTCCATAGAGGAAAGATATGGTTGAAGAAAGGGAAACATTTAACTGTTATATAGTTGGATAAGGGTTACTATAAATCCTTATTGTAGATGATGCCTTTATTAAGGAGTTGAAGGAACATATGTTTGGACGACACAATGCAAAGCCATCTCGCAGTCAGAAGGTTCACAATAACTATAACCCAAACTATTGTGGAGTATCTGCCCTGAATACTTAAGTTTAACATTCATTTCTGTCTCCACACAGAAGGCTTTCAGTGTCAGGGGCTCTATAGCAAAGTTCAGGTGCCCAGAACCGGGGGGGGGGCCACATTTGTTGTAAAAAATCAATTCCCATCCTCTGCCCTTCCAAGAAAGTGCCTGATGTTCCCTCCCTGCCTGACAGGTCATGACAGTTAGAACGGCCAGCTTTGAAAATGAGAACTATTTAATCAGCGACATCCTGTCCGTTCCAGCGGTGACCATGGAAGATAGTGGGAAATACACTTGTATAGCTAACAACTCAGCAGGATCCAGGAATGCCTCAACGATGCTTCAGGTAGTAGGTGAGTGCTTCCTTGAAAGATCAGGAAGATGTGGCCTGAATCACACCTAGCCTTCAGGTTTTTTTTTGCTTCTGCTTCTATCCAGTTCTCAGTTTTGTTGTTGGAAACATCATTCTCACTTGTGCATGAAGGCTCACATGAGAACTGCTAGGAAAGGAAATGTTCCCTTCAACTCTCGAGAGGCAGGAGGACATTTTTTTGGAGTCTGGATGAAAAATTGGAAAGCTCTCCATCTCTTTGTTTTATAACCAGCTTTAAAACAAAAAATCCCCTGTGCTGTAAATTAATGCTGAAGACCGGGAAACGCTGGTCAGAAGGAAAGGCACTCATGAGCAGAGTATGGATCTTTGGCTCTTCAAATAGCAGATCCACATAAGAGGATCCAGGTCTATTATGTTCTTATTTGTATCTCAAGACAGAAAATTCACCTTTGCGGTTTCTAGGCTGGGTTTTGCTGATGACCCAAAGCCACTGCATACCATAACTCAGGAAGAGGGCTTGGTCTGAGTTGTCCCCAACAGGGAAGTAAGAAGTTTAGCTAAGGGACTTGTCTTCTATGGATTATCAAGAGATACAGTTTTAGCCACATCTCTTGTTAAGATACAGCATGTAAAACCTCTTTCCCCACAAGAGTTCAAGATTGTTTTAGCTCTCAAGCAGACTGAAATCCAAGCTGCCATAACAAAGAAACAACTCAAAAGTACTCCTTTGGCATCAGAATCTGTGTAATGCCTAATTCTTTTCTGCAGCCTCCCACCTGAGGCTGCTCTTCCCAATAATGGTCCGTTTATGAAGCTGGTATAAGCTCACTTCAGGGCTCTGGATGTGCCTGCTGATGGTCATGCTCTTCTCCATCCTGCAGAGAGAGGATATGTGTTCCTGACCCCAGTGCCAGCCACCAGCCAGGAGGTTGCTCTGGGAGAGAGTCTGAAGCTGCAAGTCCACATTGAGGCTTACCCAAAGCTTCTCCACTGGGGCTGGAAGCACAGAAACCCCTCGAACTCTGAGAGTACCAAGTTCAAGACCCAAATGATCTCTGGAAACAACTGGTATGTTTGCTCTCTCGTCTACAGTGACAGTGGTGTGTTTCCAACTATGCTTTTGTTGTGAGACAAGTAGACCCCATACTGCCGGCTGACAGCAAACTCTGGTTTTAAAGAGGGTAGCTGCTCTGCCTTTGCCTTCTCTCTCCAGTACTACTAGCAAACCACAGTGAACAGGTCTGATCACGTCAAGGAGGACACCATCTCTATCTAAATTGGCAGCATTTTTTGTAGAAAACCTTGTGGAAGCTGCTATCCAGTCTGTGGTGTGGTTGTTTATTTGGACTCCCCTTACAGGAAGGAATCACAGGCGTCGAACAGTACAAAAGCCTGAATTCCTTTGCTGCTCCTCAGCTGTCCCATGATTTGCAGTCTGGAGAGTGTGTGTGCCAAGAGGCACAGTGTGCCCTGTGTCGAGTAAAACCAGGAACATCGTTATGTGGATAAGACTTAATGGAGGGCATAGCCTGATCTTCCAAAGCCTCCTGCCATCTGAGGCCAAAAAGAGAATTAAAGAAGGAGGATCATTCCATTTATTGAGGAGTTTTGGCAATTACCCTTACATTTTCTTAGGAACTCAAAATAATGTATGAGAGGAACTGTACCACTCAGCAAGCACGATGGCTTTAGGGTGACCTTTCTTTCATCAGGGTCTGAGAAATGAAGAGCAAGAGAAGTGGGCATTAGGGACTGTGACTTGATGAGCTAAGAAATGGGAGGAATAACACATCCTGTTAAAGGCAGGAGGAACAGCATCCTCCTGCCCTTCAAAGGCAATGATCTAGTTGTTAAACCTTGCATATTCACTCGCCTGTAGAAGTGCTGTACCCTTGGTGGGAAAAGGTCCTCTAAGGAAGATCAGACCTCCCCTGCTTGCCCTGAAGAAGGCAAGTAGCAGATTCCTCCCATGGGTTAGGATTGGTGCTGGGAAGTGTTCACCCACTCCAGGGCATAGGAAGCAGACACATCTTGCTGAGCAAAGACTAAGTGCTTGAGTTTCCTCAGCTCAGCTTTCTTCACGGTGTTTGTTCACTCTCTGTGTGAGCAGGTATAACAACACGCTCTTCCTGAACCGCCTGCAGGAAGGAGAGGGAGGCCTCTATACTTTTTATGCCCTCAATAATGAGACCAATGCTTCAGTTACCTTCAATATCTCCGTGAAATGTAAGTGCTTGGCATTGCCCGTTCTTTATCCCTGCTTGCCCTGGGGCTGCTGCCCAGCTGGCAGCAAGTAGGGTGGGATACCAGGGAACTTCCAGCCCAGCACCCACAGGACACAGCCAGTCTGCATCTGGGACCCAGACCAAACCTCCTTCTAGTAGTGAGGTTCTTGATTATTTGTCCTTGCACGCATGGGAAGTAAATCAGAGCACCAGGAATGTGTTCTTCCTTTGGTCATAGCACTCACTGTTTATTTGCCACTCGCAACAGCTCCTCCGAGGGTCTGCAAAATCAAGGTGCCAGCCAATGACTCCAGCATCCTTCAGTGCATGGCCGTCGGCTACCCTGCCCCACGCATTGAGTGGTACCAGTGCCCCATTTCCTCTGACAGGTAAGAAATACCCAGAGGTCTGAGCACCCCTGGGGTGTGCATTTGCCTCTACTGCGCTGGAGTTTGCTGAGCAGCAGCATGTGGGGTTGCTTACAGGCTGTACAGCAGACCCTGCTGAGTAACAGCAACAAGGATGCTGTTAAAGATGCTTTTTTAAGGATGCTTAAAAAAGAGGTTCTTGAGAACTGTCTGAGGAGGAAGAGCAGGCACTTTTTCCTAACGTCTTGAGCTTAAAATGTGCTATTACCTGTGGTTCATGTTCTCCCAATGCTCTTTCAAGGAACATGTGGGTCCCTTGGAGAAGTGCCCCAATGTGAGTTGCTGTAGAGCTGTACTCTGCCTTGTCCTGGTCATCTTTCTGGGACCTCCACAGGTGTGAGGCTCCAAAGAGCACAGAGTTACTGAGTTACAGAGTGATGGGAGCCAACTGCAGCTCTCTGGGCAGTGGAGGCTGTATCTCAGTACCAGCCTCATTTGAGGAGGGAACTGCTGCCAGAACACAGCTGTAGCTGTGTGAAGGCAGTCAAGACTGTTTTATACGGGGCTTTGATGTCCAGAGAGAGGCCTCTAAACTGAGCAGTGAGCAACACACCTCACAGAGCTGCAACTCTAATTCCCAGTGTCTCCTGTCTAGTCTGATACAAGCACCGATTCACAACTGTGCTGTAGAGGAGCACTCATTCCCTCCTGCTTGTGGTCTTTGTGTCTTTGCAGGTACAGTGATGATTATAGGTTGTTACTCAACGACTCCAGTCCCCAGGTGGTGAACACATTGCCCTTCCAAGAGGTAGAGGTGGAGAGCATTGTTCCATTCCAGGAGCTGGGTCCAGATTTCACCATCTGCTGTGTGGCCATTAACAAAGAGGGAAATGCTTCTGACATGTTGCACTCGCTCACCATCACTAGTAAGATACAAACTGATAGCTTGGAAGAGCTGGGGAGAATCTGGGGACTTTGGGAGGCTCATCTTCCTATATGTATATCCCTGTTGTCTTACAAGGGAGGTGGAATAGATTCCACAAGCCTTCTGTTTTCACAAGAGGTGGGAGACTTTGGCATTTGGCAGTTCTAGGAGTGATGTAGAAATCGCTGGCTGGATATGGGCTTGTACCAAAAGCTGAGCCATGCCAGGAATATCTTAGAACCACAGGACCTCGCTCCAGTGCGCAGCTCTGTCAGTTGTTGCTGAGCCCACTGGAGTCCAGGGGCTGCATCTTTTGATGGCCCAGTCCTCGCTGCACCCAGCCAGTCTGACCTGCACCTGCTCCTGTGGAAATTGGGGTGGATGGGGAGAGGGAAATCATTGCAGCCTTGTTTGGCACCAAGAACTTCCCTCAGCTCCCAGCAATACTGTGAGGCCGGTGCTGGGTTGTGTTGCAAGCAGGGCAAACCTAAGCGAAGAGTTGGGCAAAATGCGCCCAAACAATGGGATTGAAATGGGAGTGGTTTACTCATTCCCATTTTTTTCTTCTTCTCCAGGAAATGTCATGGCCCCTCCAAACAAGCTCTTCAGCCCCATTCTCTCCACCTGCATAGGCACATCGGTCCTGCTGCTCCTCCTACTCCTCTTCCTCCTCTACAAGTACAACCAGGTCAGGTTCCCTGTTGCGTAGTGAGGGCTGCAGAGCCTGCGAGCCCCAGAGAGCACACGGTTCAGCCGGCAGCATCAGGCAGGGACCGTTCACTTTGGAGACACCAAGCATGCCACCTCCTTCGTCTCCACTGCCTCCCAACTTCCCTGTGGAGTTTCCTGCTTTGCGAGGCAAACCCAGTGTGCTCAGACCTCTCCCGCCCTGGTCGTCCCTCGCTCTTGTAGTCCAGAGGTCAATGTGGATATCGCTTGGTGCCAGACAAAGGTGCTCACTCACAAGCTGGTTTTGTTCTGGTTGCACAGATCAAATGAAGGAGGAAAAAGGTGGTTTGCAATTTGCAAACCTTTTTACTCTCCTCCCTGCTTTATAAAAAAGCTGTCTTTAAGAGGAAACAGGATGCTATTAGAAGGTGCTTGTCTCCAGGAAGACTTGGCCACTATTTTTGTACAACTTGCCCCATTTTCTCCACAGGACTCATTTTCAGCATTTGGATTCCTCCTCAGTTGTTTTCATAAACTGTACCAACCAATAGCCCCCTCTGCTTCATCAGTGGGTGAAAATCTCCTGGGCTTCAGCTCTGTTTTGGCACTCTTCCTTTGACAGCCCATCAAGGCCACAAATTGTGTGGCAAATCTCTGGTGTTGGTTGTCAGAAGAGTCAGCAGAGCCCTCTCCCAACCAAGTGCCTACAGCTTTGCAGGCAGAGCTGCCTTTGGCCAGGAGCCCAGAGACAGATGGAGATGGATGGATGTGTAAGTGAAGCTCTGAAGAAATAGTTTCTAGAAAGGCCCTTGCAAGGCCAAGAGAAGCAGGACATGTTTATAAATAAATTCCCTTATCTCAGCCATCAGCTTATTGAGCCCCGGCTGGTGGCTGCAGTGCTAGTTGAATTGTGGAGCAGACAGCAGCAGGGCTCATTCTTGGCGAACAGGCAACACATGAACTGAGTGCATGTGGCACTCTTTTGAGGATCCTCCACCAGAAACTGCTGCTTGGAGCATTCCATCTGGGCATTTTTTCAATTGCCTGCATGGGCACGGATGTTCAGTTCTCAGGCAAAGGGGAAAAAGAAGCACTGTGGAGAAGAAAACAAACGGATGCTTTGAATTGAAACTGCAGATCTGCTTGCCTCAGTTATGGTCAGTCGTATCTGTGCTAACCCAGGTTTGGGCATCTTCCCATATGCTGAATCCTTCTCTGCAACCGTTGAGGAGAACTGGTGAGGAGAAGCGTTTCAGCACACACCTCCCAGCAGCTGGGACATGAGGTGGCTCATAGTAACAGCCGTGGTCACTCCAGCCATGCTTCCCTCTATCTGTCTTGGTGGACATGAGACTTTGCTGCTCTGGAGTGCAGGTCCTTGCCTGTCTCCTACAGGAGTGAAGGCTGTTCACACCAGTCTCATGCCAAACTATTTCACCGCCTTCCTCCGTGTTTGTACCTCCAACCTGTCTCCCGAGCCCTCTCAACATGAATGCTGATTCCCAGCACAAGCCGGCAATCGCCACTGCCCCCAGGCTCCAGCACTGCTTCTCTCTGTCCTCATCTGGTTACTTCTGCTATGAAATTCAGGGAAAAGAGAAGAAATTCTTACTTCTCTTTAACCATTTCTTTTTTTCCCCTGTAAGGGAAGTGGGGCTGGGCCAGCTCTGCCGTTGCGCTGCCTTCAGCGGCTCAGGATGCCAAGGAAGGCAATACAGTGTGGATATCCCCCTCCAGCAGCAGCTGGCACTGTGAGACACTGGTCTGGTGGGGTTTGCGGGCTCTGCCATCCCAAGCAAGGGCAGTGGGCTGAAAGAGGCAAGAGAGCCTCCCTCAGTCACGGATGACAAGTTGGGGGGACTTTGTAACAGCAAAAAAAACAGGCTGTCCAGACAAAGCTGTTCTCACTCAGTTCAGGTTCACAGCCAGATATATTTGATGTGTTGCAGCTTAAGTCTTCCCTTTACTCTCGTAGGGTGAAAACTAGAGTTCATGCTGGGACTCGGGAAAACACTGGACTTGAGAAACACTGAATAACTGGAGTTTCTTCCTTACAGAAACCCAAGTACCAGGTGCGGTGGAAGATCATTGAGGCCTGTGAAGGGAATAACTACATCTTTATTGATCCCACTCAGCTGCCATACAATGAAAAGTGGGAGTTTCCCAGGAATAACCTCCAGTTTGGTAAGAAACTTTCCTCGCTGCTTGCCTGGTGGCATGCACCTCATCACAGAGTTGAAATGCTGCAAGGGACAAGTCAAAACAACTGGGCAACATCTAGAGGTGCATAGAGACACTACAGTGATGTCCTCAACCAGGCCTTGCTGCCCTTTCCCACATCACGTGGCAGATGCTAGAGTACAACTTCCCTCCGTTGCTTTGAGGAAGGTTGAGAGGATTGTGTCCCTCTCTCATTCCTAATGCAGAACTGGTGAGCCCATGTTTGGGCATAGCTTCTTTCGTACCATCTTTGTTTACAGTAGAGTTCCCCTCAAATGTTAACCAACCCCCTGACTGAGGGATGTCATCTCATTTGGGCTCAGCAGGAATCCCCACCCACGAGATATCCTCTTCAAGACTGTTCGCAGAACAACTGCTCTATCTTTTTCCATAAATCGTATTATAAGCACATCTTTTTTTTCCCTCTGCAGGAAAAACTCTTGGAGCAGGAGCCTTTGGAAAAGTGGTAGAAGCCACTGCTTTTGGGCTGGGCAAAGAAGATTCAGTTCTTAAAGTGGCTGTGAAGATGTTAAAGTGTAAGCGCAGAGCAACACGCAAAGGCTGAAATCCCTCAAGCTCTTTTGGGCAGGACGTAGCGTGTGTTCACTGTGTTGGTGCTCTCAGGCTGCATCACTTGCTTTTGTAGACGATTCTGCAAAAAGTATTGGGAGCCGTAATCGCGCTGCTGTCACTTCTATGGACGCTCATGGCCAGAGGCACACACAGAGAGCATAATTTCCTCTCTGAGTGTGTCTCTGCCTTTTGTCACATCTGTCTACGCCTTTTTCTGTCTTCCTTCGTGACTTTGTTGTCCCTCCTTCACACAGATCTTCTCTTGTTTTGCAGCATCGGCAGACACAGATGAGCAGGAGGCACTCATGTCTGAGCTGAAGATCATGAGTCACTTGGGACACCATGAGAACATCGTTAACCTGCTGGGAGCATGTACCTATGGAGGTAGGATCCCGCAGCCCTGCGTCCTGCATGGACCCTGTCTGTCGCCTGCTCCTCTGAGGCTGTTTCCTCTCCTCAATCTCACAACAGAGCTGATGAACCCAGTGGTCTTTCCTAATTCTGTAACTTTGTGAGGGACTCCAGGTTGGCCATTTCCAGACATGCTTACACGCAGTATGGGTTCTGCTGCTCCTCCCTGGCAAAGCAATCCTCAGGACAGGTCACATCACCTCTTGATGAACCCTTTCTGCCTCTCTCCCAGGCCCGATTCTTGTCATCACTGAGTATTGTCGTTACGGAGATCTGCTGAATTTCCTGCGGAAAAAGGCTGAATCAATAATTATCCAGGATTCTGCCCTGGACACCTCTTTAGACAGCACTGCTGACTATAAAAACATTGACCTAGAAAAGAAATACATCCGCAGGTAAGAGGAGAGCTTTGGCCACAGGGCCTGGGTACTTGCTGGGACCAGTACACGGAGGGATGCGCTGGTGAGAGATTAAGGCCAAAGGTCTGGGGACTTGCAGAATACCAGGATGTGAAAACCACTGGGGGTGCGTGTGTTTTTGACTTGGTTATAATTCCAAGTTTTCCCAAAGTCTTTGACAGCAGTCATCAAATATCCCACAATAAACCCAGGTTTCAATCCATTCTGCCCTCCTACAGTCTGGAATTGGAACTCTTTTGCTTCCTGCACTCCTGAGCACGTGGGGTTTGTAGGACAAGAGGCTGGTGCTCCCCATCAGCCAAGGGCAGTCCCTTGACCAAAGGGGAGCAGTACATGGAGACCCATGGCCCAGGGCACCAAGGTTTCCTTTCCCTCAATGCTGACTTTCCCTTTGCTCTCAAGACTCTAGCTAAGCTGCTTCCGGCAGGCAGGGATGTGGTTTCTTTTCTTGGTGGATGTGGGGAAGGGCAGAAGGTGCTGTGGGAGAGTTGCTAACAGCCTGCCTCCATCTCTGTTGTGTCTGACTCAGTGACAGTGGCTTTTCAAGCCAGGGTTTGGAAACGTATGTTGAAATGAGGCCTGTGTCGTCATCGTCATCTTCAGCATCATCAGATTCTGCACTAGCCAGGGGTGAGTTAAAGGCTCACTTCTGTGTTTTCATGATTTCTTTATGCCGGCCATCCCGGCTGGGTTAGCCCTGGGTAACCAGGATGCAGCATAGCTTGCACTGCTCGCTGCGTTTGCAGCACCTGTAAAACTTCACCTTGAATTGCAGGAAAAAGCTCAGAGGAAGAAGATGAAATCAGGGAGGATCTCCGTCCCCTCAGTCTCTCTGACCTGCTACAGTTCTCCAGCCAGGTGGCCCAGGGCATGGCATTCCTCGCATCAAAGAACGTGAGTGCCCGGCAGACAACTGCCCCAACGTCCCATCCGGGGAGCGTCTATTCAACCAGCAGGCAGCAGCCATCCTGTCTGCATGAGGCTTGGGGGGTTTTTTGGATGAGGTGGCCCGGCTCAAGCAAGCTACTGCTGGAGATGGGCCTCTCTGCTCCATCTCTTGGGTTCAGGCATGCTGGTAACTGGTGCTCCCCTGGGAGCCTCTGCTTCCCATGAGCTCCAGGCAGGTCATCATGACAAGGCAGTGGAACAGGGGTAACTTAGGGCTGTGTACCGTGCTGGTCTCAACATTTTCTCCCCAGCTTTTACGTGAGGTCAGGAACTCTAATGCGAAGCTTTCTCGCACTGGCAGCTTCCCTGCTGCCCCAGGGACGAGGAACTGAAAGTGTCTGTTGAGCTGTCTGCCAGAGCTCGTTTATTTAGAGTGTCAGGGAGTAACAGCATGACTGTTTCTGGGATGAGGACACTGTGAACAGTCCCTGGTTCTGAGCCTCCTCCCCTGGGGAAGATGACAGCCCTGTGAGTGATTAAAGGACAAGGCGCGAAATGTCACAATATCAGCATTGCAAATGAAGTGGTTGAAAGCGCCCGTACTCCTCGTACGTGACACAGTGCCGCTCACAGGGGCTTTGTGAGCAGTACATGTTTCCCTTGCTCCTGCAAGGATTGTTGAGTAATGGTCTTGGGCTGTAGGGAATTAGTTGGGACTGCTGAGGGATGTTGGCTGGGTCTCAGATGCGGTCTCTTCTCCCCAGTGCATCCACCGTGACTTAGCAGCCAGGAATGTGCTCGTATCAGATGGACGCGTAGCCAAGATTTGTGACTTTGGCCTGGCTCGTGATATCATGAATGACTCAAACTATGTTGTAAAAGGCAACGTAAGTAATTAAAATGGGGACAAGAGATGGTACAACGGTGGGGGTGAGGCTGGAGCAGGGACAGGGCATAGCATAAGCTGCCAGCTTGGCCCAGTCTGCAGGACTCTGCTCTTCCAGGCCCGCCTGCCCGTGAAATGGATGGCCCCAGAGAGCATCTTTGACTGCATTTACACCGTGCAGAGCGATGTGTGGTCTTACGGCATCCTTCTCTGGGAGATCTTCTCCCTTGGTAAGAAAGAAGCAAGCTTGCAAACCTCTCTTGCTTTTTTTTTTATGGCTTACCACTGCCTTAAAATCTCTGCAAAAGTTTCCAAGAAAGGAGGAAGGTTGACAAAAATCTAGGTTTTATCAGGGCTATAAAACCCTCTTATGCTTCCAGAGGGACCATTAAAAACAATGGACCCTGGATTATTTCCTTTAACTTGGAGCTCCTGCAGAAGGAGTAGCACTGGCCTAGGCGATGCTCCAGGCTGCCTCTTCTTGCCGCAAAAGGCTGGAGTGTCAAAGCCTCTGATCTGAGAGCCACCTCTGCTACTGTCACAGGTAAAAGCCCGTATCCCGGCATGGTGGTGAACAGCAAGTTCTACAGCATGGTGAAGCAGGGATACCAGATGGCCAGGCCTGACTTCGCTCCCTTGGAAATGTAAGTGGCTGTGCTGAGACGCACACGACGCGTGACAGGGTGGCTGGAGCTGCTTCATGAGTAGGGCAGGCAGGGACCCCGGTCACAGGCCTTCCTGCTGCTCCCGGCTGTGTCTGCACCTGATGGTTCAGGCTGGATACTACCCGGCAGCACTTTGCCCTTGTAGGAAAGCAAGACCTCGGGCAGTCTGTTATGATCCACTATTTCCTCTGTTTAGGGACAGGAAGATGGGAAAGCTAACATTCTATGTCTACATTCCTGAACTTGGTGGATTTTTCCTATTTTCAGCCAGCTACTTTTCATCCTAGGACTGTGAGATGAAAGCTTGAGTAGGTTACAGGAAGGGAATGAGCTTTAAGCTTAACGCACTGGAGGCATAAATTCCCTTGTGGACAGAACAGAGAAGTTTGCTCTATCCACTTCTGTGCTCGCCTCTCCCTGGAGCACTGCATGTGCATAGACCAGAGGTGTACAGAGGGGAAGACAAGGGACTGCTCAGCACTCTGAGCCTGAAAAACAAAGTGCTGCAGGGGAGAGCCTGGAGGTGCAGACAGCTCTGCAGCAGCACAGCAAAACCAGCCTGTCCCCGTTTGGCTTTGCAGGTACAGCATCATGCAGGCATGCTGGAGCTTGGAGCCCACACAGAGACCAACCTTTGACCAGATCAGCTCCTTCATTCAGAAAGAACTGGAGGTGCATAAGGAGCAGGTGAGGACCTTTGGAGAGAAGGGGGCAGGTGTGCTTTCACCCTACACCAACACAGCTCCTGGACAACTTTCTGGCTTATGTCCCTTACGTTAACTGACAGGAGCAGTTTAGCATTGGTGGGAAGTGGAGAGAGGCATCCACATTCCACTACACTGGAGGATTGCATCACTCCCCTCCATCACCAGAGGAGCCTGGACAAAGAAATACAGCTGCTTTGCAGCAATCTCTCTGGGCATCAATATGGGCAGCAATATAACTAGCAGAGCAGCAGCCTTGCCCCATGCCCCTGGGTTTGGTGTGCAGCTGGGCCAAAGGTGTGCTGCTCCATGACTAGCTGCCCTGCAGCTCCACAAAACCTTGGGCACACCTGTCCTGCCAGCCAGACGTGTCCTGGGGTCACAGCAAAGGCAGTGTTGGTTCAGCATCCCCAGCTAGTCATCCATGCAGAAACAGCTGTCATAAACCACTGAAGGGACTGACGCACTCTTGGGGTGGGTGGGTTTTTCTTTACTTTCAAGGACTACACCAACCTCCCCTCTGCTGCTGAGGACAGTGGCTGCGATACCTCTGGCTGCTGTGATGAGTCCTGTGAGCAAGAGGAGAGCGGCCAGCCCCTTCTCAAGAGCAACAACTATCAGTTCTGTTAACTGGTACCACTGCCCCGGGGCAGATCGCATGGTTCTTCTCTGCACTAGGACACAGATGCCTTCTGCTTTGGCTCTCCTCTCTGTGCTTTCTGAAGTATGAGTGCTACCCACTCCCTCACTGAAAGGATGGGTTGGAGTGACTCATAACTAAGACTCACTATGGGGTCCCTAAAGTTTTATCTCAAGCATAGTGTAGAGATGTTAGGATGATAACACGGTCCTAAGGCACAGAGAGGTCCCTGTCAGCTGCCTCCCCACCCCTGGAGGCGTGGGGGTGTTTGGTTCCTGTAGAATTTTTTATATAGAAGTCGGAGTCAAGTAAGATGCTTCCAAAAGTCACTCACATGATGATGGAACTCTTGTGTTTTACAACCATGTCTTGAAATTCAAGTCTTGAAGCTGGAACTGCTCCCCATACCACCAGGAGCTCTCTTTCTTGGTGGTCCTGCCCTTTTACCGTTGTCAGTCTGACCCTGGATTGATGATGCAGAGTGAGTGTTTCAATCCAGGTAAAGCCTCTACTTAGCATTAACTATGCATTAACCTCTCTGTTTCCTCATGTACTCTACCTCCCTGCAGCTGACGCTTCTGCAGGGTCTGCTTGAGTGAAGCAAGACAAGCAGACAAGCCCAGGGTGATGTGAACGTGTGCCCCCCAGAGCACAGGGGCAGTTATTTCTCAGGTGAAATACAGAAGTAACCAGTGCTCTTCCACAGAAGCACTGAACACAACCCAAATCCAGGAAAGAATGGCAGCTTAAACAGACCTGGGAATGATCAATAACCACATACCCTACAGAACTTCTGAATTATTAAACATGTAGCAGTCACTGCCTTTGTCATGACTACAGATATGCTCTTGTACATAACTTTCCTGAGTGTATCGTAATTGTACTACTGCTGAGGTGATTTTGTTTTTTTTTTTTTTTCTTTTTCATAAGCTAGGGCCTAATGCCCTTTAATTTCTTTCTCATTTAGCTCTTGTTCAGAGTAACTAATGCCACAACCCCAAAGTCCTGTGTAGCTATTGGGAGTAGCTAATGAACCTCCTCAGCTTCACCTGACTCAGGGAGTAAGGGATCTGTATTCCAGGTACAAACACTGACAGAGCTCAGGCAAACCACAGAACTACTGCCTGGGAGGTGCCCTTTGTCGTAGGGTGAGTGATTACACTGTGGGCCCCTTCCAGTTGTATTAAACCTGGGTTTACACTAACACCAAGTGATTGATTCTTCCCTACTAAATGAAAAGCTAACCTGTTTCTATCTGTCAGCATTATAAAGAATAAAAGACGTTTAACAGCACAAGTCTCTTCTGGGGCTTTAAGGACTGTTCTCAGAGGAGAGTGGATCAGAGTGAGGGTGATGCACTGGCGCATCTCCTCCCACGCTGCAACTCTGCTCCAGTTCCTCAGCCACCTCTCCTTACCTGTTCTCAAAACCATTTGACCTTGTGCAATGCAAAAACCATTAAAAGCAAGGTTTTAAGGCACTTTGCTCTGCCTGGCCTGTCTGTAACTGGGTAAAAAGCTGTATCCATGCACAGAGACTACTTCAGAGTAAGTTCAATTGCAATGGTGGAACATCTGACAATGGCCACTGTGTCTAAGACCAGCACATGGCATCAGTATGTGTGGGAAAGGCAGTACAATGCCAAGGGGAGAATAAAGGCAGAAGGACCCTGGCAACCACACTCAAGCTCCCTGCAGCAGAACTGCCTGCAGCAACAGCTTAGATACAGCAGGAGCTCCAGCCAAGGCATTAAACACATCTTGCGGAGAAGCCACTGTCAGCTCCTGCAGTCTGATCTATAACAGTTGCCTCAGGAGCTGCCCTGTGCAGGTAACTGCAGGAAAAGCATAGGTAGACTCGGGAGTTAACCCTCTGCAAAGCTACTGTAAGAACTATACCTTTGCTAGATGTAGCACGATAATTTTATTTGATGCTCTGGTGAGGTGACCTAAGCGCTATCTTGAGCTGTTCATCTCGGAACATCTTACTTCTGGTGGGCTTTTCCTCACCATCACAGCAGTGCAGACTGGACTCGTGGTGTATATCCACACAGCATTTGTGTCCTTTCCCACTGCAGTGTTACAGGTCTTGTACACAAAAAAGAAGTCACTTGGCCACCATTTCACCCCAAAAATTGGAGATAATTTATTAAACTTTATCACTGACTGAAAAAAGTCACTAATGTCTCTTATAATAAGTTAATGTTCTTAACAGAAAACCCCAAGCCATAATTACTGTATTTGCTCAGACTTAATACATTTACTTTGAACAGTTCTGTACTCCATAGGTTCCCCTTCACAGAAGGGAGTTTTCAACCACACCACAAACCTCTGACTCTTCCCCACTGCTCACTCAGACAAAATAAACTCCCTGGATGGCCACTGAGCAGTCCAGCATCCCCCTCCCCTCCTCTGCAGGACGCAAACATCTACCCACCTTCAGCAGAAGGGAGCTGGCAGCCGACAACTCGCATCCCTCTACAACTGCAGCCCAAAGTGTGCTTTAGACCTGCTGTAGGGGCAGAGGTCTCAGCCCAAGCCCTCTCTAGGAGCTGATAAAGCAAACTGGGTAGCATGAGGCTTTTCTAACCCACACAGCACTACGTGGACACAGGCAGAACAAATATGGCACCTGGCACAGTGCTGACATTGCACACATGGTTGCAGCTCTCCCAGTGCCTCCTTTGAGAGAGGAACACCAAAACCTGCTCGCTCCCATGACACTGCATTCATTGCTTTTCCTTGATGCCACAGTCTTTGTGATTCTGTTCTAGCAGGGCAACAGAAACTCAAGTCCTTAGACAGAATGAAACTGTTAAAAAGAAAAGTGTCCAGGAACACAGCACAGAAACTGAGTGCTACCACCTTCCACAGCACTCGACTTGCTTGGTTCCCTGCGGGCTCACCTGGCCAATTCTTACCATAACATGAAGAATGTGTGTCAGCTTCTAAATTATTAGTGCTCATGTGAAGGGACAAACAATCCTAGAAACCTTCTGCAGCCAAAGTACCCACAACCGTAGACCCAGGAGCTCAGCCTCCAGGGAGGCTCCTCAGATACAGCGTGGTAAAGCTGCACGGCTCCGCCTCAGCTAACGCCTCCTTGCAGCCAATGCATATGAGAGCTTTGCAAGATTTCCAAGCAAGAGTCACTGTCCTAAACCAATCCATTCAGAACGTTTTGGGGCAAGTCATCTTAGCTGCCTGCATTTCATGCCTGCTCCCGCACCCCCAGCCCTGCCACCAATATGCACAAAGAAGTCAGCAAGCAAGAATCATAATTAAAAAACCCTGTGCGCTTGACCATGCATCCTCCCCACTGTCGGAAATGCCTCTCCCTCCTTTCTCCACTCGCTGGCTACAGGGAGGGCAGCATTTCCCACCACCGAACAAAAGGTCCATCGCGTGCCTCAGGAGGCAGCTACAGCCTTCAGTAAGAGGGGTGACAGACCCATGCTCACAGCACCTATCGTAACATTATGGAAGCACACAGCTCTTTGGTCATTAACAGCAGTCACAGCCATTGGCATCACATCTCCAACCTGTAAAAATAAACTCTAGCCAGACAGCTGCCCAAACCTTGTAGAAGCTGGCCCAGCCCACCCACCCACACAACCAGAGAGAAAAACCAACAAGCTCAGCAACTTCTATCATTCTCCTGCTCCCCCTGTTCATCCTCTTCTGTTTCTGTTTTAATCTGGGCCACTCCGAGCCGGTAGAGAGCATCACGAATTACCACCTCTCCAGGCTGGCAGCTCTGTACGATCTCCTGGATCTGCCGATTCACAATTTCCCTGCTGGTGAGGAAGTCCATGAGGCGGTTGTAGAGGTAATAGTGCGTGGCGTTCTCAAAGGTGATGGGCCTCTGACGGATGTTGCTTGTTTTGCTGTCGCTGATAGCAGTGATGATGGCACTGTAAGGCTCCAGCTCTCGGCACAGGGAGATGCAGTGATGCCGAGCCGTTGGATCTTGGTGGCTGTCTTGCTCTGAACCCATGTGAACGATTCGGCGTGCTGAGGACTTGGTGATTGGGTGCTGAACAGAATGCTCAGCCACAGTCATGTCTACACTGTAGTGCTGATCGAGCAGTTCAGGGCAGGACACATACTGGGGGAGAGAGACAGGCACCAGGTAGAACAAGGAGCAACTTCCCAACAGTAAAGAACAACAAAGCCAAACTGTTTGGCTGAACTCCAACCAGCACCAAAACCCAGTACAGAAGGAGGGTGAAGAGATTAAGGCTTCCCCTAAAGGCCACGAAGGTGTTCTATACACCGACTGAACTCATACACCCTCAGAGATAACCTCAAGGCACTAACAAACCTCTTCCTTTCCCATTTCTCAAGTAATAGCAGCAGTTTGAGAGAACCAAGTACCTGTGTCACAATAAAACACGTGCTCCAAAGTTCATGATCTGACCTGTTACAATGCACTTCCAGTACAGCTTCTCCGATTAAGGAGCGTGAAGCTAACACAATGCCCCAGCAACACATAGTGTTTTCTGCTATGCTCAGAAGCAACACACTGGCAGAGCTGTGAGTCAGGAGAGACTCACCAGGTCCAATTATCTTGAGGCACAATGCAGGTTTCAAACACAGAGAATCACAGAATTGTTTGGGTCAGAAGGGACCTTAAAAGATCATCCAGTTCCAACACCACTGCCATAGGCAGGGACACCTCCCACTGGACTAGGTTGCTCAAAACCCCATTGAACCTGGCCTTGAAGACATCCACAGATGGGGCAGCCACCACTTCTCAGGGCAACCTGGGCCAGTGCCTCACCAACTTCACAGGAAAAAAGTCCTTCCTAACCTAAATCTTCTCTCCTTCAGCTTAAAACCATTACACCTCATCCTATCCCTGCACTCCCTGACAAACAGCCCCTCCCCACCTTTTCCCATAGACTCTTTCAGCGCTGGAGGCTGCTCTAAGGGCTCCCCTCACATTTTCGATTTTTTCTTTTAAATCTCACTTGAATTTTTTCCATATTGGGCTGGCATAGCAGAGTGCAAAGGTGAATATAACTAACCGTTGGGGGATCCATAGGGTCAGAGAAGCAGCCCTGTTTTTTTCCCCCACATCTGGGAAGTCAGGCCAGGACAGCAGACATCAGCACACAGTGCCACCGAAGAGGCTGTATCAACAACATACACCGGAGGCCAGTGACGTGAGGAAATCAACAGGTCCACATGATCCCGTGCATTTTCTCCTCTCACTAGGTACTTTGAGCCACACACAACCTGTGAAGAGAAGGATTATCACCAAACAGCCCAACAAAACTGAAAACTTCAGGTATTCCAGACAATACAGTAACCAGACAGTTACTTTCTCTAAGGATATTCTGTTTCTTCCTCATATACATTTACTTTGCCTTGTTCAGGAAGAGGTGATTTTCAACTCCACCTCAGCAGCAAGATGAAAACTGGACTTCAGATCACTAAGGGATCTTGAAATCTCCTGCAGAGCTGCTCATATGCCAAGCCCCTGAGGCAGTGTTTTCATTCACAAGGCTCAAAGAGGCCCGCCCCATCGCTTTTATTTAGTGAGGGAGTTCCACACCAATAATAGTGAATTACACGGTAAGAAAAAAAAGGTCACTGACTCCAGCCTCCCTTACCTGATGTGGACACACTTTGTAGATTTTCCCTCCCGTGTGATGAGCAGAGGCTTGTGTGATGCTTGTCCCGTTCTGTACAAACTCATAGAGAGCCAAGAGGGAGTAGCAGAGCTGGTCCTAGAACAGACAGGCCTCAGAGAAAGTCTAGAATTAAGGGGCTCCCCCAGAGAGGGAGAAGGCTGCAGGCAAGTTTTCCCAAATGCTAACTTGCACTTGATCCAATAACTTCCTAATCCCACACTCAGTAAGGATGACAAGCAATTACGTGATGCTGAGCCTGTGATGAGGTAATTACAGGCTTCCTTTCTTCCAGCCCACAAAGGCTTAATTTATATCAGCATGTGTAAGTTACCCTATAATCTGCAGGGACTCACTACAAAGCCACCCCTGCCCTTAGTCCAGTCAGATGGGAAGTTAATGATCTAGAATGGGAAGTATGAATGAGGGAAAAGTAGTGAAGAACTGCTCCACTCCTGCAGACTCCTCTGTGGGCAAACAAGCCATTACCTTTGTATCTGAAGCCTCCCAGGGGATGCCACACTGTGTCAGAAAGCGCTGCAGCTCTTCCTCACTGTAAGAGCTTATCAGCTCAAGCCTCAAGTTTTCTTCCTGAAGAAGCCTCACCAAGGCACTCCCATTACCTGCAAAGGAATGAAACAAGACTCAGGACCCATTCTCAGGAATGGAAGTCATAAAAACAATTTCTTCTGAAGACTACAGAAGCAGAGACTGCATGACCAACTGCCAGCAACAGAAAGCAGTGAATAGCCTTTTTACCAAAGCGCATCACAACCCACACCTCTCAAATCCTTTGTTAATAAAGTCACCAGACTGAGCCCAGCAGAACTACAGACTCCACAATCCCTTGTCCGTCCTGTTATCTGTAACCTTTAAATGATTGGGTGGACTAACGTGAGGATAAACAAGTGACAGAAGAGCGCAGAGAAAGGTGACTACAGCCTTCAGACTGAGCAGCTCCAGGCTCACCCTTCACATCTGCCCTCTACCTCTTTCTCTGGAGCTCCACTCCCACAAAAGCCCATGCAGCCCTTCTGCAGATCAACTCTCTAAACCAGCTGCAGCCCTGGTTCCAAAGCCAACTCATACAACACTTGTTAAGTTTGCAAAGCTAGTTTTCCTTCTCATACCTAAACTGTTAAGGGAACTGGGTGCTAACTAAATTTAGCTCTCATACATCTGAGTTTATTTATCTCATGCTTTCTTGCAGTCAATGCCATGGATACACTGAATATCGACAACACTGAGCAGGACTAACATGTCCCAGAGACATCCAACTCCTAGTCTTTTTTCAGGTTCTGTAGAAACTTATTTACCCTTTACTGAGATCAGGATATTGAAATATCAAGCACTGCCTGCAGCTTTATGGTCCAAATATCAGTCTAACACAAAACAAATACTGATTGGCATTTAATTTGTGCATGCGTCCCTCTGCAGTTAGAGCATATCTCATCTGGGAAGCAGTGTTTTCATGTCCACCACATCTCAAACGTATCAGAGCACATAAGTGCATCCATGCTTCACTAGGCAGGCCAAAGCTCAAGCTGGTAAGTATCCTGAGAACAGCTGAACCCTCTCTCAGCAGACAGTTTAAAAGAGTCATGCAGTCATCAATTCTGAACTCTAAACATCACCAAAAGATGGAAGTCACTAACACATAAAGCACTCCCTTAATAATTGCAACCTCAGCAGTTACCTGGCACTGGCTGTGCAGCCAGGTTCTTGTCCTTCTCAGTATTGATTACCATCGCTCCTCTCATCAGTGGAGGGAAGAAAGGAGCAACAATAGAGGCATCAAACTTTGTGATGGGGATGCTAGAAGGAAAAGCCACCTGCTCAATCACCTCTGTCTCCATCGTGGACCAGAAGTCTTCTACATTCACTTCACTTGATGGCAAGAACTCTGGCCACGTAAACTAGAAAGAGCAAGAAACACACTGGTCAAATACAAATAACCGTAGTTCATCTGACTGTTGTGTGTCAGACTCACTCAAGGCATGAGGACTATCCAGAAGAGTGCTCAGCCCAAACCTAACAAGATGACTTCAGGCTCCTAGAGATCCCCACAATCATTTTCTGTTGGGCGAGAGTTAAAACCATTTATGTGACATAAAAGCCAGACATGCTGCACACTATTAACAGGGCTTTTTTAACCCCAGTAGAGGAGACAGCACCTCAAGGAAACTGCTGCTGGTGAATAAAAAAAAAGAATGCCTTCATGTCAAAGGTGGTCAAGTTCAGCAACTTTTATCCAAGGTCCCTACTGTCAGAGGCTGCTGGACAAAAGCTGTGGTCCAGCAACAGAGGATCTTGTTTTCCCCAAACCATACAACACCACCTCTAAGAGGAAGTACAAGCATCACCACTCCAGCCACATCCCTCTTGCTAGGAATCAGCAGAAAACTGCTCACGAAAGTCTCATGTAATTATCGTGCGTTACAAAAACCAGAGTCAGCAAAAATCATTATGATCTGCTTTGAACACAAACAGGATGCGTAGTTTTGCGAAAAGCCTACCTCTATATTTTTCAGTGCCAGGACATTTTCCACATTCCGCTGGGCTATTTCCACCTTGGGGGTTATGCCGCAGATTCCACAGATCATGTCATTGTAATCCCGCACTGTTAGGCACTCAAAGGCCCAGTAGCCATTGCACAGCAGTTCCTGGAGCTGAACCTGCTCATCAGGGCTCAGGCTTTTTTCTGAAAAGAGAACACGCCTCTGTCACAGTTTCACTTCCTAAAGTCAGTGGAGAGGTAGTTAAACTCTCCTATGCAGAATAAAAACAAACCTGCCCTCCAGAGAACTTATCAAGAACTGGTCACAAAGGTATGCTGGGTTTAGGAAGCAATTTAACAGAAACATACCACACCAGAAGAGGTGAGGTTTGCCTTTTTATTACCCAGCAATCAGCAGCAGGTCACAGTATGGTCTAAGTGTTATGGTAAAATGAAAGAGAACCCACCAGTTTGCTCCTGAACAGAGTCAAGAATATTTCCAACAGCCACTCTGGGATCCTCTCCAAGTTTAATGTGGTTTCGGATTGCAAACAGAAGGTCCAAGCTCACTAGCAATTTATTACCCACATTGAAAAGGCCTGCAGTTAAAACAAGACAGTTACCGTCAATAGGGTTACAGATCTTCCTCACAAGGAAATATATTCTTTATCAATACACAAAACACTCATGAATGTAGTTCAGAGGATAATGGAAACAGCTGGATAGGCCTTCTAGGACTGTTCCTTCTTGCACATTAGCTCTTTTCCCAGCCCTGCCTTTAAATTTAAAAAGCTACAAGGAACAGCAGCCAATCCATCTCCTCAGTTCTGTGCTGCCTTGCAGGCGGCCCACAGCAACTGCCACCAGAGTCTCACCAGTCAACACTGAGAAACAGCACCCTGTAGAGATGTCTTTGACTAAGATCTCAGGGGCTACCTTGCAGAATTCACCACATCCCACTTACACAGAGGAGACCAACACTGGTGAAACAAGGCACAGTCTTCCTCATCAATGCATTCGTAAGCGGTTTTCTCACAAATACAGATTTACTTGCAAAAGCAGGGGAAGAGTAGTGCAAGTCAAAAATAATTTAACTTTAATACACTGCAGCAGGGAACAGGCTTTTCTGTACAGACAGTGCCCTGATACAGCCCCAAGGCTTCTGAAAGGTTTAGACTACAATCATGCTATGAGTCGGTATGCTTACACTTTTCCTACCTGTGTAAATATCAGTGAAGCTATGGAGGGCCAGACACTGCAGGTTCAAGCACACTTTGACCTGAGCTGTAACCACCTGTAATCTGTTAGCTGTCAGCAGCCAGCACTCCTGAGGACCAGCGAGGGAACTATAGCAAAAAACGACAACTCAGGGTCAAGTCAAATAGGTTTTTCAGTGTAGTTCTGCAGTATCTTAAAACATTCTAGAAGAGATCAGCTCATTGCTGCCAGTCTAAACCAGTTCACATCACACCAGAAAAAAAGAAAAGTTACATTTTAAAACGTATTCCCCTGGCAGAGTGAGTCAGGTCACTGCTCACGTTCCCTTAACAGCACTACAGCATCTCTCCAGCTCCATCCACTGAGCACACAGTATTTGAGAGGTGGAGAAATTCTACAGCCCGAGCTGCCCTGGGAGTACTGTCAGCCCTATTGCTGGGGAGCAATAATGGTGGCTACTAACACGTTCCATGTGACAGCCTGTCCCTGCACACAGAGATTCCAAAAGGCCTGCTCCTCTACAGCACAGCTGGCGAGGAAGATGTTCAGACAGGAAAATGCCAGCTGTGCCCTAGCAGCAGAAGTATAGCTGTCCACCTGAGAAAACAGGAATCAAAGTCAGAGGCAGCTCCCTCCCACCGGCAGGGGTTTTAATTAGAGCCTATGCAGGCACATGAGAGTCCCACACTCGAAACACTCCCTGCAGAGCATTGCCAAGCAGCACAGCACTGACGCAAGGATTTACAATACACAGGTTGATAAGTCACAAAGCGAGGAACAGGATGGAAGCACTGTGCTATAAAAATTACTGAGCATAAAAAGTATCTCTGCTGGAAAAAACTCAGTTAGTACGAGCCTGACTGAAGCAAACATCCTCAAATGGCATCAAGAAAATCTTTTCGGCTGAAGGAAGAAACACAAGAGTAAACTACCCGTCATTTTCCTCTGGGAAACATTTCAGCGCCCACTTTGAGCAACAGGAAGATGTTTGTCTGAGTCAGTGAGGAGATATCCTACAGGCTTTTATAGAAATTCAGTTAAGGTAATCTAGCCTACACACTGGTAATTTCTGAAAGCCTTTCAGGTTTCAGTTTGGTATTTGTTCCAAAAAAGGATTCACTCAAACCCACACTAAGAGAATGAAAACATTATAAGTAAAAAGATCCACACAGGAAATATTCAGATCAGGACAAGAGAGAAAAAGAAATCACAAAACGCACATCTATAATCCAACAATTTTGCCTCTGTCAGCCTCAAAACATCAGACTGGGAAACACAGAAAGAATGACTAATGAAAAGATTCTGTTTCAAAGAAAAAAATACATCTAGACTTGGCAGTCACTCTTTGATCAAGCCCTACTGCTGCACAGAAACAGTAACTATGACAAACTAAACTGCACAGGAGAAACAGAAACAGATTATCACTAACCACCTAAACCCTTTCCACACACATGGAGCTTATTTGGTGTCACACCAGCTTCAGTACTGGGGAGTAAAGCAAATATTATTTCAGGCACGCTTTTAACATAAAATATCAGCACGAGGTTGAAAGAGTCACAAGTCTAAAACAGAATCTTACTTCTGTCCCCCTTTGAACAATGGGCTGTTACAGAGGAGGCACTGCGTAGATGGAGACTCATAGTAGTTTGACCAGGAGGTCTGCTCTATGGTGACTGTCTCCTCACTCACGTTGGACAGGATGAGCCGCGAGCTGTTGAGTTCATGGATGAGCGTGAAGACCTCAGCCAGTTCCGACTCATTCTCTGGGATCTGCATTACCTTGCGCAGCAACTGCAGGGTGGATTGACGCTGGATCTCTTTCTGGGATGGGGTTAGAGGCTCGCTGGTGTTCAGCACATCAGACTGACTTGGACTCACCTCCTAGAAAGCAAGTCAAACACTCACATATTCAACCACGCAAGCATGGGGATGAAATATTAAAAAGCCCAAAGAAGGCATAAAAGGTGGCAGAAACAGTAACGTTTGTACCCAGCAGACTTCTACTCCACTGCTCAATCACTAACTCCAAACAGTAGCTCTAAGCCCAAGTTACCTCACCGAAAATAATTTATTACAGCTCAGCCTTTCTGGAATTCCTATGAAACTGCTAGACCACAACAGATTTGTCACTAAACTGGAGTGTCAGTGGCAAAGGACCAAGAAGGAGGATCAAGAGGGTGATGACAGCCACCAACAGGTGTAGTGTAGGAAAATGTAAATGTTGTAAACGATATAATGTTGTAAAATGATGTAAAATGTAAAATGATGTAATGTTGTAAATGTAAGAAAACTGTGGGTTGTAAACAAGAGACAATTGCACGGCAGCTGAGCTCCTCTTAATTGCTGCAGCTGTGGGGTCCTGAGAAGTGGCCAATCAACGGGGGAGCTGCTAACGAAGTGATAAGGATGTATAACACCTGGCATGGCAGAGCAGTTAGAAAGATCACTCAAAGGAGGACCTCGGAGTAAGAAACAGCATTCCAAGAGAGAGCAGCCAAGAAAAGGCGAGAAAGTCAGGGCCCTCCAAGGAGGAGCTCATAGAGCACTCAAAGGAGGAGCTCGGAGTTAGAGCAGCACCCAAACAGAGGCCGGGTCGTCTGCAAGAACCCCGGAGCGATGGAGAACAAAGACCAAGAAGAGGTGCGGCTATTCGCGGCAAACAGGCATATAAACACTTTCATAATCCTAGCAGTTGTCACTGCCTTTCTCCACAGCTCATCAAGCCCATATTCCTGTGTAACACACTCAGATGGCCATGGCAGCCTGCATACCTCTCCAGGAGTGAGAGGACAAGCGCTAAATGAGAACTAGGGGCTGTAACATACTGAATACACACATTAATTACAATTGATCATCTATAGTCCTTACACACACACAAAACACACACACGCTTACCTATATAAAATGCACAAGCACAGGAGAATGAAACTCCAGGCGGCTCAGAACAGCAAGAATGCAAACACGCTAATCTGTTTAATCACTTAAACTCTTCTGCCAACATTTCAACCTGTTTTTTGGTTTAGTCTACCAATGGGATAAATGAACAGCCCAAAGACCAGAGACAACAATGAACTGTGTGACATGAATGTTAAACACATCTAGAACCAGAAAATAAGAAAAAGCTAAATGAGGAAGAGACAAGCCATACGTCTCTCAAAATGCAAGCTGAGCTAAGCATACTGCTGTTCCTTACACAGCTGCTTATCTGTGAGTTTCACACAGGCCAGTTCAGCTTCTTTGTTTGTTTAAAAAAAACACTACACAAAGTTGTTCTTCAAAATAAAAAAAAAAAAAGTGAAAGAGTCATATTACCACACAGAGTAAAATGTCTACATGCTGAGTGGGCATTTCAGCTAAGAACAGGACAGCTCCTTTTTTTGTTTTTAAAGAAACAAAAGAATTCTGGATGAGAAAAGCTAACCTTCAAAACTTTAAATGCAAGAAAAACTCCAAACGAAAACCAGAACTCATTATTTACATCCATGCAGAACAGGAGACAACCAAAGACCATCTTTCTACCACAGAAAAAACTACTACAGCCAGAAGTATAGTCAGGCTGGAAGTAAAGTTGCACTACAGATCCCTAAAAATAGGAAGATCTTGTACCAGATGTACAAACGCAATTGACATCAGCCACAAACTGGCAACAAAGCAGAGCATACTCGGGAGTTTCTTGATGAAGTCTGAAGCTCAACTAAGCTGACATAACAAATCGCTTCAGGGGTGATTTCCCAGGAGCATACCAATACATTGTAAGCATTTTTAAGCTACGGAGACATCCAGTGGCAGAACTGAGTGCGTTCACTCTCATTCTCAGCCTGAAGCACCACTATCACACGGGTTGGACAGTACAAATATCATCATTAAGTATTGTCAATAAGTCACTATGCTGTTAGAAAAGCTTACTATACTAACAAAAAAATAACACACTCCCATGGGCACTTGCAAACTAAGGTATTTCCCTGCCCACCCCACAGCAGCCATTTCAAAAGAGAAATTATTCTGAACCTTACCAGAGATTTTGCTGTTTTCTCAGCTCTGTCTTTGGCAAGATTGTATCCGCAGCTTGGACAGATCCGTGGCTTGTGCCTGTTTGTATACACGTAACTACAGGAGGGGTTCTTGCATTTTCCTCTGCCGCGTGATGTTGCCAATCCCAAATCCTGAATGACACAAAAGAGATATTTGCTAAGCTGGACTTTTAGATGCCAAGGTGATTCTAGAGAAGTCTTCTTGAATATCATATGCTTTTTCACCACTTTGTAACACCTCATTTAAAGGTTCAATAGTAGGCTCTCTCACTTTGTACACCGTATTTTAACCCGTGCTCAAACATTTTGGGGCCAGCTCCAGAACCAAACACTCACACATTAAACTCATTCAGAAACCGCCAATGCTCCCTGCTGAAGGTATGGCTGGACTCGATGATATCAAAGGTCTTTTCCAACCAAACAATTCTATGATTCCATGATTCTGAACTAAATAGGGCAGGGGGGAGATTATGCTAGAGCATGAAGAAAAACCCAGCTCTTAACAAGCTCCCAAACACCACTGCAACTGAATGCAGTCACCGGATTAGGTCAACAGAAGATATACAAAACATGGATTGTCTCACATCAAATGAGAGATACATTTCTGCAAGCCAGTAAAATGCAAGTCACAGAATGGTCTCATCTCACCCAGAGACAACAATCCCCACGGGCTAAATCAGACCATCTGGAAAACTCACCAAAGTTACAGTGCAGCTGTACTTATAGGAAGGGAACACATCTGGTTTGACCTCCACTACTTTAACCTGAGATGCCCTGCTGGTCAAAGCACTGTGGAGCTAGAGATGGAAGGCAGAAAAAAAAACCATGAGACACCTACTACTGAATATACACATCCTGTAAGCAATACCTATTAGCATTTTTTCCCCAAAAAAATCAATTCATGTTCATTTAATATTAGAGGACTACAATACACTGTTTTGCATACTAAGGTATTCCAGCATCTTAGCACAGCCAGTCATATTCCAAAGGTGAAAGACTCGGTATTGCATGTCAGATTATCAAAGCACTAGCAGAACTTCAAAACACCTTCTAGGAGTAGCTGGGAGGTTCTCAAAGCAGTCGACAAAGATTGTCCAAGAGCATCAGCTCAGCTCATACACTAAGCCATCCAGCACCCATGGCTGCTTCCAAACCATCTCACAAAAACTGTCAGTCACAGATGTCCTCATCATGAGGCTCCTACATTTTTATATCGTATTTCTCACCACTCATAACCCTCACCTGGAGAAAAAAAAAATCCAAAGGAAAATAGTATGCATTTGAAAACACAAACCTTTTGCTCCTCGGCACTTGGTGTCTGCAGAACTGACTGACCCAGCTGTTTCAGCGTACTGGGCTTCAAGCCTGATGTTCTCACAGCGGAATGCTTGTCTAGAACGAAGAACAGGATGCAGCAGGTTAGACAGGAGAACACAGGTTCTGCTTCATCCTGACCTCTTTGGTAAACGTCACCACAGTCGTGTGAGATTTTCCCTCTGAATTTGAAATGATCCAAGCAGGTGTTTCACAGCCCACCTGCCTACACCCTCAGTTAAAGACAGTTTTTCCCAGTGTAAGTCATTATCTCCCTTCAGACAGAGCTTATTATTTGACAGAGATCACTTCTATGTGGTTTGGAAAGAAAAACCGCTCCAAAAGCACACCAGAGAACACTGCTTTTACCGGTATTCGCGAAGGCCTGTCTGCTGCTAGGCTGCTCAGTGCTGGCTTCTCTCCCCACGCTAGCTGGTGCGGGCAGAATGGCTCGCATGGGTCTTGCTGCAGCCAGCAAGGAGGGCTTAGGTCTCGGTTTACTCTTTACTTCTTGTCCTTTGTGTGCAGCAGGTGGGGCATCAATTCTGAAAGACAAGAGCTACAATTGGAAAAAAAATGCCATGTTTTTCGCCTCAGTATGAATTTTCTTCTCTTCCCTGAACTGTGCTTTATTAGCTCGACAATCAGAACTACTGCAGCAGAAAGGAGAAATAGTGCTAAGGATACATCTGTGACTACAATTTAATTGTCACTTTAAAAAAAATTAGCTCTGATGGCCAAAACCATCTCAAAGGAACAATCCTGAACTGGCAGAAAACAGACAGTAAACAGAACAGGTCTCACAGGAAGCACTGCCAACAGCCTTCAATTTCTTGGATAAGTCCCATCACCACACAACAGACATCATATGCTCCCATAACATATGGAAAACTGACTCACCCTGCTGGCTTTTTTGCAGAGGCATTTGGACTCAGCACCTCAGAAGAAGATGGCAGCCCCAGCCCTATGCCATCTTTTTCTGTTTGCTCTGAAGAGTCTCCTTGCCGTTGGCTCTCTTGACCCAGCATCACTCCAACTGCACTCCCTCTGTCTTCAGCAAGTACATTGTTTGCAAGAACATGAGCCTCAGAGATGACCACTTCCTCCCAATCCTGCATTTGTCCTCCAACAGGAACAGCATTCAGTAGCTGGCTGACCGCTTCAGAGCTTTCCAGGGCAGACTTGGAGGTGCTCTCACTGACAGCTGTTGGTTCCGTAAATACTGACTGTTGACCTCTTTTAGCTGCTAGAGTTTTAAGAGAGGTGCCTGAATTTGGCTCAGATTTGCTTTTTGGTTGCTTCTCCTGGAAACAAAGACAGTCACACTTCAGAGCTTTAGGCTTTCACAGATAAAGTAAGATCTCTCCATATACACCAGGTTTTCCATGGCCTATTTAGGGCCAGACAAAACCAGCAAAATCCTAAGTGTTCAAGCAGTGAACTGTATGAGAGCAGAAAGACATCATCTCCTATGAGAGCAGAAAGACATCATCTCCTATGACAGCAAAGTCCCTGTCAACATTTTATCTAGCCTCCTGGCCCTTCATGTATTATTTTTAGCCACTGTTTACTTTGAAGTATCAGTTTTTCTTCGGCTCCCTCAAATATCACCATCAACATTACAAATTCACTCACCACCCTCTGTAACAAGGACCCACTTCCTACGCTCCCCTTTCACAGCTTCAGCTCTCTGACACTGTTCCTCCACACTATTAAGGAACCAAAGAGATAGAGAACTTGTAGATTTTCGATATATGCATTCAGGAAAGCATCCATTTGAGCAAGTCAGGGAAAAGGGAATTATTCTGGAAATAATTTTTGACTAAGAAAATGTTATCATTAAGACTAAGCCTACAGAAGCCATGCATTGGAGAAAACAAAGGTAGATTGGAACACCGAATGGTAATATGCAAAAAGATATCAGAAGTGGAATCGTGAGTTTCTGGCATGATAAACACAATAATTCTAAGCTCTCTATAGAGTTTACACTCCGAAGAATAATCTAGGTTTTTGAAGACAGACATCTAACCTAGACCATTTTCTTCCTGCAGAACAAGAATGTATGTACGTATTTAGCTTCAGTTCTACTGATGTCATTAATGAAAGAAACTGCTGGTGCACGTTTTTCCCAAGGCATGACACTATCAACACAAGTAGAAATGTTTATGCAAATGTTTTCCCAGAAGAGAAGAATAAAATTGAAAGCGAGAAAGAAAACTCCCTCTAAAACCTTTCAATTCTGACCAACGTAGGATTTAACATGAGTGGGCATGTCATACTCAGGCAGAAACACGTTTCTGCAGCAAGTCATCTACCACCTTCAGCAGGTCTACAGAACCAAGAGGTAAAAAGTCATCATCGCTGTCTGTATCCTGCCATGCAGGAAGTCCAGCCATCAGCTTGGACATGCCAGAGTTTGTAAGCTGCCTAAGAAAGTTCTTGCACCTAAATGCTTAATGGATCTAGACACAAAACAAAGGAGGCTCAGAACAAATCAAATGAATGTCAATGCAAATTTGCACACCAGGAACGTCATCAACCTGTGCCTGAGGAGCCTTGTTTCAGATAGACATTTAATGAACGCACATCTCTTCAGAGCTGACTAATTACTGTGACATGGCCAAGGTTTAAGGAGCAAGTGTTTTTTGCTGTACATAGCTAGCAGAGATGTCAATAACTTTGAGAAGCTATTGTGGAGAAAGACTTTCCCACCCAAACAGACCTCACAACTCCAACAACACCTGGGAATTTTCTTCCAGCCAAAGCTCAGAACAGAACAAATGATCAGACACACGCCTGTGAGTCAACAATACCCAACAGCACTTCAGCTTCCACTAGACCAACTTTATTAGCTGGCTCCCAAAGAGTCATGTTCCTACTATAGTTGAGAATCATTCCTCCTTCTGTTGACAAATTGATGCTGAAAGACCGCAGAAAACCTCCATTTATAGAAGAGCTGCAAATGCAGATGAATTACTATAACGAATGGTTCGGCCAAACCCCTGAGCTTAGCTAGGGCTGTACTAGGAAGAACAGGCAATCCCTTCAAGTCACAGGAACTACAGTGCAGGCAGAGGGCCAGAAGAACATGTGTCTTCTCAATCAGTCACCAAATGCAGCTCAATCTATTCTAACCGGCAACACTACAGGTGGCATCTTTACCCAAGGTGTGGTGGTTTCAGGTCAGTCTCACCTTAGCCAAGTGTCTCTGCGATGGTGACTTGCTCAAGCACTGGAACACAGGCACAGGGATCATTCTCAGCATATCTGACCTCCTGTGCTAGATCCACAGATCCGGAAATATCACAGACATTGACAAAACCAACACTTTTTGTCTGAAAATCAGAGAAGGCGTTTACCTTTGGGATCCATTTCCCTCCCAGGAAGTTCCCACACATTGGGCATTTTGGTGGCTTATGCCTGGTGACGTAAGTGAAGGAACAGCCAGGATTGGTGCAATTTCCATGTCCCCTGCGAGTATATGTGGTTGTCTGAAATGAGAGTTGTCAGGAATTTCTCTACAGAGCTGAAAAAAAATCTGTGCTTATTGCCCCTTTCTTCCTCATAAGCACTTTACAAGCATCATTCAGCAAGCCACCAGCTCTCCACTGTTCTTCCTTTCACTGATCACCCACCCCACAGCAGGATCCAAGGAAGTCAGCACCATAACTACTCCAAGTCTAAATGCTCAGTCCCCAACTAGGTACCTTTTCTTCTAGAAATGCAAGTGCTGCTGTCAAATAAATGAAATTATTTAAGGTAGGCACTTCTCCTCAGGAACAAAACTCGAGGTATTTCCATTCTCCCTAAGACACCTGGAAGAAAGTCACTCTATGCACCACTATAAATATCCAGAGTGTTCCACCAGCTAGAAACACAGAGGACCTGGAACACAGGATTTGACGCTAGCTTACACAACATTAGGAGCTGCAGAGCTAACTGCACAACAAAGTCTTACAATGGCTACAGAAATACAGGTGGTTCGAGTGCCTAGGTTAGAGAAATAATACTATTCTTCCACACAACCTTTTACATGGGTTCCCAAAACCTTAGGTCAGTGCCCCTCTCCCATCACGTGGCCAAAGCGACAGCCATCCACGGGACTCGGGAGCCCACGTGCTCCTGTCACAAGAGCAGGTTCTTGCCCTTAAAAGGATGGGCACTGGTATTCTATAAAGACAAATATGCATTCGAGTAGAGGGCATGGGTAGCTACACAAACCCTGAAAAAGGCAACACAGAAACTGCTGCTGGCCAGATGTGTTGTAATAACATTATCTACTCCATCTGGTCCCAAGAATGCCTTCACGAAGAAGGCAGCTGAAACAGGCTGTAAAAGACACTCTAGGAAGTCAGAAACCCCATCAGCATGCACTAGGCATAAAACCAAGGACAAGAACTATATCAGTTGACATGATGACTCCAAATTGGATTATCTTTAGGAACTGGACCGTCATCAAACCTTTCCCACTCTAACATCTTAAAGACAAACCTATGGTAACAGATCCAAACCTTAAAATACCATACAAGGCTCTGAATTTCTTACCAATTTAATTGATGCTGGGTTCTCCACAACAGAATGAGCAGGCAAAGGTAACATAATAAACTGTGTAGCAGGTGTGGAGGAGCGGCTCTCTTCAGTATCCTAAAATGAAGCCAAAGGGAAAATACATGCAGAAAACAGGAGATACAGTGACCTGTGTCCCAACCTCTCATGAACATTAGCATTGAACATATGTCCTAAGGACTAACAAGACCAGAAAGCAGGAAAGGAGAGCTATCATTCCAAAAGCAATGGCTTTACCAGGCCTACTTTGGAAATACCAAACTCTCTGCAGATTGTAACTGAAAACAGCAGATCCAATTCTTCACAGAACCAGGTTTTCTATAACCAATCCCTAACACCTCAGCTTAAAAGGACTCCCTTCGACCCCTCTGCAATCAAGAAAACAGCGACCAGGAGCACAGAGATAACACTGTTTTCCCCAAAAAATCTTGTAATACAACTGTGGAACCCACCCCAATTACTGCGATAAGAAATAACTTAAGAAACCTAAAGCAGTCATTGAGGACCACAAGTGATACCAGAACACGGCAGAGTCAATCTGCAAGCAGAAAGGCTGTAACCAGTTGCCATTTCCCTCACCACTGAGCATAAGCACACTGGGCAGTGCAGGATCTCCTGCAGCCACAGAGGATTTCAAGTGAAATGTGTTAAACGGCACTTGGACACCTCAGGTGAGATGCTGGCAGGAGGATGAGTGCCACTAGAACGACTTACCCTGCCAGTCACCACGGTCACCACAGATACACCATCCGAAACCTGAGGGCGGGCCACAGCGATGCTACCGTTGGAGATGTCTGTGGAGCCACTAACTAGAGTCTCTTCAATAACCACCCGAGCTGTCTGATATGGTTGCCCTTCTATTTCCAAAGAAGCCTCATCCAAGAGGATCTCTCCAGCCACTTTCTCTGTCACAGGCCCAACAAAGTGAGATAGAACCTCTGATGCAACCACTTCTTCTACAGCATCTGGCTGACCAAAGGAAGCAGGCTCTTCTGCTAGTCCTTCTATGGCAATGCACTGCTCGGAAATGCCAACGTGGCTCGAGTCCACAGACAGGATGTTCTGCACAGCATCACGGGACACGTTTGTGATATTGGTAGAACCTTCGGACACTGTCTGACCCTGTGTCACACAAAGCTCCAGCGACTGCCTGCTCCTGTCCTCTTGAAGAGTGGTTTTGGGAATAATTATATAGTCTGAGCGAGGAAGAATCTTACGGAAACCTGGAATGTCCGGAACTACTGCAGTTCGAGCAGAAACCTTGGAGTTCTGTCAGCACAAAAAGAGTACAGAATAAATGAATATGCGAAAAGGAAGACATTTGGTTTTCAATACTGCTATTTTAGTGCCTAAAGTTCAAATGGTTTCCTGAGGTATGCTGCTGGGAAATTCTCCACATGTCAGAGCCTGCAGAATCCCTCTCAGCCCTGGTTTTATCACCCGCTTTACCATCAATCACCCTGATGACACGACACAAAAATAACTCCTGTCCCTGTCAGCGGGAACCAGACAAATCTATCTTGGATTTCAAAACATTATCCCTTAACTGAACCCAAGGCAAAAGCATGAGGCAGTGGCCTCACACGTTGCTCCTTTACAGGCTCTCCTAAGCAGAAATACAACCTGGAACCAACAGTTCAGTGATTCTCCTACACAGAGTGCTATACAAGCATTTAAGTGCCTCTCCCTCCACATAGCAAAGAGCTGTCAGAAAGAGGATTTACCGGATCCAACCCTTCCTTCTCTAGCTTGGCTTTCTCCAAGTAGTAGCTTTTTTCAGCCACACTGAGCAACCTCCAGCTCTCACTGATCTTTTTGTTGATTTCAGATTGAGGGAGGTGGGGGAGTTCTTGCTGTACTTTCAAGTAAATGTCATAATAGTAGAGGAGGTAAGCAGATCTGAAACACAGAGACCCAAAGGTTAACATCATTCACAAATTCCTTTGGAAAAAGAAATCCACAAGGTTTACGTTTGTCTCAAGGCCAAATGACAAGCACATCACATTCAATTGTAACTGTAAATGCATTTTTTAACCAAATGAAAAGTCAGATTCCGAGAAGAACCTCTGCAGTACGGAGAAATAGCCTAAGGCAAATTATTCTGGAGTACACAAACTTTAAATTGAGGAACAACAGCAACCATAAAGGCAAGGATGTCAGAGTGGACCCAGAGTGTCAAGCTAATTTTCTATATATGATGTTTTATGTCACAAAGTATTCCAAGAGAACTGCAGAGATCACTCTTATCAGAAACAAGGAAAACTGCTCCCATACTCTACACAGGAGCTAAATGAACACAGAAAGAACTTACCTAGGCTTTTTGGCTTTTTCTGCATGGTCACCAGTACTTTTATATTTCTTTTTCTTCTTAGACGGCACCGGTGATGTGTAAGTGTAAGCGCCCTCTATTTCCTCCATCACCACAGTTACTTCAGTGCCATCGTATGGGACCTCCATTGCTAAAAATACACATTTCATGTTATGCAGTCGCCCAGTTAAACATCACTCCCAATAAAAACTGCTCTTAATCCCCTTTGTAAGCTAACGGAATCACTGACATCCAAGTTTGAAACTAATTAACCAAGAAAACTATGGGTTAGCCATTCATCCGTCTTTAAAAGAAAACATCTTTACTGCAATGGTCTCGGCACCATCAGATCAGCACAGCCACTGCATGCGCGCTGGCACAAGTTTCTCAGCGTGGTGGCTGCCCCATCCCTGGCGGTGTTCAAGGCCAGGTTGGATGGGGCTTTGAGCAACCTGATCCAACAGGAGGTGTCCCTGTCTTGGCAACGGGTGGAACTGAGTGGGCTTTAAGGTCCCTTTCAACACAAACCATTCCGCGATTCTATAAGTGGTATCGTAGATCCAGCCTTATCCCGGTGAGCGGGTATCCAGGAGGCACCACAGCCACACTCACAAAAGCGAGGACAGAGGCTTAATAATCACGGAAGCCTCGTAATCCTCTTACCCACCAGGAGCTCCTCGCTTAACACCGGCGGCAGCTCCAGCTTCCGGGAGGCGGGGAGCGCACGGGAAGCCTCACGACATACACGACAACGCTACCTGGGCTCAGGTGCGGCCCCTGACTGTCCCCTCCGACGCGGTCACAACTCCCGGGCGGTCCCGGCTCCTCCACGGGGCGGGGCGGAGCTGCTGTTCCCCCCCCCCCCGGCCCTGGCGAACCCTTTTCTCTCGGTGTCCCCCCGGGGCCCCGGCACTCACCGAGCGGCCCCGGGAGGCTTGTTCGGAGGGACAGCGAGCGGCGGTCACGTCGCAGGAGGCGGCGCGGGGGGAACGAGGCAGCCGCATGGAGAGCAGCGGGCAGGGCGCCCCGGCATGCTGGGCCCGCGCCGCCGCCTCGGCCGCTGCCGGAAGTGCTCGGGCGACGACTTCCGGGTCACAGAGTAGGAATAGGGAAAAGGGGAGCTGTGCGGGACGGTGGCCGGGAGGGGCCGTAATTACTGCGCGTGCGTGCTGTGGCTCCGCGAGCCAGTTCTGTTATGAGTGGGGGGTGATGGTAGCGGGGGCAGAGTCACAGGATCGTGGAGTCATGGGGTGGTTTGAGTTGGGAGGGACCTCAAAGCGCATCCAGTCCGAACCGCTCTGCAGTGAGCAGGGACGTAGTATCATAGAGTCATAGAATCATAGAATCACAGAATGGTTTGCAGTGGAAGGGACCTTAAAACCCATCCAGTTCCACCCCTGCCATGGGCAGGGACACCTCCTACTAGCTCAGGCTGCTCAAAGCTCCATCCAACCCGGCCTTGAACACCTCCAGGGGTGGGGAAGCCACAGCTTCTCTGGGCAACCTGAGCCTCCCCCCCCTTCAGCGTGAAGAATTTCTTCCTAATGTGCAATCTAAATGTTCCCCTTCCAATTTAAAGCCATTCCCTCTCATCCTATCACCATGCCTTTGTAAAGCGTCCCTCCTCAGCTTTCCTGGAGCCCTTTTCAGTACTGGAAGCTGCTCTAAGATCTCCCCAGAGCTTTCTCTTCTCCAGGCTGAACACTCCGACTCTCAGCCTGTCCTGGAATGGGCGATGCTCCAGCCCCCTGATCATCTTTGTGGCCTCCTCTGGGCCCATTCCAACCCGTTTCAACAGCTCCTTTCTTTTGATTTACGCAACTCAGGCACACAAAGTTACACATTACTGTAAGTAATCATTGTTATATGTGAATTCAAATCTGTACAAGCTATTGCCTGGGCTCCAGTAACATCAGCCCGCGGTGCAGTCAGTGCCGCTTCCCATTGCTGGTGATGGAGCAGATGAAGTGGCAACCTGAAATTCAGACCTGGCTGAATATCCAGAGCCCAGTGCCACTCAGCTGAGGTGGTGGCTGTTCCAGAGCTGTGTGTAGGGCCAGCACTGTGCCAGCACCTCAGCACGAGAGCCATCAGGGATCTTCTTGTCATGAGAAACACCGCTGACCCCCATGTAACAGCCACTCCAAATACTCAGGGGTGTTTGGTCACAGCATTTCTTTACCAACATTTCTCACCCAGTTTTGAAGAATGAAGGTTTCCATATAGAACAAAATAATTGTTTTCTTGCCCTATAGGACTCTCTGCCCATAACTCTCTTCTACTAAAGGGTTTTCATTTGGAAAGCACGTTCAGCTATTGCTTTAACATGTTTCTCAAATTACACATTTTGGCTTCCTTCTATTCATGTCTATTTCTGTGTTTTACATCATGACTTCTAACTTTAGAGAAATGTAAACCACATCTATCTTTTGTCTTCTCAGGTCTTGGAGGAGTAGACAAAGGGCTCCACTTGTCTAATAAGTCATTAATAGAACCCATACAGCAGTGATACAACAGCCAGTATTCAATCTGCAGCCAGTTATTTATACTTCTGAAGTCCTGCAGCCGTTTATATGCAATAATTGGTGTCAAGCTCTCTGTTCTGCATTGGCAGAACACTGTGCAGCTTCATCCAGCCCATGTGCTTTTCTGAAGGTCCGTACTTTTATCTAGGTCAATATACAACCACTAGAATTTTGTTGGAATTACTACCGAGCCAAATATCTGGGGGGGGAAAGGGCTGATTTGCTTTACAGGACTAATGAACAACTGAAAAAAATAATATAATGGAAAAAAAACTTCAAGGAAAGCAGCCGTATTTCCCTCATAGTTCAGGAAGTTTCTCACGGCACACATGCTGTCAGTGGTGTTAGAAGCTCAAACTCCTTCCTAAATTGGGCATTTTGACTCCTCCATGGGCATATACGTTTATCTGAGAAAAATTACATTAACAGCATGTAAATTATTTTAACTATGCTGTGATAGCTTTCTGAGGATCAGGGGAATCTGCTATGTAGCACTATCTATTGCAAGCCCAAAGAAAGTTAGAGAGGAGGACCTGCTGTGTCAGGAGGGGAAAGGCACTCTCCCTCCAGAACACATTATGCATCATTACCTCAAGAGATGAAAGGTAACAACAGAGATTACACAGGGATCTCCCTCTTCATTTCCCTGATAAAGTACAAGGGCTGCTTTGAAGGAGTTCAAAAGACAGCCAGGCACTCTGCACCACAGCAGGTACCAGCGTTTACTTTTGAAGAGTTGACTTCAGAGTCTGCTTAGATAGATGAAAAATCGTAGCAGATTATTATTAGTTTCATCCAGCTCCAGCTCCTTCGTCTTCAAAGTCTTCCAAGGCTCAATCCCTTCCCCTGTTCAGTCAACATAATATTGTCTTGTAAGTAACACGGGGCTGGGGCATCTTCTCTGAGCACAATGTGGCATCAGCTCTGTGCCAGTCCTCAAACAGCACCAGTTTCCAAGACGCTTTCATGACACCGGCTCCTGAAATGAAAGTTATGGGAGATTGAGACAATGCAGCAACAAGGGGCAAAGAGGGTTTATAGAACCCCAACAGGACCCACGCTGAGCCTCATCTGACGGGGGAGTGCAGTGGATTTAGGAGCAGTCGGGTGGACTTGTTATCAGCTGTAGTCACCAGGAACAGTTTTTGTTAATCCTTCTAAGTAATTTTAAACCTCCCTGAAGTTTGCTGGGACACTACACCAGTCATGGTTTGCTCTGAGAATAAACACACACTGAATCGGTTTGTCTGAGGCTCTGCACGCGTCTGCTATAGCTCCCGTTTCACTGCACCACTAACAGTGGTCTTTGTGCTGATAATAACTGCCACAGCATGACCGAGCAGCAGTCAGAGGGCTGGAGACAAAGAAGGAATATCTGTCTGTCCATAAAAGGGCAAAGGAGCCCCTTTTCCCTCAGAAATGTTGCAATAAAGATGTTACTATTTTTAAAATGGCACCAGTGGAAAAGCAAAAAGGGATTTGTTATATTTCTGATTAATTCTGTTTGCAGGAACACAGGGGTCTGTGATAACGTTTTCAATGCTTCTAGTTTATATGCACAGGGGATTTTTTGGGGGGGAAGGGGGTAAAAAACAACAAAACTTTGGCTCTTAAATGCGGCTGTCTTTACTGAACAGGTAACTCATAGCACAAAGTGATGGCACAAGAAAAGGGAGCAAGGTTGATACGCTTGATTTAGGTAGCAAAAGATACCTTCTTGTTTTATCCAAAACACAACAGCCGCTAAACCAAGAACGTTATTGTACCAACCTCTCATTTGATTTTCCAGGATCATAAAAAAATTCAGTTTCTCTGTGAGGCTGCTATAGCCACGCATAGTATTTCAGGTTTCTGTATAAAAAAGAACCCGTCTCTCTTCTTTGAAATTGCTTTGAATAGATTGCCAAATCTATTCAATAGATTTGGCAATCTATTCAACAGTCGTCAAACTAGCACATATTTCGTAGTAAGTGAAATGCCTTTCCTTCGAAAAGGTTACATAAAACATTTCAAAGACATTTATTCAATTTTTCCTGAACAATGAACTAAGAGCAATGATTCTTATCGCTTCTCCATTCTAATTATTTCAATAAAATTGTTAACAAGGCTTAGAGGTGACCTTCATATTTTAAGCTAGAATTTTATCTCTATACAGGTTTCTACTAAACGAGGTATAAAAGTGTTATATGCTAGGTGATGAAAATAGTGAAAGCGGTGAGAGGAGGCACAGTCAAAAGGACTGTCTAGAGAGTTTATGAAGAAGAGAAACCTAGTGATACATTTGTGTAAAATAATGATTTGTAGAGAAAAGGCTGGGCAAGCGTTCCCATTCCCTCTTTATTGCAGTTAAAGAAAGGGTATAGCTTTTGAAACTGAAAAATTTCATTTCATTCAGATTTGGAAAGTAAGATTGAAGCGTAACCATTCAGAGCTCACAGGGAAATACCTCTGCCTTTGCTGCCAGTTGATCCCAGAGTAGCATGGTGCATCGGCAAGCATCCAAACCCACTGCAATATCACATGGATAATGCAACCATATAGAATACTGCATGAGAATAAAAAAAGAGGAGCAAAACAGCTTCCTGTTTAAACTCACCACTGTCTAAAGGACTGATAAGAGTTCCCCAAGGCCCCGTATCACCGAAACAGTCTATTAGAGAGGGTTCCATACAGTACTGGTGGCTGTTAAAGGCAAAGTCTTGACTAGATCTGACACTTCTTAGAGTCGTGAATATACTTTATTTAAATAAACATTTTGTCCTATTCATTTCTTTCCCCAGAAGATCAGGAATAATGCATCAGAAAGCAGGCATCTCGGAGGGTGTAGTAGCTCCTCAGTCCCTTCCGAGCAGGCGAGACTGCCAACCAGCACAGGGCAAGCTGTGCCGGCACCGCAGCTCTGCGCTCTGCAGGAGCTGCACCCACATGCGAGGAGGGAGTCATTATCTTCGTGGAAGTAAATGAGAGTATGAAACCCAGGGCTGCACGCTGGGCCTGACAGCTCATTCGCAGGAGGCACGTGAATTCTGTCCTTCCTGCCGATTTCAGCTGCGGAAGTGTTATTGTTTCCCAGGGTTCGTGCTGTGCTGCTCTCTCTGACAGGATGTATTGCTTTATTTCATTACAGTCTTGTTAAGTGGCTTGTAACATTTATCTGAAATCAATCAAGATGACTGCCTCCTTTCTTAATGAATATGCTAACGGTTTTGATCCACGTTGAGTTTTTTACTGCTGTTCCCAAAGCAGTGTGTTTGCTCAGATTCTTTCACAGCTTGTGAAATACAGAAATGATTTTCACTGAGTGGTAAATACATTCATTATAAGGAGCTACCCCATATGAAGGCATAGCTTTGTGAAATTAGAGTATCCTTTGTGCTGAGCCTGTTAAGTGTGACAAGCTTGACTTGGTCTTTGTGGTTCATGAAGGAAAAGCTACTCATAGACTTGCAAATATGACAATATGACAATATGACACTTCACCAGCAACAGAAACCTACTCAACTGCAGTAATTAGGCATGTGATTTGAGGCGGTTAAACACTGCTTCTCACTCCCCATTTCAATAATGAGAAAACTGAAGCACACAGAGGTGAAAAAGACTACCCGAAGACTGATATCTCACTAACTCATTGAAGTTGCTCAGGTTGACACAGACTATTGATTCTAACCCCATCTCAGTTTGGCAGGGTGGGGAGAAGTAGCAGTTGGTCAACAAACAAGGAATGACCATACGATGATAACATTTGTAAAGGCTTTCTCCACCTGCATCCTGTAGCCTTCTGCCTACCTGCATCCCTGAGAAGTCAGAACAGTCATGCCTAACTTTTGGGATGCCCTAAAATATTCTCAACGTGAGACCAGTGAGCTGGATCCACATAAATGTCTGTTCCTATCCCCATGAAACAACACCTTTCACAGCTGCCACTAAAACAGCAGGACTCCCTGCACTGTAACTTAATTCTTTCTCAGAATTTCAGAGCCAGCAAAGAAACAGAATCTTCAAGTCAAGGTCTTGGGCAATATTTTCTGGCTGAGACTATCTAATGTCTTTGTCTACAGCACAAAGACCCACGTCATGCACATAGCTTTAAATTAGCCAGTGTGGATAGGAATTGTGTAGCTGTGTAGCTGCAGCAGCTCCTCTGAAGGATTTAGGTAAGATTCCTCAGGAAGACTGATTTTCCCTGTGTGACAGCAGTGCTGGTCCTCACCCTTTCTCGGTTAAAGCTTATTCAGACAGCTTGACAGAAGTCATGGTCACACTTCTCACTGCAGTGTAGACGTACAGTAAAAGGCAGCACAGTGCCAGGATTGAAAGCAAGAATGAACAGCTTCTCTCTGGTCATGACACAGCAGGTTGCCTGCCATGAAAGGTGAAGCTGGACTGGGTGGGAGACAGCAGAGCTTTCTTGGAGCTGAGCTGGGACTGCAAAATGAGCTCCCCTCAGGACCTGGGAGCTGGGATAAACTTCATTCATTTCTGGTCACAAAGGAGTGAGACTGTTGGTTTTTACTCTTGCCTCCTGCAAGAAAGATAATGAAATGCACTTTTTTTTGAGATATAGCCACCAGAACAAGACACTCCATGCACTCATGTCTTCCCCTGGAGATACAATGGGAGAATGAACAACAGGAAAGGTGTGAATCATTTAATGCTATATATATATATATACAAGCTCAGATACCAGTACATCTAGTCTGCAATGTCCAGAGTGAATCCTTCCAGAGTCTTTCTCCTCCTGTGCTGCAGTTAATATGGAAAGAAGGAGAATGTGGTTTGCTCTTTGATGTCACTTTTGAGATACATCTGAGATGCTGACAGCGTGCATCACTGCTGGGCCTTCCATAGCATGGCTGGGAAAGAAATCCTGCAGCCCCGCTTCGGTGGCAGCTGGCTCACTCCACTCTGGTACTCTGTGACCCTCAAGGAAGAGCCACCCCAGCGTGGAGGCAGTTTTCTTGAATACAAAAAGCAACTCCAGCCGCCAAATACAAAAGGTGCAATCCTGGTCTCTGTGATGTTAATCTGGTTTCAAGCAGAGCAGCTCAGTAGAGAATCAAGTTCGCTGATGGTTCATGTTTTTACAGTGACATTCAGAACAACTGCTTCTCCTGATGTTTTGAACAGGATAATACCACCACTGAGCACAATACTGCTAATCTTGTCTCCACTGTTTCTACTCAAGGGGACAACATCAAAGCTTTAACATTTGCACCTCCTACCTGGTATCTGTCTACCGTCTCTCTCTTCTTCCCTCCCTGTTCTCTAGTCCATTTTGAGCTGAAACCCTCGCCTTATCACATTCAGCAGTTGTCTGTTGATTACAGGAATCAAAAGAACTTTGAGCTGTGTCTCAGCTTGTATGACAGAGCGTTTCTAAATGTCTGCATGTCTCTGGCAAGCAGAACTCGGTGCCAGGGTCTCTTTTCATATAATACCTCTGAGTAACTTGGCACAATCACCACTCTGGAGGGTCCCTGAGCAGACCCTTAACATTGCGGTTTGCTTGGAGAGCCACAGTCAAGCTGCTGCCAGGTTTCAAAGCTCCAGTGTCTTACAGGGGTTTTGTATAGTAGGATGATATCCAGGGATGAAGTCACATCTCCGTGCTTCCTTCTAACAAGTGGTGGCTTGTTTATACGATCCCCTCTAATAATGCACCTCCTGGAAAGTCCCAGCCAAAATTATTTCTTTGTCACACTGTAGGGGCCAAAAGGCATCTATCTCACATTTATTAGCACAACCGCATGGGAATTGAAGGCACGAGCTCTGTGTAAGCTTGAAAAGTCCTGGCTAATATAAAAGGGCTACAAACATCAGAGAGACAGTTTATTAATACAGCAGGTTGAGCTCACCTAGAACCTACGGAACAATAAAGATAAGAATTTTTAAATCAAAATAGACTGATAAAAAGAGCACAAATCCTTGCAACTCTCGATTGAAAGTATCAAATCTGTACTGAGTTACAACCACTGCAACAGTAAGGATATATTGAATTATGTTTAGGACCCTAATTTTTAACTTGCTTTTATAAATCGCCAGTCATCTGAATGCATAACTGAAGAATTTTTGCTGCAGAACTGGCATTCCAGTTTTTGAGTTGGCACAGTGAAAGGCATGCACATGAGGAAGGAGATTATTCCTTTATTTCTTCTAAGAAGGTGCAGAGTACCAGAAATATCGGAATATTTGGGGCCGTGACCAGACCTGATGACAAGACTGTAACAAAGGGCAAATAACCACTGAGAAACAGAAGAAGCTCCTCAAAGTATCTTCTCTTCATCAATGGAATGGCCCTATAAAAAACGAAGGGCAATCCATTACTTGGAACAGAACTTGAAGAGACGAAATAGCGAGTGCGCTGGAGGGAACAAACGGATTCTGCCCCAGCTCTTCTATTTTACAGGACTCCCGTGGGGCTGGTGCCATGCCCATTAGTGCTTGTTAATGAGGAGTCTCAGCCAGAGCTCAGGTTTGTGATTTGTCTTTAATAGTAAAGAAGTAGGTTAAAAATTCCAGGGAGGAACACACAAGAACCTCTAAGTAAAAAGAGAAGAAGGGGCTGCTAACACTCACATAACAACTGACATCTTTTGGGGTGTCCTGTGGTGAAGAGTAGCTTTAAGATACAGTTCCCTAGAAAACAAATTACCCTCATACCCCATGGGTCCAAAATTCATGAGGTTCCAATGGGGTAGGGACCCCCATTTGGCTTTTAAACCAGTTCGATGAATTTCAGCAAAATTTGGCAGAGGGTCATGATCTCCATGATGTTGTATTTGAAGAGTTTTGTGCGAGAATACAGCAGGCAGAGAGCGCCACTTGTGTGAGCTGACACATTATTAGACACCAGAGAGACAGGCAGCTGGCACAAGGCCATTAGGAAACCTGGCTTTCCTCGTTTTGTGGCTCACTGACCTACTTGCAAATATATTAATTATGAGTTGCAACTCACACCTCTACAAGGAGCAATTCAAACACTTTCCAGAATGGACCCTGGGCTCTGAGAAACGCGAGCGACTTTGAGACCGTTGAATAAAAGGGTTACAAGTGGGAAAGGGGGAAATGTTCTGATAAAAAAAGAGAAATAAGTGTCTTCACTGATAACTGATGCAATGGGGACCACAGATTACTGAAGACATGACCTGATCATAAAAGCCATGACAGCAGGTTGCTTTCGAGCTTCCTAATCTGGCTGTGATGGATGTTGTGCCTCAGGAGGTCACCTCCGTGCTGCTCCTAAATTTAATTGTTTGTCTTGTTGATTGCTAGGATATGCACGCAATGTTGTAAATCTGCTTTGCAGCCGGGGTGCCCCGTCCTTATCTTCAGGCTCTTCGCTGGTGCTGCAGCCTATAACTTGTCATCTTCCGAAGTGGTTTCAGCAGAGGAAGATCCTTCTTCCAATTGCACATCTTAGCAATCATCAGGGAGGAAAGCACAAGACAGTACAAGACAACAATAAGAATTGGCTAAAACTTGACTTTTTTTTAATAAGCTTCCTTGGAACAGGAAGCAACCGTATTGGTATTTCTTTAGAATCATTCTCGTCCAAACAATTCAGAAATGCTTGAACAGTGGAGCAAAGCCTGCAGTCATCCTTCAGTCAATACTCCTACTCCACACTGAAAGCAATAGATGCTGCTGAAAAATTCCAGGTACTGTGGCCATTAAAAACCCTCCCACACCTGGATTCACAAATCATTACTTTCTTTTTGAGAGTCTAGAATAAATATTGACCTCTGAGAATTCAGAATTTGATTTTCGCTGAATGTTTAACAGCATTATCCAAATAACCTCTGCCTCCTTAATACTGACAGAAACATAATTATTGTAAGATGTGTTCAATTATAATGCTTTTTACTGCCGTGGCACTATTCAGCTGGCACATAGAACATGTATTACGAGCCTCTGGGTGCTGCGCTTGTCCTGTTTCGCAAAAAAGGAAAGCAAAGCTCAGCAATTTGAGATCAGCTCATCTAGGATTCGACAAAGCTGGAAGAAAGAACCAGCTATAAAGAATTTTACTTTATATCTAGAATACAAGGAAATACAACATAAGTCCTCTCCTTCAAGGTAAAGTGGAAGAATTAGCATATAAAGGTGTCCTTAACAGCAAAAATGAAGGACAGTGAGAAGCCAGCACTGCTCCTGTGTTGCTGTTCTGCTGGCAGAGCTGTTTGCTGAAGCACATTGTGGCGCCGGGGACTGCAGCCTCTCCCACCGGTGCCACTGGATCCGAGAGTGAGGGTCCAACAACAGCCTGAAGGTCCCTTTGGCCCATTTGTGAATGTAGGGGGGGTACAGAAGTGCCTGCTGTGCTCTCACCATGAACAGGGAGCAGAAAGCTGCCAGGCAGCACAATAAATAGTCCTGAGGTTGATTCAGAGAAAGACGCGATTGCGAGGCTCCAGGTTCTGTGGGAAAGGCAAGTTTGGATGGGATGCCTGTGGCCTCCTGTCACTTGTGTCCCTGCGTCCTTGTGAACAGGGCCACAAGCGTGGCCATGCTATGGACATGCCACAGGACACAACACCCACAAGGTGCAAAACTCCACATGATGCAACTTGTAAGGAAGTCTTCACCTGATGGTTGTTTTCACCTGTGAGGGTTTGGATACTGCTGCAAAGTGCTGCTGCTTTTACCCATGTAGAAACAGCCGTTGGTGAGTCAGAACATGGAAATAGCTCTGCTGACAGCGAAACAAAGACCCTGGTCTGCTGCCATAGTGCAGAGGCTGTCAGTGTTTGGAAAAGAGCAGTTCCCAATTATGCATTCCAGTGTACAGAGTGAACACTCAGAGAACCTAACATTTCGGCAGAAACTTTTTACCTCCTTCAGTCCTTTTGTTTACCTGCAAAACTACTGCCTGTTGAACACACAAAGTCCAGAGGAGAGCAGTAAGAACAAACAAAGGTACTGCAAATGAGCTCTGTGGGGAAGGACAGAAAAAATGATTTGGTTTAGTCTGGTGGGGATAGAAGAGATGCATGATAATACCCATTAAATATGTAAAGGTGTGGTATAGAAGGTAATACACAATTATCTGTGTCTGCCAGGAGGCAAGAAGCAATAGATTGCAGTAAGGGAGATCCATTGGTTAGGTGTTATGAAGGGCTCAGAATAGACTGTGCCAGGAGTGGATGAAATCTCCATCACGGGAGCCTTGGAAGAGGTGAGACACCCTGCAATTAGGAATGGTTTAGGCAAAGGAGTTCCAGCTCCCTTTTATTTCCTATGGTCTTTTCTTACCCTGCTCTTGTAGTGCATACATGATTAGAAAACCCCAGAACTTCTCTTCACTGTCTGGGGAATAATACACACTTTAACAGCTGCACTTCAGAAAGAGAAGTTCTTGCCAGGCTGTTTGAGGTGCTTGAGTTGCAGTAAGATTAGCTCATCGTGTCATTTTAATGGCATAATTACAAAGACCAGGATTCCAAACTGTGGGTCATTCAAACTCCAGCTCTCAATGATTTTGCATGAAGCCAGTTGGGATTTCACACAACGAAGAACTGCAGTGCCAGGTAGATCTTACAAAGACCAGTGAACCTTATGCTTTAGTAAAATGTCTTTGCCCCAATAGCAGTCTTGTGTTGTTGCACTCCTTGAAGCAACAATTTCGATCAGTTCTCGCCGTGCTAGTTTTGCTATCTTAGCTTTGCTTAACTGTGTACTGCAGGGTTGTCTCAAAGAGCTGAGATCTGCACTTTGCAACCGCCAGATTTTTTTTATCTAACCTAGGAAAGAGAAATGGGATTTCACATAGCAAAGCTGTCGATAACAAAACTGGACCAAAAATTCTGAATCACTGCATAAATGCATTAGCTGGGGTCCACTTACACAGCCATCTGCTGAGTTCAACCTTGGAGATTAGCTCCCAGCAACTGAAGCCCTAAATTATTGTTTTAATAATCATGTCTGAATTCCTGTCTGAAGCCAACTGCCACTGCAGGAAGCAAGACAAATTCTACTCTGGCCTCATTGCCTGGGTTTGCTATCGTGTGCGTACACTCACCGTGCGCTCAGATCTGACTGCCCCATCGCCAATTTTCTCATGGAGATCTCTTGCTGATTCCTCTTTTGAAGGTTTTTTTTCTGGCACTCGAATCTTGGCTAACAGGAATGCAACCACACTGCGTGCTGATTGCAGCTGGCAGGTGGATTAGAGCACATTCAGATAACTGTGAAATGCCTCTGCGAGACAGAAATGGCAGAACAATGCATTGTTTCACCATGAAGAGCCCGGAATCTGATGCAGACAGTCACGTTGAGGAGACAAGCTGAGAAGCATGCAGACATAAAGCACTTTTTACTTCTACAAGCCCCAAAATATCTTCTCAGCTCAAAGTTTTGGGGATCTGCTGCCAGTTCCCTCCCTCCTTACCGAAGCTGGTTGATTTGTCTCAGGTGGAGGATGTTCTCAAATTCTTTCAAAATATGTGGGAGCGACAGTTGCCAAGCAACAAAAAACTTGTCATTCTTTTCCTGAAATGCACAATTCCTCATTTTTCTGTTTCGTAGAACAGACAAATGAAGCTGTGATTTAGGACGCTGGGCTGGGATCAGGATCACTTGGACTTCAGTATTGCCACTGGATAAATCTTCCAGACAGAGTTCAAGGTGAGGAAGGGATCTGACTGCCCTTGTGGCTCTCGACTTCAAAAACGAAACCAGGGGTGCATTTCTTGATTCACTGAACTGACTCGGTGACCAGCGTAATGAGATTTCATTAAGAACACAGCGATGCTGCAGCCAGGAAGGGGCAGCATGACATTTTATCAAGAGGTGTCCTTCCCCCACGCGTGTTTAAAAGCGCTTATATGACTGATGTCAAGCAAGGTTGGAACAAAGCTGATAGACCCCACTCCTTCACGAGAATTATGAGGGAAGTTCAGTCTGTTGTGATATTTGTGGAACTAGAGGAGGTCCACAGAAGAGGAAATAAAAAGATCAGGGATGAAGAAGCTGCCTTAGGAGAAGACGTGAAAGCTGGAAATAATAGCATCCTCAGGGAGGATTTAGGCAAAATGACAAGCGAAAGATCTAGAAATGGATACTAAAGGGTCTAGACAGGGTTGTCCTCTCTAACATCTCTAATGCAACAGTTGTGGCTGCTGCTAGGGGTGCAAGAGGAATGGACCACAAAAGTGGCCATGTTAGCATGCTTTCCCTAAATAGCATCTTTTATTGCCTCGGTCCAAGACAGAATACCTGACATGATCGATCCTTATTTGCTGTTATTTCATAGTTGTCTCTGGTTTGATAGGGGCTCAGTTCTTCCTGCACCATGGCAGAGTTCATTCCCCTTTTGATGTTACTCACCCTGGTCCTGACAGAGCCAACAACTGACCCCATGTTCCACAGAGAACCTCCAGATTTCATGCAGGGGCTCCTCCTTTCCTGAATATCTTGAAACCTTGTTCTGTCATCTATTTTCCTTCTTCCTTCCATACGGCAGCAAGGGGAAACATCTTGTAGCTGGGTTGCCTGTGCATCCTAGAGACAGTGTCTGAAGGTTTGTGACACATTAGCTAAGTGACACGGTGACAACTCCATGCTTGTGCACTTCAATAAGCTAGTTATAAACAAAAGGGTTTCTCCTCTAATGTTCACAGTCTTTGCTACCACACTGGAGAGGACAGAACTAATGAAGATCTCCTCCTGTGAACTCCATGAGGCATCCGCACTCTTCCTTCTGTACTCATTACACGGAGCAGAACACAGACCAGAAAAAGAATTCTTTGCTGGCTATAAATCATGAGTGACACTAAGGTATTGCTATTAGCAGCAGCAAAATGCTTTCCTCTCACAACCTCATTCAGCCCCACATACATACAATACTTTGGCAAAGGGTGCTGGGATGTCTGGATAGAAAATTAAACAGAGGTTGTGTTGTCTGAAGATAAATTTGTATCTCCCTCGGCGTATGTGAGTGACTTTGTCTTTTTCTGATTTGTCTTTTAACTTACAAAACACTGAGACTGGAGATAAGGACGAGCTTTAAAACCCTAGCCTTCTTCCCCTCCCAGGCCCTCCTGAACAAATCCCTCCTCTGAAATGAACTCAAAGAGAAGATAAATGTTCTGGCAGTAATATGCAATATTATTTTTGGCACTTGAAGTATCTCAGGCTTGATAAGGGAAAACTGAGAGGAAGACAGGGCTCTGTTTTTTCAAATGCAAGGGACCAAATTCTGCTCAGCCATACGTTGATCTAGAAGTAAGGTACTACTTTAGCCCTCAACTTGACAAGATAGCTAACCAAGCTTTTAGCTAAAGCTCAGAAGATTGTAATTTACCTTCATCCAAGTCACACATTGCTCCTAATCTGTCTGGGAAAAAGTATATCCAGAGTCTTGGGTTTCTTATTATCTTTTCCTGAAAATATTGATTGCAGCCAGTTGTTGATATGGATGAAGCAACCCGATCCCCAGGTTCCTGTATGTTGCTCTCGTGCTGTAGGATTTGCAGCCCTTCTGGGCTCTCACCTCCAAGTAAGGCTGCCCACTTTCAACAGCAGTGGTTCCTATCAAAAAAAACATACATTTAGTCACTATAACTCAGTCTGCCTTACAACGCTTGCTTCCTTATAGGCACCAGTGATGTTTTCGCTGATTTATTTTAAGGTAAATGCTTAGAAATACAAAAATTTCTACTGTAAGGAGCAAAAATAATAATGTACAAGAAAATAGAATATGAATATAAATATAAAATAGAATATTGAGGCAGTTTTTACTTGCGCTCACTGAGACAAGATATATTTAACATCAATTCACATTTAATAGCAGTGAATGTCAGTTGCTAAGAGCTTTGTAATAAAAAGCTTCAAAAAACTTGAAGACACTTGCTGTAGCATGAAATTGTTGTGTTATATAGGCAAAATGACCTCTGTGCAGGACAAGACCAAGTACGCTGCCTTGAACAAACACAAATCTCCCCTTAAGTTCTTACCTAGTCCGCCTTCCACTGCACGACACCTCTGTGATTCTATAAAACCCCAGAATCCTTTCTTTGACTGTATTATTGCAGTAATTCCTGATTTTCACCAGTTAAGTTGATCTTGAGGCCTTATTTAAAACCCAGCACATTCAGAGACCCTGGTGCAAGCACACAATAACAGAGCCGAAAGACAAAGGCACACAAAGAAAGCGCCAACTCCACAGCTCCTGCTCAAACAAAGGCTAATTTTGTTTCAGACCGTGGTTGCTGTGACATTGATAAGATAAACACCTGGTATCAAGGGAAAGGCTGAGGTGCCTGTGACCTCCTGCAGCAGAATAGCGCTCCAGCCCCTCTCGTATTAGCATGTGTTAGAGAACTCTTTCTCTCGCAGTCTACTATGTATTTCCCTTTGTGAAAAGCTCAGAGCGATGTTCCTGCTCACACATTTGTGGGTATATTGAATAAAACAGGTGCCATTTGACATTGTGGGCTTGGGCTGTGGCGGATAATGGGGGAGGGCACATGTTAATGCCGGGCAGGGAGCGGCGAAAGGATGGATCTGGGCTTTATAGGAGCAGGATGAAGCACAGGCATATACAGGAGTTTGTCTCATCTTTGATTCTAACAGAGCCCTCACCGAAGAACCCAGCTTACCCTGCATTGATCTAAATGCCAGCTGTAGACATTGCCCTAAGACAAGGAAAAGTAAAAAGCCTGTGGTCTCTTTACTCTTTAACTTGTTACAGACATATATGTTTTGGAAATCAAACAGAAAGGGATTTTTCAGAGCAAACTAAGTGTTTGAAGGGCAAAATTTCTAGTGCTTGGAGAGCTTCTTGTACCCAAAGCATCGCTTTTGCTCTGCGAATTTGACTGTGCTTCGTCAAGTCTGGTAGTTTGATAAGAAACTCCGGGACTGCTGAGAGCTCTTAGAGCAGTCTGTAATAAGGAACAACAGCTATTGATGCTGCTGTTTTTAAAGGATGATGTTGCCACATCTCAGCTGTTCTTGTGTTTGTCTGGCATGTGAGTAATGGTTGCACAGGAGAGTTAGAGGCATCTCCGCCTGTGGTGTCTACTCAGAGTTAATCATCTGCTAAGGCTTGCTTGGCAATTAAGAACTGTTCAGTGGTACTTTTTTTATAATAGAATGTTTGTCTGATGTGATCAGAGAGAGTGTCCTAACATAAGAAACAGGGTATTTTTCAGGGAACTCAGATCCTCTCTCCTAAGAACTGTAAAATACCCTCAGGTCAGTTCAGTGAAGCAGCATTTTGAAAAAGACGTCAGCAAGAATCAGGCCTAGAGGAAATTTGTTTGGTAACCAGGAACAACACTGTCTTCCATCAAGTTTTGATGAAACACTTGTTCATTTTCATGTCTGTCACTGTGTTTCTAACTCCGTAACGAAATCCTTTCTCCCTATCAGCTGCAGGGCCATAGACAAGCGTCATTCCATCCCATGTCATTAACACCCGGCTTGGCTGGCGTTCACTGATGGACCTTTGGCAAGGAGCGGGCAGTGGAAAGATGCCTTTACTCCAAGAATGTCTGTAACTGCTTGTGGATCTGCCCTTGACACCTGCAGAGCAGGGTCATACCCTGTCTTGAGCTCTAAATAGTTCAAAAACTTAAAATGCTTCTGGCCTTTGGTTTCACAGAACTGGTCATGGCAGTAAGGCCATCTTTGGGAAAGTGTGAATATTTGGGAAGCTTTCATCTCCAACCGATTTTTGTTTTATGAAAACAAATTAATTCCTTTCTTCTATGCAGGTAGGACAGTCTATAACATACTATTTATTTGCCCAAATCGACCTCTGGTAAGAAGCTTTGCTTCCTTCCCCTCCACGTTCTCTTGTTCTCTTTGGCAGTGGACCCTAGGGTCATTTTCCTTCCACAGAGGCATTGTGATTTTCCACAGGGACACGTATACACAACTGAGAGCTGATTTCCCTGCTCATGGCATGCCTGGAAAGTTGTAACTTTTTACAATAGCAAGGAAAAGCAGCAAGCTCAAGGGCAGAAATCCATCAGTGTAGCTGCACAAGTATATTGAATAAAGCAAACAGAACTTTCCTGTTCTACTTCAAGTAAATAGTCTCTCCTTCCCAGTTTGGTCCAACATAAAAATCCCTCTGCCCTGTAAAAGCCATTGCCAGTATACATTTGTGAAGAGCTGGGATCTATTTATTTATTTATCTATCCATTTTTAGTTTAAAAGTCTGGGCTCAAAATTAAATAGACATCCATAATGTCATTATCTGCTTTGCTCCGCAGTCAGATACCATGTGTGGTGTCACAGGACAAAACCTTTGGCAAGGCCCCTGGAAGAGCAATTTAGCTCCTCATCCATCTCAGCTGGCAGCGTGATTGGCTTCCAAGCTAACATTGCTGAATGTTTTATTTTACTCTGACATATATTATTGAGTGTTAAATCACTTTCTGAAGTGTTTATTTTTTATTGGTAATTGTCGAATTCTTTCCACTCGTTGGAGCTGCTTTTGAAACAAAAACATTTCCTTGTTTCTTGGAGTTTGATGGAAACGCAGGGAGAGTTCTTTGGGAGGATGGATTGTAGAAATGACCAGTTCATTAGGTAGGCACAAAATTTACGAGTGCTGCGTAGGAGAATATCTTCCTCCTCCCTCAGCATGAATCAGCAAACTCCCCCTGTGACACCACGGCACTTCTCGTGGGAAAGTTTCACTTGTGTCTCAGTTCTCTCTTCATGGCTTGGCCCGTCAAAGTAGCAGATGATCCTTTTGCTGGAACATCGGTGACTTCCTGACAAGGTCTTCATAGATCCTGAAGCTCCTTGAAAAGAAAAAAGCACTGTGATCTGCAGAATCGGGTGCTGAGGGCGTTATTAGGCATCAGCATGCCTATGCCTCCAAATGTGGGGAGTTGTCCATGGCCCCTGCCTGGCAGTGGTATCTCTTGGGAAGGAACCAGAGACCACTTTCATGTACCTTTTTAGGCAAATGGAACCCAGAATCAGAGAACAGAAAGAAACAGATAGATTAAATTCATATAGTGTGGCAGTCAGAAGCTGAGCTGGAGAAGAAGGGCCAGAGGCAGGTCAGGCTGAGGAGGAGGCAGGAGAGCCAGATTTTCAAACAAGCCCTTTGACAATTCATCTCTTGAGAATTCCAGATGTGACAGCCCAGCAGCCTGATCCATGCTGGTGTACTCAGTACTGCAAGACCTCTTACCTCTTGTCCTTGTTCCAGTGAAGATCTATGAACCGATGTTTTTCTTTTCCTTTTATCTCTAATGAGGAGGTCGGTTAAGTCTCTTCCCTGCATCTGGGAGTTACTTTCCAATCTGATGAACACTGACTTTTAGAGACGACACCAATGATGATCTGCTGAGATCACAGTAGCAATCAAGCCTCCTTTGATGGCAGAGCTAAAAATATGCTCCCCAGCTGACACAGCCTTATGTAGAAGAACATATAGTTTGGTTTGAAAGAATACATCTTCCTTTGTCTCTATGTCTTCTTCTGCCAGAGAAGACTACATCTGTGACAACCATGCAAGCAGAATACATCTGTCTTCTGAATTGATGCACCCAAGTACAGAATCATAATACCTTCAACTCCAGAACAAGTAAAGCTTTAGAAACCTCTCAGTGCCTTGGAGAATGGTGTCTTTGGCACTTTTGCCTTTCTTGTCATGCTGGCACCTGCCAAGTTATTGCATGGCAGGAGCCACATCTTAGGGTCTGGAGGCGATCATCTTTGCCAGTCCCCTAGGTTTAGTTTCAGTTTCAGTCCTCTTGACCAGCTGCCCCAGACCCTTCCTTTCCTAGCTTCTCTGCCTGCTCTTCTCCTTGCTATACCCAGGGCACAGGCTCACAAGCTCCTTGGCTAATGAGGATCCTCAAAGCCTTGCTTTGGCACTTGTAAAGGAAACTGTGGTAAGCAGTGTCACTGCCACCTCCTGGGCTTTCTGAGGACAAGAGCTCATCCCATGGGTTGCAAATGCAGATTCCTGCAAGCGCTGTGCAAGAGATCATGGATTGCCCGGCTTCAGCCTGCACCAGCCCGCTCCCTTCCCAGGCCTGCGGAGTGATGGCCCGAACAAGGCTGCGTTTGCAGAGAGTGTAGGTCTCCCTCCTCTTGGAGGCATTAGCTAACGATGAATCATTAAGGCTTTTGGGTAGAAGATGTACAGATGAACAAGCATACACAAGAAAGGTTGTGCACTTGTAATGTGTAATATGTCAGGGGGTAAAAGGTTGAGCAACTCACTTTGGCAATTGGAAATAGCAAAAAGGACGTATTTTACTGGCTAAATTAAAGCCTTCTCAGTGTGGGATTTTTTTTGTGCTTCTGCATGTATAACTTGAACGCTTCGAAAGGAAAAATTCATTTGTTTGGTCAAACAGAAATACACCAGATTTATTGTTTTGAGAGATAGAGGTGAGAATTTCTATGTGGCTGCGGTAGCTGTAGTGTTTCGGCAACACAATGTCCTGCCAAAAACCAGCATTTACCCAAGAATGTCTGTGGGCTCAGTCAGCCTCAGTCCCGGAGGCAGATGCCCCATCCCTAAACCTCTGTGGGTGGTGGTTCATTGCCAGGAGTCTGTTTGATGCTTCCATTTAGGGTGTTTGCTCTGAAGACGTAAGACCTCCCTCTAACCGAGCCTTCGGTGTGGATGCTTTCTGGTTTGTTCTGGCAACGGAAGAACATAAGAAAGCCATTCCGGTAGTTCTTGTTCATCCATCCGTAGAGCAGAGGGTTGACGAATGTAGAGCACATGGCCCCGACGTGGAAGACAGTGTACAGGAGTTTGTACTCATGGAAGATAAGAACCAGATCAAGATCAATGGCAAGCTGGAATATGTGGAAGGGGAGCCAACACACTGCAAATACCACAACTACCATCACTAGCATTTTGGTTGTCTTCCTCCTCCGGCAGTGGTTTTCATTCCTAGAAGTGGGACTGACGTGGTTTTTCAGCTTGAACCAGATCCTGGTGTAAGCATAACAAATAATTGCAAGAGGAAAAACATACTGCAGGAGGAGCATGGACAGGCTGTAGATAGTGGCATCTCTGTTATTACCAGAAGGCCATTTTTCAGAGCAGACAGCCATTTTGAGGTTTATAGATGGGATTTCCTCATACCGGTACTCTCTGAAGATAGCCAGAGGACCTGCTAGGACAGCTGCCGCAAGCCACATGATAGCTATGATGGTGAAGCTGAGCCTCTTGGAAATCCTGCTGTCCAGGTGGAAAACAATACACCGGTACCTATCCAGAGCAATCACAGTTAGGGTGAGAGTAGACACATGGACACTCAGAGCTTGAGCATAAGGGACCAGATGACAAAGAACAGCTCCAAACTTCCACTCGTCCAGCAGTGTGTACACAAGGGTGAAAGGCAGACAGAGTGTGTCCACCATCAGATCTGCCAGAGCCAGGTTAGCTATGAAGAAGTTGGTGACAGTCCTCATGGTCTTGTACCTCACGATGATGTAAATGACCAAGGAGTTGCCGATGAACCCCAGCAGAATGATGAGAGAGTAGGCAGCAATCAGAACAACCTGGACCCCTGGGATCTTAGTGCTGTCCATCATAACACTGCGGGATCCAGAGAGATCCTGGCTAGGAGTGACAAAGTCCTTGGCATGCCAGCCTTGTGGCAACTTCTCGTCTAGTGTTGTCTTCTCTACGGTGGGGGTGGTGTTGGTTCCTTCCAATGGTCCCATGCCTGGCCTGAGACTTCCCGTCAGGAGGAGAAGGAGGTCTGGAACACAGACACAGCTGAAGTGAGAGCACGGGAGACAGCAGAGCATCTGCAAGAACCCAGAATCAGTGGGCATGTCCCACATGGCATTTTGGGCTAAACAGCAGCAGCAGCAGTGGCATCCTCCTTCCTTCTCCCTTAACCCCATCTTTCCTCACACTGAATGGCTTTTCACATCTCTTATACCTCCTGTTAGAGCCTATGATCAGTTGAATGCCGATTCCCCAAGGAAAGGTCAGGAAAAAAAGCAACTTTTCACACAAGTTTCTGAGGTTCTATTTATTTGAACTGAACAGGGGGAAAAAAAACCTCAGCCAGCCAGAGCCAGACTGGCAGGTCCTGAATAGGGCCCGTGTTCATGGACCCCCTTTGCACACTGCCTCTCCTACTTCTTCTGGCTAGGCTTTGCAAAACAGGGACATCACTTCAAATAAGCCAAAAAGCTGGGACCTCTTTGAGCTGACAGAAGAAAACGATGATGGCGTCATCATCTTTGTTAAGATTTACTTGTCTGCCAAAATGCCCTGAGTCCTCACTCCTTAAGAACTAGGAAAGGAGAAAAAGACAGGACTCTCAAATTCAAGGTACTTTTCTCCACCTCCTCATAACTTATTTCCACATTGTGCACCCAGTTCTTTTTCAGTTATTTCTCACCTCTCTGGGTGAGACAGTTTCTGTCACCCTCCCTCTGCATGAGTCTCTGCCACTGCTCCTGCTGGTGATGCTACCACCCAACTCAACCCAGTGTGACCAGCACCCCCTGCTCCTGACCCCTGGTAATGTGGTTAGCATAACTAACACCATTTTATGGGCCAAGCAGCCCTTCCCTGTGACCAAGCAAGTCACGTATACTTTCCCTTTCCTTCATTATCAGGCCCCGAAGGTCCTGTGAACCAAACAGGCAAACCAAACAGACTTCATCTTCCCCTCCCTGCCAGCTTTCAAGGTTCCTGAATGTCAGGCCAACTACTCCCTTCCTTGCCGGCCTTGAAGGTCTCAGGCAAGCAGCCAACTAGCTGTTGCTGATGATCCCATTAGAGAATGGGCAAGCATAACCACCCACAGAGCACTGCCCATAAAATCAAGCATTTACAAGTCCTAAATGAATCTGCTGGACAGTGAGACCTGTAACTCACCATGCCCAGGGATGCCCCCACCATCCTATGCTTTCTCTGAGGATCGAGTAAGTGACATGTCTTCTTTTAGATGATTTTTTAGTCTATATTTGGATTGTTATCTTGATATAGCAAACCATGACCTGAAACATTCTGTCTATGATGTGACCCGATCTGCAGAGAGTCCAGGTGACTAGGGATTGTAAATTAAATTGTATCAGAAATTTTGTATCACTCTACTTGTAGATTGTACTACATCGACTCCACTTGTAGAAATTCTGTGCTGTTCCAATCAGAAATCCTGTGCTATACTAATCATCATATCCTGTTGAGGAAATAAAGCTTTCATTGTAACAATGACCTAGTGTCATCATCATTCTGCCGGGCATCCCTAAAGGATCGTAGACTCATAGAATCAATTATTAGGGTGGAAAAGGCCTTTGAGATCATTGACTCCAACCGTATCTGTCTGCTACAAAATCATATCTCTAAGCACTTCATCTACCCACCTTTTAAACCCCCCCAGGGATGGCAACTCAACCACTTCCCTGGGCAGACTCTGCCAGTGCTTGAGAACCCTCTATGTGAAGAAGTTTTTACCTAATGTCCAATCCAAACTTCCCCAGACGCAGCTTAAGGCCATTCCCTCTTGTCCCATCACCTATGCCTTGGGAGAAGAGACCAACACCCACCTCTCTACAACCTCGGTGTAGATAGTTGTAGAAGAGCAATAAAGTCTCCTCTCAGCCTCCTCCAGGCTAAATCCAGATCCTTTCTATCCTCTCAGTGTCGGTGACACCCGGGCATCTGCTGGCTTCGTAGAGGGAGCTCCTGCAGGGTCGTGCACACACAGCAGGCAAACAGCTGAAGTTGTGAACAAGCCTCCTGCAGAGCTGTTGCTGAGCGTCCAAGGCACAGAGGCCCCGAGAGCCAAAGCCCCGGAGTCAGCGAGCCTCCTGCCATGTGGCGCTCAAACGTCTGCGTGAAAACAACTTTGGGAGCAGGGAGCCCAGCTGATGAGCCAGCATTGATTCAGTCTGGAACCTGTGGCTGGTGTTTGGAGCCATTGTAACAGCAGAGTGTGGTCGCAGCAGGGTTTTTATTCAGTGCAAAAAATAGCAGGAAGAAAACCAGCTCTGTTGCTGGCTTTGCCTCTGTGTCTCAGAATTGATGCTGGGGTGGTGATGCAAAGAGGGGTGGATGTGGCTCCTCGTGTATCCCTTCTCCCTGGCACTATCGGAGGGTTGAAGACTCCCACTGCCAGCTTGATCAAAACTGAGGAAAAGTCATCACTGCTCAAACAGGCTGATCTGCAGACCATCATGTTTCCTCTGACCTGCAGAGAGAGGGGATAATGTGCTGCCACTGAGGAATGAACTGCTCTGGGTTTGAGCAGGAGCACCGCTAACCTCATGCTGGTGACCTTCCTCAGGTCCATGCCCTGCAAGCCAAATGTCTCAGGACAGCCTGTCCTTGGGAAGGGAGACTGCCTTCTAGGCAGAGCACCTGCATTTAATCTAGTTCTTTAAACAAAGAGCGTACCTTAACAGCAAGATGGTAAAGGTGACAGCGATTACATTGTAATGAATAATAAATGGCTGCTTATTGTTTTACGGTTTCTTGGAGCAAGGGGTGTGATTCCCCCTTGGGAGCTGCTCCCAGGAATCTGTCCAGCCAGCTGCAAACCCTGTGTGCCTCCAGTCCTTTCCATGTCCATTGGGTTGCCAAATTTGCCTAACTCTGCTGGTGGATTTCTGCCAATGATTCCTGTAGATGAAGTTGTTTGGTTCAGATACCGTGGTAATGGAGACCACATAGCTACTGCTTGAAGGGTAGAGAGATAGCTTTGGGCATCAGGAGGGGGAAATGGGTGGATTTGCTGGGTTGAGGGTTTGCTGAAGGGTGATGTCAGCCCTCCACAACACCACTGCCCCCAGCCCTGGAAAGGTAACCGCAAAGACCAAAGGGAATTGAGAGGAGCTCAAAGCCGCCTGCACAGCTGACACAGTGGGAAATGGAGCAGGGGAACAGGCAGGGCCCTGGGAAGTGGCACAGCTACAGTCTCTTCAACAATCCCAACCCTCACACAGCAGCAGCCCAGAGCCTTGTCTCGGACACCTGTGCTGTATCTGGCCTCAAAGCAAAGCTTACCACCAGAAGAGCAAGGTCAGCGAACGGAATGGGGCAAGGGCTGGGCACACTGGCAGTGGATGTGCTTTCTCTGCTTGCTCTCCGTCTGGGATTTTTTACCTTCCAGCTTGTCTAGCATTATCTCATCGCTATCACTTGTTATCCCCTCTTCTGTGGCTTGTATGTCCCATTTATCTTCCGTACCCAAGTCCCAGCACGGGAGCAGTGGACACTCCCTTTCCTTTTTCCTCATCTCACCCACCAGCGGGCTGCCAGCTCCCATGTTCACATCTCAGGCTATTTCCTTTCACTGGAGACTGGCAGCTTCCCACCATCTGAGAGAAGCCAGGAACATCATGATTGTTGGAGCTGTTTTGCTTCCTAACAAAATGGCCTTAATGGAGTTGTTATTTGATTTGCTTTGCTTTGTTTTTTTTCCAAAGGGGAACTATTAAAAATCAATTAAGGCATTTTAATTAAGAGTCAAAATGTTCATAATAAATGTTCCCACTCCGGGGGCTGCCTGGAGGTCACAGGGATGCTGCTAGGAGTGGGCTGATGTCCGTTCCAGCAAGTAATGGAAGTGCTGGCATATGTGTAGGCTGCTGCCAGGCGCATGCTCCCGTGCCCAGCCAGCCTGCCAGGCTAGACGGAAAAAACCTTGGAGCTGAGATCCAACTGCTTTTGGGAGGACAAAACAGCAGGGCAAACCAGGAGTGGGCAGAAACGCTCTCCTAAGCCCTTTCCTGTGTGCTGGGCTGCCGTGAAAGGATGCAGAAACAGGGCATTGCCTAGATCCTGTCTTCACCCTCTCCTTCATCCGAGGTTCAGCCTGACCCAGGGATGGCTCCCAGCGAGGCAGAGAGCTGTTCTATGTGCCAGCAGGCTTTGGGAAGAGGGGGGAAAGGAGGAGGAAGCACAGAGGAGCTGTGAAACCTCAGCCCTTGACTAAACACACTGCTGTCAATGACCAAGAGGAACAGTGATCCCAGTGCCCTGGGACTCACATGCAGCCCTGCTTCCCGAGGACACCTCGGCTCCCTTCTTGTCCCTGCTGCAACACCAAGCACGCAGCCAGCCTGGTCCAGATCTGTCAGGGCACATCCAGACCTGGAAGAGCCATCTGCAAAGTCTGGCAGAGTTCAGAAAGCAGGGTTGGAACGATGGGCAGAGGATGGGAGAAAACAGAGCTTCTTAATTAATTTCCTCTTAACTTCCAAGCAGGGAGACAGGGGTCACTGCTGTCAGCAGGCACACAGCGTGGGGACAAAGGGTGCAGAAAAGGGGGAGGTAAGGACAAAGATTGCTCAGAGAATGACCAGCAATTACAATTTCATAGCACTCATGTCTGATTCGAAAGGAGGGAGTGGAGGGACTTGGGCCAGCCTCTGCCCTCTGGGTAAGAACAGCCACAAGCTCTTCCTACAGCAGCTCTGCAGTGAGAGGGTTGAGGCTGATGGAGACTTCCATGACTTGTCTCACTGATTTGTTCCATGATGTGTCCTTTCTCCAAAGCAGCGCAACTCCATGAAACCCTTTCACCTCTAGCAGCCCAGTCTGGAGCACTGACTCATCTCATCCCCAGTCCCTTATCTGGCAGCAGTCAGGTGTCCATGGCCAGGAGCTCTGAGACCATTCCTATCACCAGAACCTGGTTGTCACACTGGGCGAAACCAACTTCATGTCCCCCTACAACACTCAAGAGGCAGCAGAGTTCAGCCCTGCACCCCAGAGCACAGCACTTAAGGGATGAAGAGCACAATAAACAGATATATGGAGGTTAACCAGCTTGGCAGAGGCCACACAGTGCATCCACAGCAGGTCTGGGAACAGAGCCCAAGTTTGCTAACTCCAGCCTCCTGCGTTCATCACCAGAGAGGACTCCGCATCTCTCAGCATAAAACCCGAACATAGATTTCAGGAGCTGCATGAGATGCAAAATGTGAGTGATGGAGGGGAGGGGGTGGCTGCCTTCTTTGTACAGTGGACTGGTTTCAGGACAAATGACAGCTCTAGGATGATTTCCTGAAGCCAAATAGCAGATAGAATTTGTCCCAGGTTCTTCCATCCCCAGGGGAGGGGTGACTGCCCTGCTATGACACTATGGCAGAAGGAAAGACCCTCTGACCTGCCCATCATCTTCTGCAGCTTTGTGAATTACCTGTCCAGGTCAGGCCCATTGGTGCAGAAACCTGGTGGCATCAGACACGCATTGCCACCCCTGTACCTGCAAATCTCCAAGGCTCTGGAGCTGCTCCCGGGGGCCCCAGTGTAGAACTGGCACCAGGAGACAAAGGGCAGGGAGGAAGAAATACACCAGGGGTTTCTTGTGGTTCCTTACTCAAAATATTTGCACATCCCTGCCTAGTCTGGAGCCACAGAAGACTCTGAAGTGAACGAGGCAAGGAGGATGCCTTAGTCACTCAGCTCAGGATAGGATGTACAAGACGGTGATGAGGAGACCTGTTTGGCAGGGATACATGCTTTTTCCTGGAAATTTCTCCTACAGAAAGCAGGGGGGAACAGTACAGGGCCATCTGCCCTGTGGGACATGACACAGGAACAGAGGAACACTGCCTGGGAGTCAGGGCTCAGCAGGTGACATGGCAGTGGAGCCACACCAGTTGTTGGGGCTGCAGAAGGGAAGAAACAGCCTGATGGAAAGATCCTGGTTAACAGGGGGAGTCTGTTGCCTGCTGAAATTTAGGAAGTCTGGGGTAGATGAGGCAAAGGAGGGGAGAGAAATAACAATCCCACTAACAGAACAACCAAGGACCAAACTCATCATCCTGCTTTGGGACAGACCAGAAACTCCATAGGTGAAATGCAAGTTACAACAAGACTATGAGAGGATCCCTCTGTTCAACAATTACCATGCAGTGAGTGCAGAAAGCAAGCAAGCGCCAATTTTCCTCTTGCAGTCCCCTATCTCCCTTTGCATCTCTCTGAGGGCACCGATCTCTGTCAGTGAGCTGAGTACCAGCAACATGTGCAGTTCCAGCACAGGGTGAGCTGACGGGAGGTTTGTACCAAGCCACGAGGAGGCAGATTGCGGGAGAGATCAGGATTTCTCAGACAGCTGCACACCTCAGCCCCACACCTGCAGCACTCTGCTCTGTAGCTGTACGTGCCTGGTTTCTTCAGCCCCCAGAGCAACCTGCTTTCCTGACTGCTCTCACTCAGCATCCCGCTTCCCGGGCTCCCTGCTTCTGCTCGGGGACCATCTGAAACTCTCCTGCTAGTATTTCTTGTTCACTTTCTTTCTGTTCCACCTTTCTTGGTCCCCTAAGTCAGCTTCCCAGAGGTGCTTGAACCATGTGGCATGGCCAAGACCTGGCCCCATCTCAGCCCTGTCACTCGGACGAGCCCTCCCCGACCCACCTGCAAAGGCCAGAGCATCCTCCTCCTCAGGGGAACAAAGCCACTCACCTTGAGTTATCATCTCATTGCTGGCCAGGATGGAGCACTTCGTCCTCTCCACTCTCTGGGAATCAACCTGTGGCAAAGGAGTGAGGAGCACTTTTCTGCAACTGTCCTCGGGAAAATGGGGAAGTCAGTGGAGGATCTGGGCTGCCCGAGGGTGCTTCATCGCCGCGGGGAGCTTCGGTACCCAACCCTTGAGCATCCGGAGAGGACCCTCTTGCAGGGTGACGGACAACAGTCTCACAAAGCTGGATGCTGTGTTAGCTCCTGAATGAGAGCAAGGCAGGGAGCGTGTGTTTAACAAACAGAAATGGAAAGGGGGAGGGAGCCTGCTGCTGCTGTTTATACAGTTTTCAGCCACTGAGGGGCTTCTTGCATCGAGGAGAGAGAAGCTTTTCCACCACATCCAGTTCCCTCTCCAGGGAGAAGTGGAGGGAACTGAAGGTCTGCAGGCTCTTCATCTGTGCCACTGACCTGGGCAGGCGTCCATTCGCCCTCATGCCCCAGCTCGCCCATCTGCTCAGGCTTTAAACTCTTTTGGGACTGGCATGGTCTTGTCCAGAGGTGGATCTCCCCTGCAGCAAGAGGTCTGCAGGTCCTGCAACTCAGCAGAGCCTTCACAGACCTCACCCCATTCTCTGCATGGGCAGCTGCTGTGTGACAGACCTTCAGGTAGTCTTGGGATGCAAATAAAAGTAATGGTGAGACATTTTAGCCTCTTAGCAATGGCTCGGTCTGTTCCAGAGCCAGATTCAGTGTGGAGTTAGGAACCCAAGTGAGTTTCTATTTTAGGGTGCTCGGCGCTGCCCATACACCTGAAGCAGAGAGAGAGGCACAAAAGCAGCATCCTGATGTCCAAATCTGCAAAATCCAAGTTCATTGGAGCCCAGGAAAGCACCCTGAGGGCAACATAGGGAAGCAGGAGAAGCAGAACTCCCTACCCGGACAAAGGTTTTGCCTTCAGAGAGAAGTCAGATGTTTTCCCAGCACAGGATTTCCACCACAGGCAACATGTGAGTTTGCAGCTCATCTGAGCTAGGAGATGCTCCCAGAGGTTAAGGAGGAGGACACTTCCCCTTGACTTTGAGTATCTACAGCTAGAATTTTATTAGAGGAATCTTTCTCTTCACCCCACAGGGACTTTGGTTTCCTTATCTTCATGTCAGCAGAAACAAGGAGGGCTTTCATCCAACTTTCTGTGGAGCAAAAGTTGTGATACACTAGGAAAAAGAAAACACTCCAATGGCTTCACAGAAAAAGGAGTGAGAATATTCCTGAAGTCAGTCACACAGAAAATAGCCCCTGAGCCCTGGACCCAGACAAGGATCTTCATGAGTCCCATCTTTCCCCCTTCTCTCCCCATTTCCTCTTCAAGAAGGAAAGGTCTTGATACACCAGCACTGACAGTCAGACGAATCCAACAGCTGCACTAGTTGGATTTTTGTAGTAGTGTGTGTCTTGTCTCCTTTCATCTTCCCTGAGGCTGTTGATTTAGTTGCTCTGGAAAGCTGAGAGTGGAGCGGAGCAGGACAGACAAATTAGCATGGAAGGGGCCATTGCTGTCTCCTAGAGGTCCGTAGGGAGAGGCAAAGACCAGCTAATGGGAAGCGAGCGGTGCATGCTATTCCCTGTGCTCCTGGTGGATGGATACTGCTCCGCCCCAGGGTCCTCAGCAGTTGTTGTCTGATTTCTACTTGAGAGAGAGAGTTTTTCCTCCTTACTTTTCTGGCGTAAGATTTTTCTTGCCCATTCCCCAGAGCCCTTTGGTACAGCTCCCCACTCTTCTCTTCCCCGGGCTTGGAATAAGATGCCTGTGGAAAAGGCAGTGATTGACAGGAGAGAAACTCACTGCAGCCTGAAGCTGTGAACCTTCATCAGGACCATGGGGTGAATTCCAGACATTTTTGGCACGTGGTGCTTGCTGGGTGACAGCAAATGCAAACTCTTAAATCATGGATTAGCCAGCACAATTCCCAAGGCTGTCCTCTCCTACACTCTCAGGGGTCCAGCAGAGAGGTTAGCACCAAAACCTGCAGTGCTGCCAAACATCGGCTCTTCTCTTTGTCCGGATAACTTAGTCAGGTGATGACCCCCTGTGCTCGGAGAACAGACAGAGCCTGGGAAGGGACTGCTGCCTTCAGTCCATGGTGACGCACATGGTCACAAACCACCGTCGCACAAGCAGCCCTCGTGCAACACATTGCAGTAAGCGAAGGTCGAGCTCTCAGCACACTGGGGGTGTCACAGCAGCTGGCAGCCACCAAGCTGGGGTTCAGTCCCCATTCCCTCCGTGCTCTCCAGCTCTCTCTCTCTGGGAGCCGGGCTCTTCTCACGGCCCCGCAGACGCAGGCTGCCTGCCAGCCTGCCTAATCTCACCCAGCGATAATACACCATAATTACTGCTGGCAGAGAGTGGCTGCAGCATCGCCCTGGTGCTGCCCGACCCTCACCTTCTCAGCAGCTAACGGACAGCCGGGTTCTGCTCTGTCAGAGCCCTAAACCCTCTTGGTGGCTCAAGAGGAACAGTTATGGCACAGGCTGAACACTGAGGGGCGAAAAGACCTCCCCACACAGCTAACAGATCCCAGAGCAGCCTCAATCGGCAGCTACACCCTGAAGTACGAGGATGGGAAAATATAAGGATGGTTCCTGGAGTGTGGAAGGCTGCACAGCCCTAAACAGAAGTGCCAGGACCCACTGCATACCCTGGGGTATTTGCACAGGCAGGCTGGGTACACGCAAACACCTGCACGAGTATCCTGAGAGCCTGTAGCCTTTCAGACACGATGGGATTGTTCAAAGGATTTTTGCAGCCCAAAAGCCTTGCCTAGTGGTTGGGCTTTGATCAGGCAAAAGTGAATCCGCTCACCCACTCTTCTGAGAATACAACAATGAATTCCGTGTTCCAGGGAGCAAAAATGATGTCAGAAAGCTGAGAAATGGGGCAGAGGAGAGGGCTGCCTTTTCATCAGCCCATAATCTGCTCTGCCTTAAGAACAGACAGGTCCTCGATCCGAACACCTTGCAGCTGAGAACCACACTCTGTAGCTCAACTTCTGTCATGAAAGAAAAGCATATTATCTGATCACTCACTGCAAGAAATCACTAAGAAATCTGTTACCAAGGCTTCCAGATGCTCCAGTTCATCCTGCTTCATCTGGAGCAGCAGCACTATCATACTTTAAAAAAAGAAGCTTTTCATTTTTCAAACATCTGTTTAATTCCACCTGCATGTAACCAAAATATTTCCACTGCTCCTTCCTGTGGTGTCAAGCCTGTGTGTTGCTGGGCAGCCTCAAAAGCATCAGCATGTTGTGGTAACACAAAAGCCCCTTTTCCATTTGAGCCCCAGAGTTCACGGATGCAGTGGATTTAGGAGTCTGTGATGCATTTGGGAACTAAATTAGCCACAAAGCTGCTCAGAGATGGAAGGGAGGACAGAAAGCTGTCTGAACCCTCTCTGAATTTAAAAGCAGTTCTCATTTCATAACTGCTTTTTGTCCCCATATGAACATTTCTGGAATTCATGGAGGAGCGGAGATAGCATCAGGGACAGGGCTTTGCTGAATTAACCTGGGTGATCTGATACCACAATGAGAGGTGCTGGAGAAGCAGGAGGAGAGACAAGCTGTGTGGGTAGGCCTGGGACTGACAGAGCTCTGCTCTGCTTCCAGGAGACAGAAAAGGATGCTGAATGTGTCTTCCGGATGAGGGTCAGTGAGCCAGGAAAGAGGAGACTATATTGTAAGAGATTAACGGGGTTTGTGTTCTACCAAAGAGGACATACATCACCACGCTTCAGCCCCTGGAAGAGTTGGGACCCGAAAAGGACGGGGTTCCACTTGGAGCAAACCTACAGGGCTCATTTAATAAGGTTGATAAATGCTGAAGGAGATTTATTCCTTCCACTCCCTTCCCACCCCTGAATCTCCCCCTGACATAAAAAATCCCCTTGGTGGTCCTCATGCCAGAGCAGAGGGATTCTAGGCAGCTCAGCAAGGTTCCTCCAAGCAGCCACCAGCACCGAACTGGCCCCTCCATTTAGCTGCCGTTTCTGCAAGTCACTGCACTCAAAGCTTTGCTAATTTATTAGAGGGTTGTTGCTTGTTGTTTGTGTACCAAGCCAGCTAGAAAACAGCTTCTGCAGAAGAGGATAATTGCCGTCAGATAAGCTCTTCAGAGCTAGGATTGAAAAAATATGATACATGGTACACCAGCGGTTGTCCGGATAAACTGGAAATCCAGATGAGTTTTTGGGCCAGAGCACGTTTCTCAATATGTCAAAGACTCCTTGTCTGACTCTGGGCAAATCCCCTGAGTTCAGTTCCCTGGATCACCAGGTCACCTGGAGCTGAGCACCAGTGCTCAGGACCATCATAGAGGCAGCAGGATCATGTTTGCTGCTTCACTATCTCACTCCCACTTTCCTAGTCCTGTGGGGACCCACGTTAGCTGTCAGCAAGGAGCAGCTTACCTGCACCATGCTCAGCTCTGTGGTGCTGGGCTAGTGGCAGCGTCAGCGAATGCTTCACACCACAACAGGAGGGTCAGATCCACTCCTGGTACAGACTTAGGGATCTGGCTGGGAATCCATTTGGCTCCCTGTTCCAAAGAAACGTGACTCAGAAGCCACCGTCTGACACTGAGACACATTTATGACATCGAGTCGCACAGGAGAAAGAGCAGCATCCCCAGGGTACGAGCAGAGCACACGCAAGCCAAGCGGAGACCATGCTGGAAAGCACAAAGCCTTATAAAGGCAACACGGATTTGTCCTTCTTTCAGCATTTCCAGGCGATGAAAAGGACGGCTCACAACCCTAATTAACTGGAGCATGCTAATACCACTGAGCTTCCCTGGCCAGCAAATTTGGCACGAGGAGCGTAGGACGCTTTCCAAACAACTGCTCAGGGGAGCGCGTGCCTGCAATCTGTTATTTGATGAGCAGTGTTTCCTCTCTGCCTCCGCCGAAGAGCTCAGACCAGACACATGAGGGAGGTGAGTCTGAAGCCCGCAAATCCACTTCGAAAGCCATTTCATGCTGGAAAGAGAAAAGACTTATTTCTCCCCAGGCATTAAAGGTATTTAAGGTGCCAGGGGAAATACAGCTTTGCACAACTTCACCTCTGTGAGTGCTCAGGGCTTCCAAATGCCGCAGCACGTGGTGCTCAGCTTCCCATGGGGAAAATCACGTTCCTTCAGGGTGACATTCACTCTGGGCAGAAAATGCGCAGCTTTCCCATGACACCTTTGTTCAAGGACCAGAGCAGTGTGCATCATTTTGCAGAGCAAAGTAGAGGAGCACCGCCAGCCCTCGCAGCTGGAGAAAGGAGAAAGGTAGCAGGGGCCCTGGCACCCTGTCTCCAGGATGGGTTATCCCCTGCTTTTACAGCTATCCTGGGCCAGGCAGTGCCCCACCTTATTCTCTTGGATAAGGAGGAGGAAGGTGCCTGCCCAGCTCCTATTACAAACAAATCAGTCTGTGACCTTTGAACAGGGAGCAAAGAGCAGGGCTCTGAGAACGATCAATTCATCTCTGTGGTAAGATCGTCACTCTCAGGGTTTACCACGCTGTCAAACCGGAGGCAGAAGATGCCGCCTCCTGAAGGCCACCACCAGCCTCCATTGTCGGCTTCTGCCTGGCTGCCTGGAATGGTTCAGGGCAGCTCCAGCACAGGGCTTGGGTGGCAGCAAGCTTTCCTGACGGAGCATCACCACAGCCTCACCAGTACAGACACTGGGAAAGAGCCAGAAGATTTGTGCAATATGCCTAGGATCACCCATGGTTTGGGCTTGGCTGCTTTGACCACCCTTCCTTTCCGCCGTCTCAGGACCAAACTTCTCCTCCTCTCATAGTCGTCCCCATCACCAGCAGCCTCCTTCATGCTCATGCATTCCTCCCCTCATCCTCGGCATCGCCTGCGGCTGTGAGATGCACAGCCAGGCATGGCACCATGTGCTTACCAAGGGCACGTCTCTCCCTGCTCCCTTCCCATCAAATCCTTCACAAACATCTGTTGTTATGGAGACAGCTCCAGAAGGAAAATCTTTCTGAGAATCTTCCAGATGTTTTTACAAAGATATAGCCACGTTGACAATTTTTCTTAAAGAAGATGCTGTTCTCGCTCAATGGCAACTGAATTCCTTTCACTTTGTTTCCGGCAACCACTTGGGTCATGCTCAGGCTCTGCTTTCACTCTGTGGCAGTGAGAAAATTAAAGGGAGAAAGATAGAGCCAAGTGCAATCAGATGCTTTTAATCTCTGCCTTGGGTCACAGGTGCCTCCAGGCTGAGGCTGCCTCACTGCAAGTAGTGATGAGTCTAAGTTTCTCCAAAACGAGTGAGATTTTTGGACATCTCCATCTTTCTCAGATAGCAAAGCCCAAGGTAAACAGCAAAGGAGAAACATTTAAGCCAAATAACCTGTGCTTTGCCTGAAATGCTGCACTGAGAGACCTTATTCTTGTGGATTATTCTGCAGAAACTTCCCTTGGCTGTTGAAGGCTTCATGATGGTGGGTTCTATCCATCTCCACTCAATGGGCTGAAGGTCTTCATGCACGACATCTGAAGGTGCTGCAGAGAGCTGGGCTCTGTGGACGTCTTTAATGCAAGTAACGAATACAGCAAACATCTTCAGACCAGCCAGGGGAGAGTAATCTGGGGATGTGATATGACCACAGGGCTCGATTTCACAGCTACCATGTTCTGACCATGGAATATGGATGATAACCCACAAAAGACTTGAGCACCTTGAGCGGCCAAGCCCATCCAGACCATTTTTGTGGGGTAAGCTTCTGAAGACCTTTCCCATATCCCTGCCATGCAGAGCTGAGGTCTGAAAACTCAAAAAAAAACCCCAAACTCACATAGTTCAGGCCCAGCAGAGGCAGCTTGACACGGCTGCAAATGCTTGGCAGCTTCACCAGGAACCAGGCATCCACGTGCAGCAGAGGAGAGTTACGGGGCGTCCTTCACCCAGGGGCCAGACAACAGGCTGGCTGAGGAGCTGAAGTACGACCCATCGTGAGGAAGGCTGAGAGGACAAAGCTGTTTGGGCCAAGCCCTGTACTGTGTGTGTAATATCAGAGGGGTTTCATGCATAGCTCAGAATAAACAGGCAAACAAGCGGCAGCCTGAAATGTTAATATTTGCAGAAATCTCCTGGCTTTGGCGCCTGGGTGTGGGGAGCTGGAGGATGCTGGTGGAATGCAAATGTGGATTCCTGGCTGCCCGGATGGGTGGCATGGGGAATCTCACATCCTGGCGTGTCAGACCACCTGGCAGACCAGCTCGTGATGGTTTACATGAGGATTCCTGGGAAGGGAGACTGGGCTGAGAAGTTCAGAGGGATATACATCTGGTCCGTAGGAACTGAGTTATTTTAGCACCGCTGGGGAGGAAAAAAGCCATAATTAAGTAGCATTCACCCTCCAGTGATTGCTCCAGGACTTGTTTCCCACATGCCATCACCAGTGGGCTGAGGGTTAAACCTCCCCACAGCCCCAGTGCCCCAGAGCTATGCAGCACCCAAGGGCTCAGGAGAGCCCCAGTCCCATGGTGCAAACTCCCTCTGTGTAGAAGGAGACGGATGTGTCCATGGTGGTCCTCAACCCTTCTCCACGAGATCTCAGACACAGGAGGGACAAACCTTTAGATCACTGGCCTTACTTGACCTGGAACCTTCCATGGTATGTTTAGGATGGCTTGAACCTGCTCAGCACCTCTCAGCATCTCCATCTGGCTCCTGTCTGGACCATGGTTGCCATTTCACAGGGGTACTTGGAGCCTGTCAGATGCCTCCAGAGCACAAGGCTCTGGCCTTAGCAAAACAGTGGTGTCATTTGCACCTGGGAAGAAAATATTGGCAAATAATAGCCTACCCTTTGGTCACTCTCCTCCTCCAGCTATTTATCCAAAGATACCATATCTCAGAACATTGCTTCATTTCCTGCTTGCTTTTCTAACCAAGGCCTTTAAATTATGTCTCTGCAACTGAGGTCAGGGAGAGATGCATAATATTTGCTAACGGTGATGCAACTGTTACCTTGATTCACCTCATCCCTTCTTCTTTTACATTTTTCTTTCTGTTTTACGCTTTCCATTTCCATTTCTTCCTCCCTCCTGGTCTCAGCACAGGAGAGAGCTGGCAGGTGCCCAGCAAAGCGGAGATTCCTGGGGTGCAGCCTGCTTTGGGGGGACATAGGGAGTTTGGGGGATCTCTCCCAGGTGTGCAGCACCACCGGCCCTCCCGATCGGGGATGTCATGGGCATCAGGAAGGGCTGGCTCCAGGTTGCACCATCCTCACCCTCACAGAGCCCTTCCCCCGGGGCTTGTCTAGTTCAGCACATTGAAAAGACCAGATTTAATTCATCTCAGTGTTTGAAATGTGGAAATAAGGGCTGCTGAAGGGTTCCAGGGTAAGGACAGCGGATAGGGCTGCTAAGTCTTTCGATTGTGATTAAAACCAACTCCCACACTTGGGCTTTCAAACCCCAGTAGGCAGCTGGGAATTCCCAAGTGCTACTGCTCTTTGTTCCCTTCCAGCTGCACCAGAACCATCATCTCGCCCCAATGCCCACGGCTGAAGGACTCTCTGCCTCCACGTTTCCACTCTGCAGTGGATGGGCCAGTGGATGCAGGGGGGGACACAAACCCACTGAGGGGCTGCCCAGCACCTCCCCGTTGAGGATCCAAGTGCTCCAGCCCCAATTTACCCCTCTGCCCCCTTCCATGCCCCGCAGCCGGGCACCGCTGAGGCACAGCCATTGAGGAGGGGGTGATCCAGAGGAACTGAAATCCTCAGTGCTTATTTGTAATCAGAACGAAGTGAAACAAGGAAAGCAAAATGCAAAGCTTCTCAACCCTTGTCAAGCTTTTCTGCCTGCGTTTGGAGAGCTGACACGAAGTACTGATAGTGCTAAGCAGCAGTTTTTTCTCCTTCCACTCAGGTATCTGTGGGAGCTGGTGAAGCCCCCAGCAGCAGCCGGACCCACCATGCTCCTCTCTTCATCTCTCTCCTTCTGTATGGCCAAACAATGCCTGATACCCATCTCCAAGAATTTGTATTTACTGCACAGAGCTGAGAATCGCAAAGGAGTTTGGACCCAAGCCATGAGATTTTGGCCAGATTCTTCTTGATCCGTGTTATCCTCCATCTCCCCAGTGCATAATCAGGCTCTCCAAATACGGCGTTCTCAGGTCCCAGCCCAGAGCTTGGAGCCTCCCGAGAGGAATATGCTAAAAAAAGAAAGAAAAACATTACATTGCCAACTGAAGCGAGTGCTGAAAGACAGGAGATGCCAGGAGCACTTAAATAAGAATTTGAGACCAGGGGACGCTCTGGCGTGTGTTTTCAATCTACAGACAGGAGATATGTTCATTGGGAGATGACTGCCACTCACCGTTAGCTTTAGATCTCGTAGCTGATGTCCCAGAAAGTTAAATGGTCATGAAGAGGACATCCCTGCCTGTATTAGAACTTTATTCTGTGACTGATGCATTAGTACTGTGCATGGTAAAATGATGCTGCCCCTCCTTTGGCTCCGAAACCTATGTTTGCACCTCAAACCTGCAAAGGTGATGAGCTATGGACAATTGGTCCTGTCAGCAGCAAGAAGAGTTATCTGGGAAAATTGAGTCAAGACACCAGGGGGTCCGGGACTCCCATGGGTGCTGTTGGGTGTCCTGCAGCACCTGGACCCAGCTGGTAGTGCCATGTCCTGGTGCAGAGCGTTGCTTCCATGCATCCCGCAGCCCCGTGCCAGCACCTGGAGGCAGGGCATCCACCGCAGCAGGGGGACCTGCTGCTCACACTGCACACACTGCCCAGGACCAGGCTCCGTCTGGGCTAACAGAGGAGCTGGGGCTGATAGCTCCACATCAGCTGAGCTATCTCAAATTCTGCTGTTTAAGGGTGAAGCTTTTGTTACCTGGCTACAGAGGGACTCACCTTCTCCAAACAACAGGTCTGCAGCTGCCGCAGGATGCATGGAGGTGCAGGCTGGGGTTGTCACCTCCCTGGACCCCGTAAGCAGCCCCACAGGGAGGGATGAGCTCCCCAAACACAGTGCAGACCTTGATTCACAGGGACATCTCCCAGCACTGATGGCTCAGGCTGCTGGGGGAACATAACCTCTGGTGGCACATTCCAGATGTCTGGCAAAAAGCAATTATTGATGCTTTTACCTCTGTGCAGAGCCACACAAATAATGGACCATAGCGCTGCAAGCTACAATGAGTCAGGGAGCAGCCTGGCTCCCTCCAGGCTTTGCATCCTGGGCTGGGCCGGCTCATGCGTGTGTTTATGCATAGTCTGTAATGCCTCTTTGAGGAGCGGTGGCAAAGCCAGGAGATCAGAGCCAGACATGGATGATGAAGCTCTTTCCCTCTCAAAAAAAGATGCATCTAAGCAGACGATTCAAAGCCAGCAGTTTCTCAGAGATCGCTGGTGCATAGCAGGAGGACGACGTGTAACAGCAGCCGCTCTCCGCTGCGCAGGCACTACGCACTCGCATGGTGGCTGCAGCACGCTGGGCTGGCAGCGGTCACTGCTCCTCGCAAGCCCTGGCCCGTTCACACGGTAAGATCCAACCTACCGGAAGCACAAAACTCTGCGAATGTGGGGAGTGAGGTTTTTCTGCATTAAATTACAGCTACGTGGAGACTGTCCAGTTGCCCCTGGATACCTGTGTCATTCTTAGGTCCTGGTGTCACCATCCTAGTGACACTCCCAGGGGTCCCATTCTTTGCTGAGTTGTGCAGTGGAGAGGGGTAAAGGGCTGCAATGGAAGTGGATTCAGCCTGTTGGAAGCAATTCCTGCCCAGCGAGTGCTTCTTGTCGCCCAGCACCTGTGAGCAGCGGGGACTGAGCATCCCTGTTCCACTGCCACCACAGGGACTGGAGCCTGAGGGTGCAGCCAAACTTGCTCAGTGAGCTGGAGCAGATCCTGAGCCCCCAGAACAACTGTGTTTGGTTGGCAGCACATTAGGGCATGGCCTGAACTTGATGTCCCCAGATGCCACTTGCTTGACCACCCAGAGGACTCAGAGCACTTTCACAGCAGCCCACACCCTCCCTGCAGAGCCACACAGAGCCACGCAGTGCAGTCCAATGCCTCCAACACCATCCAGTGCTGTGCAACAACATGCAGAGCTGTGCAGAGCCATGCAGTCCTGTGCAGTGCTGTGCAGCATGCAGCGCCATGCAGAGTCGTGCAGTGGCCAAGCGATGTTGTGCAGTGCCGTGCAGAGCCCTACAATGCCGTGCAGCGCCATGCAGAGTTGTGCAGTGCCGTGCAGAGCTGTGCAGTGTAGAGCCGTGCAGTGTTGTGCGGTGTCATGCAGAACTGTGCAGTGCAGAGCAGCGCAGTGTTGTGCCGTGTCATGCAGAGCTGTGCAGTGCCGTGCAGAACTGTGCAATGCCATGCAGTGCTATGCAGGTCCGTGCAGTGCCGTGCAGAGCTGCACAGAGCTGTGCATTGCCACGCAGAGCAATGCAAACCGTGCAGAGGCACGCAGAGCTGTCCAGAGTCGCACAGAGCTGTGCAATGCCTTGCAATGCCATGCAGTGCCACGCAGAGCCACGCAGAGCCATGCAGAGCCGTGCAATGCCATGCAGAGCCGTGCAATGCCGCCAATGCCCCCCCGACCCGCGCAGAGCCGCACACCACCCACAGGGCCGCGCAGTACCCGGCTCGTCCACGGGCGGCGCTCGCGGCCCCAGCTCCCGCCCCGCCCCGCGCGCGGTCACGTCCGCCGCGGGAGCCCCGCCCCCTCGCAGCCCCATCCCGTGAGCGGGCGGGAGCGCGGCGGGGCCTCTCGGCGATTGGCCGGGGCGGGTGTCGGTCTGCGGGCGGGGCGGGAGCGCGGAGCCTTCGGGAAACGGAGCGGAGCGGGCAGGGCTTGCGTGGGGGGGGCTGCGGGGGGCAAGGTACGCGCTGCGGGAGCTACGCGGTGCAAGGGGTGCGCGGTACGGAAACTGCGCGGTGCAAGGGGTGCGCGGTTCAAGGGGCTGCGCGGTGCGGGGACTGCGCGGTGCGACGGCCGCAGAGTGCAAGGGCCGAGCACGGGGTGCGGGGCTCCCCGGGCTGCAGCGGGGCTGTCGGTGTCCCCCGGTCCCGGCCAGGGGCGCCCGGTCAGGCTCTGCGAGCAGCTCTGCGGAGGGAGCAGGAAGCAGAAAGGTGTTTTTCCTGCAACGGGACTGACCCTTTGCCGGGAATTCTTTGTAATTCCCAGCATCTGGGGCTTTCCGGGGCTGGGTGCACCCCGGGCGGGACCCGGTGCGGTACCTCCTGCCCGAGGGTTGGTAACGGCGCTGTGCCCCGGGGCGGAGAGGCAGGATCTGCTCTGGCCCAGAGAGGAGGACGAAGGGAGGTCGGGGATGGTGGTGGCCAGAAACTCACAGTCGGACTCGTGTGCCAGCAGGGATGGCTGGCGCAAACCAGGACCGGAGCCTGCGGGAGGAGCTGACGTGTGCCATCTGCTTCGAGCTCTTCAGCGAGCCCGTCATGCTGGACTGCATGCACCACTTCTGCAAGGCCTGCATCCAGGGCTACTGGGAGAGCGGCACCCGTGTCCCCTCCTGCCCCCAGTGCCGCCGCGAGTTCCCCAGCCGGGCTTTCCGCACCCATTATCTGCTCTTGGGGCTGGTGGAGAAGGTGCGGCGCTGTGGCTCCGTGGAACACCGGCACAAGATGCGGGTGAGTGCCTTCTGCCCAGCTCGGGGAGATGGCTGTGGGAGCTGCGGGAGCCCTGTGCCGCCAGCCCATCGCCCCCTCCTGCAGTCGGTGCCCCCTCGGGTGAGCCCTGTGTGTGCGCGTCACCTGAGCCTCGTGCCATGACATCTGTGTCTCTTCCTAGTTCCTTCTCTCTCCCTCTTTCCTAATATTTGTCTGTCTTTTGCACACTGTTTTCTTGCATTTGTTTCCCTCCCTGCTGTCCCCAAGTTCTGTCACAGTCTGGTTGTTTGTCACGTAGGGCCCAGCAGCCTGGAGTGAGGGCTGCTGGTGCTGCGTGTGCTGCTTGCGGGACCAGTCCCTACACAAGTCAGTTCACACCACACAGGTTTTAAACCTTCTGCAAGCAAACATCCCAGGCTAGAGCTCCCAGTCTTAAAAATAAATGTGTTTCATTATGTGCACTCATATATAGTTCTCTAGCCTGTGCATCAGCTGCTTTCTCATCACTGCCTTTGTAAGAAATCATGTTGCAGCTTCCCTCTAATGCTAGCTTCAGGAACTGGGATTGTTCCCGAATCACAGCAGAGTAGTGAAGTGGTCTCCTCACCTTCTTTTCCTTGTTCCTGCAGAAGCACCTGGAAGATGCTTTGCAAGCTCGTCAGAAGGAGATGGAGAACTTCTTGCGGAGGAAGCATGCAACGCAGGAAGATATCTGTGACCTGATGGTAATGCTCTGTGGTGGCTGCCTTTTGTAGAGCTTCTGTGTTAATGTTCGTAGACGATCTGTGTGTCACTTCAGTTCAGATTTAGCTCAACTGCCTGTAAAAATCTACATGAATAACTATGTAGTGATCTGAACTTTGCGAAGAGGCATTAAGTGCTCATTCACGCAGCCTTTATGAATTGTGTTGGTGCAGCAGAGCTGAGACAGGATGAGTGGTGGGAGCTGCTGGTTGAGCAGCTTCTTCCAGCCCTGCAGCGCTGCTGCTTTCTGAAAGAGTTAATTCTTGGAAGGTCTAAAATCCTCTTGTCTGTCTGAAAGAGTGACAGCAAAGCTAAGGAGCAGGGTCAGCAGCAGTGTTGGCACTTCAGAGGGCAGTGGCCTTGTCACAAGGACCATGTTTGGATTCGCTGTGAAGCTCTGAGAAGTGAGGAGCCTGAGTGCTCTCTCCAGGCTTGAGTGACACCAGGCTGCCTAATTGTCACTGTGCGGTGAAGCAACAACAGCCACAGGATGACCGTGCTTCCTTCTTGAGTGGCATAAAAGTATTAAAAGCAAGGGAAGGAGAGTTTAAGGAAAGCAGAAGTAGTTCAGAGGTGAGATAAAACTTGATGGGAGACTGTCTTCTGACTGGACAGAGCCTCTGATCCCCCTGCACGCCCTGTTTAATACCTGTGTCCCACTGCCAAATTTGGATAGATCTTAGAGGTTAGTGAAGAAGTGTCAGCAAATACGCACACATGGCTGGTGCCCTGTTGTAGTGGAAAAGCTGGATAAGAAACATTTCAAGTGTAAAGGAGCAAATTCCTGATCTGAATAGGGGGGGCCACGCATGTCCTCTGCAGTTCTGGTGCGTCAGCACGAGCACCTGCTAGAGCAAAGGGAGGCTGGGGTGCTGCGCCAGCTGGTGAAGCTTCTGATGGTCTCTGGGGGACATGAGTTTCCTGCTGGTAGAAAGGAATGTGTTTTTTGGGAAGTGCTTCTCAGGAAAATAGTGAAGGCAAAGGTTGTACTTGGAGATTAAAAGCTTAAAGACCAGGAAAATAAGTTGTTGGCTGCCTCTTCTAAACAGGCAGCAGTAAGAGCACCATAAGGTTGGCTTGGCTGTCTGACTAAACAACTGCAAAAAAGTGGCCTCTGGAAAGAGCTGAATGGGATTTTATCAGCCTTAACTATGAAGATTAGCTTGTGCAGCTCCACTGTCTCTCCCACACAAACAGGAGCCCAGAGAGATGGGAGACATCAGAGAAAAAAGAGCAAGTTACCAGTTGTGGGTAGCTCTGCGCGGGGCCTGGCACGATGTGAAATAAATCCTAACTAATCTGAACAGCTGAGTCTGCAGCTCTAGAAAAGAAAAAGATCTGCAGTCTTGCACACAAGCAAATTCCTGGTGGTGTGGGAGAAGGTTGTGGGCTCCCACTGTGGCTGTGTGCAAGGATTTCTAGTTAAGATGACTGAGCAATTGGTAGAGCTTCTTGGCTCCCCTCTTCTTGGCTTTGCAGCCTTGGACGTTGTCTCTGTGTCCTGTTCTCCATCCAAAAAGTTGTAGGTATGTCTGAGACTTTAATTTCCTCCTGTGCTCTGTAAGCACATTAATGGGCCCAGCCATCCTGTGCACCTATTTGTGTGTTTTAGCTGCCAGACTCATCTTTGCCTTTTCCCACTGCTCAGATGGTGTCCGGGGAGCTGAACTTCAAGATCCGGGCAGAGTTTGCTCGTCTTCATCAGATCCTGGAGGATCAGGAGAGAGCTGTGCTGGCAGAGCTGAGCGAAAAGGAAGAGCAGGTGCTGGCACGGCTGCATGGGAATGTCCACCGGCTGGAAGAGGGGATATCGGTGCTGCAGAGGGACATCGAGCGCATAGAGCAGACCTTGAGCAAGATGGAAGAAGTGTCTTTGCTGGAGGTGAGCATGCTTGGCCCTCGCAGGAGGCTGAGGGGTGTTTCAAGATCTGAATTCAGGTTGGGGACAATCCTAAATGGCAGCACCAGACTGTACCTGGAAGTCAGTCTCACTACCATCCCTCTGGATTCTCTACCCATTCCCTTTGATCCTGGAGGTGTTAGCCACAAGGGATATGGTGATCTCTCTGATGTGATGAGTCTCTGGAGCCTTCCTCCTCTCTGTCAGCCCTGTGAAATTGCCTTGGCTGCAGTGTCCGTGTGGTTTTCCCTGGGGTGGGGGTCCTGGCAGGTTGGTTTCCTCTCTCTGCGCCTCATGACAGCAGGAGACAGGACAGGGAGCTTATTTGTGCAGCTGCATGAATCACAAACTGTGACCACTATTTCTCTGCTCCTTTTCTGCAGGTGGAGAGCCTGGATATCAGGTACGTGTCTGACATGAAAGAAGCTGATTCTCTTTTATCAGACAGGGCTTATCTCTGTCTCTGGCTGGGACCACATCGGGTAGGGATCTTATCTAGAGTTTTAAAAACATCACAAATTGCTCAGTGAGCTCCTGGTGCTGTGCTGGGTGGGGGCTGGTCGCCAGTACATGGGGGTGCTCTCTCCAGAGAGCACGTGTGTTGAGATGGCTGGGCTGGAGGAGCAGGTGGAAACATGCTGGTTTGGAGTGAGTGCAAGAGCCATGCATGCTGCAAGGAGGAGCAAGGCTGATGCCACAGACTCCGGGTGCTTTGCTTTTCTGTGCCTTGTCTTAGCTTCTAACAGCTCACAGCGCTGCAAAACTGACCCGAGGTGCAGGTTTGTCTGAAGCTGTGAGTAGCTTCCTCACAGGCAGGTTCTGTCCCCTCCTTCCCTGGGGGCTGCAGTGGGGTGGCTTGTTCACCCCTGCAGGAGCCCTGCTTTGGTGTGCTGGGTGCTGGTCTGTTGGGATTCACCGCTCCATGAGCAGTGCTCTTGGGTCTGTCTGGGTCCACACCACCTCTGCCATGAGCCGCTGACTGTGCTGGGGGTAACACCGCATCAGGGAGAACAAGAAGCCACCTGAGAGGATTGTGTCCCATCTTTACCAAACCCATCGCACGTGGTAGCATGCTGCAGTCCTGGCCGTGCTCGTCCCGTGTGCCTCACTAGCAGCATGGCAGAGGGGTTGACTGCCACTCCTTCTGCCCCAGGCCCTCCGTGCGTATGGAGACCCAGCCTGCCTTCAACCTGGAGCACTACAGGGACAGCTGCAGCGGCCCCTTGCAGTACATCTTCTGGAGACAGATGCTGCAGTCCATCTGCCCTGGTGAGCGGATTGGTGTGAGGGTTGGGTGTGCTGGATGGTGGTGGGGCTGGAGAGGCTCTGCAGAGGGAATATGCAACTGGTAAAACACTCTGTCTCCATAGCTCCTGCTCCGCTCACCTTTGACCCCGAGTCAGCCCACCCCAACCTGGTCTTCTCCAGAGACTTGACAGCAGTGACAGAGAGGAATCGAGCCCAGCCCGTCCCCAGTAGCCCCCGGCGCTTCCGTCAGTGTGTCAACGTCCTGGGCTCACAGACCTTCAACAGTGGCCAGCACTACTGGGAGGTCTGGGTGGGCAGCAAAACCAAGTGGGACCTGGGGGTGGCCTCTGAGGCTGTGGACCGTGCTGCAAAGGTGAAGCTGTGCCCAGAGAACGGCTACTGGACACTTCGTCTGCGAAACAAGACGGAGTACTGGGCCACCACCACCCCCTGGGTGCGCCTGACTCCCCGGCAGCCACCCCGGAAGGTGGGGGTCTTCTTGGACTGCCAGGAGGGCACTGTCACCTTCTTTGATGCCGGGAACATGTCCCACCTCTTCACCTTCCACCAGGTCTCTGCAGAGAGATACTGTCCCTTCTTCAGCACCTGCTTCAGCGACGGGAGGGACAACGTGGAGCCCATGCGCCTCTGCCACCTGACCCTGTGAGGGGTGGGGAGGAGCGGGTGCATTGGGGACCCCGTGGCTCCGTGTCCCCTGGGCGGGCTGCGTGGGGCTGTGCTGCAGCCCAGCTCTGCACCCATGAACCTGATGGGTGTTACGGGGGCTGCTTTGGTTGCGGTTTCCCAAGGGAGGAAGGGAATGAGTCTCTTCTCAGCTCCCATGTGCCTTTTCTGTGCCTTGCGCTGCACTATTCCCAGAAGTGCCTTGCACCCCTTCGACAACCTTACCTGAGCATTGCGCGGTTCAGTGGAGGTGACTGCAGACTGTCCCTCTGTGCTCCCACCCATAAACCCTGTGGAGGAGGATTGCAGTGATCCCAGAGCACTGCCGAGTGCCTGTTGTACCCCTCTGTGTCCTGGTGGTGGGCTTCCTCTGCTCAAAGGGCTTCGTGGGGAAGGGCTGTGGGGCAGTGGCAGAGGGAGCTCTGTGGGTGGTGTGGCCCAAACTGGAGGCTGTTTCCCCTCTACACGGTCACTATTAAAGCTCATTAGCAAGAAAGACCCCTGCCTGCTGGACCTGCTCGTGGCTTGTGTGCTGGGGGGATCTGCACTGGTGTGGGGGGCGCAGAGCAGCCCCTGCTGCAGCCCAGGAGGATGAAAGCTGTTGCTCTTGCCCAGCCCTTCCCTTCTGCTGCTCCACACGTCTTGCAGGGAATCGCAGCCTTTTGCTCACGGCTGTGCCGGGCTGCTTGGGAACAAGGAGGGGGTTTGGCAGCCCTGTGGGGTGAGGAGTTTTGGGTTGAGCCCACCTGTGGCTTTGGCTTTCAAGGTGCAGTCTTTTCTGGTCTACCTGGGTCTCAAGGATTTGTGTATGTGAAAAATGTGAAGTCCCATTTCTGGATAACTTCCCAAAAGCCTGAGCAGCCTTTGCTGCTGGAAGCGGTGATCCCCGTGGTGCTCTTTGTCCAGGGGTGGGTCCAGCCTGGCTGGCAGCAAGAGTGTGCGGAGGGGGGGGGGATTGTCGTGTGTAGCCCACTAAAGTCCACTCCAGGGACAGAGCAGAGGCTGGAGCTGCCCTGATCCTGTGTAGCCCCTGATGCTGCCTGGAGCCTGCAAATTCCTGCTCTGCAGAGGCTTAACTTTCTGCACATCAAGAAGGGCCAGTCACAAGGACTTTCCAGCTCCCACGGCTGAGCATGGGGACATTTGTCAAAGCAACTCCTTCACTGGTCACCCTCTTGCTCAGCCATGCGGGACAGGGACCGTGTCCTCCATGGTGCCACCAGGGGTATTCCCCCTTACCACGCACCACTGCAGCGTGCCGGGGCTGGGCTCTGCCACAGCATCTGGTTTGGGGGTTGCCTATGCCTGTGCTGGGGCAGGAGACAACTTTGTGCTCAGCTGGGAGGGAGGATCAATTTGCAGGCAGGGGTGCACGGCTGTGCAGCAGCACCAAGCAGCCTGGGGCTCTGTGGGCACGGGGTGGAAGTGGATGCAGAGGGAACCCAGTTATCAGGAAGCTGCTTCTCTGTTCAGCCTTGTGTGAGGGTTGTATGTGCTTGGAGGGTATGTCAGGGATTTGTGGTCCCTAGTTGGGCTTCAGTTGGTGGGTGAACTCTGCTCCCTCCCTGCTGAGCCACTGGGCTGAGTTCTGCCTCCTCCCCTGGCTCCTGCCTTGTCCTTTTTCTGCCCCCAACCTCAGCTGAAATAAAAGTGGAGAAGAAAGAGCTGTTAGCTTGGAAATGCTGTGATGCACGCGGCTGTCATTCTCCCTGCAAGGGCTGAGAGCCGCTGCGGGAAGGTGAGCTTGGTCTGATCGCAGCAGAGAGCTGTGGATGGCAGGGCTGAAAGCCATCGCGCCCCAAACCGCAGCAAGTAAGGCTGGGCAGCGGCAGGCAGCCATCCCAGAGCTCGAGGGGGAGTGGATCAGCCAGGCACTGGCATGCAGCGAGCGCAGCCGGGCTTCGGCAGCTGCTGGCAAGGAGGAGAGCAGCTGCCAGCTCCCGCTGCCCACCGCTGCCATGTGCCGCGTGGGCCGCCGTGGCGGCACGGGCTGCGAGCAGCTCGCTGCGACGTGTGCCAGTGCCATCGCTGCCACCTCCTACACCTTCATCTTGCCAAAGGCAGAGCTGGAGAGCAGCAAAACCTGCCTGTCCCAAATCCCTCAGCTGAGCAGGCTCCCAAAGACGCAGCCTTCCTCCTCCTCCTCCTGCCGGCGTGTGTACGGTGGTCGTGACGTGCTGCTGCCAGGCAGAGCTGCGTTTTGGGGTGTAATATCCTTGCCTGGCCCTGCCGGCGGGGAAGGGCTCTGGTGGGAAGGCTGGAGCAGGCAGAGCCTTGTGTGCAGGGAAAATGCTGCTCTGCCGTACGTGCAGCTTTAGCCCCGCGAGAAAGTACTGCCTGCTGCTAAATGCTGCCTGAAAAACACATTTTGCTGATAAACCGTAGCACCGTGGAGTAGAAACCACAGGCGTGGTGTGAGTGCACTGACCCCCTGGCTTTGGGCAGGAGGGGATGGGAGAACCGCTCCAGTGGGGGCAAAGCACCCCACTCTGCTCCAGCGCCCGGGCTCTGCACCTGCCAGAGGTGACTCTCACCATCTGCCCCCAGGACCAGGCTGCGTGTTCCTTGCAGGTTACGTTGTCATTTTGTCCCTGAGTGTCCTCAGAGACACCCCAGTGTGCCTTTCCCACAGCCTGGGGCTGGGCAGTGTCCAGCAGCTCCTGCCCTGGCTCCTCGCTGTGACGTGTCTGTGTCTTTATCCTGTGCTCTGGGGAAACCTTTGCCTCCTCGGGTCCCCTCACGTGCCAGAAGAGGGGCAAGATTTTAAAATAAGATCCTTTTGTTTCCCAGGGTGGCAACAATGGAAAGGTCCCACGAGTCCCACAATCACCCTGTGTTTGTGATGGAAAATTCCCCGTCGTGGCAGGGTGTCCCTCCCTGGTGTCCCACCGTTAGATGGCAGCATGGACGGTCCGGTCCCGGCCACCTCCGCCTGCACAGTGCCACGTTTGGACTGAATGGATGGAGGATGCCAAAAGCCCTTCATTGTTGGGGTGTCAGAGGATTCCCCTCGCTCCCTATGTCAGACCCTCTGCTCTTCTCACACTCAGCCTCTCCAGGCTGCGTGTTCTCCAGCATCTCAGTGGTGAGATACGTTTCTTTCCTCCATCACTGTCCACACCTTGTCACCTCCCTGCTCACCTCTGCGGCGTGTGATGACCCCTGATGCTCACGGCGGTCCCCAGGATGGGGACAAGGCCATAGTGGGGAGCCCTAGGACTGCCCCATCTCTGATCAGAGTCTGATGCCACAGCCTCAGCTCTTCTCCCTGCGGCAGTGGGCAGTGCTGTCCCTCTGTGCAGCCACCAGCTCTGCCTCATCACCACATCGTGGTGAGCTTGAAAAATCTCTCTCCAGAAACTGCAGGGCTTCAGGCACTCACCTGTAATGGAGGGACACCATCGCCCTGTGTTCCTTCGGGATTGAGGAGGGAGGTGGTCCAAGATGAGTGTGCTGAAGAGCAATGCAGCTGGCACACTCAGGGTTAAAAACTCACTAATTGGGCCCCCAGGAGTTGAGTAAAATAACTTTTCTGGCTTGGAGCCCCTCTGACAGCTCTGTGAGAGGGACAGGGTGATTTCTTCCACAGGTTTGGCAACAAGAGCTGTGAGCGCACAAGTTTTCATGCCTGTTTGAAGCCATGAGCACATGGTTCTCATTCAGGCTCTTTCTTGGCTGTCTGCAAGTTTGTGTAATTAATAACTCTCCAGGGCACAGTATGAGGCTGTGTTAATTTATCTATTCAGCACTTGTTGGGTGCACAAGCAGGCGGCCAAGGCTGCACCCACCGTGCCACCACACGCCCAAAGCTCTGTCGTTGCCTGTGTCCACACCGTGTTCACAGTCAATTCGCATTGAGCTGGAGCTGCTGTCGCCGGCAGTGGTGTGGGGCAGCACTGGGGGCACGCGTGGAGCGACACCGTCACCATCCTGCTGCCAGCATCACGGTGTGTGTCAGGGCTTTGATGCGCGCTTGACAGAGATGGCTGTGTGTGCCACATCTAACAGTGCTGGGGGGCAACACAGCTGCCCCACATTGCTGGCAGCGTGCATGGATGGACAGCATGAGTGGGGTGCCCTAGTGCTCCCCTGAAAAGAGTAGGGGTCCAGGTACCTGCACAGAGGTGTGAGAGTGCGTGTGCATGTTTGTGTGCTCCTGGGAGGGTGTGCGGGAGAAGTGAGGGCTTGGGGGGTGCAGGTCTGTCTGCCTGGGTGTGTGCATAGAGGCGTGAGGTACAGGTTCTGGGGGGTGCGTGCAGGCGTGAAGGTGTGTGTGCAGGCAGATGTGAAATACCGGTGTTCACGTGAGGTGTGTGTGTCTACATGAGGTGTGTGCCAGGTGGTGTGAGTGGGTATTTGTGTGCACTCCTGGTCCGAGAGGCTGGGAAGTGCACCCAGGTGCTCACAAAAAGGAGATGTGTGGGCAATTTGCACATGGGCAGTGGGTGATGCACACGCGCACGGATGCAGGTGGGATATGCATGGATGCAAACAGACGTGCAGAACGTGTTTTTCACACAAATATGCACAAAAGTGTAAGGTTCCCATATGTATGCGGGGTGGGGGATGCACATGGGTGTGGGGTGTCTGTGTGTATGAGGGCAGGGGGATGCACATGGGTGTTTGGTGACCATGTGTACATGGATCAGGGCGACGCACATGGGTATGTGGTGTCCGTGTGTATGAGGGGCAGAAGGATGCTCACCCTTGTGGTGCCCAAGTGTACGTGGGGCAGAGGGATGCACAAGCATGCGTGGTGCCTGTGTGTACATTAGGCAGGGGAATGCTCAAGGGTGTGCAGTGTCCATGCATATGTGGGGCAGGGGGATGCACAGCGATTTCAGGTGCTTGTGTGTACGTGGGGCAGGAGGATGCTCATGGTGTGTGGTGGCCATGTGCATGAGGGGCAGAGGGATGCACATGGGTGTCAGGTGCCTGTGTACACGAGAGGCAGGGGGACGCACAGGAGTATGCTGTGCCCATGTGTACGTGGTGCTGGGATGCTCATCCCTGCTCACAGATGCACGGTGCCCGTGTGTACATGGGGCAGAGGGATGCTCATGGTGTGTGGGGCCCGTGTGTACATGGGGCAGAGGGATGCACATGGGTGTGCAGTGTCCATGTGTACAAAGGGCAGAATGTTGCTCACCACTGTTCACGGGTGTGCAGTACCTGTGTGCACTTGGGGCAGGGGGATGCTCAGGGGTGCCGGTACCCATGTGTACAAGGGGCAGGGGGATTCTCCGGGGTGCAGGTGCCCGTGTGTGCAAGGGGCAGGGGGATGCTCCCCCGCTGCCGGTGCCCGTGTGTGCAAGGGGCAGGGGGATGCTCTGGGGTGCCGGTGCCCGTGTGTGCAAGGGGCAGGGGGATGCTCCGGGGTGCCGGTGCCCGTGTGTGCAAGGGGCAGGGGGATGCTCCGGGGTGCCGGTGCCCGTGTGTGCCAAGGGCAGGGGGATGCTCCGGGGTGCCGGTGCCCGTGTGTGCCAGGGGCAGGGGGATGCTCCAGGGTGCCGGTGCCCGTGTGTGCCAGGGGCAGGGGGATGCTCCCCCGCTGCCGGGTGCCGGTGCCCGTGTGTGCCAGGGTCAGGGGGATGCTCCCCCGCTGCCGGGTGCCGGTGCCCGTATGCCGGCGGTGCCGCCCCCGGTGCCCGCAGGTGCCGGCCCCGCCCCGGCGCCCCGGGCTGTGCGGAGGGCGGCGGGGACCGGGCGGGCGGAGGAAAAGGAAGCGGCCCCGGTGCTCCCCGCCCGCCGCCGCGTCGCCGCAGCTCGGCGGGAGCAGAGCCGGTCGCGGGGCGCTCCGCACCGCATCGCCCCGCACCGACCCGCCCGCGGCGCCGGAGATGAAGAAGAGAGTTTGCACGCTGCCCCTCTGGCTGTGGCTCGGCATTGTCTCGGAGGCAGGTGAGTGCCCGGCTGCCCGCTCCGCCCGCACCTGCCCCGGGGATGGGGCTGCCCTCCCCGGGGTCCCCCGAGCCCCGACGGGATGTGCAGAGCGCCAGCGCTCCCTGTGCCGGGTGCCTGTCACCGCTCTGGGGTCCTTCGTGCCCGGACGAGGACCGGCACAGCCCTCCCGGGGTCCTTCATCCCGGACAAGGACCTGAAATGCCCATTCCGGGATCCCCCATCCGCCACACAGACCATCCCGGTGTCCCCCATCCTGGATGGGGACCGACACAGCCCATCCGAGGTCCCCAGCCCCAACACAGCCTGCTTTGGGATCCTAAGCCCCAACAGGGACCGACGCAGCCCGCCCCGAGGTCCCCCATCCCGGACAAGGACCTGAAATGCCCATTCCGGAGTCCCCCATCCCAGACGGGGACCGACACAGCACTGCCGGCGTCTCGCATCCCCAACAGGGATCGACACAGCCCTCCCCGAGGTCCCCCATCCCGGATCGGGGTGTGCTGTGCCCCAGCGCTTCCCTCCCAGTGGTTCCTCATCCCGGACAAGGACCGGCACTGCCCATACCGGGGTCCCCAGCCCCGGCACAGCCCTCCCTGGGGTCCCCCAGTCCGGGCAGGGATGTGCTGTACCCCAGCTCTGGGATCCTCTATTACCTGTTCAGCGCGCCCCGGAGTCCCCGATAGCCAACAGGGACCGGCAGCGCACCCCGGGATCCCCAGCCCCAACGGGGACAGACACAGCCTCTCCCGGCGTCCCCAGCCCCAACACAGCCCGCGTTGGGATCCTCAGACCCAACAGCCTGCCCTGGGTTCCCCAGCCCCGACAGAGACCAACACAGCCCCCGCTGGGATTCCCATCCTCAATGGGGACCAGCACAGCCCACCCCGGGGTCCCCAGCCTCAACACAGCGCATCCCGGGATCCTGAGCCCCAACACAGCCAACCCCGGAGTCCCACATCGCCAACGGGGACCAACGCTGCCCATGACAGGGTCCTGAGCCCCGACACAACCCACCCTGGGATCCCCCGTCCCGGATGGGGATGCACTGCGGTGCCCACTGGGGTGTCCCCGACAGCGGTGACGGCATCCCCACAGCACCAGGACAGGATGAGAGGTCCCTGCTGCCATCCCTGTGGGTCTGGAACCCGGGATTGAGGCCGTGGTGAGCCCGTGCTGCTCCCGTGCAGTGGGTGTGTGCCCTACGTGTGGGGAGAAGCCACATCGGACTCTTGCATCCAGGCTTTTTCTGCACAGGGAAGCGCCTGGCCGGGAGGGCAGCCTGGAGGCCAGCTCCCTGCTCTGTTTATTTATTTGTTCATGCACAGAGTCATTAATTTGTGAGCGCCGGGAGCGCGTTGGGGAGGAAGGCGTGAGGAGGCAGCGGTCCAGGCGATGCCATCCAGCCTGTGTCTCCCAGCTGGTCGCTGGCAGCTTTGGGCCACCTGGGAAGTCACCCAAATGAAACGCTTTTTCTTCTCTTAGCGCATTTGAGGCTAAAGGTTGTTGGGCAGTGAGTGGAACCCCCTGCTGCGGCTTGGGTCAGGCAAATGTGGAACCACGGCAGAGATGGGGCTGCAATACCTTTCCAGAGAGCAGAAAGCTCAGGGCAGAGCAGAGCTGGGTTGGGCACCGCTGGGGCAGCAGGGATGGGGCACCAGACCCACCAGCTTCCCCCAGGGAAGCTCCTGCTCGCACAGATAAAGCCTTTACAGCCTGGATAAAAGTGAGACCAACAGAAAGTTAGTAAGGCTGGAAGCTTGCAATGTGGGGAGATGAATTTTGGGAGCATAAATAGAATTTTCTGTAGCCTCAGCTCAGTGACTCACTGTCTCCAGCATCGTTTGCTGCCGTCGTCGAAGTGAGCTCACAGGAGGGCTGCAGGTCTGGCTGCAGGCGTGTGGTGTGGACAACGTCATCGGCAGCGCCGCTGGCAACCTGCTCTGCCCAAAATGCTGCTGATGGCTCTGGCACCTGGGGTGGAAGGACCCACCGGGCTGCCGGAGCTCAGAAGGAGCAGGGCAGAAAAGGACCCGCTGCTGGTGGCATCGCAGCGGGAGCTGCAGCTGTTCAAAGCTCTCTTGTTAGCAATTTGTAAAGCATCGTGTAGCTTTTCTCGGGTTCTTTCATCTCCCAGAGGTGCGGGAGCGGTGTCTGGGAGGCTCTGGCCAGAGCGGCTGTGTGATGTGAGGGCCTCATCAGCGCAGAGCTGCGGAGAGCTTTGAAGCTCTCCAGTGCTGCCTGATTAGTGCAGCGACGATGGGCGATGTGGAGCTCAACTGGGGAATTGAACCCTGGGGATTTGCTTCTTCTTCTTCCACTCTACCTGAGACCAATTTGTCAGTGCATAAAGCACACGCAAATTCCTCATTAACCATAATCCCAACTGGATAAAAATATTTGCTTGCCTTGGAAGCAGGGATGGGGTATCAGACTGTTCCAGCTGGGAAGGGTGAAATATTCACCTCAGGATTGTGAAAGGTCTGTTCTGGCGCTGCGTCCTGTTTGTTCCTGCCCCCCAGCACCTGGTTGAATGGGCCAATGCTAGGAGGGGATGCCATGTATCGGAGCACACGGGCTCTCCCTGCGTCCCAGCTCGACAGGGCTCCCAGGATAGAGTGCAGCTGGGGAGCTGCCCTTTGCAGGCTGTGAGATGCAGGGAGCAGACGGAGCTTGAGCCCCAGCATCCCAGGGCAACTCAGGGTAACCCTTTGTGTGGATGGCGATGAGAGCGTGAGCTCACTGTGCTGCGATGCTGTGGGCACAGAGCAATGCTGACCACCTCACAGCCAAATAATGCCCGTGGGGACTCCAGTTTGCCGCTTTCACGAGCATATGCCCTTTGTGTGAGGGAAGGGCCCGTGCTTGTGTAGGACCTGAGCCGATTATGTTGGCTGCCTTTTCCTGTCCTCCTCTAAGATCATGCAGACCTCCCCGGCCGGGTGCTCGGACAGCCTCATGCTGACTGTGCCAGCAGCAACATTCGTCTTTGCAGCTGGGATTTGAAGCAGTTGCTTTATTGCAAGTAATAAACATGGGCCATTTCAGCAACACCCTTTCATGCAAAAGCCCGTGAGTGTGCAACAAAGCCCACTCTGGCTTAACCCAGTCACTTGTTAGTGATGACGCAGAGCCAGGGCCTCCAAGGAGGAGGTGGGTGATGGGAGGGATTCAGCCCCTCATCCCCAGGGGCTGCTGGGGAGGGGGCAGCCTCGGCCTTGTGCCTCTGCTGTTTGTTTAGGGATGATTTCAGATGAATGGGCTGCAACTGCTGCCCTGGGATTTGGTTGGGCTTGCGGCTCGCTGCCTGCATAAACAGCCACGAGGGTGTTTGTTGCTGAGCTCAAGTTGATGCCTGGTCAGGGGAACGCTCCCCCAGCAGCACAAAGTCCCCAGCCAGCGCAGGCAGAGTGGGAGGGGGCTTCCTCCAGCGTATTCCCACCCCACTCCGCTGCCTGTCTCCCATGAGCTCACTCCATGTGGGATCACTGTCCCCGGGGCATCTCTTGGCCCCAGTCAGTGCGGTGCTTTCCAGAGGAGGCGTGGGAAGGGCAGGTGCTCCTGGCTGGCCAGGAGGGAACAGTCTGTTCCCAGCGTCCCGGGGCAGTTCCTGGGGAGAGAAAGGGAGAGCGGGATCCCACGGGAACGGCAGCGGGAGGGAGCTGTGGCCAGGCCATAGTTGGCCAAGGCTGTACAGGGCATCCACAGCGCTCAGAAGGTTGCTTTGCAGAGCGGCTGCTGAGCAGAATGGGGCTCTTGATGGGTTCCCAGGTGTGCCCGGCTCTCAGCGGCTTTGGGGAGCGCCATGAGCCCTGAAGATAGCATCCCATCTCACCCACCTTCTTCCCAACCACTCCATCTGGCAGAGCAGAGGTGTTTCCAAATGAACGTGGCATCCTTGCGTTCAGCACGCTGGACTGAAACAGCCCCAAGGGGTAATCCCTCCCCCACAGTTTGGTGGGGCTGTGTATGCAAACCCACTGGTAGGGGAAAGCTGCAATAAGCCTGGGGTGATGGGGATCCTGGAGGGTCCTGCAGGTGTAGGGTGAAACAGAAAGCCCTGTGATGGACGGACCCCACAGAGGGTGGGGAGCCAGAGCGGAGGAGCAGCGGTCATGGTGGTTTCCGTGTGAGGAATGACTAAACGTCGCAGAGCTCTTCCGCTGGGAAAGACGGGCTGGGGCATCGCAGCAGAGGGCTGCAAAATCACGGCTTGTATTGAGAAGGCAGTTCCTGGTGGGTTCCTGTGGTGGGAGGATGGGGAGCATGGTGGGGGGATGGTGGCTTGTTGCATATCGCAGTGCAGCAGTGGAACTTGTCTCCATGGGGCCTTGTGGGTGTTAGATGTTTGCCTGGATCCAAAGGCAGTTGTGCATGGAAAAATACATGGGTCTGCAAGTAAAAAACCCACAGGTGGCTAGTAAAAGCTGAAAAACTCCTTTCCTACCCAGAACTGTGAGCCAGAGGTGCCCAGCACCACATTTTGCCTTGATATCCTGCATGGGCAGCTCCTGCAGATCTCCACCTGGGTGAGAGGCAGTGGGCAGCCGGGCACACAGCTCCCAGAGGGTCCCACACCGGCTGGGTGCCACGGAGGGGACTGGGACTGCCTGGCGTGTGCCGCTGTCTGCCGGGGAGGCCAGAGCTGAGCCCTGCCCTGGGCCAGAGCTAGAATTATTTTTTTGTCCTTCATTAGCAGAAGAAATACTGCTGCAGCTGCACTGGCATCTAGTGACTGGTTAAATTAATTCCAGGGGTTTTATTGCCCCTGGCTGTCCCAGACCTTTGTTTCTTGTTTCACGCTGTTAAAAGAGAGGGTTAGCCGGGTCCCAGGGGGGCTTTTTCTCTCTCTGGTCAAAATAGTTGTAATGTTTTTGACTCACAGTATTATTGCCCATCTGCGGCGCTGCATTGTTAATGCAAAATAGTGGAAGCGGAGATGGCCTTTGGTCAAGTCAGTGAGGAGGCACAAGCCCTTCAGCCCAGCGTGACCACTCATTTCGTTAAGCGGCCGCAGGCAGATTGCTCCATCTCTAGGTGCAAGTTCAGCAGAAGGAGGGTGAAAACCTGGCCCCGCAGCAGCCGGTGGCGAAACTCCTGCTATGTTTTATAAGCTGAGGATATTAAGCAGGGAGTCTCTCCTGGGGTTGTTTCCCTGCTGAGGTAGCAGAAACAGGTTTCAGCCAGTGACTTGTATTTCACCTTACAACTTCTCCCACGTGCGAATTGTTTTTCTTGCTGCGTTTCTGCCCCTCCTTCCAAGGCGAGGATCTCCAGCACAAGCTTCGCAGGCCAAACCTGGAGGTGCCGTGGGACGGACGTCATGTGCTAATGAGGGAGGATCAGTTGAGGGGGTCAGGAAAAGGCTCCAAACTGGGAAAACACAGAGAAAGGGGTGGTGGGGAAAGCCGAGCAATACTGTGAGCAAGTGCTGTGGTCTCTCCACCTCTGAGCATGCAATAACCAGGCAGCTCCCCTGCTCTGCTTCTGCCCAGTGAAAGGCAGCAAGGACCCCAGGGCTGTCCCTGGGAAGGACCATGAGAAAGGGCTGAGTAGGTTGAAGACCCTCCTGGTCTTTCTATCCCATTCCTGATGTGCAGAGCCCCGGAGTGAGTAGAGAGAGAGAGGAAATGAGATTTCACGTGCTTGCAGCAGCTGGTCCAGAGCTGGTTACAACTCTCGGCAGAGCCTGGAAAACCCAAATGTGGCTGCAGAGGGCTTAGAGAGAGAATGTAAGCTCAGCCTTGCTCCCAGTCTCAGTGTGCGCCAAGAGAGAAGCGAGTCAGAGTGTCTCCGTGATGCTTTTGGGACCTGTTGCTGCCATGCGAGGTGCAGCCACGCACCCATGTGCAGGCGCAGAGGGGTTAAGCCTTCTCCTGGTCATGGTTCCAGTTGGCTGCTTGAATGCTAGCTGTTGCGCCCAGTCCGCCCGCCTTGGTCTGCGCTGCCAGTTCCAGTGACGCAGTGCCCGTGTGCCATCCCACCACGGCCACACTGCACAGCGTGGCGAGGCCGCCTGCCCGGGCAAGCTCCAGCGCCCAGCGGCAGCCCCCTAGGAAGCGTTTAGCAAAGGCGAGCCGTGCCTATGCCAGGCTGGGTGTCCAGGTTCTCCCTTGGCGGAGGTCAGTGGTGGTTCATGGGAAAGGAAAAATTGGCAGCTGGGCCGGATGTCCCTGCATTTCCCCTCTTCCTGCAACTGCCTGAACGACGTTCCTTATTTAGCTTTCCTGACGGACAGGAGGAATCTGATGGCGGAAACTGTCACTGCCTGATAACAGTTCAGGGACCCCTTTATGATGGGCGGCACGGCAGGGAACAGGGCAACGCTCCTCCTCGCCGGGAGGGCAGAGCCACGCAGCCAGGGCTGCCCTTTGCACCGGGTTTTGCTGCGGGAAAAGAGAGGAGTGCACTTGCAGCCCTTCCCTTTCTGCTGCTTTGTGTACGAACAAACTCAGTGCTATTTAAAAGACTGTCAAGGCCAAGAAGTGATGGCATATATATATATATTAGATTGGCTTTTTTTTTAGGTTTTTTTTGAAGAGATGTCTGAGCTGGTGGAAAGGCGCGCAGGTGGGGAGAGGGGAGGCATGGAGCAAAGCCGCCCCTGCCAAGGTCTGAGAATAGGTGAGGCTTTTCACTCCCTGGAAATGAGGATGTGATGGGCAGCCAAGGCTGGGATGCTTCAGCAGGAGATAGAAGTAATGACCAATGCCAGGAGCTGAGCCCACCCATCAGAACTGGGACTGGCTCCCATACAAGGATGCTCTTACCAAGCAAAGGCGATGTTACTGCCTGTAAGACTTGAACAGGAACTCATGGGAGTTGTTTCTGTGCTCTGCTCTCTGAGCAATCTGCTGTGTGACCAGGTCACCTACCTGAACATCCCTGAGTTGAGGTTTAGGTCATCAAAATACGTTGGTACCTAATGACCGAATGCTTCTCCTTTTAGCTAAGTCCAAATTGCTTTTGTGTTTGCTTTCTCTTATCAAGCAGCACCAGCAGGGAGAATGGTGCGAAGGGAATTGCTGTATTTGTGTTCATATATTGATCTATCAGTGCCACAGGTGTGTGCAGAGCTAGTGGACTTGGGAAGGAAGCAGGAGCTCCTGCCTCCTGCCCTGAAACCCAGCACACATTTCAGATGGCTGTGCTGGGCATGCAGTACCCATGGGAGATAACTGGACTTTGCATCCTCCTGGCTATTCTGAGGCAGAAAAAGCAGGAAAATTCGTAGTGCAAGTTATTTTTTCTAAATTATACGTTTCTTATAGTGTCACTTCCTAGCGTGATGCATAGTTGCCATTGCAGTGAGGTGAGTTAACTTCCTGCTATACCTTCCTGGCAGGAGTCATCTCACCCAGTCCCCGTAGTGTAAAAGTTTAGTTTCCAGTCTAAAGCAGTTGCTTCACAGTCAGAGGGGGGAGAAAGGCTTTTTTGGAGACACTCCATCCTATCCTCGAAGAGGTGATGAAGGAATTGCCTTTGGAGAGGTCCCTGGGGGATGGCTGAGGTGACTCCCAGCCTGCATGATGTCCACACAAATGCGATCCACCCTCTTCCCTGCTGGCCATCCCGGCTCCTTCCACCTCCACCGTGGCAGCTTGCAGCTGCATGGGGGGGCAGGCATGGCATGACAGAGGGCAAAACAAAAGACCAGCCTCAACCAAAACAACTGATGGCCCCATCAGGAGACGTGGCCAGGAGGAGGCCAGGAGGCAGTGGGATCATGTGGAGTGAGCAGTAGACAAAGGAAGGAAGTTTTTATTACTGGGCCAAATCCTGAAGTCCTTTGGTTGTATTTAGGCCGATGCCTCAATGACTTCAGTGGAGAATGGTCTGAGTAATGAGAGAAGAAAGGGCATAAGCGTCTGGCCCCTGGGTAATTGTGTCATGTGGGAAGCTTATAAAGGATTTGCAAGCTCATGATGGCTTTCCTGAGCAGCCAGCGCTAGCCAGCAAGCTGCACCCATGGCAGCCAGGCTTCCCAGCTGGGTCACTGTCCCCTTCCTTTCTGGGGACACAAAGAGCCCATCTCACCAAGGGATTCACCGTTTCAGCTGGCGGCAGGGCTTCACAGGGCTCGGCAGAGCTGGATGGTGGCTCTGCAGGTTTGTGAAGGTCTGCGTGCACATTCAAGACTCAGGAGACCCACAGAGGGTTTTAGGGCTCTCCATCAGCTTTCTGACTTATGGAGGCATGTGGGCTTCTCATGCATCAGGGAAGTCAGTAAAAGTTTTACTGATTTCATGTGTTCCTCAAAAAAAAAGCTACAGAAAGCACAGGGCTGCATGGCAGAGCTTGGAAAACTCTCCATTGGTTTTCCTGCATGTCGAAAGTCCTGCATCAGCTGGAGGAAGCGTGTACATGTCTACGTGGACACACGCGTGTGCACTGACAGTGAGGTTTGGCTCCGGGCTTGGCCCTCCATCTGTGACTTTTCCCTATTTCTGAAATACTGGCATCTGCTGAGATGGATGTTAGATGGAGTGACCTAAAAAAAAAAATTACTGACAAAAGTGAGGGTCATGTCAATAGTTTCCATGGACAACAGTAAATCTTGATATTTACTAAGGCAAGAAGGTTGGGCACGAATTGTCGTTTGTACTCAGATTTGGAAACTGCCAGCTCAGAGTGACAGCAGCAAGCAAAATCACATCCAGCAGAGGTGACGGCATCCAGCGCCCACAGAAATCCATCACTCACGCAGTGGGTTGCCCTAGCCTGAGCAGATTCCCCAGTGAGGAGTAATTTAGTCTAAGTGGCCATCATCCCTTCCTCACGCTGCAGGGCCTGCCTGGCCCTGGGGAAGCAAAGGGCAGAAGTTTAATGGTATGTCCCAAAAGTGTGTCCGTACATTCAGGATGCTCTCATGGGAGATGCACACATTCACACCAAAAAGACCCCTGTGCTCTTGGCCAGGCAGTGAGTGGTCCTCGTTCTGTGATGAAACACAGCGAAAGCAGCCACCTTGCCTGCAAATGAAGTTGCCCAGGGGCGCTTTTGTAAAGCAATTTAGCTAATGTAGCATGTTTCTGAGCCTGATGGCTCCTCATTTGGTTTGTTGGCTGTTGCTGGACTATCTGATTCCGCAGGTCCTGGGCTGCTGTTTGTAAGCGCTGGCTCTAGCAGACCCACTGGTGCTGGGATAGGATCAGGGCATACCCCGCTCTTCATCTTCTCTCTGTGCCATAACGCCTCAGCGTGGAAGCGAAGATGAGCCACAGCACAGCCCACAGTGCCCCATCCTGGGCAGACAGGCTCAGGCCCTATTATGTGTCCCCTTGGGTGACGGCGTTGCAGTGGCATTTTCCCACTTGGTCAGGTAAATCCACCACACTTGCTTCCTCATGTGCTATGAGGACTAATGGAGGCAACCAGAAGACATGGGTTGATGAACCATCAACCAATTTGAACACAGGGTGATGGGTTCTGATGTCTCAAACCTCCTATGTTGTAGGGCACAGGAACCTTTCCAACACTGATCACACCAGAATCACGCCCAGCCTGGGATGCAATGCCTGCTGCCACGGTGCCCGTGTTGCCCAGCGCTGCCCCTTCGCAACCCTCGGCATTTCACAATATTTATGGCTGCTCCTCACCCTTGGCTGCTTAGACAAATAAAGCCTAATGCAGCCGGAGGCTGTTAATCCCAGGCTCTCCGGCCTCCCAGCAATAACAAGGCCTGGGTGGCATTTCAAAGAATGCACTGGGGGAGAGGGGGAGCGCCGGGATCTCCTTTTTATATGGTGGTGGAAATACAAGCCTGCCTTCCCTGAAGATAAGCGGTGTTGGCCGGGCTAAGCTCCTGCTCAGAGGTTATAGTGGTGATGGAAGGCAGGAGGCTCCGCACAGCGTTGTCCCTGCAGTAACCTTTGCCAGAAGAAAAACAGTTCTTGATACAATAGTAAGTTTAAAAAAAATAAAAAAATAAATTAAAAAAAAAAAAAAAGAGAAGGAAAATAAACAGGGCCTCATGTGAACTTAGGAAACCTGTGCTGGCATGAAGAGATGTGAGTGGTGAACAGCACCTCGAAAGGCTCTGGTCACCAGACCCACATTGTGGGAATGGGAAAGAGCCCATGTCTGCCCTTGGCCTTTTGGTCCAGTGCAGTGCCCAAAGCAGCCCCAGAGCCAAATGTCTTCACCTGCCTTTGTGGTCAAAGTCAGTGCGTCTTCCCTTCGTTCATGCCTTGGCTTTCCCATGGGGCTGGAAAGGCCATCCCCAGCCTCATCCACGGCTCTGAGGACCGAGTACCTTTTGGTGACCAAACAGGGAGAGCCAAGGAAGTGGCGTGTTGCCTCTTTAGCACAATTTCCCTGTTAGTACTTGTGCTCCTTCAGTGGAAGTCATTAGCAAGTATAAACACTTCCTTCCCGTTGCGTCCACTTGCGTGCTCTCCCCGCTGAGCTGCGTGGCAAGGGAAGCACCTTTGAACGGGAAAACAACAGTCAGGCTCTGAGTATTAACAAGAAAGTAACTGGATGTTTATGAAACTTGGTAACCCTCTTGTAAGCTATTTTTTTTAAAAGCAGCATAAGATGTTTCAGCTCGCTGGCCTTCAAACAGCACTAGAGCCCGATACTGCCATTTCGGCTGGGTGTTTCATCGTAGGGATTGTGCTATGATATACAAAATGTGACATTTCCAACTCAGCCTTTCTTGGAAGGGAATTAAATGAATTTCGTAGCTGCGTAAGGGGTGTTATGTGGAGGTGGAGAGAGAAATGTGTGCAGATGTTAAACAGCCAGCTAATCTCAAGTGACGTGAATGCCCTGATACACTTTGGCTCTTGGAGATGATGATTATCATCATCTGCTGCAGCGGGTCCTGGCTTGTGGTTACAGCTCTGAGCCAAGAGAAACCGAGAGCGCTTGCATTTATAACTTGCCATCAATGCCCCGGGCAGCCCCAGGAGGCCAGCTTTCTTTTCTGTGCCCTGAGTCTCTCCATCTTCAAGTCCCTTCGCTCAGCAGGGAGCAGATGGGTTCACTGACCCAGAGGTGGGGAGCAACTCAGCAAAGCCCTATGTGGGAGTAGAGCTTGGTTTTCTAGAGCCCATCCCTCACGGGAATCCTGTAGAGAGTAGAGTGAGATTTTTATTAACCACATCAGGGAAAACTCTGGGTTTGGGCAGCTCCAACTGCCTTTGAGGATGGCAGAAAGCCGAGCTGTGGAGTGTTCTTCCAGGAGGGTTGAAAGTTCTTATCTCCTACATCGCTGTAGATGTGTTTACCCCAGGGAATGGCACCTCCTGTCCTGCTCACGCAGATGCCAGGAGGGCTCTTAGATCTGCAGTGAGCGCGCAGAGCTCTTCCAGCAACCTTCTCTGCTTGCGCACATCTGACCTCTTACCTGAGGTTTCCTTCCTCTGCTGCTACCTCTGGTGACTAATTCTCCTTTGAAGAGCGTGTGCCTGTGATCTTCCTGCCTCCCCTCGTGCCCACCCCGTTGGAGGCGGCAGAAGGGGTCGTGCAGATGCGCAAGTGTGCACGTGCGGATGTGCATGCGAGAAGCTACACCGTGGAGGAGGGTCCATGCTCTCCTGCTCCCCAGGCAGCAGCTCTCTCTTATGCCCATGACCACTCTTCCCTTTGCTTTTTTATTATTGTTATTTTTAGATTATACTTTATGCTTGAAAACTTGGCTTTGATGATCAGGAAGTTTAAATTCCTCCTGCTCTGTGCTTGTGCTTCCTATTTTCTGGACCCATCCTCAATTAATGTAGTTTTTTGATGTCATATTGTCTCTGGAATAAATCCATTTCCTTTATTCCCTGTTATCTTTCATTAGAAGGAATAAGAATTCCTCCTTTTTTTTTTTTGCTTGAGTATTTTTTATCCCCTGGCCAAAGCAGTCCAGTTCTTGCTGTCGTACCCTCTATGGCTCAGACAGGGATAGAGGTGCAAACAGACTGCTTGACAGGCTTGCAGGGAGCCTGGAGCAGATGGGGAATTGAATCCAGGTTTTCCAAGGCCAAGATGATCATCTAATTGCAAAAGTGTTTTTTTCCCACTTACCCTGTTCATCAGCTTCTCCCGCGCTCAGCAGCTGGGGATCAACTTGAGGATGGGTTGTGCTACAGAGGAGAGCAGGCACTGCCAGCTCCAGGGCAGCTGCTTGGTTTGAGAGCTCTGAGTTAATTTCGATTCACAGCTAAGTAGCAAATATCTGGATGTAAACTCCAGGGAGGTGAAGATGGAGAATGGTCTTTTCCGCTTGGCACGGTGCCTCCCAGTCCAGCTGCATGGTTTGCAGACCCCTGAAAAAGCCCAACCTGGGTGGGAGGCAGGCAGAGCCCCACTGGCTCTGCTCGGGAGGGAGAAACCTGACTTGAGTGGGGCACAGGGGTTTCTTCAGTGTCCTCAGCCTGTCTGTAAACCAGCAGTCTTGGGAAGAGCTGAACTTCAAAGGCCAGCAATTAAGCCCACACACATCAAGTGAAAAAACAAACCTGTGACTTGCTTTTTTCTTTCCAAATGCCGCTGCCCTTTTCTCTCTGTGCTCAGTGCTGACCCTCGAGCTCTGCCTGACTTCCCGGTCAGCTGCCTCTGCCTCCTCATCTCCCAGGGAGAGTTGGATGCCAAGGCCTTGCTTAGCTTGAACTCCGTCTGCCCCCAACAGCACATCCGTGGCTCACTTCAGTGGGAGCTTCACCTGAGCACAGCCTCTGGGAACAGCTTATGGTGGAGCTGTCGCTAACGATGTCCAGGCTGAGGGTGCGCAGAGATGCTGGTCTCTCTTCTCCACTGCTTCTTGGGCTTTTCTCTTCCTCTGTGTGCATGCAGCAGAGGCAGGTGTTATGAGTAGCAGCCCCTGCCCAGGCTGTCCCTGGCTTTGACACGGGCAGCTTGGGTGCTGGGAAAGCGGATGATGCCCTGGTGTGCAGAGGGGGCTCCTGCCCTCATGCACCTGCTATTTTGGCAATGAGCAGCTTAGGGACTCCTAGACCTGGATGTCTTGCCTGGATCACCATGGAGATTGTTCTCCAGGAGTTTACCTGTCTCTGGGAATCTGTCTGTGGTTATCCCACAGTGGCAAAATCCACAGTTTAGCATGAAAAGTTGCATGAAAAGATACTTTGTCGTCTGCCTCTACTTCAGGTACAGGGTGAGAAGCAGTGGACAGTGATTTCCTTTAGTGATTTACCTCGTGTCACTGTGTAGGCTCTCATTCCTTCTCAGTGGCCAAAGACGTCTCTTTAGTGTCCCATGGGTTTGTACCCACTGATCCCAGAGATGCCCCAGCTTTACTGCCCTTGGGGTTACACCTGGATAGACAGGGAATGGCAATAAACTCTACAATGGTCAGGCAACTCCTGGGGAGTCCCAAACAGCCTAACTGGATATAGCAGTCCAAGCTCTTCTCAAACCACCATCGCAGAGATTCCAGGCTCCCAGAGCCCATGTGAGGATGTCTCCAGCCCATCCTGGCCATCCATTTGTGCCTGTCTGCCAGCTACCAGATTTGGACCAACATTCATTTCACACGGGCTGGGGACCATCCATTGCATCCCTTCAGGTTAAAGACGTAATGAACACTGCTAATTTCTGTTGCTGGTCCCCTAACGCCACCCGATCCCTCTGCTCTTTCTACGCCACGTTAATCACATCCTGCAGAGGCAGAGAATGTGAGCAGGGCAAGATTTTGAAAGAAATAAATTAAAACAGGAAGAGAAGCAACCTGACAGTCCTTAAGATGTGGGAGGATAATTTTAATTGAGTTTTGCAAGGGTTTAGCCATGCAATTAATAGGGGCCACTGAAAGAGGGGTGGCTGTGTATGCTAAGCAGAGCAGCTTGCCCTGGGCTCCTGCATAACTGCAATGGTGGCCGTGGGAGCTGCCACAGGCTTTTTGGCAGGTCTGGAGATTTCTGTCCCTCGTAGAGTGGATCCTATGGACAGAATAGGTCCTGTTCCTGTCTGAAGGTGCTGGGCTCCCTCTCCCCTTCCTGTACATCCCGCTGAACCAGAGCTGCTTTCCAAAATGTCAGGGAGAGGAAGCAATCCTTGGCTTGTTAGTTTCTACAAGGAAATAAAACGCACAGATGGCTCGAGCATCCTCTATCTCAAAGGCAGGAAAAGGATTCTCCGGGCAGGAGCAGGCAGCCAACAAAACCCAGAGCAATTCAGGGAATGGGGGACCAAACAAAGCGGCGTCTGGCCAACCCCTGGCCAACAGCAGAAAGCGCTCTGATGTGCAGGAGCATCCCTCACCCGAGCAAGAGCAGCAAACAAGCAGCTCCCCTGGGACCCAGGGAGGCTGCTGACAGCAGAGATCCTGGAGGAGGTCTGCAGGGTGGCCCCGGGTGACCCGCTGCCCCAGGCCGGACATGTGGCTACCTGACAGAGGCTAACTTTGGCTCAGGACGTAGCCTCTCAGGGAGGATGGAGAAGGGACCGAGTGCGGGGGGGGGGGGGTGTAGGGAGAGGAAAGACAGCAGGAGACAGAAATGCAAACATGGCCTGACAGCCATGGGGCAGGGGGAGGGGGGGAGGAAAAAGCAGGGTAAACCTGGCAGGATGGGGCAGGAAACTGAGCTGGGGTGAGGCAGGGCGATGGTGAGATAGTGCTTCCTGCGCAGAGAGAAAGGCAGACAGATAAACACTCCTAGACAGGCGCTTGTTGACCCCTCTTTGGGATGATGCGATGACAGGTCCCCAGGACCTGGGTGGCTGTGCTGGTGCAGACCAGAGTCCCAAAAAACGGTGGCAGCATGGTTAAGGGTGAGCGTAGCCATGCTCTGCAGGCTCAGGGCAGCTGGTTTGTGGAATACCCTGACTTAAATCCCTGCCTGGAGGCACCAATGGACCAGGACTGAAGGATACAAGGGTAGCTTTGCTCCTCAGGACAGCCCAGCATTCTTGAGAGTGGTTGCTGCTTTTGAACTCCTCTGTTTCTGTTCCCTGGTAAGGCTGCTAGCTTGGAAGTCCAAAAGCTGAAGTAGCCCAGAGGGCTAGTGACTTTCTTTGCCTCGTTTCCCATCAATGAGTGGTTATGAAATTTTTGTGCCTTGCCAGAAAAGAACCAGTTAATTGAAGTTTATGAGCGCTGAGAGGCTAATTGGACCTGTTGGGTTGCAGGTATTGAGGCCAGAGAAGCTTTTGGGACTGAGGCCGTGGGGCTGTTTGCCCAGTCCTGCGGGCGCCGGATGCACAGTCATGGTGCCACGGAGTTCCAGAGGCTGGGGGAGCCGAGCACAACTCTTGGCCGCACAGCGCTGCTGGTCTGGCTATGGCTCCTGCTTGTGTCAGGACCATGCTGCCACCGCAGGATGCACCGCTCGCATCTCTGCCCACCCCATCCCGCTCCTCACTTAGCTGGCAGGTGGGGGAATGCTTTGGCTGGGGTCTCCTCTGGCCGCAGAGGTCATTAACTAGAGGAGAGCCCTGATTTTTGCTTCCTGCTAGATGCCCTGTTCCTTTGGGCGCATGTCCTTCCTCGTCACCTGGCAGCGCTGCAGACCTGTGGTGCTTGGGGCATCTCTGAGGGTGGTGCCAAGAAAAAAAACATTTCCACCAGCTCTGGTGGCCTCTTCCTCAGCCCTCATACTGGTCCCTGCTTAGGGTGCTCCTGACTTACCCACAGGTATCTCGGGGCAAAGTTCATTTCTTATCATACTTTCGGTGTTAGATGGGAGGAATCAGACACTCAATAATGATGATTACCTCTGTGCTTGTGAGTATTGACTGAGTTCCTATAAGTATTAGTCCCTTGTGTCCCCTGAAGGAGGACAGCCTGCTCTGGTTGGAGCAAAGGAACATCTAGTGCTTTGGGAATGTCCTCACAAAATGGTGAGGGCACACCACGCTTCAGTTTGATACCATTTCAGGACTTTGAGGTCTGAGAATGTGAAAATCTCCAGAGCAGCGGAGTGTTGTGTCACCATCAGCATTCCTCACTGTGAGAGGGGGAAAACGTCTTGCCTCAGATCTGAATAATCTGTCCATGTGTGAAGATTCACGGCTGGGACAATGATGCTGCTGTAGCGCAACACAGAGCACAGAAGGGCTGATCCTGCACAGAGGAGCACTGCCCCTGTGTTTAACTCCTTCTGGGACAGGTCTGACGTGGTGGTCAACCACAAAGGAACCCCTTAAAAGAAGGGTTTCCTTTGCCCTTTATGCAAATGCATAGGTTTGGGGCATTTCTGTCATTATCAATTTTAATTTATGCATTGCTTCACTCCGTTTCCATCTTGCCCACCGAGCCCTTTAGCATATCACCTCACCAGGCTGTTGAGCAGAACCAGCTCCATTTTGGGGTGAATTCCCACCACGATTTGGGGCTCGCCCTGCCTGCTGTCATGCTGGAGAGAAAACACCTGGTGTTTCATCCCCACATCGTCCGGAGCCTGCCATTCATTCCTCAGCCTCGTGTGATATCTCACCTCTCTGCAAAACAAGCCTTCCTCCGTGCTGGCAAGCACCGGGAGGAGGAAGAGGAGGAGCTGACAGCCCTACGTTCAAATTCCCCCTGCTGCTCTGCCAGCTGCCTGTTCCTTGCGTGACGTGACACATGCTCAGCCGCTCCAACCCACAGCTGGATGCTTGCCCTGCGTATGAGGAGTTGTCACTCCACGGTGGGATTTCAGCCCCGTAGGTGGGCAGCTGGCCCTGCTCTGCCTCAGCACGTGGACTTCCCGTGTGTCTGCAGGCATCTGCGGGTTCCCTGGCACCAGGTGCAAAGGCAGTCGGTTATACCGGTGCGGGGTGCCAGTGAGATACCAGCGTTCTGTTGTTGGCTGTCCAGGAGCAGGTCTTTGCTCTCACAGTAACTATAGTGCATGATGGTATGTTTAAATATATATCTTGCTCCACTTGCAAGGGAATCACAGAATCACCAGGTTGGAAAGGACCCACTGGATCATCGAGTCCAACCATTCCTAACACTCCCTAAACCATGTCCCTAAGCACTTCATCCACCCGTTCCTTAAACACCTCCAGGGAAGGTGACTCGACCACCTCCCTGGGCAGCAGTTCCAGTGCCCCATGACTCTTTCTGTGAAGAATTTTTTTCTGATATCCAATCTGAACCTCCCCTGGCGGAACTTCAGGCCATTCCCTCTTGTCCTGTCAATAGGAAGAGCTTCACCCCTGGCTTTCCAGCCTGCGGGGGCAGCCCCGGAGCAACCAAGGCTTCAGGCTGGGGATAAAACCCAAGGGAAATGGGTGACGGTTTGCAAGATGAGCCGCATCAGACTATCTGATAGCACTAGGTGCTGAGCAGTTCCAGGGCATTCATAGTGCTCTTGAGCCCAGCGAGTCAAAGAGGCTCATCTGTGGTGCTTTGCATTGCAGACTCAGAATAGGGGTAAATTCAGGGGCTCCATCCTGGAGCCTTAGTCTGGTGATTCTGTTACCTAGTACAAACCTCCCAGAAATCCCTTTTCTAAAAAAGCGTCCACAGCTCAAACTCCTGCCTTGCTTTGTTGGGATGTTCATTCACTGGGAATTTTTGCCTAAATACAGCAAAGCAGACATGGGTCCATAGCAAGCTTAGCGTAGCTTTGCTGAGGGAAAGGACACTCTTTTTTTCCCTTCCCACCTATTTTTTTTCCCAAGTACAGCAGGCTGGGTTGGGCTGGCTGCGTGAGGTGCAGAGAGACGAGCAGGAGTAAGCAGCTTCATCTGGTTGAGCTTTCTTCCATGGGTGTTATTTTGCAGCTTCGGTCACAAAATCCCAAAGCAGTCAGTTTGATGGCAGGAGCGTGAGCTGTGCTGGTTAGATGGGGACACACGACGGCTGTGGCCACAGCAATCCAGTGCAGTGCCAGGGAAGGAAGTCAGAGAGAAGGACAGAGTGTGAACAAAATCGCTCTCCGGAAAGGTGCCCCATTAATCAGTCATCAGGGCCGACTCAGCAGAGAGGGAGGGAAAGGGAAGCAGAGAGGGGCTGAGGTGGTGTGCGGGGGCTCATAGGGAGGATCCGGTGCGAGGCTTCCTGCAAGTGGATGTAGACGGAGAGCGGGACCTCTGTTGTGCCATGCCATGTCGTGCCATGCCCACATCTTCACCCACGTGCAGTCTTTGCATGGGTTTCTAAACCCATCGCCTGCTGCATCAGTGCTGGCTCTGCAGTCACTGAGCCATTTGTAGCCATCGCATGGGAAAACCGGGCCCCACACAAGGCTTTCCCACAATGTTCTCAAGGATGGAGAGAGGTTGGGCGCAAGGCTGGAGCCTGCAGGCTGCTCGGTCTCTGCAAGACATCCTGGGGTGGGTAGCACTTTCCCGGGTGAGTGTGGCTTCCCTGCCGGGCAGGGAGAGCCCTGGGATGCAAGACCCAGCCAGCAGCCCCACCATGCTGAGAAAAGCAGTGATTTCAGGGTGCAGAAAGAGGTGGAGGGGGCTGAAGAAAATGAAAGAGCTGCTGGCGATAAGGAGAAGGCCCTTGGTGCAGCCTGGCCCCTTCCAGAGCCGTGCACTGAGAGATCAAGGCTAGGAAAACTGCTGGGAGATGCACTTCTTTGAAAATAGACAAGGTGTGAGTGGCTGTGGGATCCTGCTTCCTCTCCCCACCTCCCATCAATCCCCCTCTGTTTATTTTAATATCCCGCTGCCAACTTGCTTGGAAACCATCTTGAAAAAACAAAGCTCGCCGGGGCTGCCACATACCTTTTTAATTACATTAATGCTCTCCCCGTGCAAGAGCGCGATTCGGTGCGCACAAGAGAGCGGGGTCTGCTTGGAGAGCCAAGGAGATAAAGCATCGCCGGGGTTGGAGGTGGGGAAGGAAGGACTTGGAGGAGAGGAGGCACTCCATGCTCTGGAGACATCTCCCTCGCGTCCTGGGATTTGACAGAGACAGAAACCATCTGTAGGTCGGGTAGGGAAGATTTAATGGCCAAACCCAACACCAAGTTCAGTGCTGGGGAGAATGAGATACAGGAGAGTACCATAGCAAGGCACACACTGCCTTGGGGAGGGAAAGGACAGGGCCAGCGACAGGGTAGATCCATCTGGCAAGCATTGAGAGAGAGGGAGAAATTTTGGGGGGAAAGCTGGTGGCCTTGGAGATGCTTTTGCAGGCTAAGAGTGGCTCTGGGCATCCTTTTGCCTGTCCTAGATACCACAGGCAGCTGTGGGCACCAGCACCCTACAGTGATGGCCCCGGAAAAGGATATCGGGGTGAACAGTGGGTCCCCAGCAGGAGCCAGTGTCTGATGCGGGGAGTCCCCGAAACTCCGGCAGTCTGGGGCTGGCGAGGAGGCTTGGCAAGGGCTGTCCCAGTGCTGGCTGCCAGCGGCGGGAGCGTCCCCAGCCCTGCGCCGTGGTGCTTTCGGAGGGAGCAGTGGTTCCTTTTCCTGTTGTACTCGCAGAGGTCCACGGACAGGATGCATCTGCAGGAATCCCACAGCCTCAACCTGCACAGATCGTACTTTTTCTTTCTTCCCCTCCACCCCCCGGCGTTGTTTGCTAACAGGTCACTAAGTGGCACGTGAAGGGAGGCAGGGAGTTATTTCTGCGGCTGTCCTGCTCCCCCCAAACCCAGTGGTGGGGCAGATGTTGTGCACAGCATCAGCTGAGAGGCTCCCACCAACCTGGACCCCTTTTTTCAGTGGTTCAAGCAAGGGGCATAGCTCCGGTTTTGAGCCCTGATTCAGCGCCTGTCACAGCCAGCCCTGGGGACTGCTGTGCCACGGTTTTGGGGACCAGCTTTCTGCACCAGCAGAACGAGACCGGTGCTGTGGCGAGCTCTGTCTTTTCCATTTTGGATTGAACACTGTGGGGAGCGATGGGGCAACCCCAGCCGCTGGCCAGAGCGATGGACCAGCAGTCTGTGGCCATCTGGAGAGGGGTGTTTTCATTGGGATAAGCGTGTCCAGTGTTAATAGGAAATGCAGCTTAACGGTCAGATTCCTCCCCTCTCCCCCTTTTTTTTTTAATAAGCCTGGTTACATTTTGAAGGGATTTTACCAAAAATGCGCTCATTTATTTTCGCAGCCCCAGGGCACATTTTTTGTGTGTGACATCTGACGTCCCCTCCCTCAGGAAAGGGGAGGTTGGAGGCACGAGGCAGAGTGTCCTCCATGGGGGCCAAGCGCCGCCTGGTCTCAGGGGCCGTGGTGACGCCAGCCCGACTCGTGCGTTGAGTGACAAATGATGGCTGTTGTTGCTCTTGTCATTGAGAGAGGGGGGTCTGTAGGATGGGCCGTGGAGAGTGGGACCCCCACGCAGGCAGAGGTGGGCTGGGATGGTCCCTGGACTGATGCCGCCTCATGCGAGCGAGGGAAGAGGAGGCAAGAGATGGCAGGGGGAGATGGCCAATGCCCCGCTGTTGCCATGGGGGCAGCCGCAGGGACGGCCACCTCGGAGCCGCGCGCAAGCGGGAAGGAAGTGGAGAACAATCAGGGAGAACAAGGCTGGCGGCCCTGGCCTGGCTGTGCCGGCGGTGCCGCTCAGCACGTCCTTCTACCACCGCATCGCCCCCTTGGCAGACCCTCCTGGTGGCGGTGGGCACCTCTGCTGCCTCATGGACGTGGCTCCTCATGCTTCCCCTCAGCATCATTGTGTCAGAAGGGCTGGTGGCCATTTGGTGTCTCCTGGGGCAGGTTTCCCCATAGAGAAACATCCATCACATGGCTTCACCACAGGGCTTCCAAGTCCTGAGGCCACAGTTTTGAAGGAGAGGCATCATATGGCATTCCTGCCACTTTATGAAACCCATGGAAACACCACATCCTCGAGACCTCTCCCTCCCTGCCAGATCTCTCCCAGAAATGGGTTTGAATGTTAGGCGAGAAGGAAATGGACGTGCACAGAACAAGTTGCAAAAATCTCACGTTTCTGTAGAAAAATTGAGCTAGCAACATATTTTTGCATTCTTTTCTTCCTTAGCATTTAGCATCTACCTGAGTCACAGCTTCACATTTCGCAACTTGGATTTTTTTTCTTCTATTTCTGGTTAGTTTGCTTGCTTTTTTCAGTCACCGAGACTTTTCTTTTCAATTATCTCATGTTTCCAGAAGCTGTAGTTCTAAGATAAAGATCACAAAGTAATGACAGTCAGCAACACTGTGCTAATGAAAAACAACGGGTGCATCTCTGAGGGTAACCGGTACGTCGAGATGTTTTGTCCATGAGGAGCTCACTTAGGGTGCGTGTCTGGCATGCCGGAGATGCAAGAACATGAGAAGTGGGACTCTCCCAGACAAAAGCTGGGAGAAGTGCATGATAATGTGTTTAACTGCCCATCCTTGAGCCTGGATAATTTCATTTCTGGAATGCATGCCCAGCTGTGGTGCAGGGAAGGGGGCTGCTGTAATCCCCTAAGGTTTGGTCCTCTCTGAGTGCCTGCCTGTATCGGAGAGTGCCTGGCAGAAGAAGGGCATTCAGGGAATGCCTGCTGGCTTCTGAGAGCATCTCTGTACAAATGGAAGACTTTTGCATTAGTAGTATGAGGGCAGATGGATTTTTGTCCCCTGATTACAGCAAACTACATGTGTATAGAAAAATCTCCTACCAGATTCCCTACAGTTATCAGATAAGATAATTTCTAAGCAGTAGTCTAAGTAAACTCAATCTCACTCACCTGGTGAGGAGTGGCCAAACCTGGATTCCCTGATTTCTGGTCTTCCCTTCTTTTTCTGTCCCTCATATGTGCTCAGTCTGTCTATCTGATGTTTCCTTCAAGAGGCTTTTTCCCTCCCCGGGTTCGTGATGCCAAGCTAGCTGCTACCCACAGACCAGCAGATGTCTGCATCATCCCCTTTCTCCTTTCTCTCCACAGATTTGGTGAGCAGCTATTCTATGACCCCCCCGACTCTTAGCATCACCGAGGAGGAACACGTCATCAACGCCAGGGATACACTGACTGTCACCTGCAGGTAAGGTGCACGGCTCTGCCCAGGCTGCTCATACCTGGTAAGTGTTGGAGGACCAGGCAAGGACAGCCCACTGTGGAGATCTGGGCTGCAGCACACCTGCAGATCAGCACGGCTGGCTGGAAATCTGCCACATTCACCAAGTGTGAATTCATCTAATTAATTAATTGAAAAAGAAGCTGAGGATGTCTCAGAGGAGACAGTCCTGACCTCTGCTGTAGTCTCCAAGGCAGAAGGAAGGTAAAGATACATTTGCATGATCTGATAGCTTCCTTGTAAGTTCTTTAGGGAAGATGGGCTTCCTACCTCTCCTTGTCTTTCTCTGATGCTGCTTATTCTCACCTCCTCAGGGGGTGCTAAGGTTGTAGTTCTGGTTTCTACATCTAGCAGGTCATTTTGAGGCACGTGGAGAAATATCCTTGGGAGAGGGGAAAGGCTGTGCTTGGTGGTGGCTGTGGGAAGCTGCCAGCTTTCTAGGACGGTGGGACTTAATGCTCTGCCTTGTACACATCGGGGTGAAGAGTAAACCCTGGCCTGGTCAGGTGAATAATTCTGTGTGAGGAGGTGGAGAATCTCCAATTGGTTTGGAGGCTATGGCTCTGAGAAGGTGATGTGCTGGAACTGATTTATCCCATGCTTGGATGTTTGGCTGTACATGTTCAGTACTACGCTCTATCTTGGAAATAAACAAGTGAGAGAATTGACCAAGGTCAATTTTCCTGACAAAGCTGGAGTTTCCCTTCAGCAGCTGAAAGCAGATCCCTGCTGGGGATCGGAGTGTAGGGCCCAATGAGGGTATAAATTCAGCGTGGGCCTCAAATGGGTGTTTCTCAGTGTTATATATAGCCACAAAGCAATTACTGCAAACACTTGGCTGGCATTGTGTTCATGTCTTGTCAAAAGCATATTTAACTTTTCCTGGAACAGATGGCATTGCTTTACTTTGTGAATCAGTTCATAGCCAGGGGAGAGGGACAGAGGAAAGGTTGTTGACAGCCGTACTAAACTGATTTCACTTGGTCTGGGAAGTTAGTCGGTTGTCAGCTTGTTCATAAGATGACCTGAGGAGCCATGGTGTGTGCTAGGTTGTGGGAAATGTGAGAGTTGGAGGACTGTGGTGAGCTGTAGAGCTGCTGTGGGGGGCATAGAGGAAGAGGAAGGTAACTAGAGGCTCTGCCATGGCAGTTCTCTCCACAGAGGGCTGGAGGAGCTGATGCTCTCTATCAAGACCTTGGAAAAGGGGAGATTTAGTGAGATTGTTCTGAATGAGCTTGTGATCAGGCCAGAACCCTTCTCAGCAGTGGCCCAGGGAGGGGCACAGAAAGTGGTTTCAAGGCTGTGTTGTTTGCAGATTGAGCCAAGGCTGAAGGACGTACAGAAGTTAGAGGTACAGTTAAAGAAAGTGTCTTCTGCATGAACATACCCACTTGGCACCATGAAGAGGAAAGCCTTTCTTTTTAGGCAACCCTCCTGTGAACTGGGAAGGGTGAGATTACACTTTCCTTGTGTGTTTGCTAGGTATTGATTAATATGAAGGAAAATCACATGAAGTGGAAAAAAAAAACCCAAAATCTTATTTGAACTGCAGACTCTGCATGGCCTGCCCTTGCAGGGAACATTGTACAAAGTACAGTCTCTTCAAGTGGCAGCAAGCTCCCTGTTTCCTGTTGCAGTGCCAAGGCTCATTAGGCAAAATCCGTACAGCATGCTGGTATGGAGACAGCTGAAATAAGGAGCATCCTTAACCCTCCCTCCCAGAGTCAGGACTGAACTGGCCAGTGGAAGGACAGCAGAGCCATCTGCAAACCGTACTAGAACCTGTGCACCCTCTGCCCACGTGCTCCTGCTACCCCAGATGTGCTCTTCTGACATTGTGCAGCGTCCTTCACACCATCCACAAGCAGATAAGACAGCATCTCCTGCGTGGCTCAGAGGTTCACCTTCTTCCCCGGAGCTCTCAAGCCTGTGTTTGTCTAATGTCTTTAGGAGAGGATTTTGACTGTGGAACGCTAATACTCAGTTTGAATGAGAAGTAACTCTTTCCTGATCCCTGGATCTCTAATTACACCCAGCTGCTTCTGCAACCTCTTCTCTGGGCGATGGCCTGCCCTGGGAAGACCTGGCTTGGGTTAATGGGAGCTGAAGGGAAAAACATGCAGACCACCAAGAGAACAGGCAGAGGAGAGGATGATGGGGCAGGGTAGGGCAGAAACAAATATGAAATAAAACCCAGGATCCAGGGATTCCCTGCTGAGCATCGTGGTGGAGGTGGCTTCAGTCTGACCCTGGTCTTCCCCTGAGAACAATGTCCTCTGGCTGCTCTTTGAGCTGCCCTGGAGCCAGGAGTATGGGCCTGCTTGAAGCAGTGCTGCAACAGAAAGCTGAGTTCAAAACCCCCCACGTGAGAGTCCTTGGAGACCTTTCAGGCTTCACCCACTGAGCGTGAGAGTCTCGCAGCCGACCGCACTCTCAGGCTCCCTTGCAGCAGCCCGGATCTCACACACTCACAGCTCTGCAGCCCCCCTCCTGCTCCACAGCCCACCTAACCTTATCAGCGACCAGAGTGCATGCCAGGCCATGGGATAAGCAAAGCCGCTGGAGCTGGGCGTGCTTCACAGAGACCCAAAGAAACCTCAAACCCATAAGCCCCCAGATGCTGGGGCTCTGCTTTTCCAAATGGCATCGCATGCAAGAGTGTTCCCCCATCACCCAGTGCAAGACAACCTGGAGAAGTCCAGAGGGAGCAAGGGACCTGTGTAGGAGCATCCACCAAAATACAGATCACGCCAGGCTGGGTGAGAGCCCCAGTGAGGTTTTGATCGACGCACGTGGCAGAGCAAGGCAAAGGGACCGATGCCCACATGGACAATGCATCTTTTATTGCCTCCTATCATGAGAAGGAAGGAAGGAAAGAATATTGTGAAACTCTGCATTCATGCCCTCAGCAGCCTGCACTGGGGGAAAGCAGAGAGCTTGTGCTGTTCCAGCTTGTGAATGTTGGAGCAAAGCCCACAGCAGCCGGCTGCACAACAGCAGAAACCTCCGGCGGGATCAGCTGGTCCTGGCTGTGCTGGCCCAGCCCCAGCCATCCCATCCTCTCCCATCCCATCCTGCAGATGCTGAGCACTCAGGTGGACATGGATTGTCACCCGGCCATGGTATTTAGAAAAAGAAGGGCAAGGATGTGCTGTGCTGCCCAATGAGTTGTTAATAGAGCTGACTCGCAGGTGCTTGCGGATGCACAAACCCTACTCTGGCAGAGAGGAAATATTTGACCCCAGAGCCCTCTTGGCTCTCATGGAGGAAATGAGCTCTGTGGCAGGGCTGAAGGATCCCAAGGACACGGCAATGCCCCGCTATGCCTGCTCCGGAGCAGTGTCTGAGGACACACAACACCTGCTGCTCTTTCCTACATGTGTATGACTGCCGTGAGCATCCTCTGTGGTGCTGAGGGGGGATCTGTCTTATCCCAGCTAAGCCACAAAGCCACAGCCGGTTTTGCCCATCATACTACGCTTGAGAGCTTCAGAGAGGATTGAAGAGAAGTGGTGCCAATTGCAATGTCTCCCTTGAAGAGCATCTGTCCTGAAGAGATTTAGGAAAACAGCTGTGGAGAAGCCTACAGTGCATCTGTTTCCAGCTGGCATCAGCAGGCTCCATCACCCTGAGGCACATTATCACAGAGCTGAAAGAAAACAACTTGGGAACAAATCTTTGAAGGTGACAGATAGGAGGGAGCCATCCAAAACTGCTGCCTGGACCTTTCCCAAATGAAGAGGGTGGATTCAGCTCAGCCTTCTTCTGGCCCTCTTAACACACCAGCAATGCTAACTTGGATTCACATTAATGCCTACACCTCCTGTGTCCTCACTGGCTCTGGTCGAGCAGTACATGATGCAAGGAATGTAGTTTAGAACCTCCAGCAGGCTGGTTGGCAGGTCTGTTTGTACTGGCCCATCCGTGTTTATATAAATATGTGTCACTCAGCTACCGCCGGCCTTGATGATTAATAAAACAAGTGGATCTGATAATGCGTGAAAATCCCAGTGGGTAAACAAACAGAAAGCGGAAACAGTGGAGACTTGTACAATTACCTTGCTCCCCATGGAGCACCAAAAATGCTGAGCAAACGCAAAGGGTTCCTTTGTGCAGTCGGGGTGTGAAGCTCTCGGCTCTGGGTTGAGAGTGGGGCCAACCTCATGGTCTGCCTAGAGCAGCAGAGCGATGTGCATGGCAGAGGCCACTGGGTGTTACTGATTTGGTGATCAGATTTACTATTATTTTTCCTTGTACATGCATAGCATGGAAAAACTCAAAATTCAAGAGTCTTATTTTTACTTAAGTGTTTGTGAGACTCTGATCCTTCAGAAAAGCCTGCCGTGATTCATGGACAAAAGCCGCTGGAGGTGTCCTTTCAGACCTGCCTTGGGCACCAATGGCATTTTTATTGAATGCAGGAGTTTGAGCTGGAAGAGAGGGGCTGTGTGGATGTCCCCAAGGGCATGTCCTTGCCTCCAGAGCCCTTGTGCTTGGTGACACGGGGAGAGTGTGGCACACTCTCCAAACATCCGCGGTGAGCTTGGATGCAGGAGCTGGATGAGAGCAAAGTCTGCAGGAAGACAAATCAGCTGCTGAAGACAAACACAAAGGGGCAGGTCTTTCCCCCATGCTTGGACAGAAATCCTGTCCTTATTGCGTCTGAGCCTTTGTGGCCTCGGATGGCACCTTATCTCACTTCCTCCTTGCTGTCCCTTGCTGGATCCAGCTATTGGAGATGGTCACAGTCTGGCTGCGCTTAAAAGCATCTGCCCACAGAGCTGCCCTGACAGAGGAGCTGCGTGTGCCAGCACGCCTAGTCCCAACTTGCATAATAGATGAACCCAGTTTCCCCTAATAGAGCAAATGGTGCTGACAAAAGGCCATTTTTACCCCCACAGCTGTCTCTTGCGATATCTTCTTTTTCTCCCCACTTTTTTTTTTTTTTCCACATTCTTAAGTGACTTTTAGCTACACTGGCAACCTTTCAAGTGGGGATGAGGCCTTCCTCTGTAAGGGGCTCTGATTTCACAGAAGGAAACTTCCAGCCCGGAATAAAAGCTTGTTTTGTTTGTAGTAAACAAGTGCAGATATAGCAATGTACGCGTGTGCGTACATGTGCATAACCAAGCCTCCCGCTCCAGAGATCCTTGACTATATATAAATACACACATGCACAGGCTGCCTGGGGGTTTCTTGCAGTTCCTGGACTTTTCCCTTTGTCTTTGGGCTATTGGTGAACAGGCTCCATGGTCGTGCCCTCGGAGGGATGTCTGTAGCTCAGTGTCTGCAGAGGTGGGAAGGCGAGCGTGCTGGGGGGCTGAAGGCGCTGCAGGGCGCTGTGCAGAGCAAAGGAACCCCCTCCTGCAGCAGCAGGGAAGGAAATAGAGCTGGCAGCTGGACAGACAGCGATCAGCTGAGCCTCCCCTTGTTTTCTCCTTGCTGTCTCTTATTCCTGACTCCCTCCTGCTTTTCTCTTTCTCATTTTCTTCCCAATCTGCTCTCCTTCCTTCATGCTCCTTCCCACTCCATTCATATCACCACGAGCCTCAGCCTGCTGCTGCACCGAGACAAGGGAGCTCATCACGTCCATGTGTTTTATTAATGGCCCTGGATCCTTTTTATAATGAGAAGGAATAAAGAATAAATGGAGCCTAAAGGCCCTTTGTGATTCCCTGTCCCAGCATTAGTACCAACAGGACAAAGTCATGGCAGGGAGAGACCCACTTGTGTGTGGGCTGATACCTTAGAGTCTACCACGGCCAGAGAGGTGGCCCAGGGAAAAGAATGAGCCTGTGCTTGCCCGGTGCTTATTGAAGATGCTTTCCATCTCCTTGAGCTTGTATTTCTCCTTGGAGGATGGCTGTTATACCACGCCTCAGCCCAAGAGCAGTGGCCAGAGACTGGCTGGGCCACGTACAGGTGTGTGTGGAGTCACACAGGATATCTAAACCTTTCTGCATTCAAAGCTAATTCATCTCTTTGCTCATGTCTAGAGGCCAGCACCCCTTGGAGTGGTCGTGGCCCGGCGGCAAGGTGGACCCTGCTGGGAAGGAGAAGGAAACTGAATTGGTGGCCTCTGCAGCCCCCAGCAGCGGTTGGGCAATCCGAGAAGAAGACTGTGAAGGGACGGGCACAAAGCCGTACTGCAAAGTGCTGGTGCTGACGGAGACGCAGGCGAATGACACAGGCTACTACCGCTGCTACTACAAGTACATTGATGCCAAAATCGAGGGCACCACAGCAGTCAGTGCCTACGTGTTTGTGAGAGGTAAGAGCCATCGGCGGTGCGCACCTTCGGGCTGGGCGACCTCAGGGGCAGCGTATGCACCAGCAGAGTATCAGCAAGATTAGAAAGCCCAACGTGCCCCCGCAGCCTCCCAGAGCAGAGCATGGCTGTGGCAGGCTGGGGGAAGAGGCCAAGGGCTGGCTCCCAGCACTTCGAGGGAATCAATATCCGTCCACTTCTGGGGAATGGCAGCAGCGCCTGGGATTCAATTATGTCCCAGCCTGGGGGCATTGCTCCAGCCAGGCTGGAATGCAGGAATTTAAGGAGTGAGAACCAGGCCTCAGAGACGTTCCACCACTAAAAAAAGCACAAGAGTTAGCTTCTGGGCAGCTGGAGGCTCTCCGAGATGCTAGTGGCTAGGGATGGTAATGTTCCATAAAGCTGAGATTGAGAGAGGAGCGGTACAAACATTCCGTGTGCAGCCGCTTCTTGTCCCCAGGGCTGGATGTCCCTGGAGCTGCTCCACCATGGCAGATCCAGATGTTCTTCTCCACGCTGCCTGTGCAGAGGCTGCCCGTGCAAGCAGGGTTCGGAGATGTGGTTTGGAGGAGGGCTATTCCCCAGGCTTGGAGACAGAACCTCAGCTCAGCAAGTGGCTACAGAGCCAATACTCCGCTTCTCTGTGCCCCAGGGGCTCCTCCTCTGCTGTCTCCTCCACTGCTCACAGCATGCTCCAGCAAGATAAACGAGCGCGGTCCCCTGGAAACAGTTGGCTGAGCTATTTCTCTTTCCGCCCCCATTTAATAGTTGGTGCAGTTGTCACGAGCAGGTCATGACATACAAAATGCATTTTTCAGAAGTCCCAGGGCAAAGCCAGATTTGCCTCTGCAACTATGCAGGGACAAATCGGAGAAGCTGGGCAGCTGCTGGAGGGGAACTGTTTGGGCAATTACCTCCTCTTTCTGTGGGTTCTGCTGTCCATCCTGAAACATCCCTGGATCCCAGATGTGTTGTGAGGAGATATCAGTGAGTTGGGCAGGGGTGCTCAGACACTCTAGAGTGTTGTAGCAGGAGGCAGACAGAGAACTTCTTACATGCACTGAAATTAAGCACAATCTAACAGGCTTACATGCAGGGAGTGCTTTTGCAAGAGCCGGATTTTCCTTGTGATCCAGCAAGTGCCACTTCCTTTGCCTACTTTACCACCTTCTCACACCTCCAGACTCATCTGCAGCTCAGGAATGGCTCTCCTGTTTACCAGAGAGCAGCAAGTGTACATGTGTTGGGTAGCTGAGGCAATAAATCTCACACTGTCAGGGCCCGTGGGACTTGTAGTGTTTGTGGACAGTGTGTGTGCAAAGGATCCAGCCAACACCTCACAGCGATGCTGTGCACATTGCTACACAGCACATGTTCGCACTCATTCCGGTCAGGCTGTACCCTGTTATGGCTATCAAACATCCAGGAAACCTCAGAATCCCCCTTTCCAGACAGGACAGGCTTTCAGGCAGGAGAAGGGACATGTCAGGAAAACCCAGGCATACGGTAACTGTGCAGAACATCCAGATAAAGCCCTGCTTGTTCCTGTTGAACTGGGCTACAGTGTGAAGCTGTCCTTAGAGAGCTTGGAAGGGCTGATGTAAGTGTCAGGAATGTTTGCAGACAGCATGATCAGACCACAGATTTATCCATCAACCTCATTTCTCATGTTAAGAGCTTGGTGGAATTCCCAGGAACAAAATATCTGTACTTGGCTGGGAAAATGGGTTCTTCTGTATTTTACCTGCAGCTCAATTCTCAAGTGAACTCTCCATGCATATGTCTCATTTCCCATGTGTGTGGTTAGGTGTGTATTTTATTGCAGCTACAGACAGTGCTGTAAACATAGAGAATGCCTCATCAGGGTGGAATAGGGTATGAACAGCCCTCATCTCGTAAGACTTAGCATATATTAATGAAGAAGATGCTAAATTATTCCCACCGGTCCCATTAAGACAGCCTTACAGAAAATATGTGATGTGGTCAGAGAGGGGAGTTGGTGTATGAATCACAAGCTCATTGGCAGCAGGACCAGCCCAGTAAATCAGTTAGTTCTTGGCTGCCATCTGAGCTTGGAGGGGACCTCATAGTCTCTCACCTCTGGCTGTTGTGCACCTCCTCCCTCTCACATGCCCAGAGCTCCAGAGAAGAATTAGGAACGTGTTCACACTCGGAAACAGATCTGTGATTTCAGAAGACGGCTATCCTGTGACAGCACAGAACCTCAGGAAATAAAGACAAGAGTTCCCTGCGCAACCCATATATTCGTGAGAGCCGACCAACGCGTTTCCTGTGCGTGGCTGTAGAAAGCTTCACGCAGAGCAGGGCTTTGCAGCATGGATGTCACTGAAACAACAACTTTACAGACCAAAAATTGAAGGAATTCCCTTATACCCTTAACAGTGTGAGCACTGGCTTTGTCCCACTGTGGTTTGAACGGTAGGATGCCTAAATGGGGATCATTACCCCTTTTATCGTTGATTTGTCATTTCAGATGGTCGTCTTTAGGGGTTGGGTAGCAGAGGAAAAGAGCCTCAGGCTGCACAGACATCCTCGTGCAACAGTCCCTTTAAATCAATGGTTTAGCTGCAATCCAAGTGAATATAGAGTAGCCTTTAAGGCCACTGAGATAATTTATTCTGATTCCAGCATACCAGAAGCTATAAGATCTCCCCTTGTAGGTCTCTGGGGCAGCCCCACCACCTTCTTATGGAGCCCCCTTCACCCAGGAGAGAGTTTCCATGAACAAAGCCAATCACAACCGCATGCTGGGTGGGCATTTCTAAAGGCAGCTCTTACAGAGGAAAGACGCTGTCAATATCAGCCATCAGAGGCACTCTGTATTCAGAGCATCCTGTGCCGTGTGTGTCCCTGTGGAAATTGGCAGGCAGGGTCTGATATTCCAGAGGGCACCAAGCAGCCTCACAGTTCATTGTCTCTTCTTCCAATTTTGTCTTCATCCTATTTAGTCAACCTGAGTGACCTGTTTGGGAGAATTCAAAGAGTATATAAAACATTCAAAACAAAATATTGATTTCAAAGTAAGGTATTGTCCAGCAGACAGGTAAGAAGGTGCCCCAGCAGCAGCTGTCATGAAGTACTGCAAGGCAAACCTCATCCTTCCTACTTTCTGACCAGCCATGGCTTGGGATAAAGTGTATTTTGCAGCTTGGTCTCACCAGCTCTTTCCAGCTTACCTGAGAAGGAACCAGAAATGAGGTCTATGCTGCACAGTGAGTTGCCATCTCTTTGGGATCAGGCTGGACTTTGTGCTCTGTGTCTGGATGGTGCCTGGCAGGACGGGTCAGGACCATCTCTTTTGTACAATGCCATCAACTCCTTTTCACCATGGAGCCTTGCATGGCCTTGTCTCGTTTGACACAGGCAACGCACTGAGCAGGACGGGGCAGCCCCTTTTGCAGACACGTTGCTTCTTGGTGCTGGCTCTGCTTGGAGCTCAGTGCAACGCCCCTGGCCTTGCTAAGTCATTTCACTGATTAGTTTTGGGTGGTTTTGCTCTTCCTGTCAATATTTGTGCTTGCGGCAGTGGGGTGGCAGCCCTGGAAAGCTCAGCTCATCTGTTTATCTGCCGGCTGGGATGGCTGCAGGATGACATCTACATACCATTCCACTGCAGATCACTTCCTCGCCCTGGAAGGTCGCGCTGCCTGCTGCTGCACCAGGGCAGCACAACCCCGCACCGTCCCTGCCCCAGGGCCGCGTGCAGGCACCAGCTGGGCAGGCGCTGAGCCCAGGACGAACCACACCGGTTTCACAAAGGGTCATACCCAGGCAGAGACCATGAGGGGGCCAGGAAACAGGAGGTCATTTCCAGCACTGCCCAAATGTCACACAAACGCCACTCCACTGGTACTGTGTTTGATGCAGAGGAGCTGGTTGGCCCAGGCGCCCGCCTCGGCTACTCCTTTGGAGTTCCCGAGCTCCAGGTGTCTCCTCTGGCTGCTGCTCATTGCGGATGGGGCTGTCCAGTTCAGTGCTACTGCCTCTGTGAAGATCATGTTGTGTTAAAGAAAGCCAGAAAACCTCCTTTTCTTCTAGTTGGTCCCTCTTTCATGGTGTTTTCTTGCCTCTGTTTAGTTGTTTTTCTCCTTATATCTCTTCTTCAGATTTTGAACAGCCATTTATCAACAAGCCGGAGACCCTCCTCATCACCAAGAAGGAGAACACTTGGGTACCATGCCTCGTGTCCATCCCGGATCTTAACGTCACACTGATCTCGGTGAGAGCCTGGCCAGTGGGAGACTCTGGCCTGAGGTGTATTGCATTTGTTCTGTGCTTGTAATTGCCTGACTGGAAGCAGGACAGGCGCTGCCAGGAATGGAAAATGCATGGGATAAATTTTCCATGGAAAGTACAAGCCCTTGGTTTCCTCATTTTATTTGCTGGTTGAAGTTTGCCGTCCAGTTCCCTTGGGTAGACCCCACGGGTTTCCTGCCAACCTTGCTTCTCTTCCCTGGAGCTCTATGAAACAAAACCAGACTTTGTTTCAATCCCGTTTCCCCAGAGCATCCCCTGTTTGCTTTAATCTCTGTGATCTACAAACCTTCTCGGTGGTCAGCATCACTGCAAGGGAGGAGGCTGCAGCCCTGGGGCTGATGACTAAAAACAACTCTGTTATCAGTTTGCTTGTGCCTTTTTTGGTTTTTTCCCTCTTTTTTTCTGGTTTTTTGTTTTTTTTTTTTTTTTTACAATGCAAATACATCCTTCCAGGATGAGTGTTACAATTGTACAAAGGCCTCCAGGGACATGCTGGGGGCCACGGGCCTTTCCCTTGCCGGGGAAGGACACTACTCAAGGTCAGCACTCATCCCGGTGAGGCTGATGTTTGGGACATCAGCATCAATTTCCTTAGCTATCTCTACTAGTTTCCATTCCTGGAAGTCTCTGGCTCACTCTGCAGATGGAGAGGCTCATGGTGCAGGATACGGCTGCTCAACTGCTCAGGGTGTAGGGGAGGCCGCAATTCCTAGATGACAAACCCTGCTGGGGAGAGGGCGGGAGGCCAGCACAGCATGATGCTGCATCGTTTCTTCCCACAAAAGGGATACGTTAGCCGACGCAAAGCCTGGAAGGGATGGGGTGGGATGGGAACGTTGTTACCTTCTTATTTCAGTTGGCTAAATGTTAATTTTTCCAGCAAAATTCCTTCATCCACCCTGACGGGAAAAGCACTTTCTGGGACAACAAGAAGGGGATGCAAGTACCCACACACTTGATCAGAGACTCCTTGTTCGTCCAGTGTGAGACTGTTATTGACAAGAAGGTCTTCAAATCCAATTTCTTCATCATCCATATAGCAGGTGAAGATTTTGGGTTGTGCAAGGGGCAGTTTGGATGGTTCTGAAATCAGTCAGTATGGCTCATGGGGTTGTTATGGTCTTCTTTAGCTGCAGAGACTCTGCATGGTGCTTGTGTTTCCTGTGTGCCAGAGATAAACCAAGCAGCAGGAGGTTATACTCAAGCCTTCGGTAACTGCATAATCAAAGAGTTAATACATCAGAAATGTCTTTTTGTCGTCCCTTCTGTATCAGGGAGCGAGCTGTATGACATCCAGCTATATCCCAAGAAAGCCATGGAGCTCCTAGTGGGAGAAAAACTTGTCTTGAACTGCACAGTGTGGGCTGAGTTCAACTCCGGCGTCCGTTTCCAGTGGACTTACCCTGGCAAACAGGTACCAGCAAACAGAGCAGTTCCCCATGCACTCAACCACTTCCCTTTGAGTCATCCCCTCCTGCCCCTTCACTGTTCCACTTCACATGATTAGCAGGGCTCTGCTCCATGATCCAAACCATGCTATGCCCATCTCAGTGAGAGTGGTTTCCCATTTTTCTCTCCTGCAGCAGAAGGCAGGCAAAGGGAAGACCCCTTTTACTGACAGAAAGTACTCTCCCTGCTGAGGTGTTGCTCTGGGGCTCTCCTGTCTCCACTTCCACCAGTGCAAATTCAGAGCAAATGTTGTTAGTTTAAAAGGAGCTATTCTAGCCATGCAGCCCTAGTTCCCAACAGCCTGAGAGTGGTGGGTCTCTTCCGCACTGTGCTTTCCTGCTGTGGCAAGCTCTGGCTTTTGTGAACAGTGAGACAGAGGAGATCCCTGAGGGCATCACTCTGTTCACATACCTGTGAGGCTCCCAGCCTGGTTACTGGGCTGCAGATCTGAGCAGCTACAGATCATGTGCTGAGCTCTGACGCCAGCCCCAGTTGGTCAGTCACGTAGGGCTTGTTGCCTTTCCATCCCTGAGGATGGCAGTCAGTTGCAGAGGCTCCTGTCTGGTTAGAAGTGAGCACTGGACAGTGAGAAGCGTAGATGTGAGGAGCACATCTGCACAGCGTCATCCCGTTGATGTCTTTCATCCTCTTCTCTCTGCCATCTCACACAGACTCAGCGGGCAGTGACGGAGCCCGAGCGCCGGTCCCTGCAGACACACACAGAGCTCTCCAGTATCCTGACCCTCCACAACGTCAGCCAGCAGGACCTGGGCAAATACACGTGCACTGCCTCCAATGGCGCCCAGATGCTGGAGGAGAGCATCGATGTCATTGTGCACGGTATGGCACCTTCTGCTCCCTCGCGGAGCCACAGCCAGAGCCGAGCAATCCACAGACTACTGAGGAAGTGCTTGGCCCAAAGCTCAGTAAAGGGGCTCCTGCACCTCCATCCCATTCTGCTTTAGTGAGACCCAGCCTTCCTCCGGTCCCTCAGATGATGATAGAGAGATATGCAAACACCACATTGGCCCAAATGCTAGCGAGATGGCAGGACACACAGGTCTCGTGGCCCTGCAGCAGGTGCAGTGCTGCTGTGGCATGGCTGGGGAGCACCCGGCTGCTCGTGCACGAGGCACCATCGGTACTGGGCAACAGCCTTCTGGCAGCAGAAAGTCACGGGGCAGCACAGCCTCCCTGCAGCCCTGGTGGCTTCCAGCAGTGAGGCAGAGGCAGCTCTTCAGCTGCCAAAGTCTCAGCACTGGCCTGCCCAGTCTTGCCTGGCACCCGTTCCCTCCATCCCTCCCTCCTCTTCTGCTCCAGGGAACTGTCTGGTCCTTTGGAGAGCAGCAGAGCTTGGTGACAGCCTGTCCCTTTGTGCTTTCCTCCATGATTACCTTTTTTCCTTGCAGAAAAGCCCTTTATCAATGTGGAATGGAGGAAGGGCCCAGTGATAGAAGCCACCGCAGGAGATGAAGCCGTGAAGCTACCGGTGAAAGTCGTGGCTTATCCTCCACCGGACTTCCAGTGGTAACGCACCTTTCTTAGCCCAAGCCACTCTCTCCTCTCCTCCTTCCCTCTGCCAAGTAAGGAAGCCTAGCCTGACCTCTCTGCCGGGTCCCTCTGTGGTCAAAATTGTTCTAAATATCACTTTCTCCCACCTGAGAGGGTCATTTCTCCAATCTACCCTGGCTGTCAGCTTCACAGCTTGGGTCAGGAGGTGATGAGGCATAGGGGAAAAGCAGCAAAGGTCCTGGCCTGACTTGGCAGTTCTGCACTGTCTGGAGAGGACAAGTGGAGCTCCCACAGGATCTGCCCCTCTTATCCCCCGGCACTGGGGATCACAGCTGCCCAGAGGAGTGAGAGAAAGGGCCAGGTTGTGCACAGCATCATGCTGCACTTCCTCAAGAGCTCTGGGAGCTTTGCATCCCCTCTCAGGGCAGAGCTATGATGTTCCTGACCCCACATACATCTGTCAAGACAATGTGTAGACTCCAGTCCAGGGAAAGCCCAGGGGTGTCTCCAGAGAGGTCCCCAGCACTAGCAAGGGTCACCTTGACTGTGCTGTAGTGGGGACCAAGAAACCCCTGCCCAGCTGCCGATGGGACACTTCCTCCCTATGGCTGCATTTTCTCTCTGCCTCCCTGCAGGTACAAGGACGGGAAGCTAATTCCCAAGCAATCTCAATCTTCAATGCAGATCAAGGATGTGTCGGAGCAGCATGCTGGGACGTACACACTGGTTCTGAGGAACAGGCTGGCAGGGCTGGAGAAGCGCATCAGCCTCCAGTTAATTGTCAACGGTAAGGGCTGGGGCCAGGGAGAGAATGCTGAGCCCATGGCCCCAGCCTCTGGGCTGCTCCGACACCAAGTCCTCATTGCTGTCCTAAAGAAGTTGGTAACTACATCATCTCCTTCTCCCTCATTGGTGAGGGATGATGTGGCTACAGCCAAGCTGGTTCCTTGTGGCCTGAGTGATGTGGCACAGGAGCAGGGCTCGGGACACTGAAGTTTTGTTGCATTGCACTGGGCAGGATATGTGGGACCTGCTGCTGAGGGTGGTTGTGACTGATGCAGGCTTGTGGGCAGAGCAGCTGCAGAACACACGGAGCCTGGAATTGAAGCAGTTCCTCTAGGTGGAAGCTCCCAGGGAGTCTTCCTCTGGCAGAAACCAGTCCCTGTTGTGCAGGACCCACATGTCAGCACAAGAAGTGCTGGTAGGGTGCTGCTGCTTGGAGGTTTGTCTCCAGCAGGTGCTGTAGCCCTGTGCCAGGAGCTGCTAGACAGTGCTTTGAGCCGTGCTGGACAGTCACATTCTGCAGAGGAAGGAGAAATGGTGTCACTTTGAATCTGCCTAAGTATAATGTGCTCTGCCTTGCAGACCTGAGCTCCCCGGGAGCTGCGCTGAGAGCCGTAGTGCTTTAGTGCCCAGTCTCCCTATCAATGGGCCTGGGGATGCAACGGCTGAGCCATGGCCGCTCACGGTGTCACTCTGATCCTTACAGTTCCTCCGCGCATCCATGAGAAGGAAGCCTCTTCCCCAAGCATCTACTCCCGGAGGAGCCCCCAGGCCCTCACCTGCACGGTCTATGGCATCCCAGCACCGGAGGTAATCCAGTGGCAGTGGAGGCCTTGGATGCCCTGTCGGATGTTCTCCCGACGCAGCCTGTAAGTGCCATTTCTTCCAATACCCATGTCTTACCAGATCACCAGCATGTCATTATGGGCTTCTTGGGCACCGTAGCTGTGTCACAGGCCCTGTCTCGCTTTTGCTCTCCCAGCCGTGATGTGGTAAGAGGAGGACAGTGCCAGCACCATATGCCCGCTTGCCCTGCAGAGAGGCAGAGCAGAGCCCACCAAAGGCACTTGTGTTCCACGTGGGGTTTTATTCCACCTGGCTGGTCCCAGACACCAAGTGCTTCTACAGCTTTCTCTGCCTCCTCAGCCATCTGCATCCAGCAGGGGGTGTCCATGGCCCTGCCACACCTCACAGCACCTGCATTAACACCACTGACCAGTGTTCTAATGGGGAAACTGAGGCAGACTGCAGGAGAAATTGTCACAGCCCCTTGTTGAGACCTTGCAAGAGCAGCGGAGCCTCACTCCATTCCTGCCCTAAGGTCCCTGGGTTTTTTTGGTCCTTTGCCTTCTGCTGGCTAATGATGAAAGCAAAAGTGCTCATAGGCAGGGGAACAGAGCTACTGCATGTGAGGAAGAGTTGCTGAATCCACAGGAAGCACCGGATCGCTGCCAGTTGCTGGGATGTTTTGCCAGGGGAGTGTTAGTGTGGGCAGCACCAGTAGGTAGGCAGGAAGGGTGCGTGCCCGCTGCCTGTGCCCTGGGAAGCTGGGGCAGCGCCAGGCAGGGCTGTAGTGACATTTTTTAACAGCAGCCTCACAGGAAGAAGGAAAAGGGATGCTGGGGAGTTGTAGCCAGAGCAGTCAGGGCGGAGGACATCAGGGTGCCTGGAGGAAGCCAGGTCCCGCGGCCCTGTGCCGGGTGTTGCCAAGCCAGGGACGCCAGAGAGCTCTCAATCACGTGTGAGTGCACTGCGGCCCTGTCAGGAAGCAGAGGGGCCGGTGAATTGTGGTCACTGTCTCCCCTGGCCATCATATTTCTCCCTAGCATAGCTCCAGAAGATGCAGGAGGCTTTTTTTCTAGCTTCCTGTTGTTTACACATCCCACATACACACTTGCTCTGCCCTGCACTGCCAGCACACCCTTGCCGCTGCTCTGGGGCACTCAGTTCCCCTCTGCTTCCCTGCCAGCGTAAGCCCTCTCCCTCCACACCTCCCACCCTGGATTTTGGGCAGACTCTCCCATCCTCCTGTCCCACCTGCGTTTCAGAAGCACCCTGCAGGCTGCAGCATGCTGGGTCCCTGACAGATTAGGACTCTTCACCTCCCTTGCCTGCCTTAGACCCAAAGAGGTGCTACCATGCCCCTGTAAGATGCCAGCAGCATCTCTACTTGGATGTTTCCTTCCTAATTTTTCTTGAATCAGGGGCAGCAGTTGCACCTTTGGGTAATGCACCCTCTATTCTCTAGGCCACCACCGAGCCAGGCTGTGATATTCCTACCTCAGTACCAGCATGGGTTTAAGGCTACAAGGGTTGCTGAGCAAAGTGGCATCAAGAACTGCCCCAGGCACACATGGATGGAATTCACTTCTGCTGTTCTCTACCCTTAGGAGTGAAGGACGAAACCATGGGCCTGGGGGTGAAGACACTGCCTGGGACACCGTTATCCATTCCCTGCCTTGATTTTCACATCCATAGATAACAGTTGCCTCACTAGTGATTGCAGAGCACCCTTATAACACACAATAGAACTGTGTACCCAAGAGACTCAGGAAATTTTACAGTCAGAGGACAGAAGCGTCAGTTCTCGGACATGAAGCTGGTTTTGTTGCCTTCATGCCAGCTGACCCTCTCTCTATCTCTCTCCTTTTTCACCTACTCCTTCCTGGCTGCTGGATTAGGAATAGCAGGCACCGGACTGCAAGGCGGCATCAGCGGGACCGGATGCCCGAGTGCAAGGACTGGAAAGATGTGTCTCAGCAGGATGCGGTGAATCCCATCGAGAGCATTGACACCTGGGTGGAGTTCGTCGAGGGGCGGAACAAGGTGAGGTGTCCCAGATCCATCCTGGAGCTTGAGACGGGCACCTGAGAGGGGTCCATTACAATCACCCAGCAAAAGTGGCCTGGAAAGGAGCCTGGCAGAGACAGATTTGGGGAGGGCTTCACACCTCTGCTTCTAAAGTAAACCATCAGCAGCCATTCCCAGCTCTGGCGCTCCGCAGTACCAGGCAGCCCCAGGGCGAGGGCGAGCTGTCATCTTTGAGAAATTACCTTGCATCCAGAGAGGCTCCTGCTGGACCTAATGCTGCAGGAGGGTTTACATCGATCGTGGCTGAACACAGGGCACCCAGCTAGGGAGGATATGGGGGATGCATGCTGTAGGGGCTCCCATGCCCATTTCTGAGCACTCTTGCATGAGCCATTCTACCAGACCCAAACCCCATGGAGCAGCCTGGGTTGCTGGGAAAGGAGAGCAAGAGTCACAGACTGACTGGGAAATCTCTGGCCCCAGGAACGTGCCTGTGCATAGCGGGGCAGTTCATCCAGCTGTCCCCATCCTGGTGGGGTGAGGGTGGTATGGAGATGCTGGCGTCCATCCACTGCTGGTTTGTGAGTGAGAGCATGTGTGCCCCACAGAGCCCACTTCTCTATCACAGCATTTCCTCTCTGGAAGGAACATCTCTCCGTCATTGCAGCGTGTGACCTGCAAACAGCCAGGCATTGCCTGCTGCCTGTTTCTCTCTGGTAGCCACCAGTGTCAGATCTGAGCCATGACGGGGTTCCTGTTCCCGCTGATGTCGGGCACCAGCCGCTCGGAGAGGGATGCAGAACAAACAAACGGGCCCCCATTTCCGAAAGTCACTTCCTGTTTTCCTACACACCTCCAAAGGCACTTCCCGTCCTCTGGCCTGGCTGGGAGTTCGTCACTGCCAAAAGGGTGGCAGGGGCAGATGCTGCTTCTCTGAGGGCAGCCAAAGGAAGAGGCAGGGATTGGTGTTTGCCAGAGAAGTGAGCAGAGGTGGTGGAATCTCCTGGGTGAGAAGCCCTCGTGTCCCCCTCTAGCCATGACTCTTGTCTTGGTCCCTTTTGAGTATCCTCCCTTTTTTTCCTCATTCTCCTCCTGTTCCTTGGCTGTGTACCATTTATTTGGTTGTAACTGTCCTGGATGTCCAGCTTGGGTTGTGCAGCCCAGGGACGTGCAAGAGCTCTGGGAGAAGAGAGCTCTCTCACAGCAGTGGGATGCTATGTCCTCAAATCTGCTTTCTCTCCCTCTCTTTTCTGCCTCTCTTCTCTTACCATCCTCTTCTGCGTTTTTTTTTCTGTCTGGAAAGGCCAGGATGAGCACAGACATGCATTGCAGACAGCAGGATGGTGGCAAATCCAGAACCCCTGACTCAAACATAACAGGGCAGATTAGAAGGAAAATCCCCAAGAAACAGGAAAGACATAATGCAAAAGTGCCAGCAACAGGATCTTTAGCTGTATTGAATAACCCCCACAAATGGAAAAGGCAATGCACAAGAGTAATAGTAATAAGATCACTTCAGCTGTATTGAATATGCACTGAATGAACGCCTGTTCCTTCTGGTTAACACAAGCTAATACATCACCACTTAGAACGGAAATGCTTCCCAAAGTCTGTGGGATGAATAGTAAAAGCAAGGTAGCTTCCCTGTACGAAAACAATTTTTGTGCCATTTAAGCATTGTCTCATTAGAGGGATTTCTATGTGTGATTAACTTGTCATTTAAACTGGGAGGGAGGAGAAACCTGTGCTTCAAACTGCAGATCTCCTCTAAGGGGAGTGCTTGTAACACAGGTGGCAGCTCACACGTGTGGAGTGTGAGCCGGGGGAGGAGAGCAGCTAAATCCCCAGCTGCCTTTCCTGGTTTGTTTGGAGGCAGCATCGCCCTGGTCCATGGTCCCAGGAGAGCAGCCTGGCTCTTTGCCCAATCTTAGTCATGTCTTGCTGGAAGGAGGGAGGAGGAAGCTTTTAGTGCTCTGTCTATGGACACTTGGAATTTAAAGGGAGAAGATGACAGCTCTTCCTGAAGTGGTGAGAGCCGGGATGCTTTCACAGGTTTGATTTCCCCTTGTAGGTCTGTAAGTACCTGTAAACTCCACTGAACTCTGTGGGACGCTAAGGAGCCACTTAACTGCAGAGGGCTCAGGGAATCAAAGCCTTGGTGTCCTTTCCCTTTCTCCTTGCTGTTACGAAGCTCAGCAGGAGCTTGGCCATCCCGGCTGCCCTCATTGTGCTCTTGTCCCCTTTGCAGGTCACAGGCCTGTCCCCATGGTGACCCGAGGGGCTTAGCAAGAGGTTTACTCCCATAGAGAAGCATCTATGCTGGCTGAGCTCCATAAAAAGGAGCAGAGATCAGGAATAAAATCATGTTGCTGTTGCTAGAGCCACTTGAAATGCACAAAGGGCTATTGAATAAGGGGCTATTTTTGCATAACCCTTTCCCAGGTACAGCTGCTGCCTGGAGCCAGGCTTGCCATGTGCTGTGCTGTTTGCCAGAGAGCAGCACCGATCCTACCTCTCTTCCCTCTTGCTCTTCCTAACTCCTTCTTATGCTCCTTTCCCCCACCAGACAGTCAGCAAACTGGCCATCCAGGAGGCCAACATCTCCGTCATGTACAAGTGTATTGCCTCTAATAAAGTGGGTCGAGACGAGCGGCTGATCTACTTCTACGTGACCAGTGAGTACTGCAGACCTCTCCTCCACCTGCACCAGCTCAGCTTTCTGCTTCAAATAGGCAGGTCGCTTGACCTGCTGGGTCCTGTCATTCTCCTTTAGCATCTTAAACAGTGACCGGGAAGCCAGCAGGAAAGCAGGGCTACCACAGAGCTCTGCTGTGTGGCACATCCCGACAGTGCAGGCAGATTTTGGACCTGGGGATGAGTTGTACCCAGGTCCTGCAGCAGCCCTGGCGGGTCCTGGGCTGGGGACATCCAGGATGTCCCAGGGAGCTCCCTGGGCTGGGGATGTGCCTGGTCCAAGAGCATCCTCTAGTGGCACTGCCCGAGCCGCTCCCAGGCAGGGTCCCCATGGGATTGTGGTGGTGGAAGAGAAGACCCCAGCAGTATGGGCTGGAGTCGTGCTCAAGCATACTTCCAGTAGCACCCCGTGCTGGCAGGAGTCTCTCCCTGTCCCCTGGGAACACGGAGCCTGGCAAGGACACAGCAGAGCCTTAATTTTATGCCTCTGTGGCCAGACCTTAGAAGCTTGGGCTCGTAGCCTTCATAGGCAGTTGCTGTGCTGTTAGAGCCACCAGCTTTTGTGGAGGGAGATAAACGCCTTCATTCACTGCTCCAGTAATGCTCTGTGTGCAGTGGTCCAGCCTGGCTGTGTAACCACCTGCACGTGTAAAAGCAGGCACCTGTACAGTCCAGAATGCTGCACTTGAGCTAAGAGCAGTAACAGCCTAATTCAGATCTCCCAGACTTGTTTCACTTGTGACCCTATATTAATTTAACCTCAGGACATATCCCTCAGCGCTCGCTGGGCTGAAGCTGTTGGTTGCTAGCAGTCTGCATGTCGCAGTTCTGCTCTAGATTGGTTTTCTTTACTCTGGCTGAGGGCAATGGGGTCTCAGAGACCTGGGGCCAAGGAGGCAATTTTATTATGTCTGGCAGCTCGGCCATGAAAACTCATTCACATGTTCATTTCCTTCCTGAAAGCCATTCCAGATGGATTCGGGATTGAGTCCCAGCCATCAGAAGAGCCCATTGAGGGGCAGGACCTACAGCTGAGCTGCAATGCAGACAATTACACTTATGAGAACCTGCAGTGGTATCGGCTGAACCTCTCCAAGCTCCACGATGAGGAGGGTAACCCACTCGTGCTGGACTGCAAGAACGTCCACCACTATGCCACCAAGATGCAGGGGGAGCTGCGCTTCCAGCCCGACTCCAACGATGCGTCCTTGCTGCTCACCATCCCCAATATCTCCCTGGGTGACGAGGGAGACTACGTGTGCGAAGTGCAGAACAGGAAGACCCGGGAGAAGCATTGCCACAAGAAATACATCTCTGTGCAGGGTGAGGGTCCACAGGGCAGGTGGGAGTGATGGAGGAGAGCTGGTGCTCTTGCTGCCATCAGCTTCCCAGTCCACCTCCAGGGGAAGCCATGCAAGCACGCTAAACTCAAGGTGGCAAAGGCAGGGCACCTGGGTTCTCAAGACACCCTTCAGCAGGGGTCAGAGACCCAAAGCCCCCCAAGAACAGAGATATTCTGTTGATCAATCAGTTTCCCGTTTTCCCCTCCTTCTCTTTGTGCTGCTCCTTCAGCCCTGGAGATCCCCCGCCTCAAGCAGAACCTGACAGACATTTGGGTGAATGTCAGCGACTCCATAGAGATGCGCTGTAAGGTGGATGGCAACCACATTCCTGAAATCATCTGGTACAAAGACGAGAAACTGGTGGAAGAAGTATCAGGTACAGTGGTCTAGGGGTGAATCAAAGGCTGATGAATCATGTCAGAGAGCTGGATACTGCTGGGTTCTAGGAGTTGCTGTGCCCAGACACACAGGCACCCATTCTCTGAACTGTCTGAACTCTGCTTTTCATTATATTCTATCCCAGTTTGACACAGTCTTGCTTGCCAAGTCTATATCCTAGGGCCTGGCTCAGCACTGTGTATTAATGTGCACGTTCAGCTGGAGAGCAAAGAGAGAGATAAATCATTCATCTTCTTACTCCCAGCCCAGTGTCTGGCATCCCTATTTATACAGGGATCAACCTAGATCCCATGGAAGGAACATCGGAAGGGTCCAGGCAGATTGCAGAGGGAAAGATACAGGTCGTGGAGCTGAAGCAGCTTGACACACAAGCTGGGCTGTTTGGGCGCCATCCCCATCCAGCGTCTTCTGTGGGCATTTCATCCCCTCCATACACTGCCCAGGGAGGGCCCATCCAGGGTATTTCTGGGGCCATCAGGCACAGGAGAGAGCCTCTGCACACTGGTGCCATTTTATTCTGCCATCTAAAATGAACCAGCCAAAAATAGGAGCCTTATTTTGAGCCTGAATGAGTCCAATATACTGATCCTCCCCTTCCTGTGAGTGACCACCGCAACTCACTGTGCTTTACAGGGATTGACCTGGCAGACTTCAACCAGAGGCTGAGCATTCAGAGGGTGAGAGAGGAGGATGCTGGACTCTACCTGTGCAGCGTCTGCAATGCTAAGGGCTGTGTGAACTCGTCAGCCAGTGTCTCTGTGGAAGGTACCAACAGCTACGACACCCCTGGGGATGAAAGGGTAGAGTAGCAGTGGCCAAGGTCCCATGCCTCTTCCCTGTGACACCAGGCAGCGTGAGGCAGTGAAAGCCCCTGGCCTTGCTGGTGGTGTGATGCTCTCACAGGAGGATCTGTAAGCCAGAGCAGTTCAGCTCAGGCAAACACACCTGCCCAGTCTCCCCACAGCCTGAAGCAAGCGACGAAGGACGGCTGAGCTGGGGCACAGAATGGGAATCTGAAGGTACACTTTCCCTCCTGTCCCACAGGCTCTGATGACAGGACTAATGTGGAGATTGTCATCCTGATTGGGACTGGAGTTATTGCGGTTTTCTTCTGGATCCTCCTTATCCTCATCTTCTGTAACATCAAAAGGGTACGTGAGTCTGTCCGCGGGCGGGGAGGTGGCTTAGTGGGGATTGGGACAACACCATTGCTGTGATGTGGGGTGGTGGTAGAGCATCTGCTAAAAGGAGGTTATTGAGTGATGCTTCAAGCACTCTCACAAGGTGCCTAAGGGCTGTGGTAAAGGAGGTAGCAAGGAATGGCCTTTGCCTGGGGAAGCAGGTCAAGGAACTAAATCCTCTCTGGGAGTCAGCACCCAGTGCAGGAAGGACATCTCTTCACCCCTTGTGTTGGCCGATTCCCACAGCCTGCCCATGCAGACATCAAGACAGGCTACCTCTCCATCATCATGGACCCTGGCGAGGTGCCCTTGGAGGATCAGTGCGAGTACCTGCCCTATGATTCCAGCAAGTGGGAATTCCCACGAGACCGCCTGCGCCTAGGTGAGTTGGCCCCCCTCCCTGCCACTACATGCTGCAGCTGGGGTGTTTGAAGACACTCTCCAGGTTTCTTTGCGCACCTCTGGGTATTTAATGCCTTTTCTTTGCCTCAGGCTTCCCATCTTCTTCCCCAGACAGTCCTTAAAAGCCATCTTTGCATGGGAAGTCTCTTTGGGTCTGACTACAGACGGATCTTAGCCAACTCTCCCAGTTTACCCTCACGGGCATCTCTGAGACCAGAAGACCTTGGGGCATGCTTTAAAATGCATCCCCATATTCTCCAACTGGCAACTGAGACAGAACAGCCCAGTGCTCAGCAGGCACACAGAGTTCAAGACCAGAACAATATCTGTTATCCTCCTCATGAGGAGACATCTGCTTGCAGTCTCTGCCCCCTGTCTGGGAGTGCCAAAAGGGCTGCAGACCAACTTTGAAGCCCAGAGCAGTGACATTAGCCCTTGCTGCTCTGCTGCAAGGTATCACGTGGGCTTTTCCCACACGCTCTGCTCGAGGGCAACAAACAGCCTCTCACTTCTACAGGGCTGTTTCCTTCCTCTGCTTTGTCCATGCCAGCTCTGTCTCAGTTCCTCCCTTCATCCTTTCTCTTATTCTCACCAACAGAGTAAGCAGCCACCTGGGAAGGGCACAAATTCCACTCTTCCTTTTCCTTTATGACCTTTTTTCTTTCTTTTTCCTGTGGTTTCCTGTTGGCTTTTTGTTGTTTCATTCCATTCTGCATGTGCTGCACCTGCCTTCCCTCACACTGCCTCTTTTCTTGCCCATAGGTAAGGTGTTGGGTCACGGTGCCTTTGGGAAGGTGGTGGAAGCATCAGCATTTGGGATCAATAAAAGTAACAGCTGTGAGACCGTAGCAGTCAAAATGCTGAAAGGTACGTGGACAACGAAGGAGAATGTGCAATCTGTGTGGACAGCAAAGGATGAGGCATCTGCCAAGGAATGTCCACCCTCTAAATGCCTGTCTTTTGCATAAGGCGTTTATTAAGGTCCTGGAAAATATTTTTTATGATCTCCCACAAGCACTCCTGGGAGCTTCTGCCTGAGCCAACTCTGAGCTAGGGAAGAGGAGCTGGAGCCAGCCTTTTGATTTATAGCTTCTTGGCCTCAGCACAGTTGATCCTCTTGTCCCCGCCTCGTGCATGCCTTAGCCCCGTTCAGCTGCACTGGGAGGCAACTGGCTGAACTGGCACCAGGGACTTGGGGAACTTGGCTTTCAAGGAAGTTTAGCTGTGTGCAAAGGCAGTGAATGAGATCTGTCTCAAAGGACAAACAAGAATGCAGAGCTCCTCTTTGGCGAGTTACTGAAGGAGGTGTTGCTCCGAGCTGCCTTCTCCCAAAAGTGCCTGTATTTCTTGTTCACGGGCTGGGTTAAGAGGTGGGTAAGGAAGCAGGTTGCAGGCTGCAGCTGTTACCTGGCTCACAGGGCTGAATCGGCTTTGCACCCTAAGCGTGGCAAGCCAGAGTAAGGTTTTAAGCTTTTACAGCCATGCTTTCAAACAGGCATCCAGAACGTTTTTCCGTAATTTGGTAACCAACAAAACACCAAAGCAGTCTCTGGCCAGCACTGGCCTGTAGTGGCAGAGGGAAGCCTGGCCCCGCGTGGTGGCTTTACAGTCCTTTGAGGCACAGTTCTCACCTGTCCCATCAGCTGCAGCTCAAGAGGATGCTTCTGTCTCTCAGATTAAGTTTACAAACTAAGTAAGGTGAAATCCGTATGGGGAAGCAGAGAAGTACGAAAAAGGCACACAAAAAGAGACAACGCACTCTGAGGGTAAAACAGAGGATCAAGAGTTGATGTGAATTAGGCACTCAGAGAGAAAATGTGGTACAGAGAGCTGGAAGAGGCACAGCAGTGTTTGCTGTTGGAGAGGAACCATAAAAAGATATTCTGGGTTTGAGCGGAAATAGTTCCTACCTTCACACATGATCAAAAGACTCAGATGCCTTTTGTTTCTCGTTTTTCTTCAAATTGTTTTATGGCTCGTTGGAGGCTAAAAGGGCAGAGTTTGAAACGTGTGTCTGTATATAAGCCTCATGTGATCATATTCCTTCCACTGCTATCATAAGGAAAAAAACTGTCAGGCTCAGGTTGTGTTTTCCTTTGCTTTGGGTTCCTGCACCTCCAGGGAGCACCCTACCCATAACAGCAGGGATCCTGGGATCTCCAGACAAGGCTCTGACATTTCATATGGAAATGTGCAATAACAAAATCTACCAAGGCTTTTGGGGTCACTCCCTCCTCAGCAAGACTCTTATTAACACTCTGCTAAGAGAAGGGTGGCACAGGGGAGCAAAGAGCTGTGAAGAGGTGTCATGACTTGGTTTGTGTGTTTCCAGAGGGAGCTACTGCAAGCGAGCACAAGGCACTGATGTCAGAGCTGAAGATCCTTATTCACATCGGGAATCACCTCAACGTGGTGAATTTGCTGGGTGCCTGTACCAAACCCAATGGTAAATATCCCAGGGCAAGAGGCTGTTCCTGCTCCCAGATATCAGTGTTCATCCCCTGTGCCCTTTCTGCTGGCCACATATGTGACTGCAGGGACATGTGGGGATGTTATCGATGTCTCTGTGTGCACTTAGAACAGGTGCCACAGCTCAACAGTGCTGGACACAACATAAGTCGGGGCAAATTCCAGCCATCCCAAGCCCATATCTCTTCCCCTGACCTTTGATGTCTTCTCACCAGGTCCACTCATGGTTATTGTTGAGTTCTGCAAGTATGGAAACCTCTCCAATTACCTGCGGACCAAGCGGGAAGGATTCAGTCCTTATAGGGTAAGTAGCTTCCTTTGCCCCTGCGGCCCTGTGCCGTGTTTAGGGGAAGAATACATGTAGCCTGAAATGTGATCTGACAATAGCACAAAGACACCCTCTGTCTAGCAGCAGATCACTTTACCCAGTAATCTTGGTTCATGTGCACATCACGGAAGCATTTCTTTCTGCAGTGTAGGACAGGCGCTTCCAGGCCAGAATTACAGGCTAAGAACAGCTTGTGGGTGCAGGGGTTACAGTGTGTGTTGCATGCTGAGGCTTTTGTTTTGGTTTCCTTGCCAGGAGAAGTCTCCCAGGCTGCGGATTCAGGTCCAGTCCATCGTGGAGGCAGTGAGGGCAGACAGGAGGAGTCGTTCTGGAACTAGTGACAGTGCTATCTTCAGCCGCTTTCTGATGCACAAGAGCCACACAGCGCAGACAATCCAGGAAGGTAATACTCCAGCCTTAGCAGAGGCTCCTCATCTGGGCCACCAAAAAAACGCCAGACGTGGCTGACCCAGGGAATGGGTAGGGCATGACAGCAGGGAGCGGGCACTCAGCCTTGGAGCTGATCATCATTTGTTGTCTCTTGTAATAGAATCTCAAGACCAAGAAGGGAGGATTAAATCCCTTTGGTTCTTTTTTAGTCTAAAGAAAGGAGAATTGAAGGGAATCTCAATAGGTCCTCCCTAGGACAGGAACGATGAGCTGACCTTCATAATATTTCCTTCCAGTGCTGTACCCACAGTTCTGACTGCGTGTGCTTGAGCCTGGACTCATTCTCCCCACACCTGAACAGGTTCTTGCCATGGGCTTTCTGCCACATAAGCAGAAATTCCTGGAGGGGAGCTGGTTACTCCAGTTAGCACCGAGGACTAGCTGTATCTCCCCAAGGAGCTGGTTGTATCCTGCAGTCCTGCAGAGGGGCAAGGAAGACAAGAGACTGCTCACTGTCTAACCACTTTCTTATACTCTTGTACAGTGGATGACTTGTGGCAAAGTCCCTTGACAATGGAAGATCTGATCTGCTACAGCTTCCAGGTAGCACGTGGCATGGAGTTCCTGGCATCCCGAAAAGTGAGTTCACCCTTTCCTTCTCTTCCGTCTTGTTTTGTGCATGCCTAACCAGAGAAGGGCTGCCTACAGCTGCTTTATAGGTGACACGCAGAGAGATTTCATGATCTGCCTCACGCTTTGTAGAAAGTCAGAGGTAGCCCTGTGCACACAAAAATGGGAAATTAGTCCTCTTGCATTTCATCCTCTCCTTAACCACCTCTTTTTGAAAGTCTTATCTTTAGGTCCTTCCCACTTCCATCATTCCCCCATTACAGCTCAGGTTCTTGACGGGAGGGGATGCTCTGTGCTTTCTGATGGTGCTTCCTGTCCCTCTGATCTTCCCTCTCCCTCTTTATGTGTCCTCAGTGCATCCACAGAGACCTGGCGGCTCGCAATATCCTGCTGTCAGAGAACAACGTGGTAAAGATCTGTGACTTTGGCCTGGCCCGGGACATCTACAAGGACCCCGACTATGTCAGGAAGGGCAGTGTAAGTGCCATCTCCTCAAGCTCTGTACAGATTAGGTCCCCTTGAGGTGTTCATAAACTGTTCTGGGGCTGGAATAAATTGAGGAAAAGATGAAAAAAAGAGTAGTGGATTCACTTGCTTGGCTGGGACCAGGAACCATTGGTCCAGTCATGTATGCGTTGTACTCCTCCACCACCACCAGACCTCTGTCTTCTTCCTTCTGCCCCTCAGCCTGTTATTGGCTTACTCTGCTTTCTTTATATCCTTTCCTCCCCCTTCCAGTGTCTCCATCCCTCCCTCTGGCCTAACCAAACCTCCCTTCCTCCATGGCAAGAAGAGCAGGTCTATTGGCTCTGGTTTCCTTATGTCCCTTTCATTCCATTGCTACAAGAACAACTGTCATGGGCCGTGTCCCTGACTGAACGCTTGTGCCTTGCCTCTCCCTCCTGCAGGCCCGTCTCCCACTGAAGTGGATGGCTCCAGAGAGCATCTTCGACAAGGTCTACACTACCCAGAGTGACGTCTGGTCCTTTGGAGTCCTCCTCTGGGAAATCTTCTCTCTTGGTGAGTGCTATTGAGGGTCACACACTGCTGAGGGAGGCGGGATCTCTCTTTAAACATAGGAGCTTGGGGGTGAGTCTGTGCAGGAGGCTCTGACTCTGAAGCACATCCAAGGGGTGACGGGGAGAGACATCAGTGTGGGCAAAATGAATACGAAAGCCGTATCCATCGGTGAACAGGGCGATGGGAGGCAGGCATGCAGAGGTAGCCTCCTGCTCATTGAGGCAAAGGAGACTGTCTCGGGCAGCACCAAGGACTTGGGATGTGTAAAAGAAGCAACTGCATCTCCCAGCATTTTGGGAGGAGTCTAGGAGAAAGGACCAATTTCCTTCTGATGGCACATTTCATGTTCCCACTCCTCTTTGTACCTCCTATAGGAGCATCTCCATACCCTGGAGTCCAGATCAACGAGGAGTTCTGCCAGAGGCTCAAAGACGGTACCAGGATGAGAGCCCCAGAGTATGCCACAGCAGAAATGTGAGTCAGAAACCTCACAGATCCCAGCACAGGTCAGGGCAGGCTCCTCTGACGGATGCAAAGACCTTTCAGCCAGGGTGGGGGATTAGCCAACATCTCCTTCACTCTAGGCAGCTGCGTAGAGGGCAAGCCAGGTGGGTACGGCTGCAGGTCAGAACTATCTAGGAACATCAGATTCCTTGCATACCCACAGGGTCTCTAAATGGACAATGTTCTCTCCCACTCTGGAGGGTATCAGAGTTGTCCAAATTAGCTCATTTTGCACCGTTACATTCAGTGCATAGTGAACCAACCCTCTTCCAGTAGGTCTACACAGTCAATGTGCTGGGAATGCTGAGCTTTCCTTCACAGTGCAGGCACATGCTGTCCCAGTGGGCACCATGTGGGTGGGAGCTGCAGAGCAGAGTAGGAGGGAGTTTCAGTGGCGTAAAACCAGTATCTCTTCTTGGCAGTTACCGCATAATGCTGAGCTGCTGGCACAGCGATCCCAAGGAAAGACCAACTTTCTCCGACCTGGTGGAGATACTGGGGAACCTTCTTCAGGAAAACGTCCAGCAGGTGAAAACCTCTCTGTGTCATTGCTCGGCTCCAGACAGCTCTATCTTCTCCCACTGCCAGATCCCATGCTGTGCCCTCCTCTGACTCCCTGACCAGTGCAGTACCTTTGTGTAAGCCAAAGGATAACATAGGTTTGCTTGGATCAGAGAGGTCTGTTTCCCAGAAGTACCAGAGGGGTCATTTTTGCAGTAGCCCTCTCACTGCATCCTAATTTAGCTCCATTACTTGCAGGCCGGGTACCCTCTAGTTGTCATTCCAGTATTTCCGCCCTAATCCCCAGATGATTACTTGAAGTTTTTCAGCTGAGTCAAGGCCTTGGCAATCCTGCCTCCTACACACCCGCATAATGAAAACCAGGACTTCACCAGGGTTTCTGAAATTCTGTCCTCAGATCTAAATGTCAGGGCCGTGTGAACCAAACAACCGTTCCATTACAGCAATCACATACACAAATTTCTCTGAATCTATTACTAATTGCAGCCGTGCAGTAACCCAGCAAGACTTTTAACTGCGATGAGTGTGCAGCTCTGGTTTTAACTTTTGCTTGATATTCCATTTCAGAAGATGATAGCTAAATGCCTAAACATGAGTACTGTCTCATACTGACGTCCCTGATTTTAACCTTTCAGCCCTGGATCCCAGCACAGTCATGACTAAGCCACAATGATGTGCCCCCAGAACACAGTCCACGTAGGCTGGAGAACTATAGGTGCCCTGGGACTGGGTTGTTTTTCTGTTTACACACACCTCGCAGCTACTTGACGCAGAGGGCACAGAAGCCTCCAGCCAGATATTTTGTCCCAGAGAAAAAAAAAAACATAAACTAGAAATTTTCCTCCCAGGCTCTGACAGCTTCTGCTTGTAGAGCCCTTTCTTGTGGGAAAGCCTTCCCCTTCTTGTAAGGCCACTCACTGTTCTTCCTACCAGGAAGGGAAGGATTACATCCCACTGAACGACTCTCACAGCTCAGAAGATGATGGTTTCTCCCAGGTGCCTTCCTCTGCCCAGCAAAACTCAGATGAAGAGGACTTTGACATGAGGATACGCTGCCACAGCCTAGCAGCAAGGTGAATCCCCTCTGAAAAGGGCAGAGAGCGGCCAGCAGGCAGCCAGCAGCCTGAGCTGTAAGGAAGCCTGAGGGATGTGGGGAGAACCCAGTAGCAAGGTGTTGGAAAAATCTCAGGTGGTCAGGTGTGATCCAAGCATTTAGACCATAACATCTTGCTTATAAAAGCAAAGTTGCTTTCCTTTGTTGATGTGAAAGAGCCCTTGATGTGTAAGCCTACAACATTCCTGCTTCCAGCTACATTGCCAGAGCATCATGTCCCACTAAAGGCGTTGTGGCCCATCAGGCAGATGAGGAAAGAAGGTGTCAACTGGGTCTTTGCCCTTCTGCTAATGAAGGAGCTTCACCTTATCTGTTCCTAACTGAACCAAACAATTAGACCTAGGCTTCTTGTATCCGGGGAGCTGTGATAGTGTGATGCCAGGGACCTATTTCACATTATTCTGCCTGTCCAAAGTGGAGAGGTAATGAGGGCTTGATTCGACCAGGAAGTCTGAGTGTTCCCCACTGTAGTAGTATGGGGTTAAGAGGCTTAAGATGACCCCATTCCCCACCCCAAATCCACCAGCTGGGTCATCCGCCTCCCTGCATACTTTGGTTGCAGAGAGGAGGTTGGGTTCAGATCCTGTGTATTCAGGACACTGACTCTGTTGGTTTTACTGAACAGAGTATGCTTCTGTCGGCAGATACTACAACTGTGTCTCATTCCCTGGTTGTTTGACGGGAGGAAATCAGATCAGGTGTCCATCCAGGATAAAGACATTTGAAGAGTTTCCCATGACACATACAGTGTACAAGGCACACCCGGTGAGTAGCATCTGAGCAGGGTCGGGCTAGGGGCAAAGAAGTGCTCAGCTGTTTCCTGACACCTTTGCTGTTAAGATTGTGGAAGGGCAATCGCTCCTATCTAACGTCAGTCTGTCTGTGTCATTCCTGTTCAGTCCGTCCAGTGCTACACACATTCATTTCTCCACCTGGTACACAGGGGTTTCTCTGCAGCACAGCTCGTGCAGCCTAAGTATGAAATAGGGAGGTTAGATCTACCAGCAAGGACTGTAAAGGACCTCGGAAAAGAGCCTTCTCTTCACCCTTCTGAAATCTGAGAATATGGCCTGGTTATCTATATCGAAATCCAGAGTGTTTGCCTGGAGCTCCCCTACCCTGACCCGCACAGCAGTGTGCAGCAGGCGTCCTCCTGGCCTCTCAGAACAGATATAGTACTTACATCTTCTATAGTGGCAAAACTTAAGTCATTCCCTTAGTCTCAGAGGAAAATTTCACCTCTCACAGATTTGATGGCAATACATCTTCCAGGCAGGAAGCACTCATTTTTTTCCCCCAAAGTGGCACTGAACCGCACACACAAATCCTGCCTTTCTACATACTGCTTTTAAGAAGGTACCTAAGGATATTGGTTCCAGCAAGACCGCGGAGCATGCTGGTAAAGTGCCCCTACTCCTTTTTCCCATCACAGCTACACATGATCTCATCTCCTGAATGATTCCTCCTCCCTTCCCACTCTGATCAGTCGACAGGGATGTTACTGATAACTCCTGTTGCTTCCTTCCAGGACAATCAGACAGACAGTGGGATGGTTCTGGCATCTGAGGAATTTGAGAGAATAGAAAACCGACACAGAAAAGAAGGTGGATTCAGGTACTCCTTAAGTCTAGCCACTCAGATTCCCCTGCTGCCCAAGGCAGACCAGGAGACAGCTCTTGCTGTCTCCCTGTACCACTTGGGGTTCTTGGCAGCAGCAGGGCTATGGACCCTGAGCTGGAGAAGTCCTTGCACACACTAACAAGAGGCAAAATGCACACGGAACAGACCTGCCTGCTGCTTCCTAGGTTTTGAAAATATAAACTCTGTCCATGCAACGACCGTGTCTGTTAAGGTAATGAGGCACAATGGAGTGATGATGTTAATAGGACCCTTAACGCTTAATTACAGTTCCTGGTGAAGTGTCAGGGCTTGTTCAAGCATTGGCAGGTGGGATGGATGGAAGCTGTGTGGCTGCCACCTCCCTTGCCCAGCCCTGGTCCATGTGCTGCAGGGTCCTCATGCGGCACTGCAGGGATGGAACAGAGCTTAGAACTTCCTGCATGCCAGGACTGAGCCTGGCAGGTAGAGCTGGCACTCTTAGGGTTGAGAACATTATGGATGGCTATGTCCTTGCCCCAGGCTTGGAAGCTGGGTGAGAACCTGTCCAGCTCATCTCTGCTTGGTGCCAGAGCAGGCTGGGACCTTGTCTCCACGACAGAGTGTTGAATGAGCCATGTCAACTCATGTGTAAACACAGCCAGTCCCAAAGCTCTCCCTCACCTCCTCTGCCTCCAAACATTAGATCAGATCGGTCATTGCTTCTCCCTTAGCCATAGCCCTGTGACCTCTCTGCTGTTTTATCAGACTGTCATCGTCTTCTTGTCCTTGTCCTCTTTTCCCTAAGGCACATTCCTGACGTCTTCTGCACTATGGGCTACCTGGAATCCCATCTCCTGGAAAACATTGCCCTTAACCTCTCTTTGAATGTGTCTCTCCCCTCGCTCCTGTGGTTTCTTGCTGGTCACCTGCTGTTGGCTGGCGCTGAGATGGGGTTGCTGATTTCCTCCCACATCTTCATCATCTTCCTTCATTTCCTTTCCCCCATGCTGGCTGTTGGGTTCTATCAGTTTCTGTTACTCCTGCCAGGTCTAGGAGCACTTGAGGCAAGGTCTCTTGTCTCTCCCTGCTCACCAGGGTTCTAACTATGCCCTGGGCTTCCCAAAGATATCTAGAAGAGCTGAAATAAGTCTGTTGCCAAGTTATGTGCAGATTTTTCACAAATCATAAAGACTGTGCTTAGGTTTAGAGCAAGGCCTGGTCTTGTGCTTTGAAGTGGAGGTGTAGGTCTATTCCTGACCCCGCCTCTGCCCAGTCCATTAGCAGATGATGTTTCCTGAAGTTGGGATCTCTCTAAGCAGGACAGAGGCTTTCCAGGAGTGCTCAGACTGATCTGTGTCTTTCTCCCTCACAGCAGTAAAGGGCCCAGCCGAAATGCGGAGCTGTCAGGGGAACAGTCGGACCTGCGGGGCAGATGTCGGCCATCGTATGGGTCCCAAGTTGGAGGCCAGACTTTTTACAACAGTGAATACGGGGAGCTGTCAGAACACTCTGAGGACGGCAGCTGCACCCCACCTGGAGAGGGGGCCAGTCCCCCCACTCTCCACGCTTCCTTCTTCTCCGAGCAGTACTAACGGCATCAGGCCCTGGAGGCGACTGCCAAGGCATCCACTCTCACCCTCCAAGTGTGTCATCAGTGTCACTCAGAGCTTCTTCAACCTGTGCCCAACCCCAGCAGGGAACCTACCCCGAACAAATGGGGAACGCCACTGTCCTTGGAACCACAGCACGATGGCCCATACAGCACCTCCAGCTGCAGCTTCCCCGTGTCAGGACTGGAGAGAGTGCATCGCTGATTCCTCACATTTCTTTTCTTCCGTGGCTCAGACAGATGCATTCTGCCAGCGAGTGGGTGCCTGTGTTTGGCACTACAGCACCTTCTGCCTAGCATCCAGCCTCCACTCAGATCAGCTTCTCATTCAGAAAGCCCATTTCAGGTCAGATATAAATAGATCTGTCGTAGTCTCAAGTTTCTTCCTGGTGTGCAGCCTGTATGTTTTTCCTTGGATTGCTTCCTCCTCCTCTCCTCATGATGTCAGCTGCCGAGCTGTGGAGCAGAATCAAAGGGATAAAATCCCTAGTGGTATTAGCAGCAAGAGCAGGACATTTTAAGGAGGTGTATGGAGAGATCCTGAGGGATCTTTGTAAATGTTCGTGCACGCTGTTCATTCTGGGTAGGTGCCAGCCTCTCCATCGCCTCTGCAAGCAACACCCACACCCCTCTCATCTCTGCTGGGGGGAAACTTGTCAAGCTGCCTTATCGCCAGGATAACTTCAGCCATCTCAACACAGATAGCGCCGAGTAGGTCTTGAGCTGATGGCCAGAGTCCTCCCAGTGAGATAAATAGCAACCTTTTTTTTTTTTTGCAGGCCCTGAGCAAAACAAGGTTTTATATGGTCTGTGCTGGGAGCAGGTTGGTCACAGGTCTGCTGCTCTTGCCTTCCTCTTCTCCCAGAGCAGTGCTGGGATCATTTGTCGCTTGACTGAGAAATTAAAGCAAAGCTGTGTTAATTTCAGCTGGCTTCTAAACATAGAGCGAAAATGGGCTGTTTGCTGTGAGGAAAAGGATCAAAGTGGTAGGGAGTGAAATGTTTATTTTCAAGTTGCTGCAAGGGTTTCAGAAACAATGGAAGGAACAGAGCTCTAGCAATGAGGTGCCCTTGTGCATTGGCATCATTGAGCACATGGAGGGCAGCACCTGGCCAGGACTCAAGCCCAGTTCTCCTGGATGGAGACTTCTGCACCATGAGCTTTCCTGATGCCCTAGTTCCCTGGCTCTAAGAAGGCACTCTTTGCCCAACGTACTCCTCTCCAGTTGCTGTTGCAGAGCTGCCGGCACAGCATGCCTGTCTCTGGAGGACTGAGAAACATTTGTTTGCTGAGGAAGCATCTCATCACTTGAGCCTTTTGTGTTTCTGAAAGATACCACATGAATTCAGAGCTCTGGGGAACCTCTGCAGCCCCTTTCTACAGATTTCTGTGCTGCTGCCTCACTACTTCCCACCTACTCCTTTCCATCCTGCTCACAATCTGAGAGCTCAGCTACAGAGCACAGTTACGTCACCGCCAGAGGAGTCTGGGTGAAGAGCCTTGTCGGAACAGCTTGTCATCTTCTCTTCTCCCACACGCCTGTGGCTGGCAGAGCTCCTTGCACCAGGGCATCTCGGGGAGTTTCTGCTTGCGGGCCACACCTCTGTGCAGAGAGCTAAGGGTTTGGTTTGGACTTTTAAAATTGTGTTTCCTGTCAGACGTACTGCTTGCCCAAACTGTATTTCTTTTCCAGAAGAGGGTTTTACGCGTTTCCTGACATGAGCCTGTGAGTCCTTATTGGATGACTTTCCCAAGTCTTAATTATAGTTCTCCGCACATGTGTAATGGGGAGATTTATTTAGCACATGGGAAAAGCACGCCTGTCATTCAGATCCTCCAAGCCTGTGCAGAGTGCTCAGTGTTCCCCTCCCTTTTCATGTCAGCGGGATGACATGGCTGCTATTTGCATGGCAAAAAAAAAAAAGAGGCACAAAAACGGACCAGCTTGAGCCAAACTGGCTCTGGATGTGGAATTGGAAACTGCATGTGACAATGAATTCCCTTAATTCTACTAGTGTCCGCTGATGTTTGCCAGGAATTTCAGCATCTTTAAGTAATTGTTACTACTCAGTAAGAATCCTCTGGCAGGAGATGTTGGAGAGCCAGGCCAAGGAAGTAGGACAGCCAGCGGAGTGTGCGCCAGACCAAACTCTCCTGCCCTCATCTTGCCCTGGTTTTTGAACTGATGGTTCCCTTGACAGAAGGAAGGCCATACATGCCCCATGTTGCTGGGGGTCTCCACCGGCATTCACATGGGTGGAAGGTGACAAACAGCTGAGCTAAGTTCAGGTTGCTCACTGGGTGATGTGCATCCACAGGACCCAGGCTGTCTTGTTTCCAGTACTTCACACACAGTTCTCTTCCTGGAAACACAGCCCCATCTAAGAGAGAGCCCAAGAAAGAGACCTGTAAGTAAAATAATAGTTGAAAAACAGAATACCAAAGTAGCTGCAAGTCCTTGTCCATATGTGAGGGACAGAAATGTACTAACAAAGTGTGAAGCTTGCAGAGCACCAGCAAGATTCTTCAGCAGAAAGGGGACAGAGGCACCTGAGCACCTGGTTGGCTGTCAGCACTCCCAGCCAGCCTGGGCAGGTGCACTTTGTCTCTCGATTCAGCTGTAAATTGCTCACAAGCATCCTTGTGGAGAAGGGTTACTTCATTAGAGCCATTGTTAACAATCCCCTGCTTTACTCTGGGGAAGGCATTGGTGTGAAATCTGATTTTTGAGCATTCAAATCATTGGACTCCGCAGAAGTTTATTTTCTCTCTTTTGCACCATCTCGATGAGGGGGTAGAAATAGATCCTATTGTACCTGCATCAGCAGCGTTGCATGAACAAAGCGGCCATAGTATGAGCAAATGCTGGCGCCTCCTCAGACACTCCTGCTGTTGAAGAAAATTGCAGGGTGGGATAGTGAAGAGCTGTTGAGACAATTGTACTTTCACTCTCTTAAAAGTATACTAAAATTAGAATGTACAAACCTGATACCCTTCCCCACACTCTTGCATTATTCCTGGCAATGTTTTTACAGTCTTCAGATAAGCATGAGCATGAAAGGAAGCTGTCCTGGTTTGGTGTTAAGATGTGAGGCAACAGCGTTGTCTGTCTTTGCACAGTGACAAGGGAGTATTTCAACTTTTAAACCACAAGGTTCGAGGCTTGTTCCTGCTCTGTTCACAATGCACTCTCTGTTCTGGTTTGTTTGGGCTCTTTTCTGGAGCCCAACACTAAGCTAAGCTATTTATCATCCTTCTCCTTTAAAATGACTATTCCCGGTCTACGCACAATCTCATTTTTCCTTCTGTTGGTGTTGAGAGGACGTTCCTCCCTCATGAAAACAAAGCGTTGGGTCCCCTACTTGCAAATACATGTGCATCTCTGAAGAAAAACCTGTGTATCAAGTAACACTTCATTTATATTGCAATATTTTAACCTGGTACCTGTCGTTGCTAGAGCAGCATTCAATGTTTCAGCGGGCTGCCTTTGAAGCAAGTGGGTCACAACATGGGTTATGTGAGAGTACAAGAACGTGGTCTGTGTGTGCGAGTGAGTGTTCGGTGGGTGAGCGTTTGGGTGTTTGCATGTGCGATGTTTTACTGCTAGCGAGCGTCTGTGAGCGTGGATAACTCACGTTGAGTCTTGTCTCTGGAGGGTCACGGTTATGTATCAAACCAGTTAGAACACTGCTTTCTCTCCTCCTATAGTACTTGTTATCCTTTGTCACTAAGAGTTTTGTTGTAATAGCTAAATGTGAAAACAAATAAAGTCATAACTGGCTGCTGCTCTGGTTCCTGAGGGCACCACTGCCCGCGGGGCCGCAGCGCCCACTCCCGGCTCCCCACCAGCACCACTCAGCCACCGCAGTTCACCTTTATATTTTGGCTTCCATGTCCCTTTGCCTTTCCCCACATCCTCTAGGAAACAGCTGCCCTTTGTGCCACTTCCACCCGGGATGAAACTCAGTCTTTTCTCATGATGAAGCCGGATGTGCTTTGGTGAAGTTTGGTGACGGGAGCGCCCAGCCCTCTGCCCTGCTGCCATCTCCCCCAGACCCAGCACCCTGCCTCGCCCTGGGAACCCCCACGCTCCCTCTTGCCCCCCCTTCCCCAGGAGGCACCAAGGGGAGCAGAGCCCCACCAAGCACCTCCTTCTTCTCAGCGGGCTGGATGAGAATGTTATGTGCACAGGGAGCACTGAAGCTGGAATGTAGAATCATGGAATCACAGAATAGTTTGGGTTGGAAGGGACGTTAAAGATCATCCAGTTCCAACCTCTGCCATGGGCAGGGACATCTCCCACAGGATCAGGCTGCCCAATGCCCCATCCAACCTGGCCTTGAACCCCTCCAGGGATGGGGCAGCCACAACTTCCCTGGACAACCTTTATAAATGGATTTATGACCCTTTCCCCCCAAAACCTCCTAGGACCTGCGGTGAAACCTGAGGCACAGCTCCCTTCTCACCTGTAGGGGACCTGCAAATACCTCAGTGCCATATGTCTGTCTAATTAAGATTCCCTGAGATGCGGCTGCCCTGTGCAGCGTGGGGAGACCTGGTGGCATTCCCTCAGCTCCTGCCTCTCTACCACCATTCCTTCATTCAGCTCCACCACTGATAAAAGCAGCAAAAAGGACCTTTCAACTCTCTTCTCTCAATCTAGAGATCAGCTCAGCTGGGGAATGAGGAGATGGAAGCTGCTCTGCTCATGAAATGCTCGTGAGGAGCGCTCAGCTCCTCCTCTCTCGGGGCCACAAGTGTTTGGCTGCTCCTCTCCTGGTGCCACGAGCACGGGCTGGGAGGCAGAAGAGGTACAGCTGAGTGCTCCTGGCCCTTCACATGGCACAGAGCAACCTCCCAGCTCCCACGGCATGAGGAAGGATGGGGCTGGGACCAAGCGGGCAGCCCTCACACACGGAGTGGAGCATGGCAGACTGCCTGTCTCCAACCAAAATGCAGCCCACAAAAAGACAGACAGGGCAAAATGGAAAGCATCCTTCTCTTGTGGTTAGAAGAGGGAATTGGGAAGCTGCTGGCTGGGACATTCGGCTTGTTTTGCTTCTAACAGGGTGTCCCGGTTTAGCCCCACCCAGCTTGATCAGCAGCCAAATGCATGCAGTTGTGGTCCCAATTTCCCTCTCCAGGGAAAGGAGAAGGAAATGAGAGAAAGAGACTTGTGAGTTGGAAACTCTGCCTTTAGCAGAGCCCATAGGTCTACTCTGCTCCAAGATGCAGGTTTGCCAGCGTGCTGCTTCCCTTGGGAATGGCAGAGGGCTCTCCAGGGGCAGAAGGCCCATCACTTGCCTCTGAACGAAACAGGCTGTGCTTTGCGGGTTTTATCTCCCACACAAATGTGACCAGGTGCAGCACAAATGGATGAACTACAAGATCTCTGAAAAGAGGACAGTCCAGTAAGATGCTCAGAACACCAGGTTTATCCGAGGGCCATCTGGAGCACTGGGCAACTCCATACCTTGAAAGAGCAGCAGCACAGCTCTTTGTTCAGAAGTTTAGAGAATATCCTAACTCACAGCCGTGCAGTTTGTGTTTTCTTTGCCATAAGCAACTTGGATGGCCCTTTTCTCTTTTCAGAAGAGCAATGAAGCTGGTGAAGGGGCTGGAGAACAAGTCTTATAAGGAGCCGCTGAGTAACCCGGAGTTGCTTAGCCTGGAGGAGGCTGAGGGGAGACCTTATTGCTCTCTACAACTACCTGAAAGGAGGTTGTAGAGAGGAGGGAGCTGGGCTCTTCCTCCAAGTGACAGGACAGGACAAGGGGGAATGGCCTCAAGCTCTGCCAGGGGAGGTTCAGAGTGGATAGCAGGGAAAGATTTTTCACAGAAAGGGTCATCAGGCCCTGACAGAGGCTGCCCAGGGAGGGGGTGGAGTCACCATCCCTGGAGGGGTTTAAAAGACAGGTAGACGAGGTGCTCAGGGACATGGTTTAGCGGCAGATAGGGATGGTTGGACACGATGATCCGAGAGGTCTTTTCCAACCTCGTGGTTCTATGATGCCTTAGGCCCCGCCTCCTCATTTGACCCTGCCCCGGGGGCGTGGCCTCGCTAAGCGGCTCTTACGGCGATACCACCATTACATCATCCATTAGACCCCGCCCCCTGCCTTGACCCCGCCTTCTGGGGGCGTGGCCTCGCGGCGCAACTGTGGGGCGGTCCCCACCATGACGTCACCCTGAGGCCCTGCCCTCTTTAGCCCCACCCACGTGGGCGTGCCCCGCGCCTCGTGTCGCGGCTGCGCAGTGCGGGCAGCGCCGGCTGCGGGGAGCGGCGGGCGCGGGGGTGCGGGAGGGCTCGGACCGCGCCGGGCAGCGACCCCCGAGCCGGGCATGGAGCGGCGGCCCTGCGCTGCGGCCGGCGGGGTGCGCCGCGCTCCGTTCTAAGGCGTCGAGTGGTGAGGGGAGCCCGGGACCTGCCATGCCTCCCGCGTCTCCTCGCGCGGCGTGAGCCCTCGCTCTCCCTCCTCCTCCCTCCGCTGCGCTGTCGTTCTTTGCTCTACTGCCGGGCTCCCCGATGGGATAAAGCCCCCCCTCCCCTGGCGAGCGGCGGCCGGAGGCGAAGATGAGCTGTCGGTGCGCTCGGCAGCAGCGAAGCGGCGGTTCCCCCGTGCTGCTGCTGCTGCTGGGGCTGTGCCGGCTCGGTCCCGCCGGCGCCGACAACGCCAGCCAAGCTTATTACACCGCCCTCATCAACGTGACGGTGCTGAGCCCCGAGCGCGGCGGCCCCACGCTGCTCAGGATCGACCGCGGCCGCTACGGGCAGGATTCCCCCAAGGTGGAGGTCAAGGGGCTGCTGGTGGCCCCCGTGCCCATCAACGGAGGTAACGGGCCGCCACCCTCGCGGGGAGGGGGGAGGTGGGTTGGTGTCTTGAGGTCTGTGGGGTCTCCTGATAAAAAGAGGAGGAAGAACTTGCCCTAGAGGGAAAAGGATAGTGTGTCCGGTTCTGGAATCGCCGAGGTGTGCATATGGAGCTGTTGGAACGGGTGTAGAGGAGGCTGCGGGGAGGATGGATGCTGGAGCACCTCTGCTGAGAGATAGGGCTGTTGGTGGAATCCCTAGGGTGGAAAAGACCTTTGAGATCATCAAGCCCTGTCCGCTACTAAACCATCTCACAGAATCATAAAATGGTTTGAGTTAGAAGGGACCTTAAAGATCATCTAACACCACTCCCCACCATATCCCTCTTCGTGAAGAAGGGGAGACCTCAGAGCAGCTTCCAGTACTGAAAGGGGCTCCAGGAAAGCTGAGGAGGGACTTCTTACAAGGACATGGAGTGATAGGATGAGAGGGATGGCTTTAAATTGGAGGGGGGAAGATATAGATTAGACATGAGGAAGAAGATCTTTGCAGTGAGGCTGGGGAGGCCCTGGCCCAGGTTGCCCAGAGCAGCTGTGGTTGCCCCATCCCTGGAGGTGTTCAAGGCCAGGTTGGAAGAGGCTATGAGCAGCCTGTTACAGTGGGAGGTGTCCGTGCCCATGGTAGGGAGGTTGGAACTGGATGGGCTTTAAGGTCTTCCAACCCAAACCGTTCTCTAATTCTATAAAAATCCATGATCTGAGAGTGCTGGCTTGAATTGCTGCTCTGCAGAGCATCCAGCTGTCTTCCAGGGTGGACCCAAATAGGCTGGGCGTGTTGGGCGATGAAGGTGGTATTCCTAAACTAACGACAGGCAGTCGGTAGCAATAGTTAGCAGTGTTCAGTCACAGTGTCATTGTGGATCCCAGAACAGCTGCATGGCTCTCCCTGTGATGGACAGGCTTCCTGATGGCTTTTGCAGCTGCAGGGAGACATCATCCAGTGCACATTTCTTACTCAAGTGCTGTTTAAGCCATCCATCAAGTCTTGGAAAGATGAGCCACCAAGCTGTTACTCTCATGGCCAGTCCAAAATGCGCATGTTTGCAGTGCTGGATGCTGTGTAGTGCTTCCAAATAAGTTTTATTTTTCACTAAGTGAAGCTATTGTCAGTCGGTTGTTTTCTGGCAAATGCTGGCTTTTATAGAGAACACCACTGTCACGATTTAACCGCTCAGACAAGAACAACTGATTTAAACAAGAGGGAGTATTATCTTGATTTTTGCCTGAAATGAAACCAGTCGCTTCAGTCATAACAATGTGGGTTTAATAGCATCTTGTTTTGAAAACCCTTCTTGGCATTATCTAAATGCCAACTTTAAGAAACGGATCCACTTGGTGGATCGCATTGTTCCCAGCCTGTCTCCTGGACAGTAAACCTCTCAATGATGCATTAAGTGAAACCATGTAGTTGGTTAAAACAGGACTCGGAGTGATTAATATTAAGAAGTTTTTAACATAATTGATAACACAGAACTGCCATATTATTAAAACCTTTTGAGAATTTGCCAGATTAGGAGAACACTTTGCTTTTTCAGGACAAAATGCATCTTGCTGGGCAGCCTGCTGTAAGCTTCTAGCATATATGAAGCAGACTGTGCATCAGCAGATGCTTGCCAGGTTCATTGAAGCTCAGTTTCATTAGCTTTACAAAGCGTTTGCTAGAATATGTTAATACTTTTGGGTGAAAGGGTGAGGGAGCAGAAATCGTTGAGCAAGTCTGCTGTAAAATTATTTCCATTTGTACTTCAAATCCTGCCTTCACCACGCTCTCTGAGTCAGCTATCATCTTCTCCCTGGTATTCCTCTTCTACACACACACATCAAATGCCATATGAAGTCTGGAGGCTGCCCTGAGAAGTGTAAGGCATGTAAACACTGTTATTGGAAGTAGTATTTTTAGAAGGTTTAAAACTGCAGCCTTTTAATATATGCAAGAGATCAAAATATTTGATTTTTTTTTTTAGTAGTTGCATTATCTGTCAAGAAAATCTTTTGCTATTAATTACTTTTTAACCTGCTTCTGTGACTTTTTATGCTGTCTTCTCATACAGTGATCACTCAAGTGTGATTAAGGCATTGAGGGAGGCTGACAGTATTTTCACTGAAGGCTAATAATGAGAGAAGAGCTAAACAAAATTCTGAGCAGTCCGTAAACAGCATATTTGCACCTTGCTGCCAAGTATTGTGCGATGAATAACTTCAGTGAGAAAGCACAGCAGCAATTGTGAAATTGCAGACCTCAATTTCTGCAGTTTTGACATGCTGCAGTCATTAAAACCTTGCCATCAGTTGGGGAGATTCAGTTTTGTCCATCTGTTTGTCAACAGAAGACTGTTAAAACAAACACTGCAGCAGCTGCCTGCCTTGAAAGTTCTTCTGAATTGGAGGTTATTATACAGTGTACGTTTCATTTGAATTTCGCTGAGGTTCACTTCACCTGTCGTGTAGTCAGAAAGATTGGACTGTTTTATGCTTTTAATTAAGATGTTCTTGAACTCTTAGGGGTCTTACGTTTATATTCCTCTGCTTTTTTTGTATTTAGAGCTTATAAAAGGCAATAATGCTGTCTTGCTGAAGAGAGTTGCTCTAATGCCTTTTTATCAGCCAGTTAATGTTGCTGTCAAACTTGTTCGCAAAATATTTTCCAAAAGCTCTTAACACCAACAGCCGGTACCAGCCCCTGCTGTTAGAGCAGTAATTGTGCTACCCCAGTTCTCATCCTGAGAAAGAAAAGACTCTACAGCTTTTGTTTAAAGACACCTTGACTTTGAAACCGCTTTGATATCAAGCATTCACCCATTTGTGTGCTATCCCTTGGAATTCCCATGAACGTGGGTGATCTGTTTGCACCTTGGTGGTGTCGACTGGGGCATTTATGTTTTAGAGCTGAAACATCCTTAGTGTCACGTTTTTGCGTGCTGCGTTAGGATCCCTTATTCATTGCCTGCAGGGAAATAAATGGTTTTGCCAATTCAAGGTTTAGGGCCCGTGTTCTGCTGAACTCACACCATTTGTAATAGCACAGCCTGTGGTTTTAAGTATTTTGCAGTGGGTTTTGTTAGTATTTAAATACTACTTTTTGAAGTTGCCAGTCCCATCTGTTTACCCATCCTTTAAATTTCAGTTCAGAATGATATTTTCTCACTTCTCCTGTTTCTTCAGCAGAAGTTCTTTAATCAACCTTGTCGTGTTAATGCCAGTATTAAAACTCTTTCCCTGTGCTTTTTATAGACTCGTGTATGAAATTGATACTGGCTTTCAAAAGCAATGTTCCCCTGGAATTGATATGGCAGTAATTCTCATGACCGCTTGTGAATGTGGCTGGTGAAAGCATAGCTCCAGTGAGCCGTCAGTCGCATTTGGCCACTGGGTGTAAATCTGGAACCTGAGTATGCGTATTTTTCCAAACGCATTCAATGCACAATAGCAGCAGGGTTTCTCTGTTAATCTCTCTTTCATTTTTCTCCTTCTAGTTCCTTTTCTTACTTGCTCTAACTTGTTAATCTTTTGTCAGGGCTTAAATAATTTCTTGTTAGAAGAGCATTTCCAACAGCTTCTGGATATGGATGCTTACAGATTATCAAAAAATGATCCTCTTGTTCTGCCTGGAAGGATAATAGTAGAATCCATCTTCACTGCCTGACACAGCTTTTGTGACAGTTCAGTATGGGGCTATATCATTTCTCTGGTGAGGTTACTGAGCTTTTCTCGTTCAGTCCCTTACTCTGCTATTTGTGGCTTTGTGGAACCAGCCTTTTCAGCCCAGACATCCCACTAGCTGCTGAGGTCCTCATGGCAGTGTCCATACTTGCACCATGTACGTGTTCAGCCCTGTGCCGCTCCAGTGACCTCTGCTTTTCAGCATCTTTGGTATTAGATGCCTAACACCAGTTGCGGTGCTGACCTTCAGGTGTATTCCTCTCACTATGACAAACCAAGCTGGAAGCAATCAAAAACTAACGATTCTTGGTAGGAACTGCGGTGCTCTGTAGCTTAGTTCCCTCAGAAATGTTCTCTGTGGTGAACAGAACTTTTCTGTAACTGTTGAGTCTGGGTTAGTCTTGGAACAGGCTGCCCAGGGAAGTGGTGGAGTCACCATCCCTGGAGGCATCCAAAAGACGCGTAGATGTGGCACGTCAAGACATAGTTCAGTAGGCACGGTGGTGTTGGGCTGACTTGATGATCTTGGAGGTCTACTCCAACCTTAATGATTCTATGATTGTGTGTCGCTCTGCGTTTGGATACGCAGCTGAGAACTGAAAACATCAGTCTTGTGTACTCCCAAAGTCTCCTCACAGATGGTTGGACCTTGCCAGCAGGCGAGAGTTTGTGCATCTTGGCTGGTGGGAGCAGGCAGGGTGGTTAGACCGGAGGTGTGACTGGTAGGAAGTGAAATAGCAGCAGACAAAGCTGAAATTGAAAACATGAAGACTTACTGAGCCAACAGGTCAGGAAGGAGGGAGTGAGTGGGATGGAAAAGGGCTGGAGTCTAAAGGACTTGTGGGGAGGTGATGGCTGCATGAAAGCTACTTTTGGAGAAAGAACTGGAAACGGGAGGTCTCCACTGGAGGGGTAGTATAGTGGTGGCTGGGCAAGGAGGCTGAGACAAAAGACCTTAGGAAAAGGCGGAAGCAGGGAAGAAACAACATTGGCAAAGTGATAGGAAAGGAGGCAGATCTTGTGCGTGGTACTATAACTAGCATTTTGTAGCATCTGACATTTCACAAGCAGGTTGTGTGAGTAAGTTTTAGCTGCAGACAGCTTAAAATGACAGTTTCTTGGTAACTGCAGAGCTTTCAGTAACACTCAGACAGCAGTTTTGGCTCCTTTGTGGCCCAGAATCTAAATAATAAGCTTTAGGAAAATGCAACAAGCAAATGTGTCAATAAATACAGAGTAGCGGAAGAAAAATCTCATGCATGCATCCATCCTTTACCATTGGTCTCAGTATCCAGCTTAATTAGTAGCTGTTAATTGATGACAAAAGTGGAGGTTGTGTATTGGAGTTTATAGCCATAATTGCAGTATAGTTACTGAGCTAACGAGGTTAAATCTGAACTATTACAGGACTCTTGTAAGCTTCAGTGACTTTCTTTTGTTTAACTTCTTCCCTGAAACAAGATTACCTCTTGTTGAAAGAGTTTCCTTCATTGTTAAAGCCGGCTTTAGTCAAAGCAATTACCTGAAATAGCTCTTGAAAATAAAATATTGTTATACATAATTCATTGACAAAACTTTTGAAAAGTAGGAGTTATAACTGGCTTGAATAAGAACTCTTGATAATAAGACAAGTAGTAATACATTGAAAAAAAAGATGTGTATTACACTTATTAAACCCTAATGGGATGGCAGATAACTGGTACCCTTCCTTGAAATAAGGAAGAATCGGTGCTGCTTTGTTGCTTCTGTAAATTTCCTAGCTAAATTCGTTTTCTGGAAGTTTTATCGCAGGATTATAATTAACGTGTTGCACAAGGCTGTCAGGTTTGCCAGACAGGTGTGTACGGAGCCCCTGCCCCAGGAGCACCCACTGGAGAGAGGGAACGCTTTGGAGCACAGGCTACATCTTCCCCTATGCCATTTTCTTTCCCAACCAATCTCTTGATGCGCTGCCCCTCAAAATATCAGTGAGGTTTCTCCAGCTGTTGTAGCGCAGTGATTGATGGTCAGGCTTTAAAATGATTTCTGCATGTGTAGTTGAGACAGAGCAGCTCTGGCAACTGGTGCTGGCCTTGGGGAGCGGAGTGTTGGCTGAGATGTGATCACAATCAAGGTGTCTGACCTTTTGGGTTTGTTTGGTTTTAAAAAAAAAAAAGAAAGCAATGAAAAATATATATAAATGGAATAAAATAGTTAAAGACCAAGGTGTGGGAGCATGGCACTGGGCTTTCTCTGTGGAAAGGGGACAAAGTCACAGTCAGTGCAGCAACCTTGGCTGGAATAGGAGATCACAGCTACGTTCTAAGCAATGCCAGAGTGACGTAAATGCACGGTGTACGCGGGAAAGCAAAGCGGTTCAGAAGTAGGAGGCAATCTGCTTTCAGGCAGGTGTGTGTTTACTTCTGACAAAGCTTCTGACATCTTAATTTCATTTTTGCCCCTGCAGAATGGCCGTCACTCTTACAGGGTAAGGCTAAAGGAGCTGGTCAGGTAGTTGGAAAGGATGAGGAGGAAAGTACTGTTGCTGTGCTAATGTAACCCTGCCTGTGCTTCTTCAGTATTTGAGGAAGCCTGGCTGCATCTGTTTTATTACTGTTTTTTTCACATGAATCCCTAAAATGCTGTCACAGACATTAGTCCTTCAGCAGGAAGGGCTCTTGAATTTAAAGAAATGCTTAAGGAGAAACAATTACTTCCAAGTTGAGCAGTCCTGTGCGTTCTGCAAGAGGAAATTGAAGCTCTCTTGAAGTTGAAAACAGAGGTGCAGCCTGTCGGTAGATACTTCAGTTGTAGCTGGTCCTTCTGTAAAGAGGCTCTTCTGTGATGTTGGGGCTTAGATAGGAAGGGAGATGTTTACAGCAATATTCTACGTAGCTCTTCAGACCGGCAGGCTGCCACTTCTGACAGAAAACTGGTGTTTTGCCAACACATGCATGGTATGTAAGCAGGCATGGAGAAAGGAAAGGTAGAGGAAATAACTTAAATTTCAAGCCAGAAAGCACACCTGCAGGAAGCTGTACTTAGGTGGCTTTCTGTATGCTTATGTCTTCTGAAATGATGAAATTAGAAGATTGACTTCTGATCATATCTTTTTATGGGCAGGTGACTTATTTTAGAATGATTTAATGTGAAGTTGCTTTTCATTCCGGCATGGACAGCATCCAGGTAATACTTGCAGGCTCTGGTCTTTCGTCTCCTAATTGGACTTTGGAGAACAGAGCATAGATGGCTTGGTAATGGATAGCCACTGATGATGATTCTTGCTGACGCTGTTCATTTATCTGTGTTCCTTATGATGCCAGCTGACGTGCCTGGCACGTCAGGTGGATGGCAGATGTTTTATTTTAGCCAGCTCGCTATGCTGGAAGGGTGACCATGATTAGAAGACCTTCAGTCTTTTCAGAGTGTATGAAGTCTGTTGAAAAGACGAGCAGAAAACCTCACTTTTCCCTATTGGTCCTCAGTTTTATTATTTAAAGTGAAGAGATTACATTACCACCCTGTAACACAAATATTAAGTAAAGAAAAGTGTGCTGTGTCTTACTATTAAATCTCAAATGACTTGTAGTTACTCAGTTCAGGTTTATATAAAACAACCAGATTTTCCTTCATTATTTTTTCTATTTCTTAAAGAGCAATAAAATAATAGGGTCGGGTGTTAAATTTTCATCAGGACGTGTTGAATCCACCTCATCAGGAATAACATGCTGCATGCATTTGAGTGGGTTTTGTTGGTCTATATCTGGAAAGCTTTTATCTCTTAATATCTTGTTTCCTAATCCTGTTGCTCTATCCAGTTTCATAGCTCTGTCCACAGCTGAGAAAGACTTTGATCTCCACCGTGGTAGAAAATTTTGTACTACTTTTCCCATAGATGCAGTTTCTGTTATCTATTACTACTTCCTGTCTTGATTTTTAAGCTAAAAGTTGAGCGCCGTACAAATTTAAAGGTTCCTACGTAATTTTTTTGTAGAACTGAAATATACAATGGACTTTTGAGAATGCTGCCTCCCTTTCCAAAGTGTCTTTTGCCTTTGATTGCCTTTAACTGCTTTTATGAATTTTCATTCTTGTAGCCTGTTACCTTTTGTGATCATTTTTTTCACTTGCTATTTTAGTTTTGAGCACGATTGTATTGAAACAAACTGCACATACCCCATAGGATCACTGCTTTTCATCCATCCCGTATATTTTAAGTACATTTCTGTTGGCCGTAATGTCGACTTTCAGAGTTATTTTTGGCAGTTTGGGGAGATTCTGTGGAATTGCAGTCATTTATTGCATGGTAGCTTCCAGAGGATGTAGCACACCCAATGTTTTTGGATATGACTTTGCTGGAGAAGGATGAGATTTTTAGCTTTCAAGCCTTAAGAAACTTCCGATCAGAATCTGCTGGTGCTTCCCACCTCCGAGTTTTTCAGTGGTAGATGTTCTGAGCAAGAGGGAAGTGTATGTTAAACGCTAAACTGCTTTTATCTTGTGAGGATATCGCAGTTGGTTGCCTGTGTGCCGTGTTATGGTTCTATCACGTTTTCCAAAAGGACTGTAATTCCTCAAAAAAATTGTACTGTTCTCTTAAATTTCAGACTACAAGGACAAGCTACAAAAATACAGTCGATATGGAAAGGCACTCCTACACCCATTGCTGTTGGTGATGTCCGTCACCGCTGCTCCAAAACAACGTGCTTGGATCAGTGCTAAGTAGCAATTTCCAAAGGGATTCAAGTAATGATGTTAGGGCAATGGAAGAAAATACTCTATAAAGTTTGGCCTCAGGCATCTGTATTTCAGATTTTCCCTGGATCCCTGCATAAAAAGAAAAGCACAAATACCAACACGCAGCAAATAGCCCTCCGTGTCTGAAATGTCTAATACAGCCTTGCAAAACAATGGTGAAAAGGATGTGCTTGTATCTGGCTCCCCACCCTCCTTCCAGGGGAACAGGGAGAGGCATTTCTTGTCGAAATTAAGAGATGCAGCGACTTCCTGTGCGACTGCCACAGTACAGGCTCATCTTGCACCACTTTCCTTTAGGCAAGAAAAGGATTTTCTTCCTTGATTCAGAAAAGATCCCTTAGCTGTTTAAATCTCCTTTGTTACAGGTTTTAACCTGAGCTCTGTTAAGCTGAGAATGCTTAAAATATCTTTTGTTTCTAGCTAATATGTTAAACTGGATATTTTTTGTGGTAGACCTTTTGTTGAAATCTCGTAGTCTCTGCTGAAGAACTCGCTTCTTTAAAATGAAAAATCAGGGGACGCTTCATTGGAATTGCTCTCATGAACTGCGATGTTTTCAGAGCTATTATGCAAACGAATTGTTTATTTATGTCTTTAACAATCACTGTTTATCCCAACCAGTTTTTGTAGCCAAAGATTCTTATACTCTTGGCATTTGAAAGGGTAAATATATTTGTGTTCTAAGCTGCTGTTGGCTCTGGATTTCTAAGATCCTTTAATGATGTGACTAGTGTATCGGACTAAATGGCGTGGTTCCAGTTGTGCAAACAGAAACGTCTGTCATCAGGTTCAGCTGCTGTACTGCGAACTTATCTTCTGGGCTGCTTTCTGTGCCTTTTGTGCACAGCTTTGTGTGGGTTTGGGTTGTTCCAGGAAATGTTACAGCATCGGAAAGGACAAAAGAGCTTTGCATTCTGTTGAATTCAGACATCTGGTGTTTGCCATTTCTGTTACTCTGCCTTTACACCATCAATACCTGTTTAGCTGATGACTCGAGTGCCTCGTTTTTGCAAAACCGTTTGTCTGCCTCTGAATTTGAATGCACTTCCGTGTAGACAAAATGTGCATATGTAAAGAGCTGGTGTTGGCTGCTGGGATTTTACAAGATCAGCTTTTAATGTTATCCTTTTCACAGTAATCTGCACATGGCAGATAACTCTGAAATCTGGTTTTCACAACCTTTGTTTAGTTATACTTCCCACTGCAGGGGTATTCATGGCTGCATTAGAAAGGAAAAAGAAGTTATAGTTCCCAGAACGAGTGGTAAACAGCTGTTTCATAAATGCCTGTAGCATATGAACCATATTCTAATGTTTTTCAGCCTCTAGGCAGGTATTGATTCAAATGTGAATTCATTGTTCTAGCTGCACTGAAGTTAAAAATAGCTTGTGTTAGTGAGACTAATTCTTGGGCATAGAGTCACAGCTTGCAGTGCGTGAGACCTGGTTCTTTTAAAGACACTTTTTTCATAAGAATGCAGTTGTTCTGAGGCTTTATTAATAAGAAATTAGTGGCTTCTTAGTGCGTAACAGTTAAATAATTCAGCAAAACTTGGAGTTCATTTCTTCTTTTTTTTTTCCTGTTTGAACAGATTGCCATCTAGGTAAATGTATTTCCCATTTCAGTTGCAGATCGCCTGGGCTGTGACCCTCGAACACGTTTCCAGGTCCCACCAAACACCAAGCAGTGGATCGCTTTACTACAGCGAGGAAACTGTACGTTTAGAGAGAAAATACTGCGAGCAGCTTCACATAATGCCACAGCCGTGGTCATTTACAATAATATATCCAGCGAAGAGCCTGTCACAATGACTCATCAAGGTAAATAAAGCATGATTTCCCTTAATATCATTCTTTTTTGCTATATAAACTGCTGGTAAAGAGCTCTTGGCGGTGCACAGATGCTGTTTGAAAAGGCCTGTTCTCTAGTGTTCTTTACATGAATGCAATATACCAAAATAAGCCAATAATCCTGAGAAGTTCTTTTCCTTTAGCGTAAATTTTATCCAATGAGGAACACTTTCCTCTGCAGTGGGGATATGGGTGTTTCAAAGTGAGGGAATATCTGTAAGACCTTAGGAGCAACTGTTTCAAACCTTTCTGAGGAAGAAACACTAATACATAGTGGAAGGTCTAGAATTTTATAAAGCATTTGTTCCTGAAGTAGTTTTTGTGGTAGTACATCTCCAACTGGGGACTTTAAAATGTTAGCAGTTATACCAGAATCTGGGCTTGCAATTTTTGTATGTCAGTTTGCTGGAGGTTTGCTTTCTATGATGTGTCTTTGAGTGCCATACTGGCACCGACAAAACTTTGTGATTCCTGTAGATCAGTTGCTTCTGAGTTGCCTCTAGAATTACACTATTGCTGGTCTAAACTAATGATGAAATTCTGGATTTCTGCTTTTTATTTTCTACTATGTGTAAAATTTTGCTGTTACTAGTGAGTCACTTCAGCTGATGGGAGCCTCGTACATAAAAATTTTCCGTGGTCAAAAATACTTTTCACAATTTTGACTATGTTTTATTTCTTTCAGATGACTTTCTCAACTTGGAATTATTTAGCTTAATCAGAAAAATGCATATTTCTGTATTTGACGGCTGTACTGCTGCCTGATTTTTTTTTTTCCCCTTGAATATTTTCAGTCCTTTTCCTTTAAGCATAGGGTGTTGCTTGGAAACTGGAATTTTTCCTAATTTTCACTCTGTGTATTGTCACACAGTTAAAAATGAATTCTTTTACTAAAGTGCTATGGTTGCTTCTTTCTCCCTTTTATACAAGGGAAATGTCTTGTGGTTCCTTCTGGTTTAGGGGTGCTTGACCTTCCCAATTCTATATACCACAGGAATTTTCCAGGGAGATTTTGGCCTCTGTGTAGAAATTCAAAGCCTGTTGTCAATCCATTTTTATCTTAGGTACCTTCCTTAGACATTTTTGCAAGCAATCTGCAGGCTGAAAGTCCCATATTCTAGTAAAATGCTTTCTACCATCTTTCTTTTGTGGTTTTTTGCCACTTCTCTCTCTGCTGATGTAATAACCTCCTAAGCCTTCAGCCCTGGTCTGTCTCTGAAATACCTGTAAGCTTGTAAGGTCTATAGTCTGTTCAGCAATGATTTATGCCTTCTGTGGCCTGGAATACCATATAGTTGCAGAAAAAAAGATTGCCAGCAGCACAGCTCTAGCATTTTTTGCTCTAATACACATTAAATCTATAACGGCTTTGATTATCATTTTGGTACCTTCTTTCTCCCAGTGCTGTTAGATTTGGTGAGTGCTTTCCTAGCAGTGGGTTGGTGTCTTGTTTTTTTATTAAGAAATCCTAGTTCATTCAGTCTTTCAGCTCTGCAGACTTTGAAGCTGTGTCGATAGGTGTGGTGGTTTTGGTAGACTGAAATAATATCTGCAGTGATAAAACGTGAGAGCTGCGGTGGCTGAAGTGGTGTCTTGTGAGCTAGCCAGGCAACTCTTTGGGTACTCGGTATCTGGAACACCACTAATACTGTCTTCAACATGCTGACTTGCGAATATTTAGTCTTAGTTGTGGCAAGCTTTAAAATAGTGTAATTACTGGAGAGGTTGCCTATTTTATCTGTATTTGAGGCGCTGTTTTTTAGCGGCACGTCCTCATTCTCTGGTACACTGGCCTCTCTGTCACTGGTTTGGGCTGTAGGCACTATCTCAAAATTAATATCGGACTTGAAGCGTGCAAACTGGGACAGCCTAAAAATCATTATCCTGAACTGAAGTGGCTCCGTGGCACCACACTGCAGCGAAGAGGACTGTCACTCCACAGCTTTTGTTTTGATTGCGTTATGGTCATGTAAGGGATTTCCGCAGCAGTCCACACTTTGTGGCGCTTCCTATAAATAACTTGTGTTTGGTGGTGTAAGAACCACAAGTGTGCGTAACTGAGATGGAGACAAGTCCTTTGGTCTTAGCCTCAGCACAGGGAGGGTTTGGGAGCCAGCATTCCTTTCCGTGAGAATCGTTCCAAGTGGGATATAGGCTCATGAACCCACGCTTACGTGATGAGCCTGTTCAAACAGATGTTGTGTGCAGAGCAGTCACATTCAGGGCATTCTCTGGTGTTCCTTTTCCTGTCTTTTCAACCATATCGCAGCTTGTATGCTTTTTAGGTGGTGAACAACTGCATCATCTGTTAATTAGCTACTCTAGTATGCTACATTTCTTTAGTATTTTCTGTCCCTAAATGTCAAGAGGAGTTGCCCCTGTGTGTTTGATCGTTGTTCTGATGCTGATTCAGTTAAACATGTGTTAAATAGAGAAAATGAAGGTGAGCCACCACATTGTTCTTACTTCTGTATGATGCCTTCTGCTGTGCAGTATTCCTCTTTTCTTTTAGAAATAAATGTTTCTTGAGACAAATTTTCAGCTGTTTTTCAACTGCTTTATGCCCAGGCTTGTTGCTCTACATTTTCTTTACGTGGACAGGTGAAAATAAACTTTGTATTATTTTATATCATCGTGTCATATTTTTTATAATGCTACATACCGAGCCTTAGGAATATTCTGCCTTCCCAGCGAAGCAGAGGGGCAAGCAGCAACTCCTGATGATGCACGCTCTGTGACCTGCACACCTTCCTACTTTGATATTTGCAACATCTGTGCTAAAAATAAGTACAATATTACATAGATTTCTGTATGTTGCCCACCTGCGGAGGGGTGATTCCCTATGAAAATAACTCAGTAAGCAGTTCTCACCTATGGGATTAATATTTCATCCAAGTTATTTTATGCTTGAACACACATTTGAAAATTCTAATTTTATGGAAATCTGTTCGTACTCAACACATTACTCAGCAGAATATAAATTCCTCTGGTGGCTAGATAACGACTGTCACTCTGGAATCAGTCTGTCATCCCTGTGTCGAATGAACAGTTTCTGTTACTGCTCTCAGAATTTGCTTTTTCTTGTGTGATAGTGCACTAGGTCTCTGCCCCTTTGAGTTCAAGATGAGTTTTAAAATAGATATTTGCCTTAAAGGGTTTCTGTTAATGTTATTTGCATCATTATTTTCTCTTTTATTTTTGTATATCCTCGTATATTTTACTGTGTGTATGTAAAATCAGTTTACTTTAAACGTTGTTGTAGATGTCCTCTATCAAGCTATGCGAAGGACACCTTTCCCAGCATAGATTGTTGGACTATGTTATCACTGGCAGGAAGGCAGTTTTATGAGTGGTTTTGCTTGCTGCTTCTGTTAAAGCAGAGCAAATACTGTCTGATGTAAAAAAGAGCCTGTGGTAGAGAAAATATGTGGTAGCTGTCTTGTTTATAATCAGTTATGGGAATAGGAAGGCAATACAGGTAAAATAGCATTTTAATTCTTTTTTGATTGTGTGTAGTGGAGGGTACTGTCAAATACAAAATAGTTCAATTTTATATTGAACTTCTCTGTTAAAGTCTAGATTTTTTTTATTTGGACTTACAGGAAAGAATAGAAGCCAAAGAAGCCTCTAAAATTTCATACTCAGAATTTATGGAACAAATATAGACCAAAAAAAAAGTTAAATATAGAAGAGCGTGTCAAAATGAAATTGCTGGATTCAAATAACTGCTGAAGAAGTGTGCAGAGGCATTCAAACGACTTCTAATACAATACCTCTTTCAGAGGATTTACTTGGTAGGGGTAAATGAAAGTCTTTAGTACTGCAGACAACTCTTCAAGATCAATCTGGGTTGCACTATGGAAGAAATGGTGCATTTGTTTTCTGCAAGAAGGTGTTTCTGTTCGGTGATGAGCACAGGAGGCAACTTTCTCCTGCCATGGCACTGGAGGAGAGCTGCGCAACGCTTGCCCCCAGAACCAGCTTTCTTTCCAGGGCAGGATTTCTGACAGCCCTCTGCTTCTTAAATATCAGAGCAGGACAGAAGATCTGTACTTGCTTTGAACTGTGATAAAACTGAATGTATTTTACGTGGATTATTTTAGGTCAGTGGCTCAGAGGCAGGAGGGACAGGACGTAATTTGGAGTTGTTGCCATCTAATGGTTACTCCATGTTCTTGCCCTGATTCCAAGGGGGTAGTGCAGAGATCCAGGAGCCAAAATGCCCCTCTCCTCTGCTTTAGCACTCACTGCATGCAGCACATCTCTTCCTCTGCTGCTTGCCTTTGTCTCACAAAGTCTCTTCATGTAACCGCGAGCTGAACCGATGCGTGAAAGCTGTGACAGGGTGCACTGCAGATTATTTTGCACAAATGTGTGCTCTGTACCAAACCCCCTGCAAAACTTGCCCTGGATTGTTGAGACCTACTTTTAATCCACAGCTCAAAACTAATTTTACTGTATCTGACAATGCTGTTGTTCTAATTTATTATTATTAATTTACCCTACAATGTTAGTGAGAAGGAAGGTGAGATGAGTTATTAAAGTTGAAGCTTTATAAAAGGCAAAGCGATCAGTAGTCATAGAATCATAGAATCATTTGGGTTGGAAGGGACCTTAAAGATCATCTATTTACAACCCCTCTGCTATGGGAAGGGACATCCCACTAGATCAGGCTGCCCAGTCTAACCATCGTTTACTTATCTTTGGTCATTTTATATTGTTTATATTTGATAAATGATAATGTGGGGAACAAGTGTCAATGATATGAAGTTAATCCTGTTTCCCACTGCATTTCCTGGAGTTATATCCATCAGGAAAAAATGTCATAGAGTAGATAGAGGTGTCTGACACAACGAGACATGGAGAGGGGTGAGTTTGAAGCACAGATGCTGGACCATAAGGAAGCACATTTCTTCAAGATAAGCCAGGAAAACCCCTTTACAAAGCTAACACCCTCGGTGCCTTGAAGAACTTCTTACCAGTGTTTTTTCATAGTATATGCCTCTTCCATAACTGGAATAACAGCAGTTATGCTCATTTTTCCTTAGCCGGCTGAAAGGGTAATTAGTTCTGTGACTGTGAAAAAGCCCCGGGGACTGTTAGCGACTGTAAGTAATTACATTCTTTTTCTTCTCCAAAGACTGAGCTCCAGCAGCAGAGTAATTCCCAGAATCTATGGATTGGGTGGAATCGAATTTATGGTATTAATCTATGAATAAGCTATTTATGAAGCTCTAAAGGTATTTTGTAGTAGCCTTGGGTAAGTCTAACTGCAATTTGATGGCTTTGGTGGATTTGTTTGGAATGACTGTCCAGATTGATGAATCTGTATGGAAGCTGTCTGTAGACAGAAGAAAATAGGTGAGCGTAAGAGGCTATCCTTGTTAGAAATCCCTGGGGTTTTTAGCTCCAGCTCCATTAGTGGGAATATGAACTGCTGTCCAGAAATAGCGAAATGGGAACCACCTACTTGCAGTTGGTTGTGTTACAGAATGCAAGATTACAGGGGCTTTCAGTTGTCAAAATCCAAGTGTGTCTTAAATTGATGTAATGTAGACCTTGCTGATCCGTTCATTAATATTATTGTTTGATCAAGAATATGATGCTGATCAGTGATTGGGTGTTAAATCCGGATTAAAGTAACAGGTTTTGGACATTGTTCAGAAGTGTGCATGAAGAAGGGTTGTTTTCAAATAAGCAGAAATGTCTTTTGAAGGTAGAAGGACTTACTTATTTTGGAAATATGTGAAATTGTGACACAAGGAACCTTTTTTCAGTAGTGTCATGTGTTAGGATTACACCATTTCCCGAGTCAAAACTTAATGTGAACCTTCTGCTTTTTATTCATTTGCATTGTTCAAGGTTTGAATATAAAATTTGATCTGCTTTGTTAGCATACTCGTACCTAAACAGTGAAAGCATTCATTAAATAGGGCTGCAAATACAGCATACTCGCCATAAAGCATAGTTAAATGCCTTGAAATGTGTGTGAAAGAGAAATCTGTGCATGGGTCGTGGAAAAGCAATGATAAAATGATAAATTCCTTTGTACAAAGTTGTTTTTCTTTTTTAATTCTTCCAGGATTAAAGTGGAGCGTCTGTTTCCTTCTCAAAAAAAATTTAGTGCGAGTAGATGCGAAGGAACATTGCTGAAAGAGGAGAAAGTTGTGTGAAATGTCTATAAGATCATCGCACTATCTGTCTGCTTTTCTCATATCTGGGCTTGCTTTTCCCTGGTGTAAAGACCCCAAAAGGTCACATACATTAAAAAGTACATAAAAATATCATTCCCAGGAGATAAAAGTCCTTCTACAGAAAGGGAATATGTAATACAAGTAGAATGGTCAAGGCAATCAAAAGTGAGGGAGGGGGACCCCAAATCCCCAACCACAAAATCAAAATCCTTTCCATTGTATGTGAACCCTCCTGCAGCTGTGGATGCAGGGATGTGTAAATTCCCCCTTCTGGTGCTTCCCCCTTCTCGGCCCAGCCATGAATCCATCCTCTGGTGCCCACCAGGAGCATTAGAGTATTTTTGCTTTCCAAAGTCACAGAGTGGCAGGGATTCAGGAACTTGAGGCACTGAGAGAAGAGGTGGGGGCATCTTTTAACTTGATAGGAGTATCTTAATTTCTCTAACGATGTGTAGTGTCATATGACTTAGGGCAGAAGATGAAAAGGAGCTCTGTGGGTGAAGTGGCGTGGAGGAAACGATCTGCAGTGAAGCCAATAGGCGACGCCTCTCAACACACTAATGTTGGTTTTCTTGAGTGGGGTACGCTGGGTGTCACAGGGGCCACCAGACCTTGGGAGGAAAGCCAGGGGCGTAGCTCCACCAGCACAACTGGACTTGGGAATGAAGCAGGAGGATTTAGCTATGACTACTTGTTCTGTTTTTAGGCGGATTTCTCTTTTAAGAAACATTTCCCTGAGTGTTGGAATGGAGCAACTGGGTTATGAAATGTGTTGGCAGTTGTAATCTAAATACAGCCCAGCAGTTTCCTCAACTGATTTTGCTACTTAGCTCTCCTTTTAGGAACTCTTGGTCATGGTAGATTATAAAGCTGATGGAAAATATGGCAAGAACATTGTACTGAGGCATAGTTTCTTGTTTAGTGAAGGAGGGCAGGCACTGGAAAGATAATTTCTGCTTATAAGATTATTATTTATCGTCTGTGGACTCAATGTGCTACAGACCAGCACAACAAGAATCTGATTAGGCTTTAATATTTATTTTGAAGTTAATTGTGTCACACCCATCTTTGGAAAGCTACTCTTGCTGTTTCTGGTTTTCTAATCATATGCCTCAATCATATGCCTGTTTTTCTTAAAGGAGAAGGACTCTGAGCACCCATCACGTCTGCTTGCAGTAGTAGTGGTAGATTGCAAAATGTTGAAGCGTGTGTAGTCATATTTAGAGGGCATCGCACAGTGCCCTTCTTAGCCTGGCAGGGTAAAATCTATTGAATTTCTTTTTGCTGAAATCAGAGAAGAGCTTTGAGTGTTCCTCAGAGATAACCTGGCTGTATTTCAGTTGCAATTCATAGAAGCGTGGTCCTCGCTGATCCTGAATATCTACTTCCCTGCCCTCTTCAGCAGGCAGCCAGAATTCAAGTTTTAGCCTCAGAAGAGATTTATTTATTTTTTTTAATTCCCCAGGTTGTTTTGCATAGGTTTGTGTAGCAGAGAGACTTGCGATTTCTGGAAATATCTGCTCAGTGCTTTGGAATCGCTTGGTGTTCCACTGGTTGTGTTTAACTGACGCACACTGTGAAAGCGCAACTTCATATAGCGCTGTCCTTTACAGTTTTCTCACGGTGGTGTTATAACATCTGTTCTAGTGTCTGACACGAGATAGAATAGGCTCCCTCAACTACATATTTACATACAGACAAGAATTTAACACTTTCAATGTTATAAAGGCAACAGGAAGAAAAGTGGTTTAAAATGCTATCCAGTCTCATTCTAAAATTGATTTATATTCTCGGCATTAAATTCTTACCTTGCTTAGAAATAAATAAGTGACAAATATTACGGAGTTTTTTTTGTTTTCAGAAGTATTTGATTTAGGACATCGCAAACAACATATTTTACCCTTGAGATTGCACTGTTGACAGCTTGGATGTGCTCTTGTTTACTTTCTGATTAGATCAAAATAAAAATATGTGCAGCTAGACTTGTTTTAGTCACTCTGAAGACGTGCCAAGGCTCTTCCTCTTGGTATCTGCTTGTCCAAAAGCCTGTTTTAGAGTGTTAGACTTGTCACACTCTGTTTTCTGTCAGACTAAAATTTTAAGGTATCTGAATAATTTGTGCATTTTTGCCCCATGTTGTTAATTACTATGGAATTTCTATGTTAGAGCTGTGCTCCCTAATCCCACCTTTTCTGGCAGTGCAGTTTTGCACACTGCTCAGTGTGCCTTTTTCTCACCTCACCCTGGATTGTATCTCTTCGTGGCTAAATCCCTTTGCCTTATAGGGGTAACTCATGCTTCCATCTCTGCTCCCTGGCAGGTCAGACACCACTATCAGGCTCTCAAAAATTCATATATAACCATAGCACTTCATTTGTGCTTTCCTGTTTTCTTTGTTGATGTTTCATGGGCTCCCAAATTCTTTTGGAGTGATTTCAGTGTTGTTATTCCAAAAACTGGTCGCTCTCAGTAGTGGGACTGATCCCTTTTCTGGGTACTGAGTAGTGTGTGTTCCTGTATTTCTATTTCATAGAGTCATAGAATGGTTTGGGTTGGAAGGGACCTTAAAGCCCATCCAGTTCCACTCCTGCGATGTGTAGGGACAACTTCCACTGGACCAGGCTGCTCAAACCCCATCCAACCTGGCCTTGAAGGCAATTATATTTCTGTTGATAAATGCTTAGTATACAGTTAAGGGATTTTAATGGAAGAATAGGCAGGTCTGGCTTGTGAAGATGGGTCATTTTATTTCCAATTCCATTATCATTATGATCTTCTGATTGTTGCCATCAAATAAGCAGTGGCATTTCAATGCCTGAATCATGGCCCGAATCCAGCCTACAGTGAAGATCTGCACCATTCTTTACCTTGATTAGGAAGGAGGGGATTTTGTTTGCTGTTTTTAAGGAAGTACTCTGAAATTTCTACCAGCAGAATTATTCAGATAAAATGTGTGTTAAGTTTAGGTTTTTCAGAATAAAATCATGAAAGGATTCAGTTACAATTAAATATTGGCTGCTGTTTAAAGAGTATTCGGTGTTCTTTTGCAAGCATGAGGTGAGTGCAGCCTTATCTGCCTCACGCTGTGTCTGCAGCATCAGCAGACGCTATCAAAGACCTGGGAAATTACAAGGACTTCAGCTGAAAATACCATCCATTAGGAAAGTGCTAACCTTTATCTGACTCGATTCTCAGTCTTCTGCAACCATTGTTATATCAAATCAAAATAGCTCCGTGCCTCTTCCAGATGGTCCAACGTTGGCGTGCTTAAGGTGGGATCTCGGGTTTTGCCTTCCCCATAGTTAGGAAGGCGGTTAGAGCGTTGCAGCAGTAGCAGCAGTTTGTTGCCAAGTTGCTCAGATTCCCAGGAGGAATTGTCCCACCTGTCCTTCTCCCTGAGTATTGACCAAGCCAAGGGGAAATAAACCCAGCTGTTTGGCAGTGGCGTTACGCCAGGCTGCCGTTCCCTGCGTTCTCCAAGGTGGGTGGAAGGTGTCTGAAGTCTGCCCTTTGAACCTTGCCTCTCTTTAGCTTGGTATCCTGACCGTAGTGGTCTGTATTTTGAGCTTCAGGCAAACATTTGGTTGTCAAGAATCAACAAAACAAACACAAAGGGAAACAATTATTTGGTTGTGATGAGATTGGAGATTATTTTTTTTTTTTTTAGGATGACTTTCTATTGGCTTTCTAAAGATGCTGTTGTAGAATTGTTAGGAGATTTGGATAGGTTAGTGAGAGAGAAAAGCAGTTTCCTTAGGAGCTCTACAGGAAACCTCTGGATGCTCCTGTTTTTCCCATCTTTTTGTGTTTAGTCTCTTCTCAGTTTTTAAGTCCTTCTCTCTTCTCCTCTCCCAGCATAATATTACACAGATTTAATTGTTAATTGCAGCTTCATCCCTTTTGATACATAGAGTTGTATAGCTGTCCTAATTAAACATGCACATGGTGAAACTGCAAGCTAGGAAGAGCTGTCTGGGCTTGGATGATAGCAATTAAATGATTTATATTTACAGGCGTCAATATTTATCTCGTGCCTGCCGTCTGTCCTAGCTTGTCATCTGTGGCTGAGTGTGTAGTTCATTTGCTTTGGTTAGTTTAGCGTTCCAGCTTTTCTCTGGGCACAGCGTTCCTGGCTGAGGACAGTATTGCTTTTCCTAAGATTACATAGTAAGTCAATGTTCTTTTACACACGCTGCTGGTCTTTCTGTGTTCACCTGAGGAATTATTTTCTGCTGAAGTTTCAGTAATGCAAGGTTTCAAGGTGCTTAAAATAAATGAGTCAGTGTCTCCTCCTGCCCCCAATTGTTCTTAAACAGGGAGCTCTTGCTAAAATTATTTCGGGTGATGCCCCTGACAAAAATACGGATGAATCAAGTCCCAGTTTCCACTGAACTTCACTGTATTAGACAGGAGCAATTTATTTTTCTTTCCTGTCGTTCTCCTTGGCTCTCGCAGGGTCAGAAGCAGCAGTAGCACTTTGGCTGTTCCCAGTTGAGTCATTTGGAATGCAAATCACTTTGCAGTGATGCCAGAGGTTCCCTTTGTGCTGGGCTTTATATAAAACACATGACAGATTGTCAGCTTTGTCATGTTCCCTGGGCTGCAGGGAATAGGTGGAGGCTTCAGCTTTTGGTTCAGACAGAACTGGACTAGTATTGTAAGATCTTACTCAGCTTGGCTTTGCAGATAACCGTAAATCATGCCGGAATGCTGCGTTGAGGGCATCTGAATGAAACTTTGATATAACAATTCCTCGGTGCAAATAAATACGCAGTGGGGAAGCGTAGCAGAACATGTGGTCTGGGGATACAGCCCCCCTTGCACCGTTCCTTGCCTTTCGTGGCTATCACATCTAGACATGAAGAACAGAAGTGAAGCCTAGGAAGGTACCAAGCAGTGCAAATTATCTGCTCTTGATTGATCTTGCACCATCGGAGCTGCAGGGCTTTGAGGCTGCAGGAGCACAGGCTGCTTCTACAGACAGAATATTGCAGGAAAGGTGATTCTTGCCGTCTGATGAAGTGCTGCAAGTCTGGGCAGGGACTCTTCTTAACTGGACAAAGAGGAATCCCAGTAGATTGTCTCTGAAAATAAAGCAAGTGATGGATTTTTACTCTGTTTCTGAGCTTTGCTGCCTGTTAAATATCTTAGTTAGTTTGCATGAAACCAAACTTGGTACATCTCAAACTGAAGTGACTGGAGAACTGGACTAAAACAGACCTTGTGTGGTTGTGTGGAATACTAGTGATTAAATAAGTCATAGCCATACATTGTGTTGGGTTTTTATTGCTATTCAAAGCTCTTGAGTTACTGTCGTAATTGCTTCAAAAATACTCATTCAGAAGGAAACACTAATCATCCTTTTTCTACTTAGACCCATGTTAGTTACTAGAACAAGGCATGAGTGTCTTTTACCATTTTAATTTTAAATGAAGAGAAATTGAAATTTCTTGGGGAGAACACTTTGGGGCTGTGGAATATTTTTTTATTATTATTATTTTGCAAATCTTAATTTCTGAGATTATCAGCTTTGATTCTTAGTAGTTCTGCCAGCACAATCCACACAACTAATGTCTGGGAACTACTCTGAAAACTGAGGATAGTGGCAGTAAAAGTTACTATTTGGCATGGTAAATGGAAAGAGTAATGAGAGAACAGTTAAGACTGTTACACAACTCTTATGAAAGCCCACGTTTTGGAAAATTTTGTGGCTTTCTAGTCTGTCACCCTGACTTATTGTGCCCTGGGTTTCAAAGATGCTGCTGTTTTGGATCTTGTCTGTGATTTTGTGGATACAATAACTTCTTAAAATTCAGATTTCGATTGAAAGGCTTGGAGCAAGTTCCTTGCGTTAAAACAGGACCTCATATTCTCTCTTCACTGTCACACCAGGTTCTCTATAACTTAAATCCACTCTCTAAATCCAGAATCTTAGTGCTGAAGTCGCTTGCATTGTACAGCTCTCATCTGAGGGAATGTGAGCTGGAGCGAGCAGATGGAACAAACAGATGAGCAGACTGCAAGCATTTTGAAAATAGGTCTTGGAAGGGGCTTTAGTATAGGAAGCAAATAGATCTGGATGAATAAGAATGGCACTCATAAGGCTTTTTTCTTTCTGGCTTTGGTTTTCTTACAAACTTTGCTTTCTTTGAACTTGGATCAGAATTGCCCTGAGTTCAAGATGTTCTTTTTTTTATGGGACCTCTGCGTTTAAAACGTAGGTGCTCTCTGCTCTGCAGGTGATTTTTGTTCTTTTTCAGCAAGTCTTGTGGTTTGATTCTCTTATTATCCTTGTACCAATAATTTCCCCTTTGAGACAGGAGGTAGTCTAGAGGCAAGACACTACAGAAACCAGATGGGCTGCACATAGGAGTGGAGCTGATAAAGCTGACAGCCTCTTTGCTGTCTTATCAAGCATGTCTTTGTATGAGTGATAAAATCAGCACTTCAATTTCTGCCAAGTATTTTCATTTCTTTGCAGCCAGACTGATGCGCTTTACTTTCACTTTTTCCGAAGTGATGTGGGTGATGTAGGTAGAAGTCCGACTTTGTTGCTTTTGTGCTGCAGTTGTGATTTACACGTCCTTGACAACCTTGATGAAAGCCACATAACCATGCAGGAGAACTTGCATACCTTTCCAGAGCAACTTGTACGCAGCACTGCCTGTACTAAAGCCGCTTTAGGAATATCATTGAACTCATCTTCTCAATATATTTCTGTGAGTTCCCTGTTTAGGTATTCGCAGTTCCAAATCTGGAACAAATGTACTTTTGAAAGCTAGTTCAGACTGCACCCAATAATTAGAATGTGGGAAGTGCTGTGTAACCAACAGCAGAGAGTGTTACTGCCCGTGGAGCTGTGGCCAGTCGCGTGGTAATGCCCTAATTTGAAAATCTGGGTTTGAAGGACACGGGATGAGTCGAGTGCCCAGTAGCACGTTCCATGAGCCATAGATGGCATAGATTAAAATCTCTGACTTGTCCAGTGGCTTTGCATTTGGAAAATCTTGTGAGCAGCATGCCATGTTGATTTAAAATGTAAATTAAATATATTTGTTTCTCTCCTTATAGGAACTGGAGACATTGTTGCTGTCATGATTACAGAATCAAAGGTTAAAGAGATCCTGAATTACTTGGAAAAGAATATCTCTGTGCTGATGGCAATAGCAGTGGGGTCCCGTGTTCCTCCAAAGAACTTCAGCCGGGGCTCTCTAGTCTTTGTGTCAATATCATTCATTGTTCTGATGATAATTTCTTCAGCGTGGTTAATATTTTACTTCATCCAGAAGATCAGGTACACAAGTGCACGCGACAGGAATCAGGTAAGGGGATGCCTTTTATTTTTTTCGCTCTAAGTTCTGGAGATGATGTAGTCAGTAGTTAATAGAGAACAAATAATTTCTAATGTCCATCAAACTACTGTTGAGAACCGCTTCGTTCTGAGGCAGAGCAAGTTACCAGACAAGGATTTTTGTATAGCAAAATGTTTTCACCCTGAGCAGCACCAGTACAAGATCTTATTACATGACAGGAAGGAACAGAACTGAAGCAAAATGTTTGGGTTTTGATGAGTGCACATCCAAGAGGAAGATGGATTCTATGTTGGCTGAATAATACTTGCTGTATGTATGTTGGGTATGGAGAGGAAAGTTAAATTGTGAATGAACTCATGTAGCGTAGGGGAACACAGAGCTAATGTTACGGATTCTATCTATACTCTTAAGGATAGCTTCAGTAATTATTAAGGTAATTCAGAAGTTGCATAAAGGTATTTCCAGACTACTGGAAATAGTAATCTGCTGCTTAGTAATTTGTGTGGTCTTTAAACTTTCTTCAGGATCACACTTGGTATGGACTGCCACGTTCCCCACATCATATATTTTAAGTAAAATGTCCAATATGCCTTTCTTACATTCATTTTCAACCCTTAATTTGTTTACGAACTTAAGTATGGCCATACTTGGTGATCTTGAATAAATCAAGTCTTCAGTTCCAATATGGATGAAACTTTAGAAGTATATGTTTTACTAGTGTGGATTTAATGACCCACTGCCTCTGCAGTGTGCCTTGGCTTTTGCTGAGAAGGGTCAGTAAAGCTCAGGAAATCCACTGTGCTCGCTTTGCCTCTCTCTGTCCAGGCTCGCTTACGAAACTGCTGACCTCATTGCTGTCTCTTCTCTCCCCCTGAAGCACAGCTGATACACAGGAGCTCGCTGTGAGGCTGTGCTTTGGTGTTTTGTGAAACCTAGAGCAAATGCAAATTTATAAAGCCCCGGTTGCGATAAAGGATTTCCGTTTTAGTTTCTATAAATAGTGCCTGGTGCTGCCGGTCCCATGGGCATCCTGTACGTTTTCCTAAGGATGTCATTCTTAAATGTCCACACTGAAACCGGTACTTAGTGTTGTCCCTTGGGATGGCGAAAGTTTAAATATAACTGTTTCTCGATGAATGTCTGTGAAATTGTGCCTTCTGCATCCCCTGCATGGTCCTAGGCTTCTTCCAAATGTCCATGTTTCTAAACACTTGCTCCATGGGGAAAGGGCTCTTATGACCTTTTTTCTTTCTTTAGATTTTCACAAAGGTCAGGAGAAACTTGATGAAAATTTTATGTGGCTTAAAAAGCTGAGCTTATTAAACTTTAATAAGAAGGTGGCGACAGCTACAGCTTCTTTTTAAAGAGCTTTGAGAGCTTTCACAGAGAGAAGGCTGTGCTGTTAGTGATGGAAGAGCTTGGGGTAGGCTATGATCTTGTTTTTAAGTTATGTCGAGGCACGCTTTTTTAAAAAAACAGAATAAAACAAAACCTCCTGTGTTTTGTAGATAGTACACGCAGATAGTGGTGTTTCACACCATTACTCTTGCACGCTTCCACCAGAGGAATGGAACTCTTTTGCATGTGGTGGTGACCTTTTCCATCAAGACCGTTCCAGGCTTTAAAAGCAAATGTATGCTGTGTGCCTGTGCCCTGACTTATCAAAATAGCGAATCCTGAGCCAACGTGAGCATAAAAGAGTATTTGTTAAAATCAGAAAATGGAAGAGATGGGTCTGTTAAATGGCAGAGATAAAACTTAGAGTTCAGGACTTGTATTTACATACGAGAACTTGCATAACTTCTGGAAGAGCTTTGCTGAAATATTATGTTTCCAATAGGAAAATAATCTTTCTTTAAGATTATGTTTTGTAGCGCGTATAAAATCATATGCTGTACAACTGACTATAAATACTGCCCAGAATTACTTAGCTGGTAGTGTTGAGCTTTTAAATTAAATGCCTGTCCAGCCTTGTTCCTCTCAGTAATCTCACTTTGGGTTGTGCAATGATTAGTGCTCCAGCAGTGAGCCAGTGTGTTCTGTCACTGAGTACTCGGGTAAAGATGCTTACTCGAAAATATGTGACTTAGATTTGCTTAAATTGACCAATTTCTCGCATGTTGAAGTTAGGATGGAGTTTTCTGACTTCAGGAAGCGCATAATTTCCATTTCTGATATTGTGTTTCCTACGTGGGAACACTTCAGTCGTTGGGACTGAGTATCTGATTTTTTTTCATAATCCACGTTCTTAAAAATGTTAAAATTGTTCTGTTCTTCTGTGGAAACCACCGGAAAAAAACGTGCTTGTGTAATTCTAGACTGTGTTACAGTTGGTTGTGGTGGACCTCAGAGGTCTTTGTGTTTCTCAAATGAAAGCAGCCTGCTTAGTTACAGTTTGCATGTGGGGAACGTGTATGGTACAGGAGGGGGACATGTTATGAAGGATTTGATTTTCAACTGTATGAAAGGTGAGAACAGAAACAGGACATTTGCTTCAGGCTCTGTTGGCAGGTGCAGTTTTGATATTTGGGTAGGTGCAGCCCATCTCTTTCAGAGGCAGAGTGCTCAGTACAGAACGGAGGTGAAGGATGAAATACGTGAGCTTCCCTTTTTCCAGTCAATGTGAAACAAATCTGATGTCTGGGGTACCTGAAACAAGAAGATGTGAGCTTTGTGGCGCTCACTGCCCCGTCTCTGGGATCCCACGGACCAGCTGGCAAATATCCACTCTCTCTTGGCTGAGAACTGGGCATTGCAGTAGGAATTGACTCTTGAATTCCAGAAATCCTTCCATCCTCCGGTGATGGTCAGAAAGATAACATAAACAACAGAAAAATAGCTTTGCCTCTGTATTCAGATTGAGGTTCGTCTTCTAACCAATATTCATTTCAGCTTTATTTAAGTCTGTATTGGCTTATTTAGATTTCATGAGCCGTAATTTTTTTTAGTTTGTGAGATCCTGGTAGTTGTGGGTAATAGCAAGAGAGAAAGTAGGTTACAGCGAGAGGATCTCTTACATCTCAGAATAAAATCAGACTGCTCGGGGGGAAAAAAGAAATAGTAATTCGAGGTTAGGAAGAGAACAAGGGGTATATTACAGCACACTGAGTAACAGGCAGTATGAACGGAATATACAGAAATTATCGATGAGGTCATGATAATTCCTTCAGCTTCTATCTTGCTATTTGAGTTTTGTCACATGGACACTGGGTCACCTGTGGACTTGTGTACAGTTTGTGGGGTTTATGCCAATGCTGATGGAGTGCATTCGTGGGCTCAACTATTGAATTTTTTTTTCTCTTCCTGACAAATCCGTGTGCTTTGCTACGTATGCTTCTTGCCTTATGTGTTGGCCTTCTGCCATGGCGCGTATTGCAATGTTAGTATTGAGCCCAAATAAGTTATTATAAAGAACAGGAATGAAACTTGATTATTAAATTTGTGTTCCTTTCTTTGTCACTTTATTAGCGTCGTCTTGGAGATGCTGCCAAGAAAGCCATCGGTAAATTGACAACCAGGACAGTAAAGAAGGGTGATAAGGTATGAAAATAAGATTTCAGCATGGTAAACTTGAGCATCGTGTTTGTTTCTTGCCAGGGGAAACAACCTCAGTTTTTCCCTTCTGCTTCTGGTTTATGACCTTGCCTTCCTTGTTGGAGGCTTCCTTTGTCTTGTGGCACAGTATTTAGTGTAACTTTCAGTATCAATATATGCTGTCAGTCTGTGCGTTTCAAAGAAGCTTTTCTTGCTTAAATACTACTTGCACTCCGTCTGGCAGCTGTGACCGAGAGTGGGTTTGTGTGCTGGCTGGAGGCTTTGCTGGTAGGAGTGCATAGGGCTGACACTGTTTATGTGGAATTCTGAAGATTACATATGGAAGCTATGTAAATAAATTTAAAAGACTCGTAAAGGACAATCTCTTATGTGAAATATGAATGCCCAGTAATCTGAGGGGGAGGTCTTTCATTAAAGATAGTAAATGTTACTCCAAAAATTTTGTTTGCCATTGTACAAACTAAAAAATATGGTGCATTAAGTCCTAAACTTTTTCCACTTCTATGTTCAGTAATGCTTTTTCTTTGACTCTGAAAGGAAATAATAGTCACTTAATCTTGCTTAATTTTTGCTCTTTAACTTGCAAAAGGCAAGGGAATTCTGGCTATGATTTGATTATTTCCTTGAGCCTTTTTTAGTGTGATTCCTTTTTATCTTTCTTATCAACACTATGGGCAATGGAAAATTGGGAAGTGATAGAAAAATTTCCTTGCAGAGAGAAGGCAGAAAAAAATCTTTCTGCTCTTTCTCACTCCCTATGTGGTTTTATTTCAAGACAGCCCACTGCACTAAATCTTTTTCTGACGGTATGGGAGTACACACAGGTAACGGGTACTTTTCCATATTAAAAGAAAAGATGCTGTCATAAATTCAAAACCAGCAAGTGATGTGTAGGTTGCAGCGGAGACAGCGGGAGACACACACTTAGGTGAAAAGATAATGGGGGAAAACTTGTCATTCGCTGGAGCAGCCCATCGGGGTCCTGTGTGTGCAGCACTGACTGGTGCTGACCAGGGAGGGGCTGTTGTCCTGCTGTGGGTTCTGTCTGCAGTGTCGTGCTGGTAGCTTGCTGGCATAGACAAGAATAACGAATTTGAACTGAGAGAAGGCACAGTGTGGTTTGTGTCACAGGCCAAAACATTTTAAATATGCATACTGATGCTGTATCTGCAGCCCAAATGAAGTCAGCCCCTTTTCATTAGATATTTTAAATTCTCATGGTGAAAATAAATAAATAACGTGACTTTTGGAAAACATTAAAAGAAGAGGATCCAATCTATCAGTCATCCTCACCTTTGTGTCTGGGTAAGAATAATAATTCTGCAAGTAAGCAGCAGATAAAAACATAGGGCTGCTCTGAAATAAGTAAAATTTGCCAGTTCTGGCTATAAAAGGGAATCCCAGGACTGTGCCACTTGGCACAATGCATTTCGTGCTAGTCACAGCTACCTCTACATCTGTCATAACCTCAACTCTTGACTTGAATTTTCATTCTATTCATTTTAGGAAACAGACCCGGACTTTGATCATTGTGCTGTCTGCATTGAGAGTTACAAGCAGAACGATGTTGTTCGCATTTTACCATGCAAGTAAGCTAGTAAAGTTGCTTTGTTTGGAAATTCTTCTTTCTTTGTGCTCCTTTGCTTCATTTCATGTAATATGTGCCTTGCGATTTACAGACCTGTTTGTTAGATGTTTCCAGTCCTAATAACAGCCAGTGGGTGCTGGCACTGTTATGGTAGTAGAAATGAAACCAAAGATTATGATCCTCAGGGTGGGCAGTTTGGGCTTATCAGCCAGGGAGCTATTAAGGTGGTAATGGGGGAAGAGTGGTGCAGATTTAAGGACTGAATGGTGGGCACAGACTTTTGTGTAATGATCCCGGTACAGCTGCAGCATTCTGCACAGTAGATGTGCAACATGGGCTGTTGGTTTCTGAAACAGTGTAGGAAACAGAACTGCAGTCTTTCTAACCTTCCTACCTCCTCTGACACAGTCAGCCACTGTGCTATCATCCATCTTCGGTCTCCTCAGTGCAGTGTGTTCTTGGCTTTTGCCTGAAGATTTGTACCAGCTGGGTATTCTGCATTGGTGCTTAAAATGTAACAGATTCCTTCTCCTTCTATGCCATTCTCTTGACATTTACAGATTTTCAGTTTGGTTCCATTTCACTTCCATTCGTGAGTTGTTTTGGGATATTTGCTCCTTGAGAGATGCTTTTAAGTGCTTTTCCACACAGTGACTGGTTTTGATGAATCGGTCCATTTTGGTAGTCTTAAACATTACAAAGGGCATCCTTCCCTTGTATTCTGAAATTCAAAGCTTTCTCCGTATCTCCACAGACACAAAAACTACCTGTAAGTTACGCTGTGTATGCACGACCAGGATCCAGTAATTTGTCCTGTGCTTGGTATATAAATAGTGCTCTGCGTGCTACTCCAGAAGCAAAAAAGTCATGTTAAGAGTTGAACTTCAGTCACGCAGTAGTACGTAAAACATTATTGGTCTGCTAAATCCTTCTGCAGGCTGCTCTGAATAGCTTGAATAGTTTTCTTCTAGTGCATAATGAATTTCTATCATCGTAAAAGGCAAACAGTATTATTTTATCTCTTAATGAGCGAAATTTGCGTATATTATACTTCTGAAGCCAGAAGTTTAATTCAGTTTACTTTTCTCTGTTCTTTACCTTTTGGACTGTGGGAAACAATGAACTGGTTTGGATTCTCAGCGTTGTTCTTTAATACAACCTGCAAAGGTTTGTTTAGAATCTCCTATTAAAGTGTTTGGGAATAGAAAAGCTTGGTCTTAGATCTATAAAGATATGGGAGCTTTTGGTTATGCGGATGTGCGTGCCTTTCCTTTCTACAATTCAATAACTTTTACTCAAAGATGAGGTCCCCTTGCCTATAAAAATAAACTCCCAACTGCTAAGTAAGGATTCCAGGCATTTATGTCCTATATTATAAGCTTAAGTAAAGCTTGCATGTGTGAATTAAGCACTAGCCTTCATTTTGTTATGTAGAAGGTTATTTGGAGGAACTCTTGGAAATTACACACTGGTTTTGAAACACTAAGCTGATTTCTTTAAAAATTACTTCTTAAGAAAGTTTCACTTGTGTAGTTCAGGGCAGTACTGAGAGGCTCAAGGATGTGGAATGGAGGTTCACGAGACCCACTCTTCTGCTCCTTTTTCTTTGACACTGAACAGAGGTCAGAGAGAGGTCCTTGCCAACAAAGAGACAATGAGTCTTCATCTGGTGCCTTCTCAAACTAAGGAGAAAGCAAAATAGCGACTAAAACTCAGCTTCCCCAGTTAAACACCTGCCACTGTCCAAGCAATGATGTGTTGCTAGGATCAGCAGGTGTGGTCAGACCATTTAGGCTGAGCAGATCACTGATTTTTTTTTTTCTTTTTTTTTAATTAATGAAGTATTTTTTTAAGTCCTTTTCCCTCAGACACCTTTTGTGAGCTGCAGTCCCGCAGACCAGAGGCTCAGTGCTCTCAGGGATAGTTACAACCGCTCCAGGGAGCGACGTGAAGGTGCACCTGGCTGCTAACTCAGCACAGCCTCCCCCCACTGCCCACTCCCATGTGAAGGAGATCAAGGCTGTTGTGTAGGTCCTTTTCTGTTCTGTTTTTCACGAGAATATAATGTCAGCAAAGGCCCAGATTACATTCCCGTTGAAGGCTCTATGACAACTTTTATGTTCACTTTCTACTTCTGTTTTTAAATCTCTTTTCATCTGCTGCCGTTCAGCTTTGAATTAAGCGCAAAACCATCTTGGCTAGGTGGAAATGTTGCGATGAATGCCTTTCACAAGACATTTTTATATTTGCAGACCGGTAGATTTCAGATTGCATGTAAAAACCTTCAGTCTTCAACATCTGAGATGCTTCTCCCCAAATCTTGTCGTGAAGTTGTAATCCCCTTTCTGCTTCCTGACACTTCAACTTCTCATTTTAATGCAATGTGCAAAGTTATTTTAAAAAGAGAACAAATACCACACACGCCAAAACAAAAAAAACAACCTACAAGAGAGTCTCTAAGCCAGATGAGAAAATAAATTGCAATAAAACCATGAAGAAAATGGCTTGACCAAGGAGAAGCAAATGAAAGGCTAGAAGGTTTCCTTGCCGTGCCTGTTGAGGAAGCTATAATCATTAGACAGTAGGAATCGCTGACATATGACATCCCTGCTGCTTTCATCAATTTAAAAGTAGCATTTGCCTTTGGTACCACGGTTGTTCTTTGCAGTTAAGTATGATCTGTCACTCTGTGCCTCAGTAGAGAGGAGTCTTGGTCTGGGCAGACACACAGCAGGGAAAATTCGCCATCAGCTGAACAAGTTGCACCTAAAATTCCCTTGTGAAACACCTTATTTGTGATGTAAAGTTTTGTGGCAGGTGGGAAATTGTGGCCAATTTAAAAGTAAACTAAAAATGAAAAAGATTACAAGCAATGCAGTCGAATTTCTGTCATTCATTTTGCACTTCAGAGAGACATATTCAACGCGAGTGGCCTGTGGACATTCCTATAGCTCTTAGTGCACAGGGGGGTGAAGCAGCTGTCTGTCTTGGGCTTACAAGCCTGAGGAATATCTCTGTCTTGTGAATGCCATTATGTAAGTTAATAAGTAGTGTAGGCAAATGTCAGCGGGATTCTAGCAGCAGACAAACCTCATGGACAGTTTTCTTTATTTAGATTATTTTACTTTACCATCGCACTGCTGCCTTCAGGAGATGAAGGGGCAGTGAGTGAAACGTGAGGGTGATGTGAAGGATTAGGGAGACGTAAGGAGAGGAGAAGCAAAGTCACAGGTTAGAGAAAAGCACAAAATGACATTGGAAAGGGCAGAAAGATAGCCTGGGAAAGAAGGAATTTATAAAGTAGGAAGAGAATTAAAGTAGTGAATGTGTTCAAATAAAGGGATTTTGAGTCAAATGCTCAATATTTCCTGTACTGGGCAAGAAGAGGGGAAAGCGTCACAGGAACTAAGCCAGATTTCCGTCAGTTTGATTCTTTGCCGCTGCAAATAGTGTTTGTGGGTTTGGTTTTTTTTTTTTTTTTCATTGACAGCAAATTAACACAGTATCTCAGTGCCATCCTTTCTGCTTACTGCAGTGCCTCTGCACCCTTCCTGTTTTCTCTGCTCCCTGCTCAGGAGGGCAGCCTGTCTTCTCCCCCAGCAATACTACTATTGTGGAAGGTACTGAGGCTGTTCTGCCCTGACATTCCCTGCGGGGGGTGAAGATGTGGTGCCCCCCTCCCCACCGCAGCAGGACAAGCATCTCTCCTCAGCTGTGCTGAGGTACTGCCCTTAAAGCAGGGAAGTGTAAGGAGCTCTTGGGAAAGAGCGTTTGGAAACTCATCCAAACGTTTCTTGTGTGACGTGTGAATTCCAAGGCATTGCACCAGCAAAAGAGGATTCTGCCTCACTTTTTTTCTCTGTGAAATGCTGGAAGGAAGCTGTGTTGTACAACAGAGTCAGAGTCATGGTGTTTATTACAAGCTGGAGGGCAGCTGGCTTGGGTTTGCTGACGGAGTGGAAAAATATCTGCAGGTCACCTGTTTGGAGTTATGCCCGCATGGGAGACTCCTTCAAGTACTGCCAGCCTGTCGTGCTTGCTCTAGCCCTGAGGCCGGAGAAGCAGCAAAAGCTCTGTCACGCTTGACTCCATGGTGCATGGCTCCTAGGGGAACGTCATCAGCCTCCGTGACCTCGAGCAATTCGCTAGGAGCTCTTTCAGATTTATGGTCATGGAAAAGAAGTGACAGAAATACAAAGATTGAGAAGGTTTGTGATAGCAGCAAATACAAGGACTTACTTTGTCAGACAGTTTTTAAAATAATTCATGTGTTTACTGCCTTCATTGCTGTGTAACTGCTTTTTAACTCTTGCAAGCAGAGAAATCCAGACAGAGCCTGAGCCACGATGATGGTATCGGCAAGCTTTTCAAGTAGATAAACTGCTTAAGTATCCATCAGAGCCATGCTGGTCTAAATCAATAAATAACCTTAGGGGAACTGCATTTTTATGAAACACATTAATAAATATCCTTGAAGGTTTAGGAACTAAAAGCAAAGAATTAAGAGGTCATGAAGATAGTTGAACTGTTTTGGTGCATTTGAACTGTATGAAACTGCTAAAGACTCTCTAAAATACCTTCTAATATTTGGCAGATGCACATTGACATCCAGATCGGACGCCTGCTTCACTTGATCTGAGTGCTTCTGCAGCACTGATGAGCCGATAACAATATATTAAAGCTGTTTTTATACTTCTATAGAGTCTTGATGTCTGCTCTTTCCCAAAATATTAGATTTTCAGGTTTGTCCTGCTCTAAAAATGAGTTCAGATCTTAGAAGGAAACATAAGCAACTAAAAACCGTGATTTGCTTAATATAGAAAAAATAGCATCTCTGTATGATTTAGAAGACTTCAAACCGCTGTTACCCAGGATTTCTGAACATTGACTCCTATAGTTTTGTGAGTAATAAAGGGAGTGCATTAAGATCTAATAATGATAGAAGCGAGTTTGTATTTTGTGCAGTTATTTGAACAGTAAGCACTGTACATACCCTGTTTTTCATGATTGCTACATTGCTAAAAGACTCAGCCCAGCTAAGTGAATGCCTGAGATTTTGTAAGGTTCTGTTTGTGCAATATTTGGGATATAGATAAGCAAAGTTCTTTTGCTCCCTGACCATCTTCTGCTGACTCTGTGTATCTTTAGTACAGGTAGGATACACAAGTGCAGCAGACCAGAACCGAGTTACGTTGATGTAGTTTAATCCCTCCTACCAGTCTTGGTAGCATAGATGAAACAATTACATGCTGTCTTTTTCCTTGTTTATGAACAAATTCATAAAGCCCTTTTCTCTGGTCACTTTCCAGACATTTGAAAGGGAATTATCTAGTAATATGCCTCATTTGCTCTCTGGTTTTAAAATCCCAAAGCGATTGGGACTTCTTTGCTCCCTAACCATGTGATGAGCTTGCTGAGGCACAGAGCAGTGAGTACAACCTGAGAAAGGAGAGGATGGAGAGCGTCACAATTATGCGCTTGCATGACCTCTAACAGAGGCTGTTGATGCCTCTGGTGGAGAGAACTCCTTCTGCCGCTGCTCCTTGGCCAGCCGGTCTCAGAGCACAGCTCTTCACTGCCTAAGCAGCCCTTGTGATTGCTGATCTCCGTTGTGATCTCCAGTTTGGCTGTGGCTGCTCTTACTGGCTTTTTGCTCTGCAAGCAGTACCACTGGAAATCACAGATCTGGGTTCTTAACGTAGGCATTTCTTCAGCTATTATGAGCATTTGACTAGACATAAGAAGGAATTTCTTCACAGTGAGGGTGGTGAGGCACTGGCACAGGTTGCCCAGGGAAGTTGTGGCTGCCTCATCCCTGGAGGGGTTCAATGCCAGGTTGGATGGGGCTTTGAGCAGCCTGATCCAGTGGGAGGTGTCTCTGCTCATGGCAGGGGGGGTAGGACTGGATGATCTTTAAGGTCCCTTCCATCTCAAACCATTCTATGATTCGATAGAGCTGTGTTGTGTAGAAAGTCTGCTGAAACCCATTTCTGCCATGCGTGTACTCTGAAAAGTTCTTTGCCTTTTGAAAAGCCAAGAGCACGTTCCCTTTAATTTATACGTGCTGGTTTTGGTCTCTGCCTAGTCTTTCCTTGTTATATTGGTTTATATCAGTCCCAACACTGTTAGATTTACGTTCATGTATGTGTCTTAAGGCTTTGTGTGCATCGTAGGTGGCGGTTCAGACTGCTCTCTATTGTAGGTTCCCTGCTGTGCAGTAGAAGCCAGATTGCCTTTTCATCTTTGAAAGGTTTTTCTTTTATGACAATCATGTGATGATGGACATATTTTCATTCCTGATATCAAGAAATACTGACTGTAGGAAAAACTTTCTTTTTACTTAGATGTGATAATTATAAAAGCCTTTTCCAAATCAAACAACTGTGTTTGGGTTGGTTGGCCTGGCTTTTGAATAAAATTGGTGGATGTTTGCTCTACCCATTCCAGTTTATGGCCAGGTTCTACATAGAAATTGAGACAAGACTTTACACGAGGTTATGGTGGGGACGTTTTACCTTAGTCATTCTGACCACGTGCATACTCATATCCATAATAAAAGGGGAGGATGTGTTTTTCTAAGTGTTTCTTCCTAGTTGACAATTATTAAAGGATGGCAACAACAAGCAAGGATTTTTTTTTATTTTTTTAATTGTAATCAACACAGAATAATGGCAATTCTATAATTTGTTCTGCTAGCTTAATTAAAAAAATTATCTAAAAGTTTGGTAAATATAGTTTTCATTGTATACAATAGAATTGTTTACTAATTATGTATATGCCTTGTCTGTTCTTCTAGGCATGTTTTCCACAAAGCCTGTGTGGATCCATGGCTTAGTGAGCACTGTACGTGTCCAATGTGTAAACTGAACATTTTGAAGGCACTAGGAATTGTGGTAAGTTGTGCTGTTGTGAGCTCTTCTTCTATGTCTGAGACTTGGAACAGGATGAATAATCATAGGGGAGAAGGGTGTTCCAGTGCCATAAAAGTTTGAGGGGTTTCACCAGTTTCTTTGCTGCTGATAAAGATGTTATTCTTATTCCTTCCCCTGGTTGGTCATTGGGAACATATTGTTATATTTCCATTTATAACAATTTATCTCCTGGAAGGCTACTAGGATCTCTATAATCTTCTCTTTTCTCAACTTCTTTCAACCCTTTTTTAAATTTACTCTCTAAATCTCTTGGTTTTGTTGTGGTCTCCCATAGACACTCAAATTTGTTTACACAATAAAAGCTATGCCTGAGCTGAGGCCAGTGAGTTTTCCTCAAGCAGCTCATGCCTTATGGATCCCTGAGGACTGTTGACCAGTTCACAAAGGGATAGAAGTGGAAAACCTCAAAAAGCATCTTTCCATCTTTTCCATATGAGGGAAAAATTGCAAGGTGGAAGTGATATTCTGTTCAGGAGAACAAAATAAAGAAGAAAGAGAAGAGCATATGAAGATACTGCCTAAGGCAGCTTTTGAATCAAGCCAGGGAGAATAACGAGGCTTTGGTTTTTCCCTGTGTCAGTTGTAGATTTGCACGCTTTCTAAGAAGTTGTTGATATATTGTTGAATGACCTATTTTTGCAATTGATAATGTTCCTGGATTTTCGGAGGATACTATAGAACTCAGTGTGTGTCATCATTGCTGGTGGTAGTGACCCGTACTAGTATAGGCTATGATAGAAGCATATTTGAGTGCCTGTCTTGATTCTTAATACATTTTCCTGCTTCTTCCTCCACCTCTTTAAGATGGCCTGAAGGAGCAACTTGGGTTAGAGCTTGCCGATTCGTGTGTTCTCTCCTGTGTGATCTGAGGACATCCATAGCGGCTGAATAGTGTGTCTGTGTGGTTTTACTCAGTTAATAAGTTTGCTACACATAGAATATTCACCGTTGTAATGCGGAATTGCTTGTTTTTCCAGCCAAACGTGCCGTGTACAGATAATGTCGCCTTTGACATGGAAAGGCTCACCAGAGGTCAGCCAGCTGGCAGGCGGTCAGCCCTCAGCGATTTTGCCAACGACAGCTCTCTCAGCCTGGAGCCCCTACGCACCTCTGGGATGTCACAGCTTCCACAGGACGGAGAGCTAACGCCAAGGTCAGGAGAGATCAACATTGCTGTGACAAGTAAGTTTTCTTTGGCTTCCAGTACAGTTGTATGGTTTTCCTGGAATGTGGCACTTGCTTTGCTGTAGCTGCGTGCTGCAGGGCCGTGGGGAAAGGTTTCCCTCCAGGGGTAAAGGTGACCTTAGTGTCTCTGCAAGAAGCATACACTCCATATTGAAACCAGTAACTCTAGGTGTGACAGCACCAACGCTTCCATCATTAATGGTGAAGCCTCTTAGGTCTGCATGCAAAGAACACTGATGAACTAACATGGCAACAATAACCCTCTTGAATTCTGTAACCAATAACCTGAATTGGCAAAAACATTATTTACCCTTTTAGACTACTTTGTGCACAATAGTTTATGCAAATATAAACATATTTTAGCTGATTCCTGTTTCTGCAAGACTTTTTTTTTTTTTCCCCCCGAGGATGTTACTACTAGAATTCTGACTTCTCTTAGCAAATGGTTTTTCTTACTTTTTTTTAATTCACAAATTTTGTATTTGATGTACCAACATATGAGTATTGTCCAAGCATTTCATGGCATCAGAAAGCTGTTCCTGCCCTGCTTGGAAGCTCTTATTCATAACAACATGGTAAATTTCCACTCACTGGATTTTACCTGGGATTTTTACTGTATAATAGCACTATAATGATTACAATGTATGGAATTGTATCATTTTTCCATATGCTGTACAGTCTCAGTTTGATGCATGAATGGTTGGTTTTCCGGCTGAATTGCACAAATAGAATCCATGCAGTACAACAGTCATAATGTTCTCCTTCTATTTGACTTCGTTGCCTCTGTGATGTAGATTTTGAACTTAGTGAACACTGTTTGCCACTGGTCCGTGTGGCTGATACAGTCGATGACAGCATTTCTTTGGATTCTGTAGCAAAGTAAATGTCTCATTTAAATAATTTCATCCTATGAAAAACATAGTCCGTATCCAAAAATGTCCAAGACAGAAAAATCCACATACAAAATATAGATTCTTTTCAAAGCCATTAAGTCACTTTGCGCAGTGTTTGGCATCTGATTCACCTTGTATCCAGCTCTGTTGAACAGAAAGCAAACCCATTGATGTGCTGCTTTTCTTGTCATGGGTGGGAAAACTGTAGATTAACTGAAACTTTTCACAACGTGGCTTTACAGAAAGTATTTTTGCTGTCTGTTCCCGGTTGCAGCTGTACGCTTGCACAGATGGGATGCCAGGGTAAAGGAAGAAATCGTCAGCATGAACTGTTGCTGATTACGTTTATGAAATAAAGCTTTAGAAAGGATGTTTGGATTTAATGGATGACACATGCATTCTTTGATGCATTGAGAGTTAAACCAAAAGCCATATTCAACAACAGTGTTCGTATTCCAATCTATGACTGTGTGCCAAATTGATCTTGAGGAGGGAGGGCTTTGAATAGTGAACATTCTTTAATAGCCGCTTTTATACTACTTTTTGGAGGGTTTTTTAAGGTGTCTGTCGGTATACGTAAATGTTGAAATTATTCTTCCATGTTATATTTGTCTATTAAATGGAAAACTCTAGTTATGTTTTACTGTTGGACAAGCTATCCTATTTTTTGTTGTTTTTTTTTTTTAAAGTAACACCATAACATTTATTCAGAAGGGAGGGGGCTAAGACACAAATTAAATGTGAAAGCATACTGGGTGTGCTGATGTGAAGAGCTGCACCTCAGCAAATCTAAACCAACCCTGACAACCTTGTCTGACTAGGGGGTGGACAGAGTTTCCGTTACATTTTCCCTTGTTCCTGCATCTCACTTTACGTTGTTAAGTACTCTCTCTTTATCACTAACGCTTGGGCTCAGCCAGGAAATATTGTTGTGCTATGCTTTTTGTCCACACCTCTCTCCACTTCTTCTTTGCTAGCCTTCTCCAGTCAGTAACTCTGTGGCTAACCTCCTTCTGCTTCACCTCCTGGTGCCAAGTCATGGCTTAGAAGCCTCTTGCCTTCCGCCAGTGGTATTTGAGGGGAATATTGGCATCGCTTTGACATAAGCCTTCTCCCACGAGTGATTTCCTCCTTTCCTTTGTCAACAGAAGAATGGTTTATTATTGCCAGTTTTGGCCTCCTCAGTGCCCTTACACTCTGCTACATGATCATCAAAGCCACAGCTAGCTTGAATGCTAATGAGTAAGTAAATATTCAGATGTTTCTCTGTATTTCTGGTGGGTGTGTGCTGCGGTCAACGTTGGGAACAAATCCCAAGAGAATAGAAAAGGGGGAAAACGGAGTTTTCAAAGTGTCAAATGCCTTTTCTGCTTTTCTCGAATGTGTTTTTGTTAACAGTACTTTCCAGGGTAACATCTAAAGTCCCTCTTAGCTTATATATAGCTGGAGCGTCCGAGGAAACCTCACTGCCAAGTAGAGACATGGAAGGGGGGAAAAGAGAATAATTACATTCAGGTTTTGTTCAGTGGTTTAGGTAAACATTCGCTTTCTGCTATTATATCCCATGTTCAAAATTCACCTGGCATAGCCAGGACAATCTGTCATCAGTTACCTTCGACAGTTTTCACCTCAATTTCTTAGTCAAGCTTCATGCTAGAAAAATTTGTGTTCCTAGTTGGCACACTGAGCTACGAAACAAGGTATTTAAATAGAAAGCTACCTTTTTGCTCTTAGGAGAGAGAGAGGTGAAAGCAATGAATACAGTATTTCTTTTCTCTTAAGTGAAGAGAGCAGACCAGTCTTCTGACCTCTCATTTTAGCATGCTTAAGTATTGCAGTCAAAGGAGTGCTTAAAGACACCCGTGCTTTCTTAACCTGTATAGACACCCCTGATGCCTCCCTTCAGACAGGCTGGACGAGAAATTACTCTAGCACATGAATTTCAAGCTTTTTTTATAGTTCTGTGTGTAGGCAAGTATAAATCTGTTCTGCAGATGCATTAACTGGGTACATCCACCTATTTTAATTTTAGGTATATGGAACATCTGGGCTCGTGATACATATTTAGTCATAATTCATTTATTTGGGGATGGAAAGTGTCAGTGTCTTTGTCTCTGAACATCTTAATACAGCTGAGATTCCATTAAATGTGTTGATATCTTACTAAATGTGGGGCGAGATTCGAAGGCACAGCCTGGAAATGCAGCTTTATGAATATAACTTCCCTTTTGTTCTTGTTTTGTTTCATTTTGAGATAAAAGAAAGAAGCGCTTTTAGTGCTTTCTGGAAAGTATAAGGTGTCCTTCTCAATAGGATAGAAACAGATCTGACAGTCTCCAGTGTCAAATTTTAGGCAATCTCAAACTAATCTTCTTCAGGAGGCACCATAATAAGTTCTTACAGTTTTTGGTCATCAGGAACCTTTGATTACCACTAATTTGCAAATCTTACTTTCCTCTTTTCAGATGCCAGTTCTAAAAGGCCATAATGAAGAAAAGTTTTAGTATTTCAAATAGCCCTATTAAGTCTGAATATTACTTTTTCTTTTTCTCCATTCTTCAAAATCTTGAAATTACAAGCAGCATTCAGCAACTTGGCACCAGAGCTGTAGCTGAACATAGTTAATCTGCCCTGGGAAGTAGCTTGGGAAAGCACAGATGAGTTGTGAAACGGGAATGTCTGCATTTCTAGGCATTTCCACATCATTAGAAAGAAGACAAAGGAACCGTAGCCCATGTAGTGTTGTCCAGATGTGGGCACTGATAGCAGTTGAATTTCTGCTTTCCCTTGCAACTCTTCTTTTTGTTGTCTTTTGCTGAAGCTGGATCTGGGTCTGTTTTTACTGAAAGGCCGAGCTCCTCCAAACTGGCAGAGAGTTTGGGCCTCCAGAGAAGGGTTTTCACAGCCCTTAGAACAAACCAAGGGCGTGCTGATGTAAGGAGAGCTGCTTTGCCCGGTGACAGGAATGAAAATGTGAGCATATACAAGTGTGTGCTTTGAGGCAGACTGAAGAGAACTAGCAACCGCAGAAACCAGAGCTGTGAAAAATCACTTATTTAGGTTACCTGGCTGTAGCCATTAACTCAACAGCTTTTTGACTGAATTCTTTGGGATCTAAGCAGCTTCCACAAGTGCTGCTAGGTTTGACTACTCATTTTAGACAGTTTAAAATACGTACGCATGGGACTAGTTCTTAGATTTATTGTTTCATTGACACCATATGTTCCCCAGTGCCAGGCAAAGCATTTCCTGTGCTGGATGGACATCACACCAGGTACATGGCAGCTCCCTCTCACTGCGACTCCATTAAATGTCACAACAGCATTCCTACTTTTCATGCTGTTCTCCAAATAAAAAGCCATGCTGGCATGCGCTACCGTTGTTAAGATAGTGTCTAAAGATGAAGCTGAGAATTTTTTCTTATCAGAAAACAACAGTAGTGAGAATGAGGGTATGTAATATACTGATGGAAGTAAAATGTGCCAAATATTCTGCATTAAAAATCATCTAAAAACATGTCCTGATGCTTTTTTCCCCCCCTATGTCCTTACTGCACCTTAAATGTATCTATTTAGAGTGATAGTTCAGGAGTTGAGTATATATGCATATCTAACCGTGTATGTATATATGCACACGTACATGCATTTTTAAATAGTGAAAGTAAACATCTATGTGGTAAGAAAAGAAGGAGCCAACCACTTTCTCTTGATCTCATAATATTCATGCACTGTTACTGTTAAATTATTTAGGTAGTGATTTAAAGGAACGAAACAAGCGTATTTTGCTTTGCTTCTTAGGGAATGGTCAGAAATTACTGTTTAACTGTTTTAAAGTCTAGAAAACCCAGATGTTGGGTGGCAGCATTTAGAGAAAGTTTTCAGGAGCAGATGGAGTTTCCTCAGAAGTTTAGTAGTGCTCAAACCACTGTCTGTCCTGTCTTTTATTGGTCCTGTGAGAATCATGTCAGGCATACGGACCTCTCTTAATCCTCTGGCCTTGTATAATCAGTCATTTCTCACTAACTTACTTCTACAGGTTTTATTGTTTTGGGTTTTTTTAGTATTGGCAGTATTAACTTTAATATAAATATTTTTTCCTGTTTTTATGCCCCACAGAGCAGAATGGTATTGAAGAAACGCTTTCTGGCCAATTGCCTTGGAGAGAGACACCTATTTTTATGCATCTTTTATCGATCATGCAGCACAAGCAATTATTTAGTACATTCTATTTTTTCATAAAATTTGCTGATGCCAAAGCTTTGTATTAAGGAAAAAGTGAAGAAAGAAATAAAAAAAAACTTTAATTATGAAATCTTACTCTGAGACTTTTCTTTTTCTGGGACTTGGTGTTCATACTTACTTCTGACAGCCTTTTGCGAATGTTATAAGGTGCTTTGTTTCCCTTGAATGGTGTCGTCTTTGGAGAGCTGTAGTCTTCTCCTTTCATTTTAGGACACGCAAGCTAACAAGTGGAAATCTGACACAGTGCTGTTGTTACGTTGCCGACCAGCAAAAGCGTTATTAGCAATCACTCCATACCAACTGATTAAGGGAAAAACCTGGGCCAGGCATTCTAGTATAAAACAGGCTCAACTTGACTCCAGCTGAAGTTTAACTGATTTGAAATAAGGGCATTTTCTCCCGTTCTCCTCCTGTGTGGCACTGTGTGCTGGTTGTGGCTGGGGTAGAGTTAATATTCTTCACAGTAGCTGGTAAGGGGCTGTGTTTCGGATTTATGCTGGAAACGGCATTGATAATTCAGGGATGTTCTAGTCGCTGCTGAGCAGTGTTGACACGGGGTCAAGGTCTTTCTGTTCCTCATGCTGCCCCGGGAAGATGGGGATGCACCGGGTCCTGGGAGGGGACACAGCCAGGACAGCTGACCCCAACTGACCCAAGGGATATTCCGCATCGTATGACATCATGCTCAGCATATAAAGCTGATGGAAGAAGGAGATGGGGGAGATGTTTGGAGTTATGGCGTTTGTCTTCTCAAGTAACTGTTAAGGTGTGATGGAGCCCTGCTTCCCTGGGGATGGTTGGCCACCTGCCTGCCAGTGGGAAACGGTGAATGGATTCCTTGTTTTGCTTTGCTGGCGTGCGGGGCTTTTGCTTTACCTATTCAACTGTCTTTATCTCAACCCATGAGTTTTCTCACTTTTACTCTTCCAATTCTCCCCTGCCCATCTCCTAGGAGGAAGCGAATGAGCAACTGTGTGGGGCTGGGCTGCCAGCCAGAGTTAAACCACAACACCCTGGGTGGATTGCAGGGTGATTTTTGTCTTCGGCTCAATCACTGCTGAAGGTTTGCAACACTTGTTTTCTGAACCGACAACTCATAAATGTTTTCTGTCTGCTGCTTTCACCCCACCCTTCTTCCTGATCAAAGTGACACTGCTCTAAACCACTTCTTCCTTCCTAATACCCAGTTGGGAAGGTAGCGTTTCCCCCACCGTCGTCTGTGAAGCCTCCTTTCGTGTTAGTGACGGGTTAGTTTTTGTTGAAATTCAGATTGTGAAAGATTGATAATGGTCTTTACTCTTATGTAGAAACTGCAAACACGTCCCTTCTTGCCATGGCTTTTTTACTGCTGAGGAGGCAGAAGGAAAACATCCCTCATCGCTGTCCTCGCTCAGGTTTCTTCGCGCAAGTTACCTTGTGCAAGCAGTGTGTGAGTAATTTCACAACAGTTAAACGTTCTGATTCGCAGTGCTGGAGTTGAGATGGGTAGGTGAGGGTAACAAAGTCAGTAACAAAAAGATCATTGGTAGAAGATAAAACCTATTCTGCATTTGGTTGTTTTTGTTGTTCTCATATTGAGACGTAGAGATTTGAAACTTAATGCTTTCTAACTTAATTAAATGGACAGAGGGAACCAATCTTACTGTAAGATTTAATTTTTTTATGTACTGGAAAACAGGAGGTTTAATTTAATTTTATTTTTATGTATAGGCACTTTTGGAATTTAGGAACACAGCCAGACTCTGCATTAAAATAGTTTCTTAATTCTTATCTGTCCGATAGGCTTCAGCTGAGAAGGCAGCTTTTATACCAAGAAATGAAGTGCGCGATAGCTTCAGTGCATTTAATAGAATTATTTTTCAATGTGCCCTTGTGAAATTTTGACAGAAACATGAAAACAATCAGTAGAGCAGCAAGAGCATTTTGAAAGACAGGAAAACCCCATTGGAGTTGCTCACGAAGAGGAAAAAACCCTCAAATGTACCAAGTCTGAGGACTGACTCCTTGTAAAATACAGTGTTTGTCAGCTGAGCGTTGTTGTCAGAAGTGGAGGAATGTGGTCAGAGCAAGATTTCGGTTACAGGCTGCGAAACGAGAGTGTGACCTTTTATTTTTTTTCCACACCACAGTAAAATTGAGAAGCTTGTGCTTTTCTCCAAAGCCCCTGAACTGCTTTTGAGTGCTGCCAGGAGGGATGCGCAGTGCAGCCTGGGCAGTGTGGGGGACCCCAAAGCGAAAGGCACCACAAACCATTCCAGTTTGTGTTTATTCTCCAGAGCAGCAGCAGGAGAACTTGAATGATATTGGGAATATTTGAGGTTCTGATGCATTTCCCTTCATAGAGGATTGAAGTAACCCATGGTGTCATCCTTAGTCTTTCCTTTGAGCTTCTAGCAAGTCTCTCAACAAAGCCTTAATAAAAATACAGACAGTATTAATTAACAGGTTAATTACAGGTCAGGCTAGCAATGCTAGTTTATCCCGTTAATGAAATAAATATATTCAAGGATGGACTCTGCACCATCTCAGAAACTCGGGGTTGTTTTTACTCTGGATAGATGGACACTAGAAGGAAACTCCCACAGTTTCTGTTGCCTGCGGTGCTTTCAGATGCTCACACGTAAAAGGTGAAGGATGTTACTGTCGTATGTGTAATCATCACAGTGAGAGGAAAGGAGAAGAGCGGATCCCTCTTTCCAGATGTTGGAAGGGTGGCAGGACTGGATATAATTCAAGAGGGAGCAGGAGCACCTTGCTAAACAGCCGGCTTCAGGGAAAGGATTCTGTATGGACCAATCCTGCTCTGTTGCTTCTTAACTGAGAAGGTGTCTGGAACAGATTGTGAGGGCGGGGAGCGCCCTGATGGGATTTGCACATGAAGAAGTCATCCTGCCCCAGGAGCTGTGGAGAGGCTGCAGCTTGAGGCAGGATTTGGCCCTGGTTAATGACCGAGGGCGTTAAAATAATTTCAGATGGAAAGGGAGCATCAGGCAGGCAGTCCTCAATCCTGATGCACCTGGAATGTTGCGGCAATGCTGTGTCTGGTGAATTTTTAGCCTGGGTGTGGTGCCCACTTCATCCTGTGGTTATAAAGATCAATTCCAGGGTATTATATTTATTTTCAGACTCAATACAAGTTATCTGCAAAGTTCTTTGTAAGCATATAATGAAGAATAGTGGCAGAGGGCACTGAAGGATTTGTTTCCATATATTAAATCTGAATGCAGACTTGCTGTTTGTTTATTATTTATATATCGTGATCTGCCTTGGTAAGTGCAAAACAGGAAGAACAGATTCATAACTGGAATTTGGAGCTGTGGATGTTTCTATTTGTCCTTAAAACGTCGCATTTCTAAGCAAACACCGGCCATTTTCCGCATTAAAACGAGCGTGGCTGGGTCGCGGTGCCCTGCTGGCTCTGGCTCTGCTGGGACTTGTGGGCAATGGTGCCAACCTGATATTAGAGCTCCCGAAGTTGGGGTGTTGAACAGCACTGGGGAGGCTGCGGAATGGCAGAAGAGAGAGACACTTGGGAAAAGAATGAGTGATGTGTCCCACAAGCCGTGTGAAACCGGGAGATTCAGAATCATAGAATAGTTTGGGTTGGAAGGGACCTTAAAGATCATCCATTTCCAATCCCCTGCAGTGGGCAGGGACACCTCCCACCGGATCAGGCTGCCCATTTGCGTCTGTATGGAAACGTGCAGCGTCCCTGGAAGCGGGTGGCTTACACTTCTTTTGCCAAGAAGCAAGAAAACATCACAGTAAAGAATTTTCGAGGTGTTGGACATAGAGTGCCTTTTTCCAGATTCATTTAGAATATTTGTTGTCAGATGACCCATCTGCCTGTGGATTGGATCTCTGCCTTCAGTCTGGGTGCACGCAGAGGAAATGACAGCCTGGGCTGTCTGCTTCCTAATGCCTTGTTTAATTTTTGAGTTACAAAACCAAAAGCAACACCAAGCTTTCGGAATCCCCTTCGTTTCGTTTCAGCATTGGCTGTTCAGTCTGGAACATTGCAGTGGCTGGAGGAAAGGGAAACAAAGCATCCAATATCCGTGGCTTATTTCTACTACAAGCGGAGACATGATCATCAAAAATCAGATGATCCTGACCCCTAGCAGAAGTCGCAGAAGATTTAGATGAGATATCAGAAATAAATGTTTTCCCGTGAGGATGGGGAGGCACTGGAACAAGTTGCCCAGAGCAGTGGTGGCTGCCCCATCCCTGGAGGTGTTCAGGGCCAGGTTGAATGGGACTTCGATCCCCTGATCCAGCAGGAGGTGTCCTTGCCCCACTGCAGGGACTGGAACTGTATGAGCTTTAAGGTCCCTTCCAATCCAAACCATTCCGTGATTCTATGATATGAATCTATTAATCAATTTTATCTGATATCATTCCAAAGTAGATTCACTTTTTTTTGTTTGAAGGCAGACTATGATCAGCTAAAAATCATAGTTCCAAATAATTCATGTTCCTTTAAACTTCACTTTTTTATTATTTTTTTTTTAATTTTAAGCTTCAATACCAAGTTTGGGAGAGGATTCCTGGAATCACCTTAGAGACCATCAGCTTCACACCTAGAAAGTGGGTGTTCATCATCCCCTACCAACTGCTTCTCAAAGTCTATTCCAACGCAGTGTACTCAGTCTGAATACCTGGGTCTGCACACCTGGCACAGTGAGCAATTCGCCTCTGTGCAGTGTGACTGCAGGTTTCACTCTTGTTTCCATTAACTACGTGATCAAACGGAAATTAATTTGCTTGTGAGAACTTCCCCTTCTTGGTGTGTTTGGTGGAGGGAGCGCGCGATCGGGCTTTCGGTGATAAAAGAGATGTGGAGGAGGGCGGGGAGCTGGCAGCAGGTGGGTTGCACAGCCTCAGTTTGCTGCTCTTCCCAGTGATGATTGGACCTGGGCACAGGATTCCCGTGCATCGCAGAGTCGGTTGCACGTTGGGATGGCAGCTGGCTGTCACAGTTTGCATGTGGCGTCCCATGGGCTCGGACACCTTCCACTGGATCGGGTTCCTCAAAGCCTCATGCTTTGAGAAGTGCAAAGTTCATATTCTCTTTTGCTCTTTCAACAATTCTGTGCATTTGATTATAGCTTTAGGTTTTCCTTTTTAATCGTAATAAGGATGACTGCTTTTTCTTCTCGTTTTTCTTCTGAGTCTCTGACTTTCGGATGAATGGGGAAGGAGAAAAGGTGTTTTGGACAGTAGCAGCTGAATTCTTCTGTCGTCTTTCTTGTAAGCTCTTTATTTCAGAACGGCATATGCTGGACTCAAAAACTGGCAAAGGAAAGGAGGGTTTAAACACCTAAATTCTGCCAGGGCTAAAACTGCAGTCCCGTTAGCGTCTTGCTCCACTGATGCCTGGAAATGGAGGCACCTTGGTTTGCTGAGCACCTTCGTGATGAACTTGGAAGCTTTTCAGTTGCCTCCAGTTTGGCTGGTGTGGCTGCCTGGTGTATTGTATTCTAGGCAGCCTTGCTCCCAGCTAATCCCTGCTGGGATCGAGAAACCAAGTAATGAAACATTTTGGCTGAGGGCCTGATCTGATAGATGCTTTCAGAGAGAATTTACTGTACACCAGTGGGGCTGGGCTCCTCGCGAAAAACATCTGTGTGTTTGGAGAGCCATGGGAATGCAACGCTGTCGAGGAAAAGTGACAAACTTCACTTCCCCGCTCTATCAACAGCCACTCGGCGCTTGTTTTGGGTGTCACCAGTGTTGGAGAAGAGGGTTGGGTCTCCTCTGGTTCTGTGTAAGGAAATATGTAGTTTCTAGAAAGTGGCTTTGGGTGGGTGGAGGTTGCTGAGCTCCGGAGGAGGTCAGATTTTGACAGCATCAGTCAGACAGTCCTTGGTAACATCACTCAGCCTTCTGGTTCCTTTTAACCCCGTGCCAGAGCGCTTTGTGCTGGAGCGTGGCATAGGGAACTGAGCACCTACCAAAGGTTTCTGAAGGAACCACGTTCCTGCTTTACAAGGCTGTAAATCAACCGCAAGCACCGAACTCCGGCCTGCCTTAACCTTGCTCAGACTTGACCTGTTTTATCTGCAAGAACCATTTGAGGTGGGATTGTTCATGCATATGGAAAGCAGTTGCTTTCAGCTGCCAGGGGAGCACACGAACGGCAGTGAACTGTTTCATATGGCCGGTAGGGCTTTGCGTTAAAGAGGGGCTGTTTTTTCCATACATACTGTGTTTGTGGTCGACACCAGTGTACAAGGTTGCTTTATACGTTTTTTTACATTGTTTGTGCATGTTCCTAATGAATTTTTTGTTCTACCTCTTGCAGGCAGTCACTTCTTCCATCGTAACTCTCTGTCCCCTCGAAGCCTGGTCTACGAGAGTGAGTTCTCAACCATCGAGCCCGCCTTGGACATGTACGACGAGAACAAAACCTGAAAGGAATCCATGCTCCTTCCTGGCCCTTTTTCCGTTTTTTTCATTTCTCATTCCTATTGTTGTGTACTCTTTCCATGGATCTCCTTTGTCTGAAGAAGAGCTGCTTTTTCCAGAACACGAACCCGCCTTCTCGACTGCAAAGATGAAGACCAGCTTGTGGTGGTTTCTGAGGGTGGCATCTTTGAGCTGACAAAGAGTTGCGCGCAAGCAAGATTGCCTGATGGAAATAGCTGAGTAACAGCATGGGGAGCTGTGTCGGTCCAGCCGTGGCGACGCAGAAGAGATTTTTACAGTGGTCCTAAGAGCGTGTCGTACTGCAAATGCGTCTCTCACACGGGTGTCTGCTGTTTGCATTTTTCGATTGTCCGGATGGTTGGGCAAGCTCAGAAAGGGAACTGGTTGCAGAGGAGATGGCCAGTGACTGGTAGAAGCACTCGTATATCTTGGTCAATCCATAACCTTACTGTGGAATAGCCCCTTCTGAAAGGGACCTTTATAAGTGCATTGAGTTTCCTACAACCCACATAACCCTGGACAATAGCGAGCCAGCCTGACGTTAAAGCTGCAGAGAGGACCTGCGTTTGCAGAAAGATTTCTAGGAACTTGATGCTTGGTTTTTTCCTCCAATTCGATTGAAGTGGGAGAAAAACGGCCTATACAGAATATACTTCTGGTCCTTCCGTGTGCTCCAGTCAAGTGAGTCTCTTTCGAAAGAGAGGACATTCACAGAACCAGCACTTGATCTACCTGAAAACTATTAGACTTTTTGAAATATGCAGGAATCTAATTAGCTTTCTTCCTCACTTTACTTTTTTGGGGGGGAGGGAGGGGGAGGATGTTTAAAAAAATCCACCAAATTTTTCACTGAGGTTTTTTAAAAGCCAGCATGTTGGCATTACACAGAAGAAAAGAGGTAAGCTTCTTGTCCCGTTCTCCTGTTGAGATTGGAAACAGTTAAATAGCAAACACGTTCTCTAAGCTGTGCCCTTTCCCACTGACATCAATAACGGGAATGCAGAAAGCAGCAGAAGAAAGGAAAGCAGCAACTGCTTTGACACTCAGCAGGAAAAATCAATTTTTACTGGTGTGTGACAAAAGCGGTGGGGAAATGAATATTGTTTGCAAGCTGCTGAAGGAGTAACGCAGAAATGGAGAGCGAGAGAGGAGCCTCTGGAGTTAAATTGTTCACAGCATTCCTCAAATGAACAAACGTGGAGGAGCGAGCACTTCTGCTCCACCTTTTCCTACTGGACAATGCATAACTGCTTAATGAATGTTTGGATTTTTCTCCATTGCAGTCTAAGTTACTGTAGGTGTAGAAAAGCATTTGTGTCCTTGTAGTGTGAAACAAAGCTTCACCCTTTGTATAGTAATCTTGAGAAAGCAGTTAAGCCAAAAAGAAAGGTAAGATATACCCTGCCACGCTGTAATTTCATCCGCTTTTTGCTACAGGCAGGGAATTTCCCCTCCTTTATTCTGTTTTTTAATTGCAAAGCAGTCTGCTTGACATATATCCTTACCTGAAGTGTGGTTCGGCTGTGTCTTTAACACAGATGTTTAAGAGAAAAACAAGAACCCAGCTCTGTAAAATGAGGAAATGATCCTCTGTGCCTGTGTGCTTTGACTTTTGTTGCTGTGCGTCAGCTTTATTTAATCTGATAATTCAAGAGTGGGTGGTGTGAAGCGTAGGGTTTGGTTGGTTTTTTTTCTCATAATACCCACGTTTCTGTTTACCAAATGCACTTTTATTGTCATTCAGCTCACTCTAGAAATACGCTTAAACCCCAGACTTTTTAAGAGCACAATTTTAACACCCACTTACTCCTACAAAGCAGAAGTGAAGGTCACAGAAAACGCCAGCCAGTGGCTTGAGCAGCGGCAGGTCGTGGCCGGCATCCTTCCTCTCCTTGCGGGTGTGCGAAGGGGGGCAGAGCCGGCGAGATGGGGCAGAGTTCCCACCAGCCCGGCTGAGCCCCATTCCAGCCCGTACAGAGCTCGGAGGTGGCAGAAGGGCTGATTAAGCAACCTCTTGTTTTGCAATTATGTCGGTGAGATGACAGCAGACAGACACGTGAGAGCGGCGCAACTTCCGAAAACAAACGCCCGAGAGAAAAACCATCGTCTTTCAAGGATGTTATAGGGCTTGTTTTTATCTGTGGTGGCCACAGGTTACAATAAACATACAAACACCTGCGTGAGGGCAGTTAAATACAAATCACCTGAGTCTCTCCAAGAAGGATGCGATGCCCAACCCTGTGCTGCCGGCCCTGGGCAGCGGCACCGCGGCGAAAACGCGTTCTCGGGGTCGAGCCCTGCAGCAGGTTTGGGGTAGGACAGCCTGGAGTAGATGCTCCAAATAAATCCTTCTGGTAGGGCTGAGTCTGCCTGACATGGGGATTCGCCCCAACACCATCAGGAATGTCACCAATGCACCGTTTCGGCACGAAAACAAAAGTGGTGGTTTCTCAGCTCTGACTGAGATCGTTCGCACCAGCTACGAACCAGAGGTGGGGAGAAGAGCTAGAAAACAAATGGAATTCAAACAAACATTACAAAGTGCAAGGTCCCCAAAGTCAAAATAATAAATTATGTCATTTGTATTTTGATAAATCTTATTTCTAACCTAACATCTTGGTTTTAAGCAGGGAAGAGGGAAGGTTCGCCTCTGGTTGTGGAAGGCAGGGTCTGACGTAGTGGCAAAAATGGACTCGTGCTGTAGGATCTTGGGGCAGGGAGCTGACAATCAGAATTGACATCTTAGATTTGGAAAATCTTGCAACACTGGAAAAATTAAAAGCTAGTTCAAACAATTGATCCCTACCTGCATGCTGGGACGTGCTGTGGCAGGCGTTCTTCGACTTAGTCATATTTAGGCTGGTGAGGCAGCAGCACAGCAACATGGGTGATTTTTCTGGGCTGTGCTGGTAAGTTGGAAGTTTTCCTTTTAATATTAATCAGTATATAAAAAAAAAAAAGCTTGATGAGCATTGTTGTTCTTGTTCTGCTGCAGTGGTGCCGTGTATGGGTGAGTCATTTCATAGAAGAAAAATATCCTGCGATCTACCAAGAACTGTAAGTGCCAGTAACTTGGAAAATCATTTTTAAGGTTTTAAAAAAAAAAAAAAAAGGTGGTTTTTAACTGAAAACATTAATTTTATGACTTCTACTTATAAAACCCAAAAGCTTTTATCTCTAAGTGTTTCCCTAAAATATTTAAACCCTAACACTTCATCTTCTCTTTCCCCACCTCCTGTTCTGTGAAAGTTTTGCATGTTCCTGTAAGGTGTGTGTAGAATCAAGGTTTGGTTGTGTTCTTAGAGGATAATTGCCGGTGAGAAAAAAAAAATAGACTGTAAGTGTGCTTTGTACCTATAATACTAACATAAAGTATTAAATTTGCAGCATGTTGACATTCACTTAATGACGCTCCCGATTGCTCCTTCCAGTGAGCTCGTGTTGGTATCTGCGCTGTCCCCTTCCTTCTGGGATGCCTGCCTTGGCACCTGAGGATGCTGTGGGAACAGCCAGATACAGAAGCCAAAGAAAGACCAAAAATAGTGAAATAAATGTATTTAGGACTGTATTATGAGATTTTTACACATCTTCCGTTTTCTTTATGCTCATGTGAAACAGTGCGAAGGCTTGGGAGAGCCCGGAGCTTTAGCAGCTACTGAAAATCAGAGGAAGGTTAGAGGGAGGTTAGAGGGAGGTGAGGGTCACACGGCGGCTCCAGGACTCATTGAGCCCAAATTAGGTTTGAAATCGAGCCACCGTTGTAGGTCATGAGCTGAAGATGAAGGCACCAGGGCTGAGCTCAAGTTCGCGGCAGCTCTGCAGCCTGTTTACTGGGGAATGAGCTGACTTTGTTGTAGGATGTGTATTTTTTTTTTTGCTTAACTAATAGTAATCTGGGTTTACAACAAAGAAAGGAATGCACACGCCGAGGCACAGCGATGCGAACGTGAGAGCCGCAGGGCTGCTGCCAGCCCCGCGGGGTGGGGAGAGAAGGGCAGGAGGGCGCAGGGCAGGGACCCCAGGAAGCACCTTGAACTTCACAAGCGAAGCTTTTGCTACTTTTTCACCCTGTGTTACACATCCATATTTGACCTAGTTTTCCAAGCCGTGCAGAAGAGAGCGTGATGTGCCATGACAGCTTGCATATGTGTTGTTATATTTAAAGATATCTTCGTTTTTTTCCTTCCCCTGCTCGACCTGCTGCACTGCAGGAGCCGTGCTCCGGCACGCCGGGTGGAAACCGCTGAGCGGAGGGAGGGAAAAATGCTCCAATTCATGAGATTGGGGCAAATCAGGAGAAAGGTAGACTGTACTTCTGCAGGTTGGTGCACATTTCTGCTGTGTTTCCAATGTCTTTGTAATAATCAAAAGAAAAAGCGGTATCTCCACCCCTCAACCCTTCTTCATGGGATGCAGTGACAAGAGTGAGGCTGTGGATGGGATTTGGCTGCTGTCACGGGGCCGCTGTGTTGTGTAACCCCCAGTCAGTGATATCCTGGCCTGGCAGGGACCTGGCAGGTTTATCTGGTGCTTGTGAAGGGCTTGGAAGGGATGAAAGCTGCTTGCCTGAGCCTTTGCAAAGCAGCACTAATTGACACCTTTTCGTCTATGTTAGTTGTTTGGTCTTTTCATTCACCTACTCTTTTTAAAAGCTTGTAAAGTTCCCAAACTCTCTTAATTCTCCCCAGTTAACCTCTGCCCTTCCACCCCATTAATTACTGCTGGTTTCCTCCTCCTCCTGAGAGCCAGGTGAAGGTCTCCATCGTGTAGGTGCTGCCATCCACCCAGCATCTTCCTCCTCATGCCATCCCCATGCCATCACCGTGCTGGCCAGCCCTTTAAAGGGGGATTCATCACTCCAAACCAGCACCATAGTCTGTGGGAGCATGAAGGCTCCTGGTGGGTTGTTCTCAGCCAAAACTGGCTGTGTGCAACATGGGCTGTTCTTGTAGGGTGTTTGTTCTGTGGATCCCTGTATGGAGCATCCTTTCGGTCCTCGACCTGATAGCCTCATGGAGATGCCCAGATGAACAGAGATGAATGTGTAGATTGTGCAATAATGTCTGAATATCTATTATTTTTAAGGCAATAATGTCCAGTGATTCTGGGCGTGGGGCCCTGTGGTATAAGGTATTGTCGAAAAATAGTCCCTTCCCTAAAGAATTAATAATTAAGTATTAGTATTCCTGCAAAGTAAGAAGTACATAGGTTTTTATTGAAAGGTGAAGCTGTTTAGAGTGATTTCATTGCAAGACCGAGGTGTAACATGAGCTAGTGTCATATGGGGGCTGGGGTTTCACAGCCGGGAAATCTGCTGGACCTGTTCTCTTACTCCTGCCAGGCACGGGTTATTCCTTTCTCCGCTTGCACCCACCCGCAGCTCGCTGTGGCTGAGCCCCTCAGGAGCAAGAGGCTTTTAATCACTGCCCTGAGCTCGGCTGTGTGCCTTTGCTTCTTGGTTTGCCTTTTTCTTGCTGCTTCCCATGTGCTCTGGAGCTCGCCTTTCCTTGGCTCTGGCTTGGTCTTCATTGCTCCAAGACCCCGAGCCATTAATTCCCATCTGAGCAGCTCTGCTGGGTTACAGCGGTGGCATCGGATGGCTTCATGGCTAGATTTGCTTTCTTTCTAGCCTGGCTGCACCTGTAACCCCCTCTGGCTGTCTCGGGCAGTAAAGGCTGTATCTGCCTGCAGCTTTTGCAGGTACCTGGGCTGCGGAGAGGATCGCAGAGATCCCAGCTCAGCAGCCCTCCCGTGCTCCAGCACGGCAAAATCTGGGCTTGAAAATAAAGGCGGTGCTCTTTGCTGCTTTCAAGCCAGGAAAGTTTAATAGTGCGTTTGGAGCTGTTAAAGCAAAAATCCTGTTTGCAGGTTCACGCGGTTCCTGCATCGCAGTCAGCAGAGCAGAGTCCCAGCCTGGCCCTGACAGGGCTCGCTTGGTGTCGTGCAAAGGTGTTGGGTGAAAAAGAAGCTTTCTGGGTTGCCACCACATCAGCAGGTAGACTTTTCCACCTCAGATGTCCAGAATTAACTCCCAGCACCGCTAAGATCTGTCGCATTAGTCCTATAAAGGGGAATAACCTTTCTGAGCAAGCCGAGTGACAGCATCGCTCTTCTGCTTATCCGGTCAGCCCAGCTGCAGTTTGCGAGTAGACATTAAATGTTAAAAGCTTCTCCGTACAACCATGTCTATTCGGGATCCCGTGGCTATGGCTAACTATGCACAGAATCCACCAAAACGGGAGCATTTTATCCCAGCAGAGAGGGAACACCGCAGCCGTCGGGCTTGGGAGGCTGCAGCAAACAACAAAAGAATCCCCAGTTTGCCTGTGTGTAAAAGCGAGAAGGTTGTTTCAAGTGGTTTGCAGTGAGGTGGTTGACACCGATGTGACCCCCATGACATAAAAACGCCAGCAGGTTCCAGGGGTCCGGCTGAGCGATGGGGACGCTGCCCTCCCGACAATCAGACCTTTCCAGCCCTTGTGAAACTGTAGCTTGGCAGCGGCAGAATTTCTTGACATGTTTTGATGTAAGTATTACACTGTATTGTAGTTCCACGGTATATGCCAATATGTTACCAGTGCATACTGATTAGTTAGGGTTTGCTAATGTACTACATTTCAATAAAAAGCAGTTTAAAAATATGGAATTTGTGAGCTTGATGTCTCTGAAAATACAGGAGGGTGAGAGCATTGCCCAGTAATTCCAGTTCCTCCAGCTCTTTTATATATATACATACATATAAATAAAAACATAACTATACCTATACCTATATAACTATAAATCTCTCTCTTAATGAAGTGTGAAACAACGTTGTTAAAAGATCCCTTTTCAGAGAGGATCTTCCCCCCTCTGCAGTGAATATTGTCTTATTTTACTCTACCAGTGCTTAGCAATCTCAGGCCATTAAAGGCCACGTGGTTCAAAGTGGCTTATGAATATACAGGAGACACTAATCCGCCTTCCCGCAGCGTGTGCGACCTGAAGGATGGCAAATAGCAAACAGAGGCATGGAAACATAGAGCAGGATCCTTCAGCAGCATCTCCCGGTGCTCGAAACCCTTCCCACGGCACATCCAGCCTTTGGGAAACACCGAACACCACTTGGCCATCAGGATGAAGGCAGAGCCTTGAAAGCTCAGCCAGCTAAGAAATAGTTATATTACAGTAGTGTAAAAAGGCTCCGGCTGGGATTAGGGCACTGCACTAACACAGAAGATGGATCATCCCAGGGTTAAAGGATTTATAGCCTAAAGAAAACATGGCATTCCTGCCTTCCTGGGAGCCGGGCAATAAGCGCAGGGATGGTGGATGTCAACATTTGCTGCCACTGTAACGCTTTCAGTTTGCAAAGACACTCTCTAACGTTGATTAAAACAAGAATAGCAGTTCACTAAATTACTAGGAAGCTGTGGCCAAGAGATGAGAAGGAATTGCATCTCCCACCTCCTGCTGGCTGTACAGGCCGTCCTTGGACTGGATCCCCAGCCCCGTGAGGGCTCCAGCGCCGCCAAAGGAGGATGGAAACAGACCTGGAGGGGGATGCTGGGCACCTGGTCCTGGTGGGGTGGACGCTGGGATGCTGGCGATCCGTGTGCTTCGCAGTAAAAATGGGTAACAGGATTTCTGTCTGCCTGGAGGGAGGGTGAAAGCATCGCCAGGCTGGGCTGGAGAGTTGGACGCGTCCCCACCAGGCAGAGCCCACCGGGAGGGGGGCAATTCGGGGAGGAGGCTCTGAAGCCCTTGTAAAGCTGCACCGGGAGCTCCCTGCCCATAAATTACAGCACGTGCAATGGGACAGAGAGCATTTAAATAATCCATCTCGGTTAACGGCAGCTTCAATCGGTCCCACAGGGTTTTTTTGCTATATAAGCGCATCTCTCATCAAATTTGAGCCCCTCTAATAAAGGTGTTTTCAGTGGAGGCTGAGAGCCCAGCGAATGCCTCCTCTGGCGCCCCAGCCACCGCGAGGAATGGGAAGGGACGCGCCTCGCAGAGCGTGGAGCTGAACCCCAGCTGCCCACGGAGGAGAGAGTGGAGCTGGACCTGCGCTGCCCATGAAGGGCAAAGTGGAACTGAACCCCAGCTGCCCAGGGAGGAGAGAGCCCACTCAGCAGAGCATGGAGCTGAACCCCAGCTGCTCACAGAGAAGAAAGTGGACTGGACCCCAGCTGCCCATTGAGGAGAGAGCCCTCTCTGCAGAGCGTGGAACCGAACCCCAGCTGCGCCCCCGGCCAACCTCGAGGGAACGGGACTCGAACCCTGGGACTCGCCCCCGCGTTGCGGCGGCCCTGCCTCCCGCGCCACGGCGGCAGCGCGGCCCCGCCCCGGTGCGGTGCGGGGTGCGGGCCGGCAGGGGGCGCGGCGCTGGCCCCGTGACCCGCGCGCTCGGCCCGGCCGCTGCCCCCGCGCCGCCGCCCGGGCCGCGATGTGGCTCGGGCCCGAGGAGGTGCTGCTGGCCGGGGCGCTCTGGGTCACCGAGAGAGCCAACCCCTTCTTCCTGCTGCAGCGCCGGCGGGGGCACGGCAAGGGGGGCGGCCTCACCGGTGAGCGGCGGGGGCGGGGGGGCGTGAGGAGGGGGGTGGGGCGGGGATGGGGGTTTCAGGGGAGGGAGTGAAGGGACGGGGGGTGAGAGATTGGGGGTGCAGGGATGGGGGGTGAGGGATGGGTGGTGAGAGGTTGGGGGGTGCAGGGATGAGGAGTGAGGGATGGGTGGTGAGAGGTTGGGGGTGCAGGGATGGGGGTGAGATGTTGGGGGTTGCGAGTTTGGGGGTGCAGGGATGGGGGTTGCAGAGTTAGGGGGGTGAGAGGTTGGGGGGTGCAGGGATGGGGAGTGAAGGATGGGGGTGAGAGGTTGGGGGGTGCAAGGATGGGGAGTGAGGGATGGGGGGTGAGAGGTTGGAGGTTGCGAGTTTAGGGGTGCAGGGCTGGGGGGTTGCAGAGTTAGGGGGGCGGAGAGGGGAGTGAGAGGTTGGGGTGGCAGGGATGGGGAGTGAGGGATGGGGGTGAGAGGTTGGGGGGTGCAGGGATGGGGAGTGAAGGATGGGCGTGAGAGGCTGGGTGTGGGGGGGATGAGGGGTGCAGGGTTAGGGTTGAGGTTGGGGGAGCAGAGGTTGGGGGTGCGGGCTGAGAGGCTGGGGGCTGCTAGTTTGGGGGTGCAGTGATGGGGGTTATAGGGTTGGGGGATGCAGGGTTGCAGGGGAGGGGGGATGAGGGTTGCAGGAATGGGGCAAGGTTGGCAGGAGCAGAGTTTGGGGGAGAGGGGATGGGGGAGAGATGGGGGTGCGGGCTTTTGGAGTGCGAGCTTGGGGATAGAGGTTGGGGGGTGTGAGTTTAGGGGTGTAGAGATGGGGGTTACAGGGTTGAGGGGGTAAGGTGGGGGAGTGAGGCTGGAGCTGGGGGTGAAGGGTTGAGGAGTGCAAGGATGGGGGTTTACAGGGTTTGGAGGGTGCGATTGGGGGGGTGCAGGGTTGAAAGATTGTGAGGTTGGGGGTGTGGGGCTGAAGAGGGAGATTGAGGGGCTGGAGAAGGGATTGGGGGATGCAGAGTTGATGGGGGGTGTGGTTGGGGGGTGCGAGATTGGGGATTGCAGGGTTGAGGTTGGGAGTGCGGATTGGGGGTGCAGGGTTTGGGGGTCTGTGGAGTGGGGGGTGCGGGCCCTGGCAGCTGGGGGAGCGTGGCCTCTCGCTTCTCCTGGGGGTGGCAGGTCCTTTCTGCATCCAGAAATAGCTGTGTTGTTGGCTGGTGGTCAGGAGTCAGAGAAGGGGAGTAATTTGTTGGTTTTAATTAAGATCTGTATGAAAATTTGGGCCACTCACTGCAAGAGGGACATTGAGATGCTGGAGCATATCTAGAGAAGGGCAGTGAGTCATAGAATCATGGAATGGGTTGGAAGGGACCTTAAGGATCATCCAGTTCCAGTCCCCTTTCCGTGCTGGTGAAGGGGCTGAAGCACAGTGAACAAGGCGCAGTGGTAATGAAAACAAAGCCCTTTGCTTTTGGAACACCCCATTTCTGTTCGAAATGTTTGCACAGCTACATGAATAACAAAAACGTGCGTTTTACATCTGTGAATTGTGCACAGCCAGTTTCATTTATGGCCTCAGGTTGTGCCAGAAGAGGTTTAGATTGGATATTAGGAAAAAATTCTTTACTGAAAGAGTAGTCAAGGACGGGTTCCCCAGGAAAGTGGTGGAGTCTCCGTCCCTGGAGGGGTTCAAAAAAGTGTGTAGGCATGGCACTTTGGGACGTGGTTTAGTGGGCACAGTGCTGGTGTGTTCATCGTTGGACTGGATGATTTTAGAGGTCTTTTCCAACTCTAATGATTCTCTGATTCTGTGTACCCACTCCATTAACTAAATATACTAACAACAGAAATGACACAGCTGACAAAGCCACATAGCATATTTTATCTTCTCACATTGTTCAAAATCACTTTGAATTATTCAGTTTTATGTAACGTCACTTTCTTGTGTAATTTTGCGTGTAGGCATATGATTGTATTCTGGAATTTCCCAGGTTTTTACAAGAAGAAATGACACCTGGTGCTACTCTGGAAATGTTTAATCTGATCTAGTCTTAAATGGTTGAAGCTTTGAGCCGTTTTTTGTGCTTGAGGTAGTTTAGCTCAGTGAGAGTTTTCTATAGTGCTCTATGTTAAAAGCCACGTGTCCTCCTTAAGGTGCTGCACAACTGCGAGTTGGCATTTTAGAGTAAGAATGTAGATATTCAGCCAAGACAGAAAGGTGTTTAAGTTGCTGTTTTACTCAAGTTCTTCAACATATCTTGTTACCAAACCATATGTCAATATTTGATGCATTCACTGTTCTTATAGGAATCAGTCAAAATGACTTTTTAATCCATATTCTGCCTGAAACTGTTCACAAGAAACCTGGAACCAAAACTGAGATCCTGCTGCGCTGGCTACATACATATTTGTTTTGATGAGTTCGCTATGGGTGGTTCTTCTCTGGAAGTACATTCAATGGTAGATTCCTCATCTATCTCTTGCTTGTGGATGTCCGAGAGAGAAAGAGGAGGAAGTAACAGGTTTCATGGTAATAAATGAGATATGGATGAGTAAAATTTGCTCAGACTTAGCCAAAACCATAGGGCAGAGAGCAGGGAGTTGACCCTGAGCCTCCTGAAGAGCTGTCCAGAGGAGCAACCGTGCTCCCTTCTCCAAGTTTAATGTAGGAAAACTTTTTATCATGGAGATGTTGCAAAATTAATTTGCATTCGAGATGCTCATAGAACATTATCTAAGGTGATACTTTGCTCTGTTGTTCTAGATATTTGATTCATCTGGCAAATAAATGGATTTGCTTTACAAAGTCTGGTGACTGTCAGCATTTATTCTGAAAGTGCCTGCTTTTTCATTTAACTTCATAACAAAACTATTTTAACTTCTGTATTATCAAATTTTTATTCTCTGCCATCTTTCTTTGTTTACTCAAAGCACTTCTAGAAGCATCACTGAAGCCCGCTTCTCCAGGGCTATTTGATTCCATTTTGGAGGAGGTATCTCACCTGCTGTTTGCATAGGTGATACAGCATTGAAAGCTCTTCTGTATTTTAATTTAGTAGGCTTAAAAATCACTATTAGCAACAGAAACCCCACAGAGAAAAATACATTTCACTTCTATTAGAAAACTCTCCTAGGAAGATGGAGGATTATAATGAGGTTTAGCGGACATTTAATTGCCATCTAAGCTTTATCCATTACCAGTGGGATTGGCAGTAGATGGTTTATAGGTAATTTGCTTGCAGTGACTGGATGAATGTCCTCATTTTCTCAACCAAATGCCGTTGCTCTCCCATCCCAGTACATTATAGGAATATCCGCGTTTTGCTGTAGCGTTGAGCCACGATTTTGGCTTAGCTTAATTCTTCTTTTTGGCTTTACAGTGTTTAGATTTCTCTCTTTTTGCCTCCTAGGTCTTCTTGTGGGAACGTTGGATGTAGTTTTGGATTCCAGCGCCAGAGTTGCCCCGTACCGTATTCTGCACCAGACTCAGGACTCTCAAGTGTATTGGGCAGTGGCCTGTGGTGTGTATTGATGTGACGCTTTTCGGGGGCTGGATTTGTGTTGTTCTGTTGTCTGTTTTGTTCAGAGGATCAGCTGTCACACCTAGGAATGTTCTGTGACTGCTCAGGAAGCATTCTAGAGCCTCTGGTGAGAGATGCCAGAAGTGACAAAACTCAGTTTAAACCGTTGCTTTGGAACTTAAGGCTCTGTAAAAGCTTCTGTTTCTGCAGGTGTTACAAATTTCATTTTTTCCAAGATGTATCAGCTTGCAAAGTCATAGTGGGATTATTCTGAGAGCAAACCAGGATGATGAGATTTCCTGGGGGTGATGAGTGTTGTGCTAAAACCTGCTTCCCAGGAACACGGTACAAGATGGGAACACATAAGGTTGTTTAAGGTGACGAGCACTTTTTGGGGAATCTCTTTACTGTCTTGATACAGTTTTTTTTTCCTGCTGTTTCTGGCTTGTCATAGATATATAAATACACTATTTAGAATATACAGAATGTAGTATATATTACAATAATAATTTTTTAAAACATCAAGAATCCTTGGCCTCTTTTACTTGAGAAGTGTAGCTGTTCTACTAGACTACTACGGTGTAGCCTTTGGTATCTGGTGGTGAATTTTGATTAAGGCTTTAGGCCCTACTGTTTGCTAAAGAGAAAAATATCTTCAGGCATATTTATTAGTCCGACTTTGTAATAAGAATCTTCACTTCTGCCTTTGTGGTTGAGACGTAAAATCCGAGCATGAAATCATCATCTGCTAAGCCCACGGATGTTGATGTCTTGTTTTCCCATCTTCTCCCCAGGCAGCCAACACAGTATTCTCCCTTGCAGAGCTACTTCAATTCTGCAGAAGAGAAGTTTAGAAACTCAGTTTCCTTTTTGAGGAAGGAGGATGCAGAGAGGAAGAAAGAAAATAAAATGGCAGACCATAAACCGCAGAGAAAAAAAGCAGATTTTTTAGTGGCCACATATGGTGCAAATCTGAAATTTTATAGTCCATTGGCACTCGATGCATGTGTTATTTCAGCGTGATTTCAGGAGTGCCGCAGTTGATATCCTCTGTATCTCAGTTGCTTTTAAGTAATACAGCATGGTAAAATGAGGTAGACTACACAACAGCCAAATAGAGTTGGATAGATTGTCACATTTTTCTTCATCCAAATTATTTTTTTAATCCTGTCTGGTTCTCGTTTTACTGTCTAAGTAAAGAGTACTGTCATTCACTTACAGCTATAAAATGCAGATGGCTCTAGTTCAAAAATGCGTATCCTGTATTGACAGAGGATAAATTGTAAATGCTCGTGGGCAGCATTCTGGTCATCAGTGGAGCTTCAGCCTTTCAGCACTTGGTTCTTACAATGCGCTCTGTAGCAATTGCAGAATTTTTCTCCTCATGTACATCATTCTAACGATATTCTTAGAAAGACATCAGTTACTGAGGTCTGAATTATTTTGGCAGTTTGTCTGCTGTCACTTGGTGAGAGGTACCCTGATGTAACACAACATAACACAGATTTTATTCCCTCATCATTGTTGCTGGACCTGTGGGGTTTTTCCACAACCAAAGCATTGTTTAACTGATAATTCTGTGCCTTTAAAATAAGCCATTCAGTATTACTCAAGATATCTTATGCTTTAAAGATGTTGTGATTTGACTGGGATAGATGTCAAGTAAATTAGACACAGAGGCAGAAGAAGTATTTGTTGTGTGATCCATTGAGCTGCACACACAAACTCAAGTTTCTCGCACTGTGGTCCTGTCAGACACTACAACGTTGCTTCTAGTTTTTGGTTTCAGGTCCTGGAGGTTTTTTTGCTTGTGAAACCAAAGAGTAGCAAGAATTTGGCAAAGAGGAACATAAAAATGTATTTTACTTACATTTAAACATATTTTTTTGTCTGCATTTAACAATGTTTCTTATCTTGTTAAAAAAAATCACATTGCTTTTTTCTCCTCCGTTTTTTTCTGTCTGTAAGAGAATACGGTGGCAGGTGTTAATAGAGAGGAAGAAATCTAGTATAAACACAAATCTCTGAAATAATTTATGGCAACTCACTAAGGCAACTTTGTATAGAGAAGTTCTCTAAATTGGTTACACAGTGAAGCTTTGTGAAAGCTGCTGGACTGTGTGATTAAAGACAACTAACTGATACAAGTTTTGCTGAGAAGCTTTTATATAAGAAAACAACTTTCTGATGTGACTGTTTCAGTTGCTTTTTGTTTTAGAATTGTATGTTTTCTGCTGACCATTGCTCATGGCAAATGGAACCTCCTGTAGGTGTAAAAAATCCAGTTGTTCTGAAATTTCAATGTTCTTTCGAGAGTTCATTATTTTTATTCTAGAATACCAGGAACTGAAAGAGTCCTTCTTGTCTGGAACATGAGAATGCTTTTTGTTTATGAAGAAAGCTGGTTTTGTGTGCGCTGGCTAATAGGCTGATCTGTTGGTAGCATGCTGATTACCTGCAGTGACGGTGGAGACATTTCATTAGAAACGTAATGTTGGTGTGCATAAAACATCCTGAATACATGTACAGTTGGTGTGTTTGGTGTGTTCTGATCACTGTTTGGTTATTAATTTCCTGCTATGAACCTAGGGGAAAAAAAGACCTTGTTGTAATTTCTTTTTTCTTTGCTCTTCCTGTAATTTTTCACTGCTTCAATCAGGATCATCTCGTAAAGAGATCACAAAGCACTGGGAATGGCTGGAGAATAACTTACTGCAGACTCTCTCCATCTTTGACAATGAAGAAGATATCACCACCTTTGTCAAAGGAAAGATACATGTAAGCAACGTGTTTCCCTGAAGGGCTTCCACTTCCAAAGAAGGAATGGGGAGGTGGTTTTAAGAGTTTTTTTTACCCTTGGGAGGGAATGATCAGGAGTTCCTTTGCAAAACTTTTTTCTGCTCTATTTTCAGACATACACATGCCATGAAATGCGGATGGTACTATCAGTGTCACATTACAATCATAACACTGGTATTACAAACATATTTGAGGGGGAAAGTTTATGAGCAGTAGATCTCAAGGAACATCCTGCTTAGGATGCTTCTGCTAAGTGAAATATAATGCCTCTTTAAAATCCTTGCAGATTATACCTTTGATGCAGAGAGAATTTTAAACAAGGGTTCAACAAAACAAATGTGGGAGAAGGAGTTCTAGTTTGCAAGTGATGTGCTCTCCCTGCGGTGATGATCTAGAAGCGATCTCATCTGGGATGTAAAGGAACTGCACCCCAGCTTCCACTGACTTCTGAGTGAGACAGGTGTCTCTGCCTGCTGTGCAGTTAATGCCCACAGATTCCCAGAGCAGAAACTGGGAGTTGTTTTTTACCAAACAGCAGCAATATGAGTCTTTTCCAGCACTTCTGTCAGATTCTTTGTATTTTCTCTGTGTATTGTCTGAGAGAGATTGTGGTCATTTGTTTTTCCTTCTGGCTGGTCAAGATCTGACACACTGTGGCGTTCTGCCCATCCTGGCAGATGATCTTCTTCCTGTTGGAGAAGCATGTTTGCATGTGAAAATAGACTTCAATTCTCCTGCAGGGTGTTCAAACTGTTACCAGGCCAGCCATGAGAAACTCAGTCAAACATTAAACGTGAATTCTTGCTACACGTGTTCAGGAGTAAATCCCAGATCAGACTCCCTGACTATCTGGCTGCTCTTTCTACATGACATGAGAGCTGATAACTGCTGTGTTGTGTTTCTTCTTTCTGTCTTCAAGATTGCTGCTGTGACCTTTTGCTGTACAGTACGTCTTTCACCGTTCCCTTCCATTTCTACTCTCTCTCCTCCCATATCCTTTCAGGGAATTATTGCTGAAGAGAACAAGAATGAGCAGCCCCAGAGTGAAGAGGATCCAGGTAAATTCAAAGAGGCTGAACTGAAGATGCGGAAGCAGTTTGGGATGCCCGAGGTGGAGAAGCTGGTCAACTACTATTCATGCAGCTATTGGAAGGGGCGTGTACCCAGGCAGGGATGGCTGTACCTCACCGTCAATCATCTCTGTTTCTACTCCTTCCTGCTGGGCAAAGAGGGTGAGTTGTAAGTCTGCTGGTTGTTCGTCTGCAGTTTCCCATTATCTTTTTGATGCAATTGATCTTTTATTGAAGCTGACAGGTTTCTTCCTTTTAGGAATCCTTTGAGCTCTAGCTCAGCACGTAGTTCAGTCCTTGCGTTCAGATACTTCACTGTTGGTTAGGCTTAGCACCCGAGTAATTTTCAAAACATTTCTCAAGTTGTACAAGTACACCTGAAATTTTACTTCAACTGGATTAGAGAACTGAGCTATGTTTTTACCTTGGTGCCAGGACCCAGTATTTGTAAAGCTTGAATGCCTGAGTCCAAAGCTAATTTGCTGGAAAGAAAGAAGGAAAATTTGAGTAATTGTAGTTGGAAGCATTTACTGGATGGGAGATAGTCCCTTTGGAGCTGCATTATTTCTGGTCTAGTTAATCTCAAAGATTATTTCCAAGTATTTTTTGAGAACCAGTGGAAGTATGAAGAAAAGAATCATGCATGTGTAGGAGGAGAGCTTGGTGGCTGCATAAGCTTAATTATTTCTGACTGGTTTGTTGTTTTGCCCAAAATTGTAATACCTTTTTTTTTTTTTCCCCAGTTACACTGGTGATCCAGTGGGTGGATGTAACCCAGCTAGAAAAAAATGCTACGCTGCTGTTCCCTGAGTGCATTAAAGTAAGCACAAGGGATGGTGAACTCTATTTTTCCATGTTTCTCAACATCAATGAGACATTCAAGCTGATGGAGCAGTTGGCTAACATTGCTATGCGACAGCTATTGGATAATGAGAGCTTCCTACAGGAGAAGTCCCTCCCAAAGCCCAGGAAGCCTCTTAAGAACATCTCTGCATTGAAAAGGTACATATTTACGGCACTGAGAAGAGAGGACAGATAATGGGGACTGTAATAATAAATCTGCATTACTGTGTAGCTTCCAGGTGCCTTTGGGGTTTTCTCACTGTAGAGGCTGCATCACTTATTTCAGTCATTAGGCCTCAGCCTATTCTTTTTTATTCCATCCCAAATTGCTACTGAATTCTCACACCCCCTCATGTCTCTGTCATGCATGACTAAGCACTATCAGAAGAAATTTTCAACTAGAAACTGTTGGAAATCCTATCTAAAAAATGAGAAAGAATAAAATTACATCAGCCCCTTTGTCTGAAGATGAATAAAAAGTAAGATAAATTTGTATTGTAATAAATCTTCCTGCTGGGGGCTGTTCTCTGCAGTTTCAGAATCTGATGTAACATTCAAGTTTTGCAGATGCGCTTGCCTATTTTATCTTGTACTGCAGATAAATCTTATATATATATCTTATCAGTTAAGCATATCTGAAGAATGAAAGAAGAGTCAGATAAGGAATGGCATCTCAGTTAGAGACATGAATACTAGTAACATGCAGCACAGTCTGAAAGTTGTGATTGGAATGAACGCTTAGCATTAGTGTTTGAGTGTGTTTTTCAAGTGAAAAAACCCCAAACCTCTGGGGACTACTTTTTGCTTTTTCCCCAGAGACCTGGATGCTCGAGCCAAAAATGAGTGCTACTGTGCCACTTTCCGATTGCCTAAGGATGAATGCCTGGATGGACACACAGATTGTACCCTGTGGACACCATTCAACAAAATGCACATTCCTGGCCAGATGTTTGTTTCCAACAATTACATCTGTTTTGCCAGCAAGGCAGAGGAGGCCTGTCACCTCATCATTCCTCTCAGGGAGGTGGGGATTTCTTAGCTTAGACTACAGGCTTTTCCTGTCTTTTGTGCAATGTTTTACAGACAAGGAGGAACCTGCTAGATCCAAATGGCCTTGTCTTTGTCTTCTAGGTGACAATAGTTGAGAAAGCAGATAGTTCCAGTGTCTTGCCCAGCCCTCTGTCCATCAGCACTAAAAGTAAAATGACCTTCTTCTTCGCCAATCTGAAAGACAGAGATTTCTTGGTGCAGAGGATCTCTGACTTCTTGCAGAGAACACCATCCAAGAAACCGTGTGACAGGGAATGGAAGTGGAATTTGGCTGATCCTGGCTGTGAGGTACTAAGGAAATAGCTGGGAGGAGCATTTGTCAACTTCTCAAAGTAGTGCTCCTTGCAGTCTGGTAACAGTTCTGGTTACTAGCAAATGCTGTCTCTTTGTTAGACAATTGGCAGAGGAGAGGGGCTGTCTGAGCTCAGGTGCTTTATGTTCTGTTGTTCAGGAGGTCCCAGAGCTGCCTTCCAGCAGCCCACTCGCCATCAGTCCCACCTCTGCTCTCAGCAATCGACCTGCCAACTTCTCTGCCGAGGAAGTGCCAACAGCCTCGCAGGGACTGCTCAAACTGTTCAGAAGAAATTCGGATGAGCTCTTGGGACCCAAAGGCGTAAGTAATATTTTAACTTCAAACAATTAACTCTAAATAGTTGGCAGTAGGTTGCAAATTTCCCGTCCTGCTCTAAGACTGAAATGCGTTTTATCCTTAGTCAGTCCTGCAGTGTCCCAATGATAGTGCTGCATAACCTGACCACCAGCTTACTTTATCAGTGCTGAAATACATGAGATACTTGAGTAGAGGCTGAGAAATCAGTGTTACTGTGCTTCTGGGATGTAAATTAATGTCTGTGAAGAACTACTTTTCTTCAGATCAGGAAAGCAGAGAACTAGTATCTCTGCTTGCTAGTTAATTGTTTTAGACCATGGCTCTGCTTGCATTTATGTAGAGATTTGCAAGATGTAATGCCATTGCATGGCCCGTGTTAGTGTTTTAAAGACTTCGACTTCAAGCAAGTTCAGAACTGATTCAGAACAGTGTAGGTCAGCAAAAACCCTTTTATTCAGCAGGAAGAAGAAATGCTTTAAATATTACAGTGCATTTCTCTTGTGAAGTGTATGCCTGAGTATACCTGGAAATCACCTGTCCTACAAACATAAAAATGCATTAATCTCCTAAAAAGGCCATATTTGTTCCTGTGAAGGCAAAGGAGAAGATGAAGGAAGAGTCTTGGAACATTCATTTCTTTGAATATGGCCGAGGGATGTGTATGTATCGCACTGCCAAGACTAGGGAGCTGGTGCAGAAAGGAATCCCAGAGAGTCTTCGTGGAGAGCTGTGGCTGCTTTTCTCAGGTAGGATGTTATGCTGGATACTTTGACAGCTATCAGGAATGAGTTTGCTGCACATCTCAGAGGAAAAAGTATAAGTCTTAGTCCATTTCAGAAGAAATTAATAACAAGTTAACTCCACCTGAATGATACTTTGTGGTGTTTTTTGCCAAAAATGTAGTGATTGCATTCCTGAGATGACTTTCTTTAGGAGTGTTTAACCTTTGTCTGCATTTCAATATCAGGACCTAGACTCTTAACATGATAACAACAATGAGCTTGTTACTATACTTTCATGTCTATTTGTAGTTGATGAGTTCATGTGGTGCTTCCTGGCTGCCTCATCACTGAAACTACGCATAAAATCTGTATGCCAGAGCTCAAGAGGTGAAGCAGCATTTGTTTGTCGTTACAGGGGCTTGGAATGAGATGGTGACTCATCCTGGTTACTATGCAGATCTTGTGGAAAAGTCAATGGGAAAGTACAATCTTGCTACAGAGGAAATTGAGAGAGATCTGCACCGTTCTATGCCAGAACATCCTGCCTTCCAGAACGAGCTGGGAATTGCTGCCCTCCGGAGAGTGTTAACAGCTTATGCATTCAGAAATCCAACAATTGGGTATTGTCAGGTAAGAAAGAAGTCTTAGACTTGTTAGTCCTGCACGGTAACCATGGTTGACTTTGACTTTTTCTGCAGCTTTCTGTTGAGCTTCAAGTTTTTCATCCATGCTGTCCATGTGCTGTCGTACGAGTAAGAAAGAAGTGGTTATGTTGCAAGATCTCTTCACTGTACTTTATATACAGCATTTAAATAGATTTAACACATTTCTGTTAGGTGTAATGATAGAGTCTTTTGTGAGTTTTTTCTGCTGGAGCTATCCTTAGTTCAGCAGTAACATCTCCTGGTTTCATTAAAAAGAGCAATTAAATTGAATAAATGATGGTGCACATGGGCAATATATTGAAAACAAAGCCAGTTGCTGGTATCTGAAACAACTCAGTGGAACTTCAGGTTCATTGTGTGTATTGCTGTGGCAGGAGAGGTTCTCTTGATGTTGTTCTGTTATGACCAAATTGTTACAAAGCTTTTTATGAAACTTTGAAAATTATACTTAGTCCCATTGATGAATAAAAGAGCTTGACAAAAGGTGGTTGTATTATTTGCTGCCTCACAGAGGAACTGAAACAGAAAGGTAAACTGGCTCAAGGTTGTCTATTGACTCAGATACCAGTAAAAGCTGGAAATCTATGTGACTCCTAGTGATAGTTTTGCTGTATTCATGCTTTTTAAATTTAGCTGGTCTGTAATGACAGAGATTGCATTAACATCTTCACGTTTTTCTCTCTTGTAGGCCATGAACATCGTTACATCAGTGCTGTTGCTATACTGCAACGAGGAAGAGGCTTTCTGGCTCCTGGTGGCTTTATGTGAGCGGATGTTGCCAGATTACTACAACACAAGAGTAGTGGGTGAGTCTCTGTCAAATTCATGCTGGAGCCTGAATTTCCAGCTACAGTTGCACCAGCATTCCTCAGGAACATTTTGTTGTTCAGAGTGAATTAAATGTGATGCATTTTAAAGACAATGAAGCACAACCCTGTTCCCTTTAAAGTTGCAGGTGTGTGATGGAGACATAGGAAGAGACACTACAAGCTACCGAGGTAGTAGTGCAACCTTGTAGTAACAAGGAAGATGAAGTCACTAAAAATTGGTAGCAGGAGGGACCATTAGCAGTAAGGAGGCATATCTAGAAGAAAATTATTGAGTTATTTTTTACCCATGTGAATGATGTATTAAATCTTTGGAATAGGCTCCCAGGAAAGGTTAGTGAAAGCACTGCTTCATAGGATTTTAAAGTTGGTCTGTGTAAAAAAGTATATAGTTTGATGTAAATACCATAATATCAGTAATCCTCCACCCCTCTTCTTGGGGAAAATGTGTAAATCAATGAGAGATTCTGCTTCCGCATGCTCTGCAATGTAGGAATATAAATGTGTTGTTCTTATTGAGTACAGGGAACAAATCTAAATAAACGTGTTAATTTTAGTTCTGATCTTAAGAGGCTTATATGAAATTAAAATGAACTTGCACTGTTTTGTTTAATAATGGATTAACTTGGGTACAGTACCGGGATACCACCAGGGTACAATACTGTGATACTGCCACTTCAAGTTCTACCATTGTTTTTGTTTGCTTTCCCAGGTGCATTGGTAGACCAAGGCATCTTTGAAGAACTTACACGAGAGTATCTCCCACAGCTGTCAGAAAAGATGCAGGACTTGGGAGTGATTTCCACCATATCCCTTTCCTGGTTTCTCACTCTCTTTCTCAGTGTTATGCCTTTTGAGAGCGCCGTGGTCATTGTCGACTGTTTTTTCTATGAGGGAATCAAGTTTATCTTGCAGGTGTCATTGGCCATACTTGATGCCAACATGGAGAAGCTGTTACAATGCTGTGATGAAGGTGAAGCCATGACTATTCTGGGCAGGTACCATTCGTTGTTCTTATTTATAACTAAATAGTGACAGTACCTTTTTAGTCATCATTTCTTTCTACCTAATGCCATTATATAGCAGGTCACAGGTTACACTCTAGGATGCAACTTGGGCTCCGGAGAGGTTTGCTATTGTTTTCTACAACAGCTGATTTTAATTTTTGGGTCAACTAGGGAGGAATCTCTTATTTCTGGAACTGTTTGCTTTACAGCTTAATGCATTACTACTTCTCAGTTTGCATTTGAACTCCAAAGAGTTGTTTATCCAAAATTCACAGCAGAATTCTGATCTATTAAGAACAGATCCTGACAGGAATCACATTCTAGAAACATAAAACTTTATCAAGCAGATATCTCCCAAGTATAGTAAATCTAAGTTTTTCTTCTTTGATATCTGAATCTCCTCTATGTGCAGCAAGATCTTCAGCCTCTTACTTGGAGCCCACTTTAAAAAGAGTAGATACCCCAAAACGAGGGTAATAATCAACTCCACTTCAGCTACATGTAGGGTAGTGTCACTGCTTATCTGGGGAAAATTAAATTTTCCTACATGTTTAGGTTAATAATACAAAGAAGTTGGGAGTGGTGTGTTTAAGATATGACTTTTTTTCCTGGACACTAATCCTGGAGTCTTGAATCTGATCTATTTTTTTCCCCGCAGATATTTGGACAACGTAGTTAACAGACAGAGCGTCTCTCCCCCTATTCCCCACTTGCACGCCTTACTGACGAGTGGAGATGACCCGCCACTTGAGATTGACATCTTTGAACTCATCAAAACATCCTACGAAGTAAGGTTATGGCTTAGTTTTTGCCCAAGGGATTTTTCTCTGCTAACATCCAACTTTATTCTTTGTGCAGCCTGAATCTGAACAGTGTTCAGAACTTGAGGTGCTCAAGCAGTGCAGGCGCAAGCCCCGATTGCATGTGAGGATTGTGAGTGCTAGGGAGTTGGGAAGGGAAATTCAGGGTAAAAATTGTGAGGTATACTGCAGAAACATGGAAGCATCCTAGTTCATGTGCACAGGAATCATGTTCTTGGATCCGCACTATAGGGGTAGGAAGGTGACCCAATTGTGGTGCCAGTGCTGTTGAAATACCTCTGCCCTGGTGCAGCTGTGCTGCATTGTTCATACTGAGAACAAACTCCTAAGAAATTTGTATTTGAATGATGGAAAGAACACAGTCAAGAGAACTGGCGTTTTACAGTTCTTCTCTGCTATGCTGTGATGAATGTGGATTCGTTTCCTTTTTTATCGCCTGTTCTTCGTCCTCTCCCCTTCCAGCTGCTTACAGGCAGGCAGCTATCATTTTCCTGGGTATTTTGTTTGTTTCTTCAAATCTGCCATCTCTGTGTGTTGTCTTTTTCTTTTATAAAAGACTGTCATCTGTTCGTCTTATTCGTCTGACCCAGTCAGTAGAAAAGCCTGCTAACTTTAGTGTTTCTGGCTGAATCTCATATGGGTCCTATTAAAAAGCAGGGCTGGAAGGAATGCCAAGCTGCCTGTTCTCTTATCTCTGCCACGCTGCAGGATCTGTGTTGCTCTCAGGCCCGACAGATGCTTTTTCAGCTGTTCTTTAGAAACCTCTGATATTGGATTTCTCATGAATTCTGAATGACTTCTCTTGGAGGACGGGGGTGAATAGGGAATAGAGCTCATGTGTTTTCTCATCTTTTTGCTGCTGGTAAAAGGCTTCTAGGGGCTTTAGATCATCTCGGAGGGATTAGTACACTTCATAGAGAACATGTAATAGAACAGGTGTTGTTTCTTTAGGAGACAATGTTGACCTGGTCTGCTTCCTTTCTTGTAGAAATTCAGCAATTTGAAGGCAGATGACATTGAACAAATGCGTTTTAAACAAAGGCTGAAAGTGATCCAGTCTCTGGAGGATACAGCCAAGAAGAGTGTGGTATGTGACTCCCAGATTGAATTAGCTACCAAATGGCATATTAATGGAATGTGTTTTGCTGTAGGCATCTAGAAAGCTTGTGCTGTAGCAGACCCACTTTTAAGTGACTTCAAAAATAGCTGTTAGTGTGAAGAATGGGTTTACTGGCTGGAATCATGGACTCTCAGTTTTCTTCTTCACATGGTTCTAGTTATCTAATACAATGGACTGAAGTGCTAGGGCATGATCGACTGAGATATTTGGCATGGAGAGGGATAAAAACCACTTGTAGCAGTCTCCACGGCCAGTGCTGTCTGTTGTACTGCTTGCCTGGAAGCTCGCTGGCAGATAATTATTTTCCTGCCATTTATGCTAACACAATAAGGAATTTTACAGAAGGGCTCATGGCCACAAGGGAGCATCCACATCTATTGCAAGTATATCCCATGTCCTAGATGGGGAACCTCATCCTCATGTTTCTTTCACTGTTGTTTTTCAATGCATCTGGGTCAAACATATGAAAATAAAAACAAGAGGGAGGGGTAACGCAGTCTGCACAGCCAGGTCTGCACAAACAGGAAATCAGTGCAGTATTTTTTTTTTAGCTGCTCAGAATGTCAGCAGTTTCTGCTAAACCAGAAACTGTCTTCCTGTAATCCATAGCCATGGAAGATATTAGAATCCCTCCCATCCTGTGTCATATCTTCTTGCACTTGTCTTCTCTTCTGTGTTACACAGACTTTTCAGTGAACTATATTTAATTTTTCTAGCTTTGCAATAAATTGTTCACTTTATTTTCTCCCAAACTGTAGGTCCGAGCTGTGTCTGGTGACATTGGTTTCTCTATTGAAGAACTAGAAGAGCTGTATGTAGTGTTCAAGGTAGGAAGCTAGGGTGAGAAAGAATGTGTTTTGACATAGAGAGAACAAATATCAACGTCAGCTGATTCAATGGGGTTAAGAAAGCAATCAGAAGCAGATGTGGTGTTCTGTTACACATGGTTACACATGGTGCCGCTGAGACTGGCCCTAGTGCTATCCCATCGATTTTTTTTTTGAACAATGGCCAGGACATGTTTGCAGTATTTGAAAAATACTTAGAAAGGGATCGTGGAGTCGATGGAACAGAATGTCACACAGCACTTCGAACAAGGAGCTAGGATTGACTGTATCTCAATTTTTCTTCTCAAGTTTGCTGTTGACTTGCTCTGTAATTGTGACAAAAATACTGAAGTGCTTTGCCTCTCTTTGTCAGTATTTTAAAAGTGGGATATTACCCAACTGCATTTACCAAGTGCAGTAAGACTTTGAACAGAGGCAACAACCTCAGATGCCTGTTTACACTGCCTTGTCGGGAAAAAACAAATTCCAGATTACTTCCTCATGTCTGAATTGACCTCTTTGTCACACTGTGATGCAATTACTAAAGCAAGACAGTTTTCATTCCCAGTGATTACCTAATAATAAGATCCCAGTTTGTATCAAACATTTTTGTTATTAACCCCTCGGTCAACAATTTTGCTACTTGCATTGTTTCATTTAATTTTATTTCTATCACTCATGTTTACAAATTTCCTTATATGCAGTATCCAAATCTTCTCTATTAAGATGTATTGAGTTTTGCAAATCAATATTGACAGTCAGTTTTGCCAGCTGAGTGCAAGCTCAGTGGCACTGTGCTGTAGACACGGAAAGAGAAGCTTAGTTCTAAAATACCTGCACATTCCCTTTGCAGTAACGCCTGAGTGCCAGTTCACTTAAACCTGAAATCATGGGGTTTTTTTATTTACTTTAAATTGTTCTTTGTGATTTTTGTGGAATCCCTGTCTCTTCCTTCATTTCATATTATTTTGTGGTGAAGTAAGAGTAGGAATAATGGGGGCGATAAACAGTGGGTTTGAAATGTCTCTTCTCTGCTTATTCAATGCTATTCTTGAGTTATAACAATAAGTTTCCATTCCTGTCATTGATGTACTATGGTATAATCTGACCTGTTAATCCCTTCCCTCCGAAGGCAAAGTATCTGATGAGCTGTTACTGGGGAAATAACCGTGCTGCAGCTGCCCGCCGAGATCAGAGTTTGCCCTACTTGGAGCAGTATCGCATTGACATGGAGCAGTTCAAAGACCTGTTCATCAGTCTGACCCCCTGGTCGTGTGGCGCACACACTCCTGTGTTAGCAGGGCGTTTGTTCCGGCTTCTGGATGAGAACAGGGATTCTCTGATTAACTTCAAGGAATTTGTGACAGGGATGAGTAAGTGGTGGGTTTGGAGATGACAGGATATTGCAGAAATTGTTTCTGTCCTTTTCCAAGCAGAGAACTAAAAGGAGATAGCGCTGTTTGCACTATAGTGGTGGGAGGGTGTGAACCTTACAGGAAGCCTCAGGTAGAACAAAAGATGCCTTTTTGCTGCTAGGAAATTGAAAACAACAGGTGGTGAACCAACGAGATGCAGCTTTGCTGTAGCTTTCTTTACCTCTTCTGCACAGGGCTTTGTGCAGTTAGTGTTTCCTCACTGCATGTGAACTCATTCTGGTTTGAGCCTGTGAGCAGAGGGTGATTCTTTATCTTAATTACTATTTTCTTGACCATTTTTTTTCTTCACAGGTGGGATGTACCATGGTGACCTCACTGAGAAACTCAAAGTACTTTACAAACTGCACCTGCCTCCTGGTGAGTGACCACTTTCATGTATTGCTGTTATTGAGCACGGTCTGTGCTAACCTGCAACTGAAAAGGGAGGCCTCATGAATTTTGCTAACAAAGCGGGTGATGATACTGCTGTTCAGTTAGCTTAGAGGTCTTAACATTTCCTTCTCTATAAATACAGCTCTGAATCCAGAGGAGACAGAGTCTGCTTTGGAGGCCACAAGTTATTTCACAGAGGATGTTACAACAGAAGGTAACACAACACTGCTGCCTTTACCTCTCAGTTTAGGCAGGAGCTGCACCACAAATCCATGTGCTATGAATAGTGATTTTTTGCAGAGCATGGTCTCATGGTGGCAGTATGTTGAGATTGACAGTGTGTTTGAGTTCGACGTCTTTGTTGCATGATGGGAAAGAACTCTGGAGCTTAAAACGCTCAGCGTCCTTTTCATGCAGGACCCCTCCCCTCCGAAGCACAGCTGCAGAGTGCTGAGGAGGAGTGGTATCCTTTCACCAGCCCCTGTCTCTCACCATGATTTAGGCTTTTCATGCAAGTCTCATTGCCTCTCTTCTTGTTTTTGTTTCCTTCTCTATGTCTATGTCTGGCCTTCTCTTCTGTTTTATCTGGGATATTGTCCCCTCAACCCCTTTTCCTGCTGCTCAAGTATCTCCTTTTGTCTCAGAACTGGATTTCTGCCTGCACTGTGAGTCTCAAGGTCAGTCCATGGATTATGTGCATGCATTGAGCATGGCTATAATGCTGATATCATCTGCCAGCACCAATCTGCTCTTTGAAATACTCTGAAGTTGTTACTCCTCTTTCATGACACTACCACTGTGAATAAAGTGAATTAGATATCTTTCAGTATATTCTACCTATTGAATTTCAACCTTGGTCAAAATATGTTTTGTCTGGCTCCTTTTGGTGGAGTTTATCTCACCCTGGGAATGGGTGGGGAGAAGCACCTTCAGAGCAAAGTGTGTGGGGTGCTAGGCTTGCTCGCCTGAGTAGATGATAACCTATGCCTCCTCCATAGTCTTCTAATTTCATGGAATAAGGAGGCATGACATCAAATTGGAACATTGTTAATAGACTTCTTTACTCTGTTTCTTAATAGTATAATTTTAGGTATTGTCAAATAGGAGGTCAGCGTATGTCATTTGTGCTAAATATTTACGAAAATAGAATAAAAATGTGAGTATTTGTGTTGTTTGGTGCTGGGCAGCTAACTTACCAATCTGAGTTGATCCAAGATTTCCTATAAAGTCTAGTGATAAAATAGGGACACAGAAGTGAAGTTTGTGAAGTTAGACTGTGCAAATTACTCCCAAAGTGTCAGTTCAGTCAATGAATAATGGTGAGCATAGATGTTAGTCACGTAAGTCTTTTAAGTCATCATGTTGCTTATCTGTCTTTCATATCTGTGTTTTAGACTTTCTTTTAAGAGTTCTGCCCTCTACATTGGCTCTTCAACCCACTTTTTCAGTGTGGCTTTTTTTCATTTTATGATTTTAGTTTGTACATGAATTGTCTTATGTTCTTCATGTGCTATCTTGGTGAAAATCAGTTTTTTTATAATTCCATATTTGTTTTAGAAACCCATGAAGATAAAGGTAGAAGAAATGAGAATGGTCCAGAAAAAGGTAATTTCATCATAACCAGACCACATTCTAGTCTTATCTCTCTCATGTTATGAACAGTTCCCTGTCCTTTGCTGTATCAAGAGATCTTTCAAAGTGAGTAGAGGTAAAGTGGGATGTGAGCCAGGAAATAAATCTTATGCCTTACTGCTCTACTCTTTTACATACCAAGATCACAACGTTTGTCAATCATATTTGGTTAGTTGTCAGCTCATAGAGATCGTTTATAAGAAGTCAGGCTGATGCAGCAGTGTTAAAATTTTTGCTCTATTGAGCTGGATCAGATAAACCAGCAGAAAACAACGCAGCCTTCCTGGTAGATGCTTCCCTGAACTGTCAATAAAACCTGCTGCCAGCATGACTTTTGCTGGCACAGCATTCTCTTTTTAAAAAGTCTGAAACCTTTAACCACCTGACAGTAGTGGCTTTGTCTTGCCTTGCAGACGAGAAAGGTACCAGTCCACAGGACTATAGATACTACCTAAGGATGTGGGCCAAGGAAAAAGAGTCCAAGAAAGAAACCATTAAAGATCTCCCCAAAATGAGTCAGGTAACAAGCGAATGTGATGATGATGAATGTAGATGACTGAATTCTGCAGTATGTGCAGCCATTTTGCCAGCATACTCAGTCCTTGCCTGTAGATTGCCCTGCTGTTCTGGTCTGGTGAGCTTTAGAAGTATCTAATTGCACACATTGGTGTTGAATTCCTCAGTGGACACGGACAAACTGCTTTGTTTCCACCAATCAAATGTATTTGATTCTCTCTGCCTCCCAGACCAATTTTTTCCTTTAAGAACTGCAATCTGTGTTTTCCCTCCAGAGCAGTTGTTTCACGTGCACCATCAGTCACATGAACTCATTTGGCTTTTTTGGTTGTGCTTTGCCTTTAGTTATGGCCGCTTGGTGGAGAGCAACAAATGTGGTTACAGGAAAGAGTCTGATGACTGGTTTGATCTTTTCTGTCTCAAATTTCCCTGATGGGCGATAGTTAAGCTGTTTTGGAAATACTTAAAATCTGACCACAAAAGAGTAGCAGGAGAGAAGTAAAACTTTAGGTTTTCTCAGATGTGGGTATGCAAGAACTGTTCAGCTGCCAGGAAACAACCCCACCACTTTTCAGTTGCTCACTGTGTCTCAATTTAGCTGCTACAGCAGAGAAGAGTTTGCCTGTTTGGACTGTTCTGAATCCATACAGTAAGTTGCTGCTTCCTTGGTGGGGAGGCAGATAAACAAGGAGTCAGTCAAGATGATGCCTGCTGCTTCATCTCAAAGAGCATCTGGAGGACGCTCTTAGTCTTATGTTTTTGTCTTGGGTAGTCCTGTGAGGAGCAGGGAGTTGGACCCAATAATAAGGGTTCCCCCCAGCTTGAGATAGTCTATGATTGTGTGGTCTGCTCTGTCAACTTTCTTCAGCCTGAGGTATGATTTTTTTTGTCTTTGTCTTTTAAAGGAACAATTCATAGAGTTATGCAAGACCCTTTACAACATGTTCAGTGAGGACCCAGTGGAGCAAGAGCTGTACCATGCCATTGCCACGGTAGCTAGTCTCCTTCTGCGAATTGGAGAGGTTGGGAAAAAATTCTCCAACAGACCCATGAGGAAGTCTGAGGACTGCAAAGCAAACAACACCCAAGATCCTGTGAGCGAAGAGGAGTCGCCAACGTCTGAACAGAGTCAGAATCCAGCAGTGGAGCAGCAACCCCAAGCTGACCATGAGGACAAAACATGTGGAGACGCTCAGCCTGAAAAAGCACAGCAGGAGAACCAGACTCTAGGAGACGGGTTAGGGGAAGGGCAAAGCTCTCCTTTACAGCTGCTATCAGATGATGAAACCAAAGATGACATGTCCATGTCTTCCTACTCAATGGTCAGCACAGGCTCCCTGCAGTGTGAAGACATTGCGGATGACACGGTCCTGGTTGGCTGTGAAGGCAGCAGCTCAGCTGCCCGGTATGGCAGTACCATCGATACTGACTGGTCTATCTCCTTTGAGCAGATCTTGGCTTCCATGCTGACGGAAACTGCCCTTGTAAACTACTTTGAGAAAAAAGTCAACATTCTGCAGAAGATCAAAGATCAGAAGAAGATGGAGAGGCAGTTCAGTTCATCCAGTGACTATGAACTTTCCTCTGTGTCAGGGTGAACTCAGGAAAGCAGGAATTGCCTTTGGGAGATAAAACAGGGAGATGATGCAGCAGATGGCAGTATGGTTTGGTACCTTGCATTTGGGGTATATTTTTGTTTAATCAGAGACCAGTAACTACACAACTACAATAGATTCCAATCGATATGGGGCTTCTGACAGCAAATGTTTTGTGTAGGTGCTTCTTTGGCTACTCTGGCATACAGAATTAGATTTACATTCTCGAGAGCCATTAGAACCTGATAGCCCCCGACATAGAGAATTACCACCATAAATTATGCATGTCTGCCTTTTGCTGTCTTTTATCTCAATGAAGTTTTGTTTCAGACAGTAACTGCTCCTTGCCTGCCCATGTTTGCTGTAGGTTCTGGGGTAACTTGCACAGCAGATGCAGCCTGGCTTGAAACCACGTTCGCCTCTGGCTGCCCATCTGAGTGAGAGCTAACGCCATGTAGTCAAGTGCCATAGGACCCTGACTTATAAGTAGTCTGCAAGTTCTTCAGTGCTATTCTGTGACTCGGCAGCTGTAACGCAAACATGCCCGACCGCACCCAGCCCCCTAAGGTCCAAGCACAGACTTTACTCCGATCTGCAGGTTTCTTTCAGGCGTAATTTGGCATTTTCATGGTGTATGACCACCTTTGTTTTTCCTTCATCATTCAGTTTTCACATGAACCTGGTTTTCTAGCATTTGCTTTTCTAATTCTTTGAAAGCCATTGTTTTTAGTTGGTCTGGGAAGCTACAAGCTCCTTGACTTCAGTGCAGAAGTAACATTAGGTCAATCAATGGGCTCACGACCTTTACAAGAAGATATGTTCCTAAATTAGATGGATCAGCCTATGATGCAGGACAGCGGCACGCTGGTCTGCTGGCTTTTCCCGGTTGGTACTGAAATGATTGATTGTTTCTTGCTGATTCTCTGTTTTTACGAGCTAGTGATGGGTCCGGTTCTTCAGAGGACCCCTAAGAGTACTTGATCAGTGAGCCCTCACAAATGGTTGGGGCAGGGCCCCGTGTGTCCTTTCTGAACATCTCTTGTACAGAGAGTTTAGCAGTGGAGGTGCTTTTAGAAATTGCTACGCATCACAGGACATTTATACCTAACGAGGAAGAATTCAAAGCAGCGTTGGCTTCCTTCATCAGCCTGTGATGGGAAACCTCAATAGACCAGATCTCTTTCCAGTTAGAGACAAAATAACTGGGAGACCGAGTTAAATCTTTTAAATCAATTAAGACCAGAAGAAACTAAGAGTTAGTTCTCTGGTCGTAGGGCACGCGCTCCGAGCAAGGAGAATTGATGCTGTTCCTACAGATAAATGTGTCTTGATCTGCCTTGCAGGGCCAGGGCAGGAGAAGCTGCTGCTCGGTGAGAGCAGACCCTGCACTGAAGGCAAGGTTTGCCACAGCTTTTGGCTGGCATTTGGAATAAAGGATGGGAAGGACACGTAGGGTTGGATGTTCCCATTTAACACTACTTGGTGTGCTTCTCGGCGATAACTCCTCCTCGTGACATGCTCTATATATTCACCGCTGGTTCGCGTTTCTGATCGCCCTGCCTCCAGTGGCCCCTGCCTCTGGAGAGCAGCCATCACTAAAACCGCTTTTACTAATTATTCAGTAATTTATTGTAATTTTTTAAAACTACAAATAATATGTGTGATTTTACACTGTCTGTCTGACCTGTCATGTACTCAATAAATGAACCATAATCCTATGGCAACCCTGACTGCCTCTGATTTCTCCGACCTCATGGAACGTTGCCTGTTCTTCATCCGTGGCGGGTGCTGGTGTGACCAGAGCCTGACTTTTCCTCTCTTTCCTTTTTCTTATCTTTCTTTTTTTCCTTTCCTTTCCTTTAATTTTCTCTTTTCCTCCCTCTCTCTCCCTTTTTCTTTAAAAATCTTTTAAAATATTTTTTAATTTTTGTCCTTTATCTTTTTTCCCCTTCCCTTATCTCCTTTCCTCTTTCCCTTTCCTTTCCTCTCCTCTCTTTCCCTTTCCTTTTTTCTCTTTTCCTTTCCTCCTCATAAACACTTTAAACTATTTTTTCCCTCTTTTCTTTTTTTCTTTCTTATCCATTTCATTTTCCTCCTTTTTCTCCGTTTCAGTTACCCCGTGCCTGCCTTTCCCTCCAACCCGAACCAGGAACCACCGCGGATGCTGTGGAGCCCACCGGGACCAGCGGGCGGTCACGTGACCGAGACACGCGCCTTCGTCTCACGGCTTGTATCACGTGACCGGAAAGGGGCGCGCGATGTTGTAATATTTTGTGTCACGTGACCGGAAAAGCGGCCGTGTCGTTTCGAATAAGGATCACGTGGCCGGAAGGCGAGCTTTTCTATGGCAACGGGGGGGATGGCGGTGCCGCGCTGGGTGCTGCGGTGCTGCTCCTGCCTCCGCTTCCAAGTGCAGCAGGTGGGAACGGCCGGGAGCGGGAGGCGGGGAACGCGAGGAGGGGCCCCCGCTCACCCCTGTGTGCCCTCCTAGGCCAAGCGGAGCGGGAAGTGGAGCTGCAGCGTGTGCGGGCAGCGGCAGACGGTGCAGAAGGTGAGGGGCGGGAGCAGCGGGGGCCCCGGGAGCCCCTCAGAGCGGCGACGGGATCTCTGGGGGCCCCATATGGTGGCAGTGGGACCCCAGGAAGCCCCGCAGGGCGGCTCTGGGAGCTCCAGTAGCCCTGTAGGGTGGCACTGAGAGACCAGGGAGCCCCATATCGTGGCAGTGGGCGCCTGAGGAGCACCGTAAGGTGGCAGTGGGGAGCCCAATTAGCCCTGTAGCGCAGCAGTGGGGAGCCCAGCTTGGCAGTTAGCCCCACGCAGGACATCACGCTCTCAGCCGCAGGCGCTGCCTTTATTTGGCGCTTCAGTATTAGCTGGAGCACAGCCTCACTTTGTGCTGTTTCCTTCTGGTTGCTCCCTAAGCCTTGTTTTTGTTGTTGTTTGCAGGTTTACGGCCAAGGGTCTGGCTTGGACTGCAGGCGTCATGTCCAGAAGCTAAACTTGCTGCAGGGTGAGGCGGAGGAAGCAATCGGTTGGACATTTCGGTAGAGTGTTTATCTGCTTATTTCCTTTCTTGTCCTACAGTTGATGTGTGTCTTCATTCCTTGGGTGCCTGTTACCCCAGCTGAGCTCACAGGAGGATTTCCTATCTTGTGAAGTCATGCCACGTGCCAGTTTCATTGTTGCCCCATAGGAACAAGCTGTAATATTTGTTTGGTTTAGAGTTCTGGTGTGTTTCTTTTGACAAAGAATTTTCTCAGATAAGTTTAGTTGATCAATAGTGTGTGTTGGTCAAGCCTTAACCCGTCAAAATACATGCAAAAGGATTTGGTTGGGGTTTTCAATTAAGTCTTTCTTATTTACTGTCTGACGAGGTGACCTTTTGGCACAAACTTTTGGGTGTAATTCCTGCTGGGCTGGAATATCTGAGTAGTGCTTTCCTGTTTATTTAATTACTGAATCTGTTTACAAATTGTGTGATCTTGAACTGATCTTGAACTGGGCCAGCTTCCTCTTTACTCAAGGTTGTTCTCGGAAATCAGTCAAAGCCAGTTAGATAACTTAGTCGTGTGTACACAGTGCTACAGGGTTAAGCTTTGGGAAGAAACCTCCGTGTGTGTTCACTTTATCAAAAAGGGTTGCTATTTCTGTTTTCAAAACATTGTGAAATTTGAACATTGTGAAATAAGTTCTCTTTCTCCTTGGTTGCTTGGGATGTAATTAGTGGGTTTCAGCTGTTGTCTCAAAAGACACACTGTTACATCCCTAGTTGTGATAAGTTGGAATTCATCATTACAAGATTAGCAGCTTTAGCTCAAACTTGCTACTCTGTCTGTATATAAGGAAGAAGGGCTACCCTATAACTAAGTTTTTTCAAGTGTTTGGGCAATATATCTTGCAAATCCTTCATTTGATATCTATTCTTCAATAGATCCTTTTTTTTCTGACTTGACTCCTGCCAATGCTTTCTGTCCAATCCCTTGTGCTACGATTAGGTGATCTAAAAATTATAAATCAACAGACAGAAGCGTGTTCTAGAAACTCGAGTTTCAACTTCTGTTTTAGGTACATAGAAGAATCCATAAATGACAGCAAAAATACAGGAGCCCAACATGAAGACAGTTTGGTCCAGCAGGTAAGGGACCTGCAAAGCTGGAGTAAACACCAGCCCATACTGACCTAAGGGCATCCAAGTGAAATCGGTGATCCCTTCATATGGGTTCAGACAGATGAAATAATGTTTATAATCAGAGAGGCTCCCCCAGTGAGAGAATGAGACATATACAGAAACTATGCTCCACTGGGGTACTGAACCTGGGAGCATGACCTAAACCGCCTTGTGAGTTGAGGCATTCAGCACATACATCACAAAGCCATAAACGAGAATCCTGTATTTTGCTGTTCTCAGTAATTCTCCAATGTTGCAGGAGGGAAGGGCAGAAGTCAGTCGCTGGAGTAAATATCTGGACAAGGAGAGTGAAAATCAGGAAGATGGGGAGGAGGCGGCGGGTACAGAAAGGCACCGGTTCTGTTCCCAGAGGAAGAACACTGTGGAGGAACAAAGGTACAGAAAGAATTTTTTCTGGAATTCCTGCTCCCAGTGGTGATGTGGTTTGAAGGAGTGGGAGGCAGCTCATCTGTGATAGCCGAGCAAAGTACAGGCTGCAATGTACAACCTGACCTGAGCAGGGGCTTGGTATTTGGCGGTGAAACTGCTTTGATTCCTAGCTACATGCATTTTATTAATCTCTGGTGATTCATGGGGAAAAAAAATCACCGTGGAGCTAATCTGTCCTCTTTGTGAATGGTTTTCTTGGCCAGGAGACTACAGAAGAGCTTCCTCTCCAGTGATGTTCAGGAGTACACAGAGGAGCATGGAGTTTTCCAGCTTTCCTACCAAGTCAAAAAGGTTAAAACTTCTGAGATATTTTAATTACAGAAGATGCTGCCTACCAGTCAAACAAAAATATCCTCCTGACCTCTTTTGTGTCATCACAACTTTGGATTTTTATGAATCTTCTTCTGCTCTTCTATTTGAATGACTGGGGAAGAGAAGAAAAATGTGTCAGGAGCTTCTCTCTGAAAGGTTTTAGTCAGGCAGAAACAATGCCACCTTGTGTAAGCAGAGCAGTTGAGCCAGATTCCTCTGTCAGAAGGGCTTCAATCTAAGCAGCAGTGCTGTCATTAAGGTTATGCAGTCATTAAGGTAGCGTGCAGTCATTAAGGTTATGCAGTACCCCTGAAGTTGTCGTGAGTCTTCACAGCCCAAAGTTCATAGGCCCACTCAGGGCATCACCCTCAAAGGGCTTGTGTGAACTTGTGAGCATTTGAAGGACCCGAGTGCCCTTTGGATTTATAACCAAGCTCTTTTTTTCTTCTTACAGCGCAAGAAATGTTTAGTAGCAATGCCTGATCAAGATGATGGAGATGCTCTTTCTGGAGACAGTATGGTTCCTGCTGTCTGTGAGTCCATAGTGCCTGGGGACACTACACAAACCCCAGCTCTTTGTACCAAACCATCAAAGTGGGAAAAATTCCTCTCGTGTTCTGACAGCTACAGCAGAAGTGCTGCCAGGGTCACTTTGTTGCCACAGGAGGGCGGTGGAACGTTAGGGCTGCCCAGCACCACTGCAGCGGGTGCTGGTGTGGACAGTATATGCTCAGAACAGGCTGGACGAACTCTGCCTCCAGGTACAGGTTTTGAATTTAAAAAGCATGTTGCTAGCACTGAGCAAGTTGCCCTGAAACTGCCTGGCACCCCTCTGCCCAGCAGCAGTTGCTCAGTTGTGGAAGAGGTACTCAAAGAACCTCTGGGCCAGTTGCTAAGGGTGGGATCTGGGGTTTCAGAAACCACTGCAGGCAGGCGCTGCTTGGACAGCCCTAGGAGAGCAGACAACCTTGCTGACTACACCACCAGGCCAAAGCCTAGCAATGTTTCTCGGGAACGCCTCTTCTGCACAGGTGATGAATTTGATGATGATATCTGAGGAGTGGAGGCATCTTTGGCATAGCTTTCTTGTTTGTCCCTACAATATATTTGTTGAGTATTTTGACCTGAAAATGGCCTTGTAGAACTGCACTTATTAAAGTTGTTTACTTGCTTTACGGCTGCGGTTGTGGGAAGGAGATGAGAGCAGAAGAGACTTGCAGCAGGCAAGTACTAGAGTTACAGAGCGTTGTCCAGCAACCTCATCAGCCAGAAATAAGAATGGAAGTAGGTCAGCTTGCGGGGAGAAACATCTAAGGCTCTTAAGGATTCCTGGCCAGTAGTACAGTTAAACTCTTGATTAATTCCCCATTACAAACTACCCCTCTTTTCCCCTGTGCTGCCTCTTTGTTTAGATCTCCCGTAGCAACCCTTCCTTCCAGAGCTGCAGAGCCGACTTCAGAGCCAGCAAAACATCCCCTTTTCAGAAGTGTAGCCCTAAGGGTACACCGGGGTATGTGCAAAAAGGCAGGCTGGGCTGCTTGATAAAAGCACATGCTCTTAGCTTAGTCGCAGCATGATTTAACAGTCTCAGTAAACACAGTACTAGGGCTGTGATACTTAAAACACTCACGCAGACTCATCACAGGAAACAGTATTTATTTTTCCTCCATTCTACAAGCACTTAGGAATATGAGACAGAAGCCCTTAGCAGGAAGAAGGATGAACAGCTCAGTGACTTGTACCGCATTGTCTGCTTTCAGTTAGGAGGAAGTGCTTTTTGTTACACAGACTACAAGTGAGGTGGCTGCTTGGAATACTGGATGGCATCTAGTGCTGCCCCAATGTCGCAGTTCTTTGTCTGCAGGAGTCGAGTGAGCCATCCCCCCTCATCAGAGAAGCCCATAGAGAGCATCTGGGACAGAGATTCAATGAGGCGAGGGTCTGCTTCTGTTAAGAGAAGAGTTTAAAAGTTGAAAACATCTGATGTAACTGGCAAACCAGCCAAAGCTTTAATACCATGCAGTAGGCAGGCTGGCACTAATCCTAGTAAATCTAGAATAACTGGTGAAATGCTAGAAGACATTCGTCTCCCAGGAGGGCAGATGTTTCAGATAAAGACATAACCAGCTAAGAAAACTGCCGAGTCAGACTCAGCCAGCCTGGCTGTAGGAGTCAATGCTGTTGATCTCAGCTAACTGGCTCCCACCAAAAAAAAAAAATCCAATCTTCAAGTCACAGGAGGTACATATCTGCATCCTGCACTTAAAGCTCTCTCTGGAACAGTACAGGGCAAGGACTTGATCAAGGATGCCACCTCTCATCATCCTGCTTGAACAGCATTATTAGTTTAAGGTCAGAAGTCTTGTTCAGACTTAGCTGCCCACATTGAAGAGGCACATGTCTAACAGGGTGCAAGAGCTGCCAGACCTGCTAACAAAGGTACAGACAAGTTTAGCTGTAGCTCATGTGACCTTGGTTTCTACATGTCTAAAAGCAGCTCTGCGTCTGTCAGGCAAATTGGCAACTCCCAAGGGAAAGTTAACTCTCCGTTATGAAAGCTGAATACGTTCTCCTACCTGGTGGGAGATGTGGGTAGAGTGCGGCTTCTCGCAATCCTGTAGGTCCTGGTTGGGGAGGATCCTGTGATACATCCAGGGAGCTGGGACCCTCCGTCTCTGGCATTTGCAGAGACTGCAGTTCACCCGTGGAAGGATCCACTTCTTTAGAAGATAAGTGGGTCCAGTCTTCATCAACCCCTGATGAACTGCTGGACTCGCTGTGTTCCTGAAATGGAAAGAATGTCCAGGTGCTGTAGTGCTTTCCAGGTAGGATGCATGCTCCTGTCTGCCTTTAATACAAGGGTTATATCCTGTAAACCTCTAAAGCAAAGGTGCTGTGTATTGCTTAATCTGCTGACATCTTAATATTCAATCCCACAATGTGTGCTCAATGATTAGTTTCCTTTCTAGTAAAACCTCAGCGGGCATATTAAATTAATTGGTGTCATGGTTCTTGTACCTGGGACTGGAAGCTGCCATCTTCCATTTGTGTGGGCACAGGATCTATCACCATGTCTTGTATCTGCTCTGCAACAGCATTTACTTCTCTAGCAGAAGCTGTGGTGTTCTGGTCTGGTTTGGTCTGAAGGTTTTGGTTAACAGCGCTGCTGCCTGACTCAGCACTGTTCTCTCGAGTGGGAGAAGCAGGAGTCACTTTGCTTCTCTGTCCTCCATGTTCCACATCAATATCAACTTCAATACCTAGAAAGACATTTGAGAGAGTCTTACAGGGATTTTTCCAAAGCACAGTCTGAGAAGAGCATGGACTGATCCTAGTCTAAATGCTGTGTCTGTAATCCTACAGTTTGCCATATAACAACATGTAGGATTTAAAATGCAAAGCATTCTTTAAACAAAGAGTAGTTGAGCACTGTTTAGTCACCCTCCTGCAGACAGACCAGCCGTATATTCAGGGCAGAAGTTATCTATGGCCACATGAGCCAGGCAAAAACCCGAGTCACCACTGACTTGAAGTTAGTGTTACAGCAGTGCCATGTCAATGAAGTTTTTCCTCATTTCCTTCCAAAGGAGGGCTCTTAAAAGGTACCAAGTTGCTGCTTTAAGCCCAGGCATTATTAGTACCAGGAGTGAATTAAGCCTTCAAGGCTTAGTAGCATGAGGCAGTTCTGGTATCTGTCACAACAGCTGACTGCCGCTCCTGTTAAAAGGAGCTTTAAGCCAGTCTCAGGGATTGGGATAACAAACCAAGTCACTTACCCAGGGGGCTGAGAAAAGCTGCAACACTCTCCCCAACATTCTTTAGGAAGGTGACGTTGGGGTCCTGAGGCTGACTGTTAGTAGAAGCTTCTAGAAAAACAATTTCTGTTAGCACACAGAGAAGCTCAGAGGGAAAGAGCTGTTACACAGAGTATCCCCTGAGATCTTGGGGCTAGGCTCCCGTCACACACACACTGCACAACAAAGGCAGTACAGAGACAAAAACTAACACTGCCCTACCTCTGGAACAGAAAACCAGTGGCATTAGCATTGTTAAGGCTCATTAGCCATGCTGAAAGGCAGATCTGGAGTAGTGACATGCTTGACCCAACAGCTCAGCTTGGTTTGGTTCCATATAGCCTCTGCATCCTCATCTACTGAGTGGGTCCAAGTATGCCTTAAAATAATCCCACCCTGTGCTGAAAGGTGCTCATCATTTCAAGCAAATTGGGGCAGTTCCTGTCTGGTTTTCTATCCAGACTCTACCTTGTGCTAACAGAACCTCAGCTCATCTGGCTCCCACCACCTTGTTTACCAGGGCATCCCCTCTTACCTTCTGCAGCAGGTGGGCTGGACGCTGCAGCACTGGCTTGGGCTTGTTCGGAGTTTTGGCATGGAGCAGCAGGGCCAGGATATCCCCAGCAGTGCATCCACGGGAAGGGGGGAACACCATGCCGCCTTTTACGGAGCCAGCGTCCTCGAGGAATCCACTGTAGAGGGTAACGTTCATGTGACTCTGCTCACACAGTCAGTCCGAGTAACTGAAATTTATGACTTTGAGGAATATCGCATTCATACTCTCACTCCATAGATTTTGCTCACCTCGAATGGATTTAGCAGCGGACTTTGAAACATCACCATGTTGTGCTCCTTGTGGATGCCTTTACCCTCACAGGTGCTGCACAGGTCATAGTCGGGACAGACTGTGCACTTGAACCTGGAGCCCACAACCGGTCCCTCGCAGCCGTCACAGATTACATTGGGGTGCACCATGTCCCTGGAAGGCTCCTGGCTGCACTGCGAGCGATGTTCCCGCTTGCACTCCTTTTTCTCTATTAAGGAGAGGAAACTCTGCATCAAGAATGAGGTTACTATTTAAAGGCTGGAAATCGGGTAGAGGAGAAGGAAGCACAAACAGCTCTTGTTGGAGCAGTATTGACTTACCAGGTCAGTTTATTTTTACACTGCCTGACAAACACAAGCTGGGGGCGTGTAATATAACTTAAACCACGTGCAAAGGGGTTTCAAAAAGATACCTGCTCCTCAAACTGAGCATGCCTTATCCTTCCCAGTCTCTTGCCAGGTTTATTTTTAGATAAAAATACTGCACTACCCCATTGGGCTTCTCATCCAACCTTCCTAAACACTGCTAACAAAATGTTTCTGGAGGGGGAGTTGAGAAGAAATGCCAGGAGGCATTAACAGATAAGGATGGCACAGATGAGAAAGGAGACAACAGCACTGTCTTGTGTGGCTCAGGGGATGGGCTGCAGATAAAGCTTTACAGGCATCTGCGTGAACAGAAGGGACTAGGAAGTCATTATGTGCCGAAGAACAAACTGGACTTAAGCATCCTAGCGCTTTGTTGTGATTATTAAAGATCCCAGCGCCAGGGTAGCGTTTCCTGGGAGCCGGCCTGGCTGCGGGGGCTGAGAGCACATAACTTGGGATCTTTACCCACCTCAGCAGGGAGGGTTCGCGTTCTGGCGTTCGCCCTGCCCTTTCTTTAACTTCCCCCCCGCGCCGCAGGTGCCACCGGGGCCCCGGGTCGGGACAGGCCTCGCCGCTCCGGTTTTCGGAGCCGTTACCTTTGATGTACACACGGAACACGCCATCCCGCACGTACGGCATCGCCATCTCCAGCTCCTCGTCGGTGGAAAACGCGATCAGGTCCCCGTCCTCATCTGCGGAGGGCAAAGCGCGGGGTGAGCGCCCGGCCGGGACTCCGGGTCCCCGTGCCCCGATCCCCCCGTGCCCCGCTCACCCCGGTAGTGCATGCGGAAGGCGGGCGGCGCCCCGGCCCGCAGCAGCCCCTGGAAGAGCTCGGCGACACGGTCGTAGATGGCCTGGTAGCGCGCGGGCGGCGGCAGCGAGAAGCGGCGGATCTCGCGGGCCGCCTCCTCCTTGCCCAGCAGGTAAGCTTTCACCGTCAGCGCAGCCATAGCTGTGGCGCAGCACGAATTACCAGGGGAGCGGCCGGGCGGCGACGCGGCGGGCGGGGTCGCGGCCACCTTTATAGCGAGCGGTGCTTTGGCCACGCTCACTGGGAGGAGACCATGCCTTATATGGAATAAACCACGCCCACCAGACAGGAGCCGGTTCCTAATATGGACAGGCCCTGCCCACCATGATAGGCTCAGGGTTACCCTGCTCCAGGCTCCGCCCCCACGCTCAGACTCCGCCCCCTGCGGGCCAGGCTTTGCTGGCTCAAGCTGATCCCGGGCTCAGGCCCCGCCCCATTGCCCAGGCCACACCCACTGTGTCCAGGCTCCGCCCCTTGCTCAGGCTCCACCCCCGTGCCCTGGCTCCTCTTTCTACTCTGACCCCGCCCCCTGCCCGCAGGCCCCGCCCATTACGAACAAGTCCCGTCCATTGCCCCCTCCCGCAGGCCCCGGCCCCGGCCCCGCTGCCCCTGTCCCGGGCTGTAGCCTGGCTGCCGTTCCTCCCCAGGGCACGTCACAGCTTTCCTGTTCTCCAAGGGTGACTGCTCGCCCATACGTTGCCCGCAGCCAGGCTCCATGTTAGGAATCATTTCTTCACTGATAGGGTTGTCCAGCACTGCTGCCCAGGGAGGTGGTGGAGTCACCATCCCTGGAGGAGCTCAAAAGATGTGTGTGGATGTGGCACTCAGGGACATGGTGTAGTGGTGGACTTGGCCATGTTAGGTTAACGGTTGGAATAGATGTTCTTAAAGGTCTTTTCCAACCTAAAGGATTCCATGATTCTGTGAAATGCCAATATTTGCCTTGCCCTGTGCCCGGATCCGCATCCCCAGCATGTGGTTGGGACAGTGCCGGGAGCACAGCAGTTTGGGTGCTGGTCACAAGAGCATCCTTGGTGCCTGAGCAGACAAGCAAGAGTGGCATCGGTACCTTCTAGGTGGCCACATGGCCTCCAAGACCTGTTGGAGCAGCCCTGGGCTCTCAGCCTGCCACGCTCGCACCAGATAGTTCCCATCGGAGCAGTTTGCACCCTCAGTATGGCAGGAATAAATAACTCTTTGGTTACTAGACATAAGGAGGAAGGCCTTTGCTCAGGTTGCCCAAGGATGTTGTGGCTGCCCCATCCCTGGAGGGGTTCAAGGCCAGGTTGGATGGGCCTTGAGCAGCCTGATCCAGTGGGATGTCCCTGCCCATGGCAGGGAAGTTGGAACTGGGTGGGCTTTAAGGTCCCTTCCGACCCAAACCATTCTATGATTCTTCCCCGAACGCAGTGTTTTGGAAGGGGGGGCTAAAAATAAAGACACTAGACTAGTATAAACACAACTGACATTGAGGAGGATGTTCTGGGGGCTTTCCAAGTTGGTTGGCAGGAGTAATTTTTTGCAGATCAGATACAGTTGACAGGCCTCTTATCTGGCCACAGGAGAGTCCAGCTGGCAGAACACACTGTCTGTGCCATCCAAGTGTAATTAAATAAAGATGGATCAATGATTATTAGGTTCCTTGTTGGTGTTAATTGCCTCTCACCCAGGGGCCTGACCACTGTGACTCTTAGTGACTTATTTCTTGGTTTAACATAATAACTTGGGGAAAACTGTGTCATCATCTGTCATCTACAGTTGAGAGAAGGATTAGTTTTAGTTTCTGTGATGACATTTTTGACATATGTGTGGTAATTCTGAAACTGCGACCCTTTTCTGGAAAATAGTATTTACAGTGGAAAGTGTTACCTTTTTTAACTTAGAAAGTTTTCTATGAATTTGGATTTCTAAATATGATGTGGCAAATATTCCACCGTGAAGTGGTGAGTTAAAGTTTAACCATAAGCAGATTCAGACTAAAGCATGAATGATGCTGTGCGGGGAATGATTCACCAGCATGAGAAAGCAAAAGGTTTGGGCACACGGTGAAGCTGTCCTGCACTTCCTCTCCCTTTTCCCTCTTTGCTCTGTGTATCCTTGCTTCTGAAAATGTGAAAGTTGCTGGCTTGACAGCATTGGATTGTTTTCTTTGTCTGTAAAATTAGAATTGGGACGGGCAGTAGCAGGGTGTGCAGTACAGGACATGGTGCCGGTGTCCCGTTTGCCCTGCCAAGCATCACCTCCAGCATGTCCATCTCCTGTCCTGTTTCTGAGGACCCCAACAGCCACTTTTGGTCTCATTTATAGAGCCAAGGACTCATCCTTTAGGACCCAGCACATTCCTTCCTTAAGCACCAGGTTGCTGCCTTCCCAGACAGGACCAATACCTGGTTCCCCTCTCCATCACTGCCTGGGTGTTCGAGGCACAACAGGTTGTCCTCAAGTTGCAGGATCTTTTCAAGTCCTTTATGTCACCTGATTCATCGATGCATTTTTATTATCAGGAGATACACCAAATTAAAGCCAGAAATCTAAGTTTTCCTCTGTGTGAACTTCAATCCAGTTGGCAGTTATGGAGGGGGCCAAAAGCCAGACGGAATTTCCCTTCTCCTGGTGCGACATGCTGAGTCACGCTCAGCTTTCTGGTCCTGACATCATGTGCTTATAAAACAAGGAAAACAAGGCTTTCACCAGCCTGCTGTTAGCTTAGGTCACCGATCATGGGACTGGGGTGACTCAGTGAGTCTTGTCCTCCTCATCCTCGAGGTTAGGGGTTTCCTCCCTTTCTCTGGCGCAGACCTCAGCCCTCGCTCTCCCAGCATTTCCTATCGCCCCCAGCCCTGGGATGGTGCCTCCGGGCGGTTTCTCAGCCCCCTGGCGCGGCCATGTGAGAAGCTGCGCTATATTCCCACATATATTGACTTGAGATGTTTTTCCTTCTGTTTGCTGGAGGATCTGGGGTTTGGCATTCTCAGCGGGAAGCGCTGGCTGTGTGACTGTTTTCTTATGGTTCTTTAGGAATCCCATGGCATCGCTGCAACCCTTTGCCCAAAAATTGTTTTGTCGGCTCTAGCTTCTGAGCAGCCAACTTCGCAGATGGATGGAGCAAAGGAACAGCAACAGGGAGGGGGGGAAAAAAAGCGTGTTCCAGTTTAAAATTTCAAGGTTACAGAGGAAAGACTCAGAAAGGAGCAATTAGCATCCCTGCAGTGCTCTGCTTTCTCTCTACACCCACTTTCTGCTGGAAGTGTTTAAAAATATTTGGTGAGATTCTTGCTCCGAGGGCGCTGTCATCATAAATATACCTTATGTCCAAACTCTTCATGTTCCCAGTGAAGTCCTAGTGGGATGAGGAATGGAGAGAGAGGGAGTGCGTCCAGTGTTTTCCTTGCTTGCAAACCACAGCAGAGGCTGATAGTGATTTTCCAGAGGGAATTCTTCCTCAACCATCACTGCAGCCTGAGGTTCCCATCGCTGTCCTGGTGAAGAGGGGAAGGTTTGGACCCTGTGCACCCCCCTGCAGAGTCCACATGCTGCCACAGTGCCGCATATACCTTCCAGAAGCTTCTGGAGAGGTGCGGGATCCTCCAGACACAGGTCAGGTGCTGGTGACTCAACCCCATCCCGTGACGGCTTCCCCCTTCCACCACTTCTGAAGCAGAAACCCCTCCTTCCCTACAGATGCAGGTGGAAGGAAAGCTGAGCAGGATGTTTTTGCTGTGTCATTTTTGAGTTTTCCTGAATGTTAGCTCTGCCACGTCAGATGTTTACACAGGCTCAGCACTGTTGGTGCGATGGGAAACTTCTAAGGGCAGAAAACTCTGGGACAGAGGACAGATAGGGAAAAACTGCTGGAGAGCAGGTACAAAGTAGAAACACTCCATGGGGGTCGCGCAAATACGTATGGATTTCGTGTTCCCAAAAGTGTGAAGGAACTTTTTGCAACCTAAATGAATTGCTTGGGGTGAGAACCTGACCTGCAGCCTTTGCCCCCAGTACCAAGGTGTCAGCACATGGCAGGTAAGCCCCCTGTTGTGATCTTCGTCTCTGGTGGCTAAGGAGAATTTAGAAACATTTGTACTACCCTGAAACACGTTCCGGCAATGTTTGAACACAGCGACCTGTAAAATACACAGAAAATGAAGTTACTTTGGTTTGTGGGAAGATAGAAGGGCTCTTTGCTTAAAGCAGCCCGGGAAGAACGGAGCCTGAGTGGCTTGCAAATGGTCAAGGTCAAACACCAGAGCCGAGCTCTTCAGAGTGCTCGATAAAATCAGCTATAAATCTGGATTACGTCTGATGTTTAGGCCTAATAAATATTTTCTCTTTCTAATTTTTGTAATGGCCTCAGGACCTGTGGATTCCTGTTGGAGTGCTGTCAGTGGAAAGTCTTCATTTCCACAGTGTGTTCAGTATTGCCAACATCAACTGTTCAAAGATCCTGAGAGGCCCTCAACAGCCATCTCCTCTCTGCTTATTTTCTGCTCTCTGTTTATTTATTGCTCATCCCTTTCCAACCCCTGCCATGGGCGGGGACACCTTGCTTTGGATCAAGTTGCTCGCAGCCTCATCCAACCTGGCCTTGGACACCTCCAGAGTCACTGCTGTTCGTATCTTAAACTTTGCTCTGCAAAAGGACCGGGGCTCAAAACTTGCTTCTTAAAACCAGAATAAAAGACAAAACCGGGATAAGAGGGAGAAACTTCAAGAATAAAAGGGAACTTACAGGTCTGATATAAAAATCCGAAGTGCTAGCAGTTTTGTTTCATCTCTCATCTTTTCTGAGAGCGCCTAAGGTCTTTGTCATGCCAGGGTGTTATAAAGCTCATTCATTTCTCCAGACTTTTATGAAGACGAAGTGCAACAGCAGAAATAAGATTAAGCTTTATCCTTGGGAAAGAGTTTAATGGATTTTCTTGGAGGAATTATTAACGTTACTCTGTTCTCTTCTGCCACGGACACACCACGTATCCCAAACCATAGGAGTATTTTCCACATCTGAAAACAAACACCTAACATTTGATGTGCTGAAACACGTTCAGTTTCTCTGAACTCAGGATGATTTGGCACGCCTTTCCCACAGGCACCTCTCACTCGTTTGACACCTCTGGAGGGGTTTAGCTGTTAATTCCTGTGAACCCTCTGTTGGCTCCTGGGTTTTAAGACGTAGATTTGAGGGGAGAAAGCAAGCAGGCTGTGTGGGACAGAGTTCCCTGGAGGTGTTCAAGGCCGGGTTGGACGAGGCTTTGGGCAGCCTGATCCAATGGGATGTCCCTGCCCATGGCAGAGGGGTTGGAACTGGATGATCTTTAGGGTCCCTTCCAACCCAAACTGGTCTATGATTCTATGATCTGTGATTCTATGATTCTTGGGCTTGTTTTGTTTGCTCTAATGGTGAAAATGTTGCTGGTGTGGAGTCCCGGGTGGGTGTGCCGGGCTGGGGTCTGAGCCTGCGGAGGTCCCTGCTCTCTGTGGGGCACATCAAGGGATGGGCTGCTCTGAGACAGAGCGTGCTGCTGGCTGGGGTTGTGCAGGTGATGGTCGCCTGGGCAACGCCTTGCAAAATCCAGGTGGGGAAGCACAGATCCAGCCTCTCTTGTGTTTTTCAGCATTCCTGAGAATGATGTTCAGCGCATTTCCCTACTCAGGGATGTGCCTGGTGAGAGCATCAGTGTGTGCTGGAGCCCTGTAGCTCCTCGCTGGCTTCTGGCAGAGGAGGCAGAAACTTTCAGTGCCATCCAAAGGGCTCCCTCTGCTGATTTGCTTCTCAGATTTCCTACTCACTGGGCGAGGCCATTTCAAGATGTGAAAAAAAAAGTGGTTTATTTTATAAAATAGATGAATAGGAGGTAGGGATGAGACCATTTCCTGCACAAATGGGTGATCTGTGCCTTGTCCCGTACACGTTTATGGCTTTGAGCACGGCATATGCATCACCTCGAAGCACCCATACACCCACCCGCCTCTGTGCTCAGCTCCTCGCATCTCCAGAAGGAAACGGAGCGTGACCCTGAGGACCCATTTGCCCCAGTTTTCCCCATTTCAGGAGGATTCCCGCATCAGCGGGAGTCTGGCTGGCTCCCAGTGCATCCCTGCCCGCGGTGTGTGCTGGCTCGGAGCTGGTGGCCAAGCATTGCTGAGCACCTGCATCTCCACTCCTGCCGCGGGCACGCGCTTCGCTGTACATCCCTCTTCAATGGATCCAAAAGCGTCAAACAACGGGCTGGGATCTCTGGAAGCCAGTCCTACAATATTTACAAGTCTGAGAAATATTTACTCAAGGAAAGGGCTCCAGGGGAAATGGAAGATGACAATTTTATAGCCAAAGGAATTATGTACCAGTGTACGGGGCACGTGAGCTGCTGCCTCCTGTTCACCCCGAGCTGCAGAGGGGAGCTCAGGCGATGGACGAGGTAAACCTGGCATTTCCAACCCAGCCTTGCTGTAGATCCTCCTGGTCTGGAGTGAAACAAAGGAAACAGAGGAAAACACAAGCAAAGTCATTTTTAAACCTTATTTCTTCTTTCCGTCACCCAGGGAAGCAGCTCGATGCCGTGACCTCTGGACGCTGGCTCCTTTGGAAGAGCAATGGTGCCCTTCCAGGCGGCAGCTTCCATTTGTGATGTTCATCTGGCATCGATTTTCACTCAGTGAGCATCAGAGGCCGTTTCCTTAATCAAGATGAGATGCTGCTGTGGAAAGGGCAGCAAACACGCACGGCGAGGCTGCGGGGCTGCTGCCCCGACCCCGTCCTGCACCCCCATGAGCACACACACCTGTTGGGAGCCGGGGGCACAAACATGGGGGTTTGCACACCCCGTGTGAGGATCCAGGCACCCCCCATGCTCAAAGGTGTGTGCTCCGATACACAGCCTGCATGTGTGTACAGGTATGTACATTTATATATGTTTACCCGTTAACGTGCACGTGGATGCACACGTGGATGCACATGTGGATGCACAGGTGTATACGTGGACACACATACACATGTCCACGTGCTCACAGCACAGACACCTGCACACACTGACATGTGAACATGCACAGGCACACAGGTGTACACGCTCTCTCACAGCACGCACACAGGCATACGTGCGCACAAGTGTATGCACACCTGCATGCACGTGCACACATTCACACACACGCACAGACGCACACATAGATGCACAAAGGCATGCACGCACACACTGTCACACATGAACACACATTCACATACACGCACAGACACACGCAAGCACACTCATGTGCACATACACTTTCAGATACAGACAGGCATGTGTTCACATAGGCATGTGAGTACACGCATTGACACATGCACACACACATGCACACACACTCGTGGAGTCATGTGCACACACATGCAGGCATGCACAAACGTGCACACACACAGGCACATGTACACAAACAGGCCCAAACACACATGTGTGCACACATGTACACACACTGACACAAGCACACCTATGCACACATTGAAGCGCACACATACACATGCACAAACATACATGCACGAGCACACACACATTGACACATGCACACATATGCACACATGTGCACACCTTGACGTGTACACACACATGCACAGACATTCACAAACATACACACACATGCACACATCGGCACACACGCCCACAAACATGCGCGTGCACGCATTGACACATGTGCACACACACATACATGTGCACACATCGACATACGCACACATGCACACCTTGGCACGTGCACACATTGACATACGTGTGCACACCTATGCACATATTGAGACACACGTGTGCACACCTATGCACACATTGAGACACACATGCACACATTCATGCGCACATTGACACCCACACACAGACACACCCCCCCACCCCGCACACACTCCCCCCCCCCGCGGCGTTCCCGCAGTTCCCGCACGGGGGCGCCCTCAGCCGCCCCGCCCCTGGCCCCATTGGCCCCGCCCCGAGCACTGACCACGCCCCCTAGTTTCAGGCCCCGCCCCCTCGGCCCTGGCCCCGCCCCGCCCGCCCGTCCCGGCGGCGCGGTGGCTGGATGCGGGCGGGCGGGTGCTGCGTGCGGGCGGGCGGGCTGCGAGCCCCGCTCCGCTCCGCTCCGCGCTCGCCGAGGCCGCGCCGCGCCCGGGACATGCGGCCGCCCGCGCCGGCGAGGAGGCGATGAGGCTCCGCAGCGGCACGGCGCTCACGCTGCTGCTCGGCTGCCTGTGCGCGCTGCTCTCGCTCTCCTGGTACGGAGCCTTCGGCGGGCACAAAGGTGAGCGCAGGCGGGCCGGGGCTCCGGGGGATTCGAACGGCGCAGCCCGCTGCACCCGCCGGCGTGCGGCACCGGCACCCCCGTGGGAACCGTGGGCGGGTGGTGCCTGGGGCGGTGTCCCCGCTGGTCCTTTGGTCCCCGGAGTCCCTGCTGGTCACTTGGTCCCCGGGGTCCCCGCTGGTCCTTGGGGTCCCTGCTGGTCTCTTAGTTATTGGTACCTGCTGGTCCCCGGGGGTTCCTGCTGATGCGTTGGTCCCCTGGGTCCCTGCTGGTCCCCGGGGTCCTTTGGTCCTCGGCGTCCCCACTGGTCCTTTGGTCCCCTGCCGGTCCCCGAGGTCCCTGCTGGTTCCTGGAGTCCCCGCTGGTCCCTTGGTCCCCGGGCATCCTGGGGTCCCCGCTTGTGTCGGGGTGCTCTGGGCTTCACTCCGGTGATGCGCTGCTTTGCACCCCCGCATCCCTGGCGAAGCCTTTGGTGGGCAATGGGAACCACCAGGTTGGATCCTCGTGGGGAGGAGGTGATGCCGGCAGGTGGGGGAAGCCCTGAGCTGGGGGGATTGGGGGTAAATTAAGCGTTCTTGGGTTCACTGAGGGGCTGTGGAGCTTGGGACTGAGCCTGTGGGACAGGGTGAGGGTGTCGGGGCCACCAGAATCGGTGCTGGGTTTGCACCCAGGAGGCGGCTGCAAAGCAAGAGTGCAGTGCCCCATCCCATCGAGGCTGCGGGGAATCCCACGCAGGTATCGCAGAGATTCGCGCTGCTGGTTTTCCCTGACAGTATAATAGTTGGGTTTCCCCATCCTGTTGCTCACTAAAGCAGCGCATGGGATTTATCCTGGCCTGGAGGACAATTCTGGTTGTTGCTTCTGAATTGTCGATCAGTCTCGTGTATGGGCGTGCCACCTCTCGTGCCCGTGTTGGTCACTCGGCTCTTCTAGCTCCTGCAGTTTTAGAGGTCATTCAAGGCGAGGGGTCTGGCCATCCAGCCCTTGACCTTCTCTTCCCACTCACCAGATAAGCATCTCTTCTTGCTACAGGTGAGAAGCATCTTTTGCTGAGTGTAAGATGTGACTTGATGGCTTTGCAGTCCTCCAGGATTGCACAATTGCTTGAGTGTTAGGGCCGGGGTCGCACTGGGAGAAGGTTTTCTCGCTGCCATGGGCAGGATGACATGAGCCCATGTAGCTGCCTGTCCAGCTCAGCCCCTTCCCCAGCAGCCGAGGAGCGGTGGCTGGGATGTGCCATCTTCTCCTGGCAGCTGTGGGCATCTGACAGTGGCTGCTCGGGCACCTCTGCCTTCTTTGTCAGCTGAAGGGCTCTCCTCTCGTGCTGCTAACATGGTTTAAATCCCACCAGAGCAGCCTCCCCGCAGAGGTTTGGGTGACAGGCGTTTGCAGGGCAGGGGTGCTTGGTTACCTGCTGCTGGTGAGACTTTTAACTGGTCAGAATGTTTGCACAGCCAGGTAGTGGTGTGTGTGCTTTCGGCCAGAAATGTGAGTCTGTGGTAAGCTGTGCAGGGGCCGCGGAGAGCTGTGAGAGCTGCTTTCTTGTGGTTACCCCCGGGGCACTTGCTTTGCTTGTAACTCCCTCTCATAAATGTAGTGAAACGAGGGTGCAGTGCTGTGTGGGCTCTGAGCTGTCACTCCTGGTTTCTGAAGCAGCGTGCCCAGTCTGTGCCATTTGGACTGTGTCATCCTTTGACTTGCTTTTGTTTGTTAACGAGTAGTTTTCCCCCACAGCTCATTCAAGTGCCAAAATAATAACCTTGGGTGCCACTGTCCCTCTCCTTCTTGGTAGGACACTCCCTGAGATAACATGTTTTCCTCTGACGGCAACAGATTGTGGCTCGCTAACAGCACTCACTACAACAGGTCACAGACAGCGCAGGTTGGGCTGTGTCAGCACAGCAGGTTTCCGGCTATTATGGTCATTTACGTATCAGTCTGTTATTCAATACAGAGCTGGAGAAGACCTTGAGAGGTCATTCCATCAATCTCCTGTCCCTATGCAGAATCAGTTATAGGCAACCTCTTCCTGACAGATGTTTATCATATTCATTCTTAAAAACCTCCAATGACAGAAGTTCCCTAAGCTCCCCAGACGATCTATTTGACATTTAGCAGCCCTGCCGTTCACTTTTCTTATGATCTAAACAGAAATGTCTTTTCCTTTGGTTTGGTTTCGTGATTGCTCTTCTTTCTCCCTTTATTAGGCATGGGCAGAAAACTTCGTTCCTTTGCAGGAGCCTTTTAGACATTTGGCAGTTACTACTGCGTCTCCCTTTAGTCCCTGCTAATATAGATTAAACCATGTTGGTTCCTTTGATCGTTCTTTTTAGGTCATGCGTTCCTGGTTTGCAGTGTTCTGGACCATCACCCTTCATGGACAGTGATGCTAAACCTGTGGAATGAAGGCACTGCCTTATTTTTGCTCAGAAGAATAAGGGATTACTTCAGGTCTTTTACATAAAATGATCTTGTTTAAACATCCCAGTGTATTTGCTTTCTGCTGTTGCCACAGATGACTTGTATTTGGGTTTTTTTATCACATTGACCCTTCAGCTGTTCTTTTCCAGAACTTTTCCTGCTTTTCATTCCTCATTTTGTGTTTGCCTGGTTATTTATTCTTACCAAATTGCATTACCTCACACTTGTCCTTGTTGAACATCGTCCTTATTTTTTCCAGACTGCTTCTTATACGGTGTCAGGATTGTTTTGAATTCCAATCTTGTCCTCCTGTGTGCTTGTGGTCCCTCTCAGCTTGGTGTAGGCTTCAAAGGCAATTGGTGTGTTTTCTCTGCCATCAGCTGAGTCATGGATGAAAACCCTGAGTGGTATCAGATCTGGATGGGTTCTCCTGGAACCTGCTTCAGTGAGGTCCTCCCAGTCTCTGCTCAAAGAGCAATGACCAAGTCTTCCCCACAGTGGTGCTCCCCTTCCTACGCGTCCTGATACCCTGCTGCAGAAAGAAATATGATAGCTTTGATGCGATTTCTTCTTTATAAACAGAGTTTAGCTCTTGCTCGAGTCCTCCTCATCTTCTAATTCCACTGAAGTTAAGGTTCACTTCCACTGAAGTTAAATTATTCCATAATTTCCTGGATCCTCCTTATCCCTATCTCCTTATTTTTCAAAGACGGGCTTTGCATTTGCCAGTCCCCCATGAGTGGACAGAGACAATTCCCAGTAATCCTGAGCCACACATGTCGTTGTGTTCTAGAGAAGGGTGGCAAGGTGTTCACGTTGCCTTCAATGGGGAATAAAATTGTATTAAAACACATGTAAGGCATTGTAGCGCCCGCTTGTCCTTCCACGCTGTGTTGGGAGGACAAAACAATTAGTCGAAAGACAATAAACCAGGTCGAACCAGCTCTAGAGTTGCTTTTCTGTGGCTGAAGCAGGGTTTGTTTACCCACTAATGGTGTTTTGCCATGCTGTGGTTATTAGTAAAGTTTTGACCTCATGGTCTGCAAAAACAGATGCTGCCTCTTTCCAATTATAAACGAGGTTTGAAATAGTCTGCTGAAGTAGGGAGAGAAGGGCAGCCTCAAATAGCACAACCAGTCACCCAGACAGCTGATGTCCATCATCACAGGGTGGTTCGGAGGTGGACCACGTGCTGTGCGTCATGGTGGTGGGTGTCTTGGCCAAGGTTTAATATTCTCGCTTTGCTGATTTTTGGGGTTTGAGTCTGGTTAAACTTTCACAAACCAACAGCTGTCTTGGAAGAAGCTCTTCTGTAACTTGGCTGTCATCAGTGGACCTCTAGGGTTTAACTGTGGAGGGTGATGTGCATTTGGGGGATCAAAGGAAGGCACGGGCAGGCTCAGGTGCTGGCGTGCAGGGATTTCAGGGAGTGTTTGGCTGAGAGCTCTGCAAGACCAGGAAGTTTTTGTGATTTTAGACAGATCACAGGGGCAGATGGCACAAAGGCGAACAATTTAACCTACCTGCAATTAAATGGTTGTGATTTTTTTTTTCTTTCTTATGATCAAAACTGTTCAGTTCTCATCCATAATGTTTGTTCTCATCTTGACTGACCAACCAGACTTTCCAGCCCTTTGCTTTGTCCCTTGCGGTTTACCCCAGAGCCATAAGTGCTGCAGGATATTTGGGGTTTAGGTGTTTGGGTGGGTTTCTTTTCTTCATTTAATAGGAAATTCTAAACCTTGTGTGAACGTTTTAGGAGACTCCTGACGTGCTGCCCCTTGGTAACGCTGTAATTTCAGGTTGGGATTGTGCCTGCAGGGTATGGCTGCATAGCTCGAGGTGGGCTCTGTACCCACACTGCCTGTGCGGACTTCCCCCAACGGGCTTTTCCCTCCTCAAAATTTAATGATTTATAGCTCCACAGTGCTATACACTGCTCCAGGTTCCTGGTGTAAAACCAAACTGCAGGCACCTCCATACCTGTAGATCTGCCTGCAAAGTGAGATTGCTCTTTGTAGCTTCACACCCATAAGATCACTTTTGATTTGGGGATATTTTGGATGCTTATCCCACGGGAACTGATATTCCTGTGGCTTTTGTGAAAGCCCTTTAGGACAGATGTGCACAGCTCCTTAAGAGACTCACTGTGCACATCCTGGGTGGGTATCTTGGTGCAGATCTGAGCATGGGGGCTCTTCCTTGACGCGTGGATGTAGAGGGGAGCGGGATGCTGGGGTGTTGCTGATGGCAGGGCACTAGCTGCCACGTGGATGTTGTCCCATTGCAGCGGGACAGGCTCAGGCAGTATCTCCATAAAGAAATATTGCTTGTTCAGTGCCACGCTTGGTGGGACACTCCGCTCGCTCGGGCTGTCCTTTGTGGGAAGCAGACTTTGTCCTGCAGGGATGTTCCTCTGAGCGTGTTTACAAAGTCTTCTTATATAATGTGTAAAAGCTGTGAACGCTAATCCGCTCTAGAAGCAGCAGAGTCAAAGCTGGCGATACTGCTAAATATGAGCCGTATCTTGCAGCATGTGGGTTTTCCTGCTGCTTTTTCACTTCTGTTGCCTGCACCAGCTTGACTTAAGGTTTTTGTAGTTTCTCTAGAGCCTTGGGCACAGGCTGCAGCCAGATGGGTGCGAGTGAAAACCCTGGTCTGAGCTGGGGTCGTTTCACTTCAACCCTTGGAAGCATTTGCCAGGAGGAGAGATGCCAGCAGCAAACCCAGTGTCTGGAATTGATGGTTGGAGTGCAGCAGGGCTTTGCACAATTATCCCATGTATGATTTGACCAAATTCATCCCAAGAGTGAGGGACAGCATGCAATCTGTTGACACACATTTGTTAAAGCAGACTGTTTATTATCTGGAGTCACCTCTTCTAGTTCTGTTTCTTCACTGTTTGTTAGGTCTTTCCGCTGGGCTCTTGACTTGCACTGCATGTGCGCTCGTCCTTGTCCATTTGCACTTGTGTGATGAAATGGAAGTTACTGGAAGTGGAAACGTGGATTGGGGTCCCTGCCATGTCATTATCCCTCCTGGACTTGGGAATGTGGATCGGCTGGTTTCGTGCCTCAGTTCCCGTCTGCTCTCTGGGGACAGTGACATCTCTTGTCACAGGGGTTTGGAGGACTCAGCTGCGCTTCTGTGTCACTGTGTAGGAGCAGGCAGAGCAGGTTAACATGCTCCCACCCAATTACATCGGGTTCTTTTCTTGGTTTACTTCTGTTGTTACAGAACAAAACCCTTTCTAATTTGTGATTCCCTTCGATTCATTCAAAACAAATCATTGATTTGTGCTTATATCCTGAATGCTCATTGATTATTCACTTAGTGTTTAATGTAAAACACTACTAAGGCTGGGTAGTTTAAGCGAAGCTGCCAGTCATCCCCAGAAAGCTTGGAAGTGCTTGGAAGCCTGCTAAGTGGTCGAGAAACTGCTTTAAGGATAGATTGGGCAAGGCTGCTAACAGGCTACTGCAGGGAGCGCTGAAGTAGCCGCAGTTCCCTCTATTCACAAAACCCAAACCAGTCTCCAAAATGTGATATCTCGGTTTGTAGGGTAAAGAAACATGAACAAATATCTGCCCTGTGACACCTGTCTCGGGAAGGGCGCACCCACAGCCACCCACCGCTTGCCCGGTGGGAACGTGCTGGTTGGGAGGCTGCAGGACAACGGGGAAAGTGGGAGTGAGGACACAGAGGAAAATCTCCTGATGGGGCATGCTCAGTGTTTCCAGCGTAAGGTGGGACGGGACACGTCCCCACTGATTTTCTGTTGGAAAAAAGCAAAGAGGAATTCAAGGTTGAAGCCTACTTGAGGCTGCGTTGCGGGAAACCTTTGCAGAGGTGGCGCCGACTCATCTGCCTGAAAGTATTTGGAGACAAAGATTTTTTTTTTTCCATATTGTTACCATCATGATTCTAATTTTGATGTTTTGTTTTTCACGAGGTGAAGCCCAAGAGGTCGGTGGGGCTCAGTGGGTGGAGAGGGCTGCTGCGGCGGCAGAAGTCACCGGTCAAATTAAAGGGGTTATGGAAACGATTAAAATAAACAACAAGCTTCAGCGGGGGCTGGCAGGTTAACATTCGGAGAAGAGGCTTTTGCGGGAGTGCTGATTAAGCATCTGCTTAACAGTTTCCTGATTCAGGGAGAGGATTGTTGTCTTTGACAGAGAGAAATGCTTTTTTTCTGCCTTCTAATTGGAATTGAAGCGTAAGGGGCTTTTTATTAAGCAATGACCATTTTGGGTTTGTTTTGGAGCTCACATCAGGATTCTCTTGCAAGGCAGGAAAATCTAGGAGGGACAGATTTCTAATTCAAATCATCTCTTTCTGTGTTAATTATGGTCCTGGCTGCTTCTTCGTCTGTTTTTGTCCTGGTATCAAGTCACATCTGAGTCTTCAGGATCTATGAACTAGCATGGACATGTTTCTGACGCTTGGACAACTCCGTAACTCCATCTTCCCTCCTTCCTTCCCCTTGGAGTGACTCCCCTAATATTTAAATATTCCTGCCCTCCTCTGCTATGTACAGGATAAATACTGACCTAAAGGTTAATCTGTGTTTTGAAGTGACCAGACGCGTTTGTGGCAGATGTTTGCATTTCTGCTTATACTCAAGTGGACAGCAGTAGCATTAAAATGTAAATTGTTAGCACTTGAAAAAGCTTCTGTGCAGAAATTAATGTCCACCTGTCTTTAATTTTCATGGAATTTTGTGGCATTGCAGTGTCCATTTACTGGTAGCCATAGTTGTCACACTGGTGGTTTAGGATATGTAGGTAGTGGGGCAGATGCTGAACTGGGGGAATATCAATGCGTTGGCTTCTGTCAGCATGGCTCCACACTTATTCCTCAAAAGGGTTTTTAGACCATCCTGATCACATTTTGAAGACTGCCTCATAGCACAGAGTTTTTTCTTCCTTCCTATGGTGGTAAGAGCTTTCTGGAAATAAGGTTTAACCTGGAGACTTCTTTTTTTATCGCTCGCTACTTGTACGCACGCTGCAATAAATCCTCTGTGTATTGTCACTGCTCTGAGGAATTTCATGGCTTGGATAGGAGGCCTGGGGTACCAAAAAAGTCATGTACCCTTCAAAAGCCCTTGTAAATAATCGAAGAAACGCTTCAACGCTGAGATATGAGCTACTTAAGATATGTGTAATAGCACTGCATGTTTGCGTAGCCTGTTTTAATGAAAGCATAGTAGCAGCACTAACCCTGCCAGTACCAAGAACGTCATACAGAAGAAGCTGGAGTTTTCTGAGTGAGGATGGAATTGCCATTTTCCTTCACAAAAGACGGATGCTCAGGGGAGCAGAGCTGCTGGGCGGTTTCCCCGTGGTGTGTCCTCATGCTGGGTGTAAAAAGCAAGGACTGCGTGGGTTGCCTGGTGGATGGATGGACCAGGGTGGTGTTGGACTCCGACTCAACCACTGCCGCTGACAATTACCTGTCAAATGACTTAATTAATGCTATCCAAAGCGGTGTGGTGGTCTCCCCTCCCTCCTCTCTGTGCCCAGACTGTGATCTTTTGCTTTTATTTGATCTTGCCTTTTAAAGATTCCTTTTCTGTGCCATCTCTCATTGCGCTCTCTCCAGAGCTGGCTTTGATATCTTTTCTCTTTGTCTTCCATTTCCCTCTGTTTCCTCTCTTCCTTCTTCCTTTGATGTCGCAAAAGATTACCAGGATGGACATCTTCCCGCACATCTCCCCCTCTCTCAATCTTGTCCAGTTTGAGTTATCCACAGTCTGAGAAACTTTACAGGATGGTCACCTAATAGCGTAGCTTTAAGTTTAAGTGATTATTTTGGGTAGAAGCTTCTAAAGGTTGGGCTGCCTGAGGAGCGTGCGGTGTTGGTCCTGCATCGGGTGTCAGGGGTGATGGCAAAGCAGGGTGCAGCGCCCCGGACAAACCCTCCTGGTTCCAGGGGGAGGATGTGCTGAGGGGATGCTCACACGGACATCCCGCTTAGCTGACTGGCACTGCCAGAACCCATCCAGCACCTCACGGATAATGCCTGAACTAGATTGAAGGTAAAGCAAAAATTGTGCCTAAAACCAGATTAATTTGCTGACTTCAAGAGAACCTGCAAATTCTAGCTGAGCACTAACTTCATCATTTGGTGGCTGAAATTCCCTGCTTTGTTGTGCCAGTGAAGCTGCGCAAAATGTGTTTTCCCTGAGCTAAAAAGCTGACCTGGGTGGGGGAGGTAAGTACCCGGAATGGTGGATGAGCATAACAAGGACATGGATTGTGGGTTGGCTCCGTAAAGATCAGTTTGTGTTACGCTAATGTCTGGTTCCACCCTGTCTGTCTGTTTAATATTATTAGATTAATTTATTACTTTCTGAAAGTGCCTCTCCACTGAGCTAAAATATCTGTTTACTGGAAGTATTTGGTTACCATGAAAAAGTGTACTTGGCTGATGCTTCTCAAATTAACTACTTTCTTCTACTTCTTTTGCTATTTAATTGTCTATTTATCTTGGGTATTGATTGCTGAAGGCCTTGGTAATTATTTGCTGATTTTGGAAACAATGATTTTAAAGGCTCGGTTTACTACTGTAATATTAATCATTACCTTGGTGCTTGCCTCAGAGGATGGGATCTCTCTGACAGCTCCAGTTGCAATGTGGACATTTACTGTCTGAAACTATGCTGCTGCCTTAAAATAACAAAAACATTACTGGTGTTTTGTTCCCGAAACTAAGTGGATACTTGCAGAGATGCAAACCTGCCGGTCGCAATTAACTCACACATTTGCTGTTCCTATTGGCAAGAGGAGCGGCCAGATTCTGGAGTCAAATAAAAAGATAATTTTATTTACTTTCTGCTGTTTCGCTCTTTCTCAATTAATTTCATGCCTTATTGGTCTCAACTCTGGCGCAGTGCTGGTGGGGAGATAGGCTGCCCGTTTCCAGGGGTGGCGCAACAGCAATGCTGCTCTGCTCTGTGGGAGAAAAGCAAATACTGCGAAAGGGTGTTACAAGTAAATGTGCTGCCGTACAGTGGCACATCTTGCTTTGGGGGAAGGTGAGAAATTGGAAAGCCTCTGCTGGGAGCTGAGTAATTGGCACCTGCTATTATGGTGTCCCTCCTCCCCCTTTTAATAACTTGTTTATAAAGATAACTCTCCTACAGATCTCATTACACAGCCGTAAAGCACGCTTTTTTAAAGAAAATACATGCATTCCTATTCGTGTCGGTCTGAATACCTCCGTCCCTGTGTTCTGTAAGGAAGAGGGAGAGGCGTTGTGTCATCCAGTCATCTTCTCATTGCTGGGCAGCCTCGCGGATGCCCATGGGGAGACTGTGTCCTCGCCATACCTGGAAGGAGATGTAATTCTTCCATTAATACAAATCCTGGCAGGCGGTTGGAGTGGCTGGGAGGAGAATTATGTCTCCTTGTTGTTTTAGGCCTTGAAGCAAGGGGTTGTGTTGGCTGTTTGAACAATGCTGGCTTCATTTCCGTAGGAGCTTGCGTAGTGACATATATTACTGGGGAGCAAGAAATACGACGTTTAGCGTACGCCCCTGGGATCTCCAGTGCAGTCAATCCCACTTCTTTCTCTTGCCTCAAGTGATCTGTTTAATTGGTTTTAACAGTTTCATCTTTGTTCTTTTATTAGTGGATCGTGGCACAAAAGGGAGCTGGGAGCATTTTTTGGATCCTGTCCTGGGTAATTTGATGACTAAGCGTGGTTGAGCTTCATCTCTGTGCAGGTGCAGTGGTGCTTCTCCTGCAGGGGATGCGGTGGAAAGAGCGTATCCTTCTCCTGCTGAACACACACATGGGGAAGGAAGAGGAGGAGAGGGCAAAACTGTGCCTGTGACTATTGTTTTCTTATTCTTTTCATTGCCTTGCAGAACGAATACGGTAAAAGGACCCTCAGAAAAGAGGGCATTGCAGAAGGCCCTGGCAGGGATGTAATCTCTTTTCTTTGTACCGAAGTATAAAGATAATTCCAATTGGGATTGAAACAGCGGATGGCAAATAATTCTTGAACAATCCGCTTATGGTGTTCCAGGATGCGAATGAAAACCACTAATGGGATAAAGAGGGATCTAGATAATTATCTCGGTTGCACTAAACCCTGTCCTTTCAGGAGAGTACTCCTGCGTGGACACTAACTTCTTGTGTATGGAATACTAAAGCTGACTAGACATTTTCAGAAGTTAGGTGATTGCAAAATAGCCATCATCGCTTGGTGATCGTCTATCTTTCATCCACCTGATTGGCTGTCAGAAAACTGATTTCTGGTCTCTGCTGTTGTGTGTCCTTTCTCCCCTCTCCCTGCATCAGGTTAAAGCTGCGCTGCACGTTCTCTCCAGGGCAGATTTGAAACCTCTTCCTCCTTTTCTTTTTTCATTTGGTTCGCTGTATTGGGAGACTTCCTGAGGTTTTTCTCCCTTTTATAACTGCTAACGCTGTTGTTTTAAGTCTGACAGAAGAGCTGCTTGCAGTATTAAGGTATGCAAGATATTTTTTAATTTGCTCCATTTTTTTCCCCCCAGCAAGAGCTCTGCCTTGCAGTGCGGGGGATGGCACTGTGCTCCAAAACAAATCCAGTTGTACAGTCAGTTAATGAGGCTCTTGTTGTAGGCTCTTTGCTGCCTTTGTGTTTGAACCTAGTGGATGCCCCATGGATGAAGTGGAGGACGGCGGAGAGAGAAAGGAACAGTTTTGTATGGGCAGCAACCTGACATTTGAATGGGATCAGATCAGTTAACACCGTTGAAAGATCTGTGTTATGGGATCTCTGTTCTCAGCAACCTCTCGGTCAGGGGAAATATGCTTTTGGAGGTATGGGTGACAGAAATGCACTTTTAAGAAGCAGCTTGTTCTTCATTATCCCCCGTTAGCTGCAGGCAGCTGCATTTGCTGGCCATCAGAGTTGCTTCTCTCCAGCCTCGCACTAAGCAAATTGAGGCACGCCTGAGCCAGCTGCAGCATCCTTCAGTGTCGGCTGTGTGTCCGACAACAGGAGCCAGGTCTGGGGACTTCAGCTGAGACAGCTGCCCATGAGCTCTCCTCCAGCTGGAAGAGGAGGATGGGCAGTCAGATCATCCCTGTGCACACTGGAGGACAGATGCTGTGCATGGCTGTCTTGTCAGGGAAGGACTACATCATTCACTGAGCTGAGAGTGCTCAAATGTAGTTTCTCAGTGATAGATCCTCTCAAATCACAAGATTTCCATCTTTTCTTGCTGGCATGGCAGTGCTGTTGAGGTTCAGATGTCATTCGGAAGTACAGAAGAGCTTCCTTGCTTTTAATGAGAAGTCAGACAGGAAATGCTGTCCTGTCCAAGGCAAACTTGGTTTTCCAATCTCCTTCATGTGGCACAGAGAGGTTACAAGGACCAATCTTGCATTGGAATTCAGGGAGTTGGTATGTTTTATTTCTGCTCTGGGCTGAAAGTCACCCTTGCCACCAGATCTGCCATTCACACAACCATGATCTGTGACTTGCCTGTCCCGATTGGAGGATGTCCTTAGAGGCATGTGAAGCTTGCACAGCCATACCAGGCATGGATTTGGGACAGGTAAGCTGCAAGAGGGTCTAATATGCTATTAGGCACACCTCAATAAGGCACTTGTCTAGTAGGGCAGTGTGTAGTAAAGAGAGTACTTGGGATCCTTGCTGCCTCCAGAAGGTTCTTCAAGAAACAAATAACATTTAAGAAATGTGGTCACCTTTCATCTTGGTGACATCCTTCTCTAACAGCAGCTCTTAGACTGAATTGCTTACAAAGAAGAGCCTGTGTCAAGGTTTCTTCGCCTCCTGGGCACAGTTACTGGTCCTGTGGCTGTAGGAGCAGGGCTGGATTTAACAGTGGTGCCTGACACAGGCTTTTACCCTACGTCTGCTGGCGTTCTGCAAGAGGAGGGTGCTGAGGTCTGGCAGTTGACCCCTAGAAGCTGACAGATTGCTGTGTACAGCAAGATATCCATCTTATCTCTGAGAACACCAGCCCTCCTACATGCTCTTGACTTCCACAGAAATCTTAGTGGGGATTTTTACCTGGTTCTTGATATCGCTGCACGGCCTTTCAATGAACCACTTGCTAAGAAATCTCATTACTTGCTCCTCGTTAAAGGCGTCTAGTTAGCTGAGTTGAAGTCTTCTCAGCCCTGTGCTGTGATGAAGTGGTACCTGGAGCTGTTGTGCTAAGTGTTACCTCCACAGAGTATAATAAACTGTCTCCTGCCATCTCTTCCTTGGATGAGCTGTACCCAGAGAGAAATGATGTTTTCTGGATGTCTGCAGAGCTCGCTGTGTCTGTGTCTTGAAAGTCACTTAAGGAAGGCCGATATTTCATGTCTCTTTGGAAATCTGTCAAGACAGCGTTAAATCACTTAGCCTGAGAGGTGGTGTCTGCTCATAACTTCTAAAATGCAGGTCAAGAATTATTGCTGTAATAGTTAAAGGTCAGGCAAAATGAGGACCAATAGCCCCTCAAAGCAGCTGTGGTTGTGGAAGGAGGTGTTTTACTGCTGGGATCGAAGTTTCAAGCACTCATCTGTTGATCCAGAGCACTGGTTAATTATTCCTAAAGCCCACCAACCAAACGTGGCTGTTTCTGCAGGTAGTGGTGACCCCACGGTGCTCAGAAGCCCCACCTAGAGCAGGGTCCTCTCTGGTGTGCACGGAGAAGCCTTCCACGCAGCTGCACCATGAAAGGCTGGGCTAGGAGAAGTGGATCCATGGAGGTGAGGCAGTCAATCAAGGGCAGAACTGGCCATTAAAAATCCATATCTACTCATCAGCATCGTTTGATGACCAGGATTGCTGCAGTGCCAGGGACGACTGTGGGGGTCATTAGCATCAGATTCAGCAGAGAGAAGGAAAGAGGAAGATGTTGGCAAAAGAGGGCTTATAGGTGGGTAAAATTTGGATTGCTAGACAGTGCAGGAAAGGTCAAGAACTCCTTTTGTCTGCAGGTATGTGATGTAGCACACAGGTGTGCTCTTGTTTAGTTTGGCTTTCAAGAGAAGTCCTTATCTCTTCTCCTGCTGCCAGCTTCCTCCGAGTTGCCCTCTTTCTCTCTGCTCTGCCTACATTTCTTGCTGTGATTTCAATTATTTATAGTATTTCTTTTCCTCTTAAACTACTCCGCTGCATGTGCACTGTTTAAGCAGCTGTCGCTTCCCAAGCCCATTCTGCTGATGGGTGAAGAGATGATCCCTGCGCGTACAACTCGTTAACAGCATTTCAGGGCTCTTCAGTGTGGGCAACTGTGTGAATGTAAAATTGCAATTGGATCTTATCTCATGGAAGGTTTTGACTGCGGCTGGTGAAATAATGATCTGCTTATTAATGTAGAGTAACAGGAGGAAGCTGCCAGGATAACAAGGGGAGAGGAAGGAGACTTTTGCAGAGGAGCATGCTCCCTTTTTATGGTGAAACTTGAGCAGCCTAAAACAAGAGGTATATTCTCCTCTCGGTTACATTAGTGTGTATCTGGCAGAACCTCATTAAGATAATGTGATTTCTTTTTGACACAGCCTGGTGTCACAGAGTGAAGAGTCTTTGGTGACAGGGAATTGCAGGCTTTTACTGGACCGATCCAAATTTAGAGCCGAGGCTGGGAGAGGCAGGTTTAGCTGTTCAATTTAGTACTCCCTCATTTTTACCTCTGCAGTATCAAGCTTAGAGAGGAAGCAGAAAATAGTTATTTAAATCCCTTTCTTCATTGCTGCCATGTTCAAACTGAATTAACTTTCATCCAAAGGAAGCCTGTGCTATAAGAAACATCTGCCGTGGTCCAAATTGCGTTTGAGGTCAGAATTAAAATGTATGTAACTGTTCAGCGGTGAGCAATGAATACACAAATCCTCCTCTTTGCCAACAGTTGTTTTGCGAGACATGATTTGTACTCTTCCCTTGTACCTGTGTGGTTACAGGAATGTGATTTTGGAATACAAACAGCACATGTCTCAGGAAATAATGATTATAAGGCGAAGCAGCTTGCTGGAATGTCAGATAGTTCCTTATTTCAAGCTTACGTTTGTTTGTTTATTTATTTGTCTTCTACAAACAGTGTTTCTGGAGTGTGTTAGTAATTGGTGTGAGGCTGTAATTGTATTCACTGTGCATCTGCGTCGGGGAGCAATATTGATGCACAACGGCTGCTCCGTGAAGTATTTGTTCTCTTGGCTCTTCTGTCCGATGAGTTGACGTAAACTCTCAGGGAAAGTACGAGCAGTTTTTAGAGCTGTTCTAGATATAGTCCTTACAGATATTTTTTTTTCACTGTGTGACTGAAAAGAGCTTTTGAAAAGATAGACCGAGTCTCAAGTATAGACCAAACAGGGAGCGGCTGGTGCTTTGCTGCGTTTGATGAGCTTTCAGTCTGCTGAATTAAGGGAAAGCTAAAGCTCCCATTTTATGGAGTACTGTCTGAGGACTGGGGCTCTTGTAGTGTGTTGGAGTGCCCAGGCTTTCTTCTGGCTTCTCTTGAGCAAAGACCCTTCAGGTTTGAAAAAATTGTTCGAGTTCTTTAAATTGTGTCCTGTCTTTCATCAGGAATTGCAGAGATGATTGCAAAATAAACTGAGGAGCGGCTGACGAGAAGGAATAAGGCAGAAGTTTGAGCAGCACTTGGTGGTGCATGCTGATTCCATACTTCTGGTATATGGTGGCAAACTTTGGTACCGCATGTATTTCAGAGGTTATATGATATTGCCAAATTCCCAATGGATTAATGGATATTGGGGAGGTCTTTGCTTGTGCCGGGCTTTTCCTGTGGGGCTCAGAGCACTGCAGTAGCTCTGGGAGCACAGCTCGAGAAAGCATCCGTGCTGCAGCATCTCACCATGCTCAGCTGCGTGTTCTTCAGCAAGACTCCAGTGCTAGACAAAATATGTGTGTGGGGAGGCAGACGGTGCCAAAGCAGCTCCAGGAAAGCAGCCGTTGGCCATTAATTTGCCCAGAGGTTGGGTTGAGTGGATTGATTCTGCTGCTGTGGATGAAGGGGCAGGATGACAGGGGTGGTAGGTCAGACCAGAGTGTGCTACCAGCGCAGAAGAAAGAGGGAGATGTTTATGTTTTGTGGCGCCTCTTTTCCCACTTTGGAAGAAGCTTTCTTTTTATGTGCCTGTAAATGCTTTACAGCCCAAGTGCTGTGGCTTTGAGTAGTTCCTTGGAAATTGATGGTGAATTTTGACCATGTACAGCCGGTGTCTTCAAGTTCCTGAGGATTCTGCTCTCAGTTTGTGATGTGTTTTTTTTTACTGCATGAGTGATTTTGTATAACTTCTGAGTATTGGCAGGCTTATAATCCCTTTCTCCCTTCCCCCTTTTTAAGCTTGTTTTTTCTAAGCGACTGAAGCTATGTCCTTCCCAACAGGTTTCAAACTCTTAGTTTCACTTAGTCTCAACTGGGCCACGGTATGAAAATCCCAAAGGTGATCTAAAATCTTTCAGATTCTTTTGAAGGTAGCCAAGAGGGCAGGAGGGAAAAGGTCTGTTGGTGGCTCTGCCAGAGGATGGTATGAACTCCTCCATCAGGCAAAGGTGAATCCCTACAGAAGGTGTTGTCTTCATAAAGCCCCAGCCACAAGAAATGCTTTAATCAAAGCTTTTGTCTGAGTATGGGATGCTCAGATGTTTGGTTCTGCCCTGGGATGGATATGGGGAGGGGTGGCTGTGGCCACCACTGTTCTCTGCGACTGTTTGACAGCTCAGCCAATCCCTCATGAAGTCCTGCCAAGTGCAGAAAATCAACACAACCAGGGCTGGTTTTTCATTCTCACACCTCTAGCAAGGGTTAGAAGTAACCGCAGAAAGAAAATAATCCGGTTCGGGATTTTATTTTGGTAATGACTCCATTCCTTTTGGTATTTCTACGTAGTGCTAACGCCTCATTCTGTAATTTTTGTTGCTCTGACTGCTTTGTTTTTCGTCGTTGCAATCAAGATAGTGCAGTACAATATTGCACTAAGAATTTCAGCTACTCAATTACCTTTCAGAAGTTGACTTAATTGGCTCTTTAAGTGATAGCTCTCTATTGTGTGCAATCAGCGTGACTCAAGGAGGGAGCAGGAAGAGGATAAGGACTTTGTTTCTGATCAATAAATAAAGGTCTTGGAAATAATACTGCTTGTAATTTGCACCACCGGTTAAATTACACTGAAGATGATAGTCTGTGCATTCCTTGCAGAGCACAGCTATAACAGAGTAATAAACCTTTGCTATAAGCAAGCATGCGGACTGTTTTACTCTGCGTTTGCAGCAAATCCAGTTCTCCCCTTGGATTCTTTTTTTTCCCCCAAGTATTAGAGAAACAAAACAAAACTGCTGCAGAGTCTGGCACAGATGGTTTGGGAAAGTCTAGTATGTAATGACTAATCATTTGGTTTGCACCTCATAAAGTATGCAAATGAATATGATACCTGATGATAAATAATTCAAAATGGAGATGCAAGGCAAGGAGAGATTATAGATGAAATAAATATATGATAAACCAACTTTAAACAAATAAGCAAACCCAAAAGCCTAAGCTCTCCTTCAAGCTGTGATCCATAGAAACAACTGCTTCTTGGTGCACGTTTGCCTCCAGTGCTTGAATTGAGGGACTTTGGGCCAGCAGGGTTTCTAGAGTTTGCAGTCAAGATTTGGCCAAAGCTACAAGTCTCGGGAGGTGCCACCTTTACACAGCTCTGTGGCACCTCAAATCATCACTGAGCCGATTCCTGCCTTGCTTTAGGCAGCAGGAAAACTTTTGCCTAGTAAAGGTTTAGTTTAGAAATATATATATTTTTTCCCCCTAGTTATAGTGAGGTAAAAGTGATTGGCTGCTTTAGACTTTTTTTTTTTTAAAGCTAAGATAATCATTAATAATTAATTAGTCCTAATTAATAGTATTTTGAATCCAGAAAGGTCTTCTTGAAATTGCAAGAGGCACCAGACTGGAAGCCACTCTCAGTCTGTTTACACAAGTGGTGCTGCCACTGCCGGGGACAATTCCAGCTCCTACCAACACAGTCCTCTCCCTGAGCTTATCCCCTTCCCAGCCGTGCGGGCAGGTGGGAACTACAGGTGCAGAACTGAATAAAGTCACAGGTTTTAATGTTTAGGCTTTAACCTTCTTCGTGCATAGGGAGTTTTGTTCTATTTGGAAGAGTGACCAAGGGACGTTTGTTTCGGGGATCATCTAGCTCAGACCAAGCTGAGATTTAATTGATTAAAGATGCTTCTTCCTTTGCTCCCTGTCCCTCTGGGAAAGAGATGGATAACAGCCCTTCAGTGCAATGTTCTTGCTGCGGGAGGGAAGATGGTGATCCAGATTTATAGTCCTGCACTGAAGAACAGCTTTAAGACCATTTCACGTGTCAGCTTGTAGGAGTTTTCATGGAACTGTGGAGGTCGATGGAGCTTGTCCTTTTGTCAGCTGTAGAAACAGTGACGCTACAGTGTCCTGGTCCAGCTCAGCATCAAGCAGATCCTTAAACTGCCAGCAGCCCTCCCCTGGCAGCCGCCGGCTGGTGTCAGGCGCCTTCGTGCCCAGCCGTCCGACAAGGCGGTATTTGTTAGCAGAGGGTTGGTACGATCTTGCCTCGGTGGAGGAGTGGAACTGAATGGTCATTTTGTGATGACAGTAATTGCAGCATCTGTGTAGTTTGACCATCCAAGTGTTGTACTGATGATCCCAAGCGCAGGGTTGATTCCACATTGACTTTGCTGAGCACGGCGGCGCTGGGGAGGTGTGTAGCGTCAATTTATAAGATGCGGTAACTGCTGGTTTGCTTGTAATTTTGTCTGTATTGAGTTAAGCAATATAGGGGAAAGAAGGGAAAAACAAACAACTTTTTAGATGTAAATTTACTCTGTGGCTTCTGTTGCTCTTGGAAGGGGCTGTTATGATAAAGCCTGATATATTTTCACATCTGCCTATGAAGAATATAGGATTTGTCTTTCAACTGAGATTTGCTTTGTTGGGCTGCCACCAGTGGTTTTTTGAGTAGCTCATTTTGTGAAACATAACCTGAGAATTTGTACTGGCTTAACACTTAAAATGTAGCCAGGGGAAGATGGAATATTCATCTTTATTGTATTTGTTTCTCCCGTAATGAGACATTACTGTCTGTCATAAAAGAAACGGTCCCTGAGCCCATGGAGCATGCCCAGTTATTTTCTGCTTGCTCCATTAGCTCGTGGGCAGACCTCCCCATTTTTTTTATGTTCGTGTGCTTTTCTACTTGTTTAATCCTGCCAACTGCTCCTCTGGTTGGAAATCCATTTCTGTAATGCTGAGTATTACACAAATTTGTTGGAGCTTTCAATGCAGATAACCGGGGAGGGGGGATGAGGCTGCTTTGCCCCGTCAGGCTCTGCCGACGTTCTGCTTTCCATCAGTCACACAAAAGGCTTTACGCTGCAGTTCACCGAGGGCATAAAATGCGCGCAGTAAAGAAAAATAAAGTTTAAAGGAACAACTAGAGTGCTGTAAACATTGCTTGGATTTTGATTTACCAAGTCGAAGCACAGCACAAATTGTACGGCTCGCTGTGCCCGGTGGAAATACCTCATTGTATTCCTTTCTTTGAAAAATTTCCATAACTAGTAATCACGGGATCATCGCTGAGAGCTCTTCTCTAAATAGGTTTTTGGTCACTACTGCTGTTTACTATTGCTCTGTACGTGGTAATTGAAGCTCCTTGTTCACCGGAATAGTCAGAATGAATTGCAGCACGGATGCAGGCAGCAGAGCTTTGCAGCCCCAGATTTTGGGGGGTTGTTGCGTTCATGATGCTTTGGGGACCGGAGCTGAAGCCGGTGAGAGGCATCTTCTGTCTCCGAGCGCTGCATGTGATTTGCACTGTTTGTGTAGTAATTTCCAGCAGAACTGAGCGCATCTCTGCCTCTCGTACTTTTCTGGTTGTTTTAATCTGTTGAATTTATCTGTGGCACTTTGCCTGGTGGAGAGCGGTGGGAATGTTGTCAGCAGTGGGAGAGAGAGATGCCAGGCTGTTGGTTCTTGTTATTGTTATTTGTAGGAAAGCCATACAAAGTCCATCCTCATAGCGAGGGTTTAAATAGCTCTCGAGCATGCCCACACCCTTTGTTTAAGCGATGGAGCAGGCAACCTGTTCAAAGTTTAGTGATAGTTTATATTCTTGTGTTAATTTTTGACTTGTTTTATCTAGTTTTATTAGAAATAAAAGGAAAGAAAATATTCTGGCACACTTTGATAGCTACAGCGTTTGGAAACTCTTCGTTCTCTCTCTTTTCCTTGTTTCTTCCCAAGAAGTGTTGCAACACTTTCTTTTTTAGGAATTTGCCGTAATAATTACATCTGTGAAGATCTATGGGGATGGGTTATCCCACAAGCAGCATTATGCCCTTAAATGGAAAATAAGCTGCTGCAACAGCCAAAGTTTGGGAAAAAAAAATATTATTGTGGGAAAACTGAGTTGCTGGATGTGTTATTCCATGTTGTGGAGCTGCACAGTCAGGAAGTGTTTGTTAGTGTAGAGAGGAAATGCTTGTATCTTCTAAGTGCTTGTTGCATTCTTTCTAAATTGTTGTTAAAATAGGAAAACATACCTCCGATGAAATGCCAACCTCTGCGAAATGGACAGGAGGTGCGAGAAAACCTTTGAGGGAGGCAGAGAGGACTGTCTTGCTTTATGAACTCTTTTATTTATTTGCTGGCTCATGCTCCCTCCTTCCCCCTCCCCAAGCCGGTGGTGTTGCAGGTCCTCCCCAGGCTGCCCAGCCCGTTCCTCGCCAACGATTTGGGCTGAGTAATCCAATTAAGCTTTGAAGCTTATATAACTGTCTTGGCTTAAGGCAGCAACCGGACTGACTGGGATACAGAACACATCTGGAAGTAGTATACTAAACATACTACTGCGGCCGGAGCCAAACCGATTTGGACAAATTTGCTCATATGCACAAGATGTCCTTTGAACAGCAAGACGTGTGCGTATGGTCTCCGTGCTGAAGAAATCAAAGTTAGAAAATGCTCCTATCCATAAATGTCTCCCTGGCTGGGAAATTTAACTGGCTTTTCTCCTCTCCTCTGCACTTGGAAGATTGTTTGGCTCTGTGTCCAGCTCTGGAGGATCAGCCAGTCCCCACAGTGCACTGGTCATAAATAACACGTTTGTTTATGTATTTCCAAGGTGGAAAGGACCTCCAGCATCATTCAGTCTGACTTTGTACACATTGTAGGAGTTCCTTTTCATTTAAATTGAAATGTAACTTGGTGTGTAGCTGGAATATAGCTCCAAAGAAACAATCAAGTTTTTTTTCCTGTGAATTTCTTATTAACCTGGTAATTTATGCTAATGATTAATCACACTTACTAGTAAAACATGAGCATTTTACATTAGCTTGAGGGCTGAGGAGAACTCAGCAATTGTGTATTTCAAGTAACGTGCCCAGTACAAGCCTAGAAAAAAAACAGTGCACGTTTTAGCGCTCTCAGATGTCTGTTCTCCTGTTGATATCCATTACTCTCAGTAGGGAAGTTATGGCCATTAGCAGCAGAATGAATTTCCCTTCTTGTGCAGTGATATGGTCTTACAACTTCATTTTATAGCCTACTGTCTGATGTTAAAGGAAAGAATTTATTTGTCTTTGCAGGTGTGCAAGGCTGGTTTAGCACTCGTGTCCTGCTTTTTCCTGGATGCTTGCGCAGCTGCCTGCCCGGCATCTTCCAAATCTGTGCTGGGAAAGGGGTGTAGAAATGCCACCCCTGAAATCTGATATGCCATACATGCACAGCTGCCAGGCTTGTCCTCAGGAAAAGATATCCAGGGAGTTTGCTACAGTCAATATGCACTGGCTGAGTTGCAGATGAGAGGTGCCAGAGCTGCAGGGATGCAGGAGGCAGTTTGGCAAAGGATGCGTTTCAGTCCTCGGAGAGGATGATGGTGGGGCACAATGATGCCGAAGCAGTGCTCTGCGGCATCCTGACCCCACTTTGTCTTTTGAAGTGGTTTGGCCACTTGTGGACTGTGCCCAACGTTATGCACCCGGGCAAACCCCACAGTGCTGGGGAGGTGGTGCAGAGGGCTGAGCTGGTCTGCGCCAATGCAGGGCGCATGAACACTAACAGCAGCCAGGATCCCTTTGGTGTCTTTGCCACAGCAGGGCTTACTCTGGTTTGTTATGGGAAACTTAATAGATTTACTTCCACTATTCTGATTTATGAGGCTGTCAGGATGCCCCTGCTCTCACCAGGCTGTGGACATGGCTATGGGAGTCTTCTGCGACTATCTTCATAGTCATAAATACCTGTATACAGAGTCATGATCTTATGGTTTATACCTTTCGTTTTTTTCCCATGGTTGTAAAGCTAAATAATGAGTTCCTCAAAAAAAGACTGTGTATCTTCTTTGTGAAGAGTTGGAGCTCACCCATCTGCATTGCTCCTGTTCAGATGTGGGTTTGTTGGAGATGGTGATGCAGCTCTGCCTCCACTTCTTCCACTTTGCTACCGTATCAGACAGACTGCTCTTTCTTGATGTTTTATCGCTGAAGAAGAAGAAAATTGGATTAGGTTTTTCGCAGCAATGCACAATGATGATCCTGGGTAACGAGGCAGATCTATGCACGGGAAGCTTTGGGAAGCTGTGTAACAGGGTAAACTATTTACAGGGGACTCACCCAGGGTGATTTGCTTTGTGGACATCTCATAAAGGTACTCCAAAGGATGAACTGATTGCTAAACAGTTCCTTGTGTGCTCAAATGACAGCGGTTAGTGCTAGAAGAGGTGCTGAGCAGCCCTGGTGGCTGGTGAGAGACCATTTCCAAAGCCATGTTTGGATGGATTGAGGGTGCCTAAAGTACCCAAGTACAGAAACTGTGCCTCCCCAAGCACTGCAGTCCAACGGTAAACCTCTTTGTACAGCGGGAACAGGGGCTTGAATTGAGCTCTAAGAGCTCTTGCTGCAAATTTTAAGGGCAATTTTCATTGGGGTGGGTTGCGTTGCTTGTTTTCCCCCACGCTGTGCCGAGCCTCACTCCGTGGTGGTGCAGTTTTCCCTGCAGCCCTGGGACTGCAGGAGTGGAGTCAAGCCCCGTGCTCTGTCACCCCCATTGGTGTAGTTTGCTGGGATATTTTGCAGGTTAACTCCCTCAGTACAAGCAGTGCCTCTGCTTGGCCGTGCTCAGGGTTTATCTTGTGCAAAGCTCCCCTCCTTCTCGCAGCTTTGCCGAACACCCATGAGCCCTCCAGAGCTCTATGTGTCTTCCCCTCACACTTCCTCGAGCTTAAAAACATCTGAGCTCTTGATTTGAGCATCTCAGCAAATACTCCTGTCCTGGTATAAAACTGAGGGATCGACTATTTCATCTCGAGGTGTGGCTGGATGCTGCAGCGCTTCGCTCTCTGGGCAGCCCAACCGACCATTGTCCTGTTCACGCTCCTGTGAGGACTTATGGCTGCACTGGGGCTTTCGGAGCTGCATGAAATACAACTGTTTTGTTGCAGAAATCTCTCTCCGTGGACTCTGACACTGCTGGGCACAGCTTGTGGGTTCCTGCAAGGAGACAGGGGCTGTTCTCGTTGCCGCAGACGCCTTGTCCATCTTGTGTTCTTGCAGCACCTCAGCATGCCAAACTGACTTTCTGTAACATAGCTTCCCTCTGGGTGGAAAGCGTGGAAAACTGAGCCACAGCAGCCCACGCAGCAATTAGTGTTACCTTATATCTGCCACCAGTAAAGGTAACGGTGTGTGAAATACTGAAAACCTAAATGCATTTAAATAGACACGCTCTAAGGAAATAAGAGGCATGAACGGTGCATCCGCTCACAGGGGAGCGTGAGGTGTCCTCTGCCAGGACTAAACAGCACTTTAAGAACAGTCATGAAATTAAGTATAAATACCACGGTACTGCGGTCGCAGGCTACGGGAAGCATTCCTGTTTTTTGAGGTGGTAAGCAAGCAGCAGGCATAGTGCATTGTCTTGAAGCCATTAGGTAGACCTGACATTGCAAGAAAGCAAAACCTCTAAGGATGTGGTTTCAGAAGCCATTTAAACTGCTCTCCATCTGGGCTGTTGTCCCAAAGGGCATCCTAGTTCCCATGTGCTTCCTTTGCACCACTGGCTTGGTCAGCAGGATCTTCTGGCCAAGAGCTAAGCCGACAACAAGGATGCTTAATTTTCCAGCTGGATCAGCCCATGGACACCGTGGACCATGGGGCTGGATGGGTGTTGGTGCCTCCGAGGAGGCACAGCGCAGAGAGCACTCTGCCCATTTCACCTGACTTAACATTGCCGAAAGCCACTCCTCACCGTGCCCAGAGCTCAGCGCGAGAAAGTGGGAGATGCCGGTAATGTCTAGAGCAGCAGCTTGTTGAGGAGCTTTCAGGCCTCATTTAATAAGCAACCAAAGGTCTTCGCAGGAGGACACCCGTGTAGTCAGCATCCTCCTCCAGCTGTTTATTTTCTACCCTTGAAATGTCCCGCTTGCGCTGTGCCATCGCCAGCATCTGTGTTGCCTCACAGCGGAGGCGCTCTGCTGGAATAACGCTGCTGCTGGCGCGGGGCTGGCAGGAGGCTCTGCAGCTGAGCTGCTCTTGGGTGTGGAACCAAAGCCTCCGAGCTCTGGGTTAGTCCTTGTGTTTTCCAACAGGGAAAAGTGAAATTACTGCAGGTTGCTGTTGCTGGCGAGTTGGGAGCTCCGTCTTGTTTGTGCTTCAGTGGTGTGTTTTCTGCAAGGGCAAGAAATGAGGGTTTTTTTGCTCTAAAGCCGTCCGGTGTGGTTCTATGGGAGGAGATGTTGGCACTATTTGAAAACTCTCATGTTTTCTTGGTTGCTGAATGAGAAAAGGGAGAAGTGGGTCTTCCTGCTCTTTTCAGTGGAATGCTTTTCTTCCCAGCAATTATCCTAGCATATAAAATGAAACAAGAGCCCTCAGATAGCATCAACGCTTATGGTCTAATTGTGCTATTTAATGGCAGTGTCTTGTTTTTTCTCTAGAGAGAAGAAAATGTACCCCATTAAGCGCTCATGTTACAAGCCTGCACCCTGGGGGATAAATATTTCAAATATTAATGCTGAGTAATTTTTAAAAGCTTCTGTGTGCATCTTATTTTTAAGCATTCTGCAAATTATTTAAGACTACTAAAACACAATACAATTCAGATCAGCTCATTGCGTGATCTGTATGTGGTGATTTAAAAATCTGCTTCTACCCACCAGCGCAGTCGTGCATCCGATGGGGCATCGGTACAATAGGGAAATTGTAATCTGTTTGCTGCTGCGGATCTGTAGGTAGACAAGATGTACAATTTACATAGACAGTGGAGCGAAGGGAACGCTGTAAATATCCTTTCGCTCTAATACCGTCGCATGCATTGCAAATGAGTTACTCTTTTAGAAAAAGAAGTCAAACCTGACTTGCATTGAAGTTCTCCGCTATTAACATCAGCGGAGCCAGGGACTGCAGCCAGAACTTCTGTGATTTCCTTGATATCCCTGTGACTTAGTACATCTCTTTAACTTTTCCATATGTGTTCTTTGATTTATAACACAGCACTACTTTATTTTGCTGTTGTAAAATTCTTTCGTATGCTCAGCCGTGCCAAAAGCTTCATATGTTATTGATTAAACAAATTCCCTCTGTTCCCGGATTTTGGCTCTTCTGAGCCTGGTGGTAACTTCAGTGGAATGATGAGTGCGATGGTCGATCGTACAAGGAGGTGGGGAAGTACAACATCCCGGCACATATTGCTGCTAATCAATAAGCTCTCCTTCAATTTGCAAATTGGAGCTGCTTTTTCCGCCCACCACTGCCGCAGCTCTCCTGAGATGGACTGAGCTCTTCCATCAGCTGCAAAGTGCCGGCGGCTCGTGGTCATTTGTGAGAGGATGATGATGATGATGTTGGATTTTAGTAATGTTTGGAGGAGGATTAACAAGAATTTCCTTTCAACTACTTCATGGGCAATTAGCGACAGCTGCTGTTAGAGAAAGGGCGTGATGATTAACACAGTGACCTTTGCAAAGATCAGCTTCCCTTCTGGAGGGATTCCTTTTGGATGGACTTTGCGAGCTGTTAGTGCTATGGCACAGAGTGGGATGCATAGTTGCTTTGGGGTTTGGTGCAATAAGGTGTCTGTTTCATTATTACCATAATTAGGCTGTAATACAAAGGGGTTTCCTGTTATACTGTGAGGCATTTACTCTGCTTCAGGGTTTTCTACTTCTTTAAAGGTCTGGAGTTGGGCCTTACCAGCACCCACAAATATGTGGTCCTGCATCCTTCAGACATCAGCTCTTTCTTTAGGGTTGTTTCGGTTCATGAGATTTTACTCACTTACTTCAGTACTCTCCGTGAGAACAGGGTGAAAGAGAAGGAGATCCAGTCTGGGGGTTTGCGAGTAGCGAGAGCCAAGCAAATCCGATTTGGATTTCTACTTCATGTGGTGGTTTGCAGTCCAGCGTGAAGCTGGTGGCCACAAGTAAAACAGTCCATGGCATGACCAGAGCTAAGACCCACGTTCCTTGGCCTCAACGATAGGTGGATGAGGCTGCTGCCTGTTCCTGCAAATACATTTTCAATACAGGAGAGCTTTCTGATGTGCATCTCTTCCCGCTGCCCGTAGGTGCATCCGAGGGCGTTTTCCCTGCCCATATCATGGAAGGATGGTGCATTAGGCAAATGCTTCTTCTTTTGAACCACACACAGTTTTGCTTGGTCAGGACCAACTGCATCTGTAAGTTCTCAGCCTTTCCCATTGCCCTTTTTCCACCGTTTATTTCCACCCCTTGCCCGGGTTTGCCTGGTCGATCGTACAAGGCAAACCTGTAAAGCCTCCCTTTAAGGCCTTTAAGGCCCTTTAAGGCCTCCCTTAAAACAGCCGGGCGAGCTGCAATTATTTTGAGGTTTAATGACCCATAATTTCTGTAATGCTTTGTTTTGTTCACTTCCAGCGTGTTTTGATTCCCCAATCAAATGAAGGGTATTAAAAACCCACCAAGAACAAAGTCTTTGCTTTCCATTTGACAGAAAAATGCTTCGAAAGCTGTATTCATACTACACAGGTAAATAATTAGATTGCTAATGAATAGGCTTCACTTTGAAGACAAAAGCTACAGTAATCCTAATTAAGTCGTGAGAAGAGACAGAAATTTGTGGTTTTTCTCCCAAGAAATGGGGGAAAAAAAAGAGGAATGCCATCCTGGCCAAGGCCAGGGCAATGATTTTCCCCACCTTGTGGTGCCTCTGTGCTTGCAGTACCTTCCAGCTCTTCCATGTTGTTTAAATTCTTTGTTTCAGTGTTTTTCCATGGCAGTGAATTCATGGAAATAATATGACTTTCTCTGTGCAACACATTTATCAGTTTTCAAATTAATATTTGACTCGAATGGTTACTTAGTTCTGTATTTTGGGATAAGGAGAATGGAGATCTGTGATATATTTTCATTATATCACTCTATTTTATATGCTTTTCATCACAAGCACTATTATTATGCCCATCCTAAGATGAATAATCTCATATATTTTTCTCTTTTCTCGCAGAGCAGGTTTTTTTTCCCAGGCCTTTGATCATTCTCATCACCCTCTTCTAAAGCCCCTTTTAAGTCTGTAATAATACTCTTTTTCAGATGAGGTGAAAACTATTCTGGGATTAGGCAGCATCATTTTAATAATGTTATAATCTTCGTACTATTATTCCCCATCCCGTCCACTAAGCAGACTAATATCTTGTTTGCCTCCCTCTCCATTCCCCTTTTTTTCCTGGATTGCTGCTGCCTACAGAGCAGCATCAAGACACTTTGATGCTCTGGCCTCCTTCCTAGTTAATATTGTTAATTAAGAACCATGTGAAAAATACCTTGACTCTCCCCCAGTTAATTTGCATCTATCAGCTTTGGTGCTAATTTGCCGTTTTGTTGCCTTTTCTCCTGGTCATTTGCTTCTTTTCTGGCTTTGATGAACTTATCTCCATGTCAGCTCTGTATTTGGCTACTTC